>NC_139616.1:16602466-17248022 GCF_964270895.1 Podarcis filfolensis
TCCCCATCTCTCTTTCCACCACGCCCCCCCCCCCCGACAAAGCAAACCTAATATACAGAGATATCGTAACAGGCTCCTTCTGCTGGACCAGGGCTTTATGCCTGGGTAGCACACTTGGAATTCAATCAAGGGTTTAAAAATAACAATAATCTGAGAGAGTCTTTTCGAGTCTCTTGCCACTGCGATATTTTAGGTGATTGTGTTAGATTTTTATTCCAAGAGCCTCAGAGGTACTAGCTCACTGTCAAGATAATTAGGTAAACGCTGTAGCGAGATGTAACTATTAAGGAAACAAAAGCAAGAGACAGTCTCAGCATTATTTAATGCTTCATTCATTGCTCTGCTTCTGTGCTTTGTTCCTTACACTATGGCAGCCTTAGGGAAGTGAGGCATCATGTAGGACTAAGACTTAAGAACAGGCCTCAAAGTGTCCCTATTTTCCAGGGACAGTCCCGGATTTACAGAAGCTGTCCCTGTTTCTGATTTGATCCAGGAATGTCCCACTTTTCCTGAGGACGTCCCTATTTTCATTGGGATAATGTTGGAGGGTACTGAGTGTTGTGACGCGGGGTTTGTGATTTCAGCTCTTTTGACATAATATGCTGGAGACAGTTCTGTAGTAACACTTCTTTATTAAAGCAAACAAGACTGAGAACTGAGGAGGGGAGAGCTACATTTATAGGGACAGGGAACTAGCTAGAAAGGATACATTTTGGAGGGAACAATATCAGGCAATCACAGTCCTGCCTTTTGGAGGAAACCAATAAGACAGAGGATCCAAATACAGCAGCTTAAATGAACCAATAGTAGCTGTACCCTCTGGAACCAAAAGGCAGTTACTTTACCCTAATGCAAATACAGACAATAATAATACAGATATAAAATCCTTTGACTCAATACACAACACTGAGTTATGCAACCCCCTGAGCCAAAGAAATAATACAGCCTTTAGAAGACAAAAGGGGAAGTTTTTACAATGTTTATTTTTTTATTTTGTTTTATATATTGGAAGCTGCCCACAGTTGCTGGGGCAACCCAGTTAGATGGGAAGGGTATAATAATAATAATAATAATAATAATAATAATAATAATAATGGAATGAGACACCCCTATTTTCATCAGAGAAGTTTTGTTGGATATGTAAGAATCCTTTTCCCTATCAAATGGGCTACTAAGGTTCTTTGCAAATTCTGACCTCTTCACCTCTGTGGCTAAGGTGCAAAACCCAGCTAACCATAAATTTTGTATGCTTCTGGATTTTGTGAACTCAAAAAACTTTCTGAAATGTGTATAAAAAGATGGGGTTGTATTCAGCTTAGTCATAATCAGGGTAGACTCATTTAATTCAATGGACCAAGTTAACTTAAATCTGTGGATTTCAATCTTGAAAGATTTTTGGCGGAAGGTAGCTGAAACCGTCAACAGAACAACCTTACATTTACAGAGCAAAATATCCTCTTGAATTATATACCCAGCACATGGAACCTTACAAAAGGACCATATGAGTGAATTCTCCGTGCCGTTACTACAGCAAAATGAGAGATACTGATGAATTGGAAAAATAAAAATGTGGCTCCCTTCTATGATTGGATTGAAGACTTTATACAAACTTGCAACATATGAACAACTTGCATATAAACGCAGACTTGCCATGGACAAATTCAATGATATTTGGAATCCATTCTTAATACTGTAATAGTTTAAGATCTGGTGAAGTACAATAACAACTTTGTAAAATATGTATACAGTTTTGGTTTTTCCTTCTCTCCCCTTTATTTTCCTTTCCACACGGGTTCTGTTTCTCTTTTTCTGTTTCTCTTTTTTATTTTCACTTTACCATGTTTAGTGCACATATAATTATGTATTTTTTGAACTTTCAATAAAGTTTTTTTTTAAAAAGTGTTGATTTTGATAAGCCTACATCGACTATGAAAGCAGAACAGAACCCATGTCTTATAAAGATAAGATCCGTTTAGAAATATGCGCTTTAAAATAATGCACATTCAGAAATGTGAACTTTGTGAGAAAACGCATTCAAAAATGTGCATTCTGATATGAAATTTCCATACAGGTTTCTTTTTTATTCCAGAGTAATGCGAAGGAAAACAAGCAAAACTTACACAAACAAAAACGAGGCAGAAACGATGGGACTTACAAATGAACACAGTGAAATTGAAATGTAGCAAAATGGGACACAAGGGTTGGGACTTATCAATGAACACAAACGAGGCTTTTTATGTGAAACTTTATATATATATATAAACATGTGAAACTTTTATATGTGTGTGTCTGTCAGAGGCTTAGTGCTGTCCAGCTGGCCATAGATAAGACTCCGGGCTCCCAGCCAGTTCCAAACACTTGATTTATTTGACAAAGTTCAAACGTACATCTCCAGCGTTTCCATTAACCTCCTTCCCCTTGTGCGCAGTTGCTCCCACTAATGTTACTTCCTTCTTTTCTTTACCCAGCAGGCAAATCTGCGAAAACTCCTCCCCTTATTTCCTCTGTGTACAGCATGGCTAGTCCCAGGCTCACACTCCTCCTCCTCTTCGTCAGACTGACTGTCTGACGACATGCTGCTGATAATCTCTCTAGGCTCTGTATAACTGCTGGTTTCTGTCCTTTCATCTTTTCCCGTTTGCCTCTCCCTAACAGTGTGTGTGTGTGTGTGTGTGTGTGTGTGTGTGTGTGTGTACACACACACACACAAACATATATATATATATATATATATATATATATATATATATATATATATAACATATCATTCCCAACAATCATATAACATATTTTCTTGTCTTATACAATGTTTTGGACTTGCATCAACCACATCTGAAGATTTTTCAATCTTTATCACTTAATCTACATTTCTTAATTTCTCTATTACTTTTAATTGTCCTTGCCTAATAACTCTCTTCATAATCTTCTCTGCAATATTTCACATAGTCCTCCTTACAAAACTTCTTGCAATACTACTTGCGTAATCTGTTTATTACAATTGCTTTTCAAATAGTTCAAATATTTACACCAGTCCTCTGAGAAGCCGCAGTTTCGGATCCTTCCTGTCATCTTATCTAATTCTGCATAGTCCATTAATTTTGTCTGTCATTTTTCTTTCGTCGGTAGTTCTTCTTGTTTCCATTTCTGTGCCAATAGAACACATGTGATACTTAAATGGACCGCTAGGACCCAGAGGGCACTACGTCGGCCACCATAGCTCCTTTCATTAAAAAAGAAAATAAAAACACCTCACAACTTTTTTTGTACTTCTGCAGACCTCGGGGTTTTCCTCAAGCATGCTGACATCCTCTTCTGTGTGGGTGGTGGTACTTTCGCTGTGCTAGTTTTGGTACTCGCAGAATGAGTTTCCCATTAGTGCAGACGATGAAAATGAAATAAATCACATGAGCTGCTATGGTACAGTCCAGAAATTCCATTGTAGCCTTGCCACAACCCTGCAAAATAGAGTGTGCTGAGGGGGGGACAACTGGCCTAGGGTCATCCCGTGAGCTTCATGGGTGGGTGAAGATTTGAACTTGGGTCCTTCAAAGATCCACAAAAGGGGGGGGGGTCAGAAGGGATTATATGTTTATGTTTTTAATTTCATTTGTTTATGTAAGATAGAAAAAGCAAAAATAAAATTTATTTTAAAAAATGAATTAAAAAACCTTCTCCCCCCACCCCCAATATTCACCTTCAGCAACAGAGCCAGGAAGAAGTCATGTAGGGTCAACATTCCTGTGACCTTAAATGTGGTCACAAGATTTTGCTGCATTACATTACATTACATTGGTTTTCTTCCCCCCAGTACAATTTATTCTCTGTAAAATACATTTCCTAACAAATACAATATAAATGCTAACAGAACTCCGGCCATCTCTGACGATTGGTCATGCTGGCTGAGACGGTTGGCAGTTATAGTCCAAGAACATCTAGAGGTGACCACCATGTTGGCTGCTCCTAGTCTACCACAATCAGTGCCGAGTTTACGTATGAGCTAAACAAACTATAGCTTAGGGCCCAACTTTCTTGTGGGCCCCCAAAAAAATTAAAGGGAAAAAAAACCTGGATGTACATTTCCAAAATACAGTGGACCCTTGGGTTACGTAACTTTCGATTTGCAAACGTGGCAAACCCAGAAGTGTATACTTCCGGGTTTTGCCGTGCATGCATGCGCAGAAGCGCTCAATCGTGCTGTGCGCATGCGCAAAAGGGCACGGTACCTATTTATCTACTTATCTACTTACCGCTGGTGCGGTACCTATTTATCTACTTGCACTTTGACGTGCTTTCAAACTGCTAGTTTGGCAGGAGCTGGGACCGAGCAACGGGAGCTCACCCCGTCATGGGGATTTGAACCGCCGACCTTCTGATCCAAGTCCTAGGCTCTGTGGTTTAACCCACAGCACCATCCACGCCCCTCTTTTTCAGTAGCTTGGGGCTTCATCAAACCTAAATCCGGCCCTGACCACAATCCAGCCCAAGTTGGGCATATGAAGACTGTCAATCTCTTACGCACCCTTTTGGGGGGCGGGTGGGGAATAAGCCCAATTGAATTTTCAGTTCCACTTCTGGGTAGTCATGCATAGGTTCAGGCTGCATGCCCCATTACATTTCAGTGTAGCCCAGAAATATAATATACTCCCTATGTTGTCTGCTTTTCCTTACTCAGAGTCTACACACACAAACACACACAGAGAAGGAATGTGTGTGGTTTAGATGTTAATATTGGAAAATGCCCCCTGTGTAGCTTGCCGGATAATTAAATGAGGGAGACCCAAGAACGGAATCAGTTTTAACTTGCAAATGTTCGCAAGCATTTGTTTTTAGACTCAAGCAGGATCATTAGGCAAAAGCATTTAGCACTCGACGCACAGGGATTTAGCGGTGGGACACCCATTAACATTGCCAGGAGATATGTAGCTTGATTTCAGACATACAAATGTTTAACTTAATAGAATCCTCCTGCATAGATTAAAGGCACTATTAAGAGGACAGAGGGAGAGGAGCAATCTATGCTGAAACAATTCCGCCAGATTGAATCGGAAGCTTCCTAAACTTAATGGCCGTTGAAGTTAATGGCCGCTGATGTCCATGGCTGGTGTGTGCAATTCTACTGCAGGGCATTTGATACCTGCAGAGGAGTACTTTGGCTCCCTTGAGCCATTGGCAAGGAGATGTATCTTCGCCTCTGAAGCCAAGGAGAGACCATGGACCAGAAACTCAAAAAGAAGTCCGCCAGTGACTTCTTCTGCAGCCCTCGGAGTTAGGTCTGTGTTAAGTTGTGGGTGAACATATCAGACGACACAGCGATTCTTCAAACAGCTCTTGTTTATTCACAGGCCAGAACAGAACAGAACTGAAGGGTTCCGCCAGCCTGCTTATACAGAGCTCCACTACAACGCAACAGTAACCACTTTCTGTAACTATCCAATCCCTGAATGTCATTTTCAATCCCTTATTTGCATATGTGGACCTGAGTGAAAACTATCAACAGTATACCCCTGCTGGCCCAGGGTGAGAACTTCAGTACATCACAGTCTGCTCTGCACCGCCTCCCCTTCTCCTCCATTGATCCATCTGTCTGCCCAGTGCTGGATTACTATATAAATAGAGCAGGCACTGGCCTATGGGCTTTTAGGGGCCCGGCGACAACAGATCAAAATAATATTGATTGGATCTTGAAAGAAAATTACAATCAAGCTTTCTTAGTTCAATGCAAGCCCCCTGCCCCAAGATTTTGACTGCCTAGGGGCCTCCACAAGGTTTAATCTGGCAATGTGTCTGCCTTGCTACCTCCCTCCCTCCAATCGCAGTGTTCCCTCCTAGACAGTTCAAATTGGGAAAAATGAATACAGTAAATGGACAAGAGTACAAAGATTCACAAAATGTTTAGGGGTTTGCGCCCCCCTGCGTCTCCCCGGTAAAAAAGCACTGATTATTATTATTTGTTCTCCAGGAGCCCCTCTTCCTCCTCATCTACCACTTACCAGGTTTTGGGAAGGGGACAGACTGCCTTCTCCCACACAAAAGGAAAAACAAAGGGAACACTCAAATGGTAGAACAAGGGACATGGAAAGAATGGATTTATTAATCTAACTAATGTCCTGCCTTTCTCCCAGTACCCAAGGCAGTTCACAGCTTAAATGGAAACAGATGCAAGTAAATATACACATTGGACAACAATTTAAATTAGTAACCCTATTAAAAATAGCATACCAGAGCTTTTCTTTCAGCTAGATCTCACTGGAACTCAGTTCTGGCACCTCTCAGGTGGGCACCATAGCCATTATAAGAGGCGTTCATGGTGATTTCTGGCACCCTTTTTCTAGAAAAGCAGCACTGTTTGAAACCATATAAAAGCACAAACACAAAACATGCAACACCCACCCTCAGAAGACCCTGCCACAGCAGCCCAATGCTTGTTGGAACCAATAATTCTTTCTCTGCTGGGAAAAGGAAAAGAGAAGGTGGATCTAGACACAGGGGTGGGGGGAGGATGATATAAATAAGTCAGAAATTAGATCGTTATAACAAAAGAAAGAAATCCCTATGGAAAATTGTGTATAAAATTTTCCTGCACCCTGGCGCCATCTGGTGTTGCATGATTATAGCGCATTCAAATAGCTGTTTCTTTACTAATGTAGCTGAGTCCAGAGAGGGGGCTAGCCAAGAAACTGGTTCAGATGGCATACAACACCCTCTCCTGCTCTAGCAGTCTATCATTCTAAATCATACGACAGTGTGAGATTGTGGTCTGCACAACTCTGTTCCTGATTTTCCCAATCTGTCACTAAACACAGCTTGTAACAGATCTTTTTTAAAAAATGCATTTTCTTCTGCTTTTGAGGGCCGGTGTTTGACCTGCTAACTTGTGAGTTGCTGCCAGGTGGCAGTGCTACACAGAGTAAGCCAACACAAAACTTGCAATGTGAACACCCTCTTTAAAAGTCACATATCCTATCCATGAGATTCTGGGCCCTTCCAGACAGGAACATTTTTTACGTGCAAGTAACATGCCATCGAAACCATAATAGTTCACAAGTGGCAAATTTAGACTGAACCATCCAGCCACCATTTAGGTTTATGAATCATTCTGTAGCACTTCCCAAACATGATCACATTATTTCCATCTGGAGAAGCATTCCTGCTCTGTAGCACCAATAAATAAATAAATTGGTGGTATCACACAATTGGTGGTAAATAAATTGCCTGATCATTGCTGGATCAGGCAGGCTAAGTATGTGATCAGGGCAGCAGCAGAGCAGGGACTCCCCCTCGCAAAATGCGATTTCTTTTTCATTCTCCCCACCAAGAATCTGACAATAGATTTATTTATTTTTAAGGCATGGAAGGAGGGGGTGAAATAATGCAAGGAAACCAGATCCTGTCGTGTGTTGCAATAAATCTATGTTTTATTACTGTTACGTTCTTCTGAGTTATACATATTGGATTTGTTTTTCACACACAATATTATATTATTACTCATCAGAAGATCTCAGGGCTGTTCACAGCATAAGAGCACAAAATAAAAACACAAGAACAAAGCAAACCAATAACCAATAACCAATCTCTCTCTCTCACACACACACAACTTAATTCGTTCTGGAGGTCCGTTCTTAACCTGAAACTGTTCTTAAAGCTGATGTACCACTTTAGTTAATGGCGCCTCCCGCTTCCTCCACACTATTTCTGTTCTCATCCTGAAGCAAAGTTCTTGAGGTACTATTTCTGGGTTAGCGGAGTCTGTAACCTGAAGCGTCTATAACACGAGGTACCACTGTATATATAAATTAGTGTGTGTTGTGTAATTTGGATTTTTTTTTAAAAAAAAACCACAACAACACCAGATAACTGAGATAAGAGGCAGGATAAAATGTAACCAGTAAAATGTCATTTTACGGTTAAGTATTGCTTTGGCTTTGAATTACACATGTGAATTACATAAAGGTGTTGTGCAGATGTGGGCCATAACTTAGGTCCATTAATTAATTAATTAATTTCAGTGGATGGAGCTGTGTTCTAAACCACTGAGCCTCTTGGGCTTGCCGATCAGAAGGTCAGCAGTTTGAATCCCTACGATGGGGTGAGCTCCCGTTGCTCTGTCTTAGCTCCTGCCAACCTAGCAGTTCGAAAGCATGTCAAAGTGCAAGTAGATAAATAGGTACCGCTCCGGCGGGAAGGTAAACTGTGCTGATCCCTTATTTTCGAGGCTGCTGATCCCTTATTTTCAAATCTGAAAGTTGATACCTATGTAAACGGCATTTCCGTGCGCTGCTCTGGTTCACCAGAAGCGGCTTAGTCCTGCTGGCCACATGACCCGGAAAGCTGTCTACGGACAAACGCCGGCTCCCTCGGCCTATAGAGCGAGATGAGCGCACAACCCCAGAGTCGTCCACGACTGGACCTAACGGTCAGGGGTACCTTTACCTTTACCTATTGCTTTGGCTTTGAATTACATGTGTGAATTACATAAAGGTGTTGTGCAGATGTGGCCTAAATTAGGTCCATTAATTTCAGTGGGTCTACCTTGAGTAAAATTTGGCCGAGTTCTACCTTGATTTTCCTGGTTCATAAGAAGCTGCCTTTTACAGAATCCAATGAACTCAGAATTGCTTGCACTGACTGGCAGCCGATTTCCAGGAGATGCTGAGGATTAAGCCTGAGACTTTCTGCATGCAAAGCCAATTGTCTACTGCTCAGCTGCAGCAGTAGCTGCCTTGTCCTGCTGTCAGGTGTGTGTGTGCAGGAGCCAGGCCCTGTGACCAATAGGACTTTACAGGACTGGGGCCTTCCTAAGTTTGTTCTGAAGAGGCAAGGCATGGCCTCACAGGTGAGGCCATTGGTAACTCACAGCACCTGGTGGCAAGAGCCAGGGAGGGATATAAGGTCAGCATTTCCCTTCGGCTCTTTGCTCCAGCAACACGCTGTCTGCCTTGCTGTGTTTGGCTTCTTGCTTCCTGATCCTTGAACCTCGGCTTCTTGACTCCCTGCTTCCTGACCCTCAGACTCTTGGCTTCCTGACTCCTGGCTTCTGGACCCCCGTTCCTGCTCCCACCCCGCCACCTTGCCCCCGGTCCCGATGTCCCCAGCCAGGACTTCTGTTGTGTACTGAGTTGAATAGGATCCAAAATGCAGCAGTCTGATTGGTCCTAGAACAATAGGATTCAGAATGCAGCAGTCTGACTGGTCCTAGAACAATGCAGCAGTATGATTGGTCTGCAGGAGCCACCCAATCCAGCTCCAGATGGAAGTGAATCCACAACCTGATTGGCCTACGGGAGAATTCTGGAATTAGCCAATCATGTGCAGCCCATTGTGTAAATAATGCATATAAAGCAGATACTTTGGGGAAACTTTCATTCCTCCTCACCACTATGAGCTGAATAAAGAGCATGAAATCCACTCTCGACTCCGAGTACCGTATTTTTCGCTCTATAGGACGCACTTTTTCCCCTCCAAAAATGAAGGGGAAATGTGTGTGCATCCTATGGAGCGAATGCAGGCTCCCTGGCTTCAGCGACAGCAAGGCAAAGCCTCCGAAGCCTGCGCTCCGGAGGCTTCGCGTTGCTTCGGCTGAAGCCAGGAGAGTCTGCTCTTTTAGGCTGGCGGTGGGGAAAGCAGCGCTTCCCCCATCGCCAGCCCCAGAGGATGGGGGGCAGCGGGGAGGCGCGCGACGCCTTCCCGCTACTCTCCAACCCTCCTGTGGGCTTTCGCGGGAGATGGGGGAATTCCCCCACCTCCCGCAAAAGCTGGCAAAAGCCGCGCGCTCTTTAAAGGGGCTGCACGGCTTTGCTGGCTTTTCTAGGAGGTGGGGGAATTCCCCCACCTCCTAGAAAAGCCCGCAGGAGCCGCGCACCCTTTAAAGAGCGAGCGGCTCTTGGGGGCTTTTCCCCAAGGAGGGAGAAGGGACTGACTGGCCGAGTCAGTCCCTTCTCCCTCCTGCGGGCTTTTGCGGGAGATGGGGGAATTCCCCCACCTCCCGCAGAAGCAGGCAAAAGCCGTGCGCTCTTTAAAGGGGCTCCACGGCTTCTGCTGGCTTTTCTAGGAGGTGGGGGAATTCCCCCACCTCCTAGAAAACCCCGCAGGAGCCGCGCACCCTTAAAAGAGCGAGCGGCTCTTGGGGGCTTTTCCCCAAGGAGGGAGAAGGGACTGACTGGCCGTTTCAGTCCCTTCTCCCTCCTGGTCGAAAAGCCCGCAGGAGTCACGTGGGGCTCCTGTGGGCTTTTGCGGGAGGTGGGGGAATTCTGCCACCTCCCGCAAAAGCAGGGAAAAGGTCTTGGAGTAGCGCACAGGCTGCGTGCAGCCTGTCCACTGCTCCCAGAGCTGCGGGGGGGGGGGGGGATCATATTTTTTCCTTGATTTCCCCCCCGAAAACTAGGTGCGTCCTATGGTCCGGTGCGTCCAATCGTGCGAAAAATACGGTATATTTCAACTTTGATCGTCCATGAACTGGATCGTGACACTGGCTTGCTCTTCCGCCCCTTTGCCGCCACCGACTAGCTCCTCTTAGGGCTCCTGGTTACCGGCTTCCATTTCCCTTGGGACAGCTGCTTATGGCTCAGCCCTGACCCTGGGGTCCTTCTCCGCAAAGCAGACGCTTTGGTGTCGAACCGTCATGATCCCCACCCACACAGCTGATGCCTTTGTGAGACAGCAGCAAACACCTTGCCGTTCACATAAATTATTTTTCTGATGCGTTGGGAACAGGAGCCGAGTTCATCAGTTTGCAAAGTTGCACAAATTAGATCATCTCAGCAAGAGGAACCCGGCGAGGCGAGGCGTAATCAGCACTATTGGCTGTTTATGGAATGATTTATTTGAAAAGGGAACAACGGGAAATTCCGACTTTGTGTTATCTCAACGCTTTCCCAGCTCGGCACTGGATAGACTTATCTAGTGAAGTCTGAGCCAATGCAATAAATTCATTATAGCACACTGACATGATGGAGCTTTCCCAGTAGCAACAAATCACTTCATTATGTAGATGCAGAGGTATATTTCACTTTAGTAGCATCAACATGAGAGATATCTTATAACCTTGGTGTCAGATGTTCCCTTTGTTAGGTAGGGTCTGTTTTGAGGAGTCAGGCTGGGGTGGTGGTCTTAAAGTATGGCTCCATGTGTATTTTAAAACAGTTTCAAAGCACTTTGGGCAGGTTTAAAGACATTTAAAAGCATTTTCAGCAGCAGTCTTGCACTCAAGGGATGAGTTGCTCATCTTAGAGGTCCACTTATCCTGTCTGAAGGGAAACATCTGTTTCCTATGAAAATCTCTGTAAGGGACGCAGGCCTGGCCAGGACACATACTTGTGGCATTCTAACATTTTTGGTGAAGCCTTATCTCCCTTTTCCCTTTAAAAATGAGGGTCTATGCCAGGGGTCAGCAACCTTTTTCAGCCATGAGCCGGTCCACCATCCCTCAGACCATGTGGTGGGCTGGACTATATTTTGAATGGGGGAAAAAGAACGAATTCCTATGCCCCACAAATAACCCAGAGATGCATTTTGTTATGTGTGCATTTATGATGTGGGTGGTGCTGTGGGTTAAACCACAGAGCCTAGGACTTGCCGATCAAAAGGCCGGCGGTTCGAATCCCCATGACGGAGTGAGCTCCCGTTGCCCGGTCCCTGCTCCTGCCAACCTAGCAGGTCAAAAGCACGTCAAAGTGCAAGTAGATAAATAGGTACCACTCCGGCGGGAAGGTAAACGGCATTTCCGTGCGCTGCTCTGGTTCGCCAGAAGCGGTTTAGTCATGCTGGCCACATGACCCGGAAGCTGTACGCCGGCTCCCTCAGCCAGCAAAGCAAGATGAGCACCGCAACCCCAGAGTCGGACACAACTGGACCTAATGGTCAGGGGTCCCTTTACCTTATGAATATTTATTCTATATTTGAGAGCTTAAAATTCTTATAACAGAAGTCAGCGAGGTCCTACTCATCTGTTAACAGAACATGACATAGCTTGCTTTCCCCAACACTTTTATTTAATCAACTGCATTCATAAGAACACGGGAAACTGCCTTGTTCCACACCAGCCTATTGGTCCATCTATCTCACTAGGCTCTCTAGGGTTCAGACTGGGGTGTCTCCCAGCCTCTCCTGGAGAAGTCAGGGGCTGAACCTTGGACTTTCTGTTTGCAAAGCAGATGCTCTACCCCTGACCTATGACCATTCCCCAAATATCCAGTGTTTTCCTCCAAGGAACTTAAGGCAATGCACAGGGGTCCTTACCCTCACTGACAGCATCTTCACAGCAACCCTGCAAGGTGGGTTAGACTGGAAGATAGCCAGGTCATCTGAAATGACCAAACAGAGAATTTCCAGCCCTAATCCAAGACTCTGATCCAATCACTACACTGCTCTGGTTCTTTACTCCAAAGTACTATTATTGAGGTTGGCGTAAGGTCTTGGAACTGATGCCATGCCAAAATCAGGATGCTAACATTTCTATGAACCCTTGTGCTGGTACACCAGCTTGCAGCAATGCTTATCTGTGTCTAGACACACACACACACACACACACACACACACTGATTGTCTTGTACACAGATCTGATCCTGTGTAAACCTACTTGATCTAGCAACATTAATATGCCAGGTTGCAGCTGCTGATTACTTGGGTTTTTAATATACAGTGGAACCTCGGTTGTCGAACGCTTTGGAAGTCGAACATTTCGGCTTCCGAAAACCGACAACCCGAAAGTGAATGCTTCCGTTTTCGAACGTGCCTCAGATGTCAAATGCCTTCTGAGGAATGTTTCTCCATTTTTTCAATGGATTTTGCCGACCACCCATTGCGCCTCAGTTGTTGAACGTTTCGAAAGTCAAACAGTCTTCCAAAACGGATTACTTTCGACAACCGAGGTTCTACTGTGTTGTAACTTTTAACAGTTCCTCTATCTGCATTTAGAGAACTCATAAATCATTTTAGGGGAAGTCTAAGCTAGAAACCTGTTTTTTCCCCACGCTGGAAACTTCCATTTCCTAGCCACAAGCTGCATGCAAATGGACTTTCTTGAAAGCGTGGAGAAAAATTCCACCCCACCCCCTTTGAGGAAACCATTGCATGAAAAGGCTGAAGTTACTAAGTTCAGCTCTCAAGCAACCTGAAAATCATTTGAAGCTGTATTGTCGAGGTCAAAGCTTGCATTTTGCCCTCTGTGCTCATTTCTCAATGGAAAACAACCAGTTGCAGTCTGTTTACACTTTGGTCCAAGACTACTTGAAACACGTTTGTGAGGATGCTGAATTGGACGCTGCTCCGAGTCGAGTTGCCCAAGTTTTGGCAAGAGTAGCACCTTCGCTTCAGGAAGACGTGGAAGTGAAGATAAAGCCACTTTGGCGCTCCATCAAAATCAGTTCTGTCGAGGAGGCCAGCGGCATTTTCAACCAGGTGATGGCACAGGAATTTGCCGACGGAAACACCAACTGGGGACGGATTTTGACAATATTCGTCTTCGCGGGAATTATCGCAAAGAAGTTGCAACAGCACGGAGTTCCTTTGACAAGAGAAAACGTGGAACCGATTTGCCACTGTGTCACTGAATTTATAAACACCAAAGCTACGTGGATCAGCGAAAATGGAGGCTGGGTAAGTTTGCTGCTTAGTTTTCGGTTACTAGGTCTCATCCTCAGTTGGGCATTGTTTAAAACCCTAAATGACTTGGGTCCCTATAGTACTGGATTAAGCCCCGCGGAGGCCCCTAGGCAGTCAAAATCTCACCCAACCCCTCACATTGAACTAAGAAAGCTGGTTTGTCATTTTCTTTCAGTATCAAATATTAGTTTGCTCTGTTGTTGCGGGGCTCCTAAAAGGTGCCTACTCAGTTTGCTAATCTGGCACTGGGACCCAAATACCTGAAAGACCATCTCCTCCCCCCTCAGACACTGAGGGTTAAAATCAGCATAAGCTCCTGCAGCCAACCAGAAGCCACGGAAGCCCCGCCGGATGTTCTGGTTCCAAGGAACGTTCGCAAACCTGAACACTCACTTCCAGGTTTGCAGTGTTCAGGAGCCAAAATGTCCGATTTCCAGGGCATTCCACAACCAAGGTACGACTGTATTGCTTTCTGAGGTCGCACAACAATAGCCAAGTGCTGGCACTGTAAATGGTGTCTTGTTACAGTGCTTCTCTATAATACAGGCAATCCTTGTTTTGCGTGGGGGTTGTGCTCTGGACCCCCACATGTGTTAGCCGAGTGTGCATAAGCCCGCTCCATTTCGCCCTGCTCCACTCCTTTTCATGACACCATTATGAAGTTTTGGGGCTACTTCTGGGTTCAGTGCATGCATGCGTGATTGTGCATCATTCGGTTGTTGCTTGAACTTTAAATTGAAGAGACAAGCAATGGAGATAAGCAGGTCAGATAAAATAAAGCAAATTTTCACCCAATATATACAATTAGGTAAAGGTAAAGGGACCCCTGACCATTAGGTCCAGTCGTGACCGACTCTGGGGTTGCGGCACTCATCTCGCTTTATTGGCCAAGGGAGCTGGCGTACAGCTTCTGGGTCATGTGGCCAGCATGACTAAACCGCTTCTGGTGAACCAGAACAGCGCACGGAAATGCCGTTTACCTTCCCGCCGGAGTGGTACCTATTTATCTACTTGTACTTTGATGTGCTTTCGAACTGCTAGGTTGGGAGGAGCAGGGACTGAGCAACGAGAGCTCACCCCGTCGCGGGGATTCGAACCGCCGACCTTCTGATCAGCAAGTCCTAGTCTCTGTGGTTTAATCCACAGCACCACCCGCGTCTCTTACTATATACAATTACCATACAACAATTGCTGCTGGCTGGCTTGGCTTGAATCGCCTTAATAAAAGAAGAGATTTGACAAATTCACAGAGGCTAACTTTTTATTCCAGCCATGATAGCGGAATAGAACCTCCAGCTTTGAAGGCAGCCCAGCTCTGAATTTCCACACGCTACATGCAAAACAAGAGGGGAGGGCTGTTCTTTTCCTGCCGAAGGCAAACTCACTCAGCAGTATATTTTCCCCACTGGGGAAATGTTTTGCACCAGCAGAATGTCCCTGTCCAGGAGAGTCTATAAGCAGGTCGCTGGTAACTTTCTTGCACAATTGATTGTGCTTTCCATTGCACAATGAGTTAGCACGACTATCGTATTGGATTCCTCTGCCCTGCAATGTAAAAACGTGCCTGTCTACTAGTGCAGGCCCCCTTGTGCTAGCAGAGAGAGAATGGTGGTTGTTATGTATTAAGATTAGTGGCAGTTCTCACTCAGGGCCACCAGTATGTAAATGAAGGATTGAAAACTGTCGCTGATTGGTTAGCTAGTTGTGAGTTGTTACTGTTTCAAGTTACATAGTATTATATAAAGTAGCCAGCTAGGTTGCAGTCAGTCTGTTTCCAGGAGTAGTTCTAACTGCTGCAATAAAGAGCTATGAATCCAGCAGAGTTGTGGTCTTTGTCCATCTTTTCCACTATTCAAAAGTGGGTACAGTGGTACCTTGGGTTACAGACGCTTCAGGTTACAGACGCTTCAGACTCTGCTAACCCAGAAATAGTACCTCAGGTTAAGAACTTTGCTTCAGGATGAGAACAGAAATCGTGCTCCGGCGGCGCGGCAGCAGCAGCAGGAGGCCCCATTAGCTAAAGTGGTGCTTCAGGTTAAGAACAGTTTCAGGTTAAGAACGGACCTCCGGAACGAATTAAGTACGTAACCCGAGGTAGCACTGTCCTGCAATATTCTTGGCTTAAAAAGAAAGATAATCTGAGCACTTTCCTTCAAACCAATTTGGCCTCTTGGTACGGGGAAGCAAACAGCACTTTGTCATAATAAATTGACCCCTAATGAGAATGTTATTCTTCTCCCCTACTGCAGGATGGCTTCCTTGCAAAGTTGGGTGAAGAGAAGAGTCCCTGGCTGGCCTTGCACTACATCAAGACAAAACTCATCTCCGCTTTCTCGTTCTTCAGTCAATATTACTGACAAACTTGGTTCCTTGGTGACCACCAGATATTTATATCACCATGCCTTCCGGGAAGGATTCCTGCTATTAGAAAACCGAGACTGCCTTATTGAGCCAAAGGGAGCACTTCTTCCTTCCTGTTTCCAAACTTATTTATCTGTTATTTATTTATGTTTTTGTATGCTTGTGTTGGAAACATTGCATCTGATACAATTCACGGTAAATCAGAACTGTTATCACATGATGCACGGACAGCTTCCTTCAGATTACATTAAATCTTCTCAAATAATCAAGTTGAAATGGTCTCTCTCCATGTGTGTGTGTGTATATCGGAGAAGAGCAGAAATAAATAGTCCATTAAGACTGCTGGTTGAAAGAATAAAGAAAGGTTTCTTACTCCTGGCAAACAAGGCTATTCTGAGAACCAACTTACAAAAAGAGAGTCCAACACTTAATACTGAAGAAGCAGTAAGAAGGAAGTAAAGCTTGAGAGAAGATCTACAGGCAGTTAGTTACTCAAGAAGGATCAGCGAGGGAAAAATATGATGTTTTTCTGCCAACTGCCTCCCAGTGGTCCAGGCAGGGCTGCCATATGTCTGGAATTTTCTGGACATAGCCAGAATACAGCAGTCTGAAGCAGTGGCTGGGAGGAAATCACTTAACTACCAGTAGATTTTTATGCATTTCCTTAAAAATAGCTCCAAAACTTCATTTTTTTAAATAATATATTTATTAAGGTTTAGGAATTTATATAAAACAGAATAAACAGAACAATAAAAACAAAAACAATAACAATACATACAATCCAAAAAAACAACAACACACACATACAAAACAGGTATAGTTTCCATCCCTTATATTCATAAAACTTACTTTCCCGACCTCCTCATACCTCCCCTTTCTGTATTCCATTCTCTAATTAAGTCAATTCAACAAATCCTTTCCCTAATTTCTATGTACTTTTTAACCTTTCTTTTCTTAATCACATAATCATTACAGCTTTTAACTCCTTAATTTCTGAATCAACATCGTTCTAGCCTTCAATAATTTTGCAATGTTTCTTAAGATAGTCCTTAAATTTCTTCCAATCTTCTTCCACCGTCTCTTTTCCCTGGTCTCGGATTCTGCCGGTCATTTCCGCCAGTCCCATATAGTCTATCACTTTCATCTGCCATTCTTCCAAGGTGGGTAGATCTTGTGTCTTCCAATACTTTGCGATGAGAATTCTTGCTGCTGTTGTAGCATACATAAAAAAAGTTCTGTCCTTTTTTGACACCAATTGGCTGACCATACCCAGGAGAAAGGCCTCTGGTTTCTTCAAGAAGGTATATTTAAATACCTTTTTCATTTCATTATAAATCATTTCCCAGAAAGCCTTAATCCTTGGGCAAGTCCACCAAAGGTGAAAGAATGTACCTTCAGTCTCTTTACATTTCCAACACTTATTATCAGACAAGTGGTAAATTTTTGCGAGCTTGACTTGATTTTGTCTTTGAGAATCTGCAAGCTTTTGTGTCCGGATTTTCACTTTAGGAAACATGGCAACCCTACTTATAACAAGCCTCGTTGCTTCACTCCCAACGTTCCAAAGGTAAACATGCAACTTACTTCTACTCAGAGTTAGACCCGCTGAGCTTCGTGGACCTGTTAGTCATGGCATCCATTGCAATGGGTCTAATTCTGAGGACACATTAGTTGACCACAACCCCCAAATGTTTAAGATGCTTATTCCACTGGCACACCTACGCACAAGGGGAAGATATCAGCAGGCTTAGGGGAACAGAAGTTTGCAGAAGCACAATGTGTGTAGAAGTATGAAAATCTATAGGGGGGAAACTCTTAGTGAGGGGGGTCCCGAAAACAATTCGCTGAGGGCTGAGCGTGCTCAGGTGGTTACAGAAAACTGGCTTGCTGAAGGGTGGGGAAACATGTAAAACAGAATGGCTGAAACCATGAACTTCAGTGGCTGAAAGTTTTAAGTGGCTGATAACTTGGGACTTTGTAGGTCCCAACAAGGCAGATAGGTAAATATCTTCTGGCCCTTCAGATGCTGCCGAACTAAAACTCCCATCATCTCAGGCCACTGGCTATGCTTGCTGGGGCTGATGGGAGCTGTAGTTTGAAGGGCCAAACGTCCTCACCCACAGGGACTCTCTTTCTACGGCTGTTAACCCAGGCAGTGGGGGGCAGCCTCTGTTCTGACCTTGTAACAGAGGGCTAACCCTCCCCTACCCACAAGCTTCTTCTATGGGGAGAATCTGGCTCCCCCTAGCCTTGCCATTAGTTAAGGCGAAACAATATGTGCACCTGCCTGCAATGTTTTGTAGTGAATAACAATAACATAACAACAATAATAGGGAAGCAGAGGGGCAGTTGGGTTACAGGGAACCTCCAAAAATCTTGCGAAGCAGCTCCTCTTCCTGTGGTGAGGAAAGCCACACCTCCAGTGGGGAAGAGGGGAAAGGACCAGAGGATGCTGCTGGGAGCCTCAGCACCGCTCCTGGCCAAGCGGACCAGGAGGGAAGCATGCCCCTTCCGTCGCCCACCCTGCACAGAGGTGTAAAATGCAAGCAAGGAAGGAAAAGGCTGGGAGTGACTAAGCTATTATGTTGGGGGAGGTTCTGGAAACAACCACTCCCGGATTCTGCTAGCGACTGAGGCAGACATGAACTTGTGGCTCTGCACTGTAAATAGTTTTGCACCAAAATAAAACCTGTAAAATACAGGTCGGAGTCCTGACTGGTTACTCACGAGCAACCACCATTGCCATCTGACAGTGCCCCTAAAAACAGGGGGCATCTTATACATGGGGGCGTGTTATACACGAAAAAATACGGTACTACTTCTTAATTGTATTTCAGTTCAACAATTACAGTGGTACCTTGGGTTACATACTGTCAGGGAACTGCCATCGGAACTAGCGGAGGAGGCGAGGCTCCACAGCGATGCTGGAGAGGGGCCAAGCAGGGAGAGAGGCCGGTCTCCGGCTGGGGAAGAAAATCAGCGCAACACCAGGGATAGAGGGGGGCCGATGGGGGAAGCAGAGAGGAGGCTCCAGGACTCTTCGCAGGAGACCAGCGAGGAGAGCACAGGTCCTCCGCTGCCCACACCCACCCTGCGCAGAAGACTTCCGCGCAGGGAAAGTAGGCGGCGACTTGGCGTCAAAGAACTTCTTTGCTGGAAGAGGTTCAAGAAACGCCCACTGACGGATTCTGCCAGCGACTGAACAGCCACGGAGTGGATGGCTGTCCAGCGAGAAACGGTTTAACCAGGCAACCTAGCCCAGAGCGGCGGTAACTTACGCACAAGCAACCCCTAAAGCCATTACACATACACTTCAGGTTACATACTGTCAGAGCTGCCCAAGGTCCCAGCTCACAAAGGACCAACGCTGCTTTGTTGTTAAATACAAAAGTCTTTATTGAAGTTCAGTTTCACTTCCAGAGCCGCAGCGCGCAGCCCCACGTCTCAAGCTTTAGACCGCTGATGACCCTTCTGAATCTCCTCCCCCTGTACACCAATTTAAGACCCTCGCCTTGCTCCACCTTTTCCGCTGCTCCTTCCTCCTCTGGGTCCGCCTGCCCGCCGGGGTCTCGCCCTTCCTAGCCTCTTCTGACGCTGATTCCCCTGAGCCTTCTCCCTCCCTCCGGCGGGCTTTAGGAGCTGGTTCCCCATCTGGGTCTCCTGCTGTCCCGCGCGCCTGTACATTTGAACTTGGCGCGCGCGCCCAGCCAGCAGTTTTCCTCCTAACCGTTTCACTGCTGCTGTCACTGCTTCCCCCTTCGGGTGGGCTAGCTGCAACTGACCTCCCCTCCATTCCCCCACTCTCCGATGGAGGTGTGGTCAGCCCTGACTCACTCTCCCTCCCCTCCGGAGGAGACGCTGGCCCTGACACATGTGACTCTTCCCCCCCACTACGCTCTGGTGGGGAAACTGGTCCCGATCCTCCACCGCTGCTTTGGGGTTCCCCTCTGGCTCCTTGTTTCTGGTGCGTCCCCCCTGGGACCCCCCTTGCCCTGACCATCGGAGCCCCCTTCTGGGAATCTTCTGATTCGCTGGAGAAGCTCATAGAATCTCTCTGGCCACTGTCATACTCCCCTACGCTGCCCTCGGATTCTTCCCCTTCGCTCTCCAATTCCTCTCTCCCCAGTGCTCCTGCTCCTGATTCCCTGACACATACGCTTCAGGTTACAGACTCCGCTAACCCAGAAATAGTGCTTCAGGTTAAGAACTTTGCTTCAGGATAAGAACAGAAATCGTGCTCCGGTGGCACGGCAGCAGCAGGAAGCCCCATTAGCTAAAGTGGTGCTTCAGGTTAAGAACAGTTTCAGGTTAAGAACGGACCTCTGGAACGAATTAAGTACTTAACCTGAGGTACCACTGTACTTTGATAAAATACATATTTTGCTCTGAGCAAATGGCTTTAGATACCCACTAGGTCCATAAATTACTATATAGCATATACTCAACACAAAGAAGAGTGACAATTTGTTGTTGACAAAGGACAGCTGAACATATAAAGGGCCCCATTACCGCCAGTAGCTGAGGGCCTCATCAAACCGAAATCCGGCCCTGGGTGAGAAGCATTGTGACATAGCATAACCTCCTCGAGGCAGTTGCTGTTCCACTTCTGTGTTTTGCAAGCGGACCCCAGCACAACTGGTGCTAAGTAAAATATTAAACTGGAGGAGTTGCAACAGGAGGAAGCGACTGGAAGCCAAGTTCATCCAGTTCTGCCAATCTAAATTCTGTACTTTTCGGCTTGACCTTTAACCAACAGAGTAGACAACAACATAACTCAGCCTTAGGTTGAGATTAAGCAACTCTAATCCTTGTTTCCATGTTATGATGCTATGCTATTGCATTTCCCTCCATTTTGAATTGCCAAATGTTGTTTGAAAAGAGAGGCAAAGGTTTCACACTGGAAATTTTCTAAGACAGAATACTTGTTGATATCTCTATTTCTCATTTTTCCAGCCACATTTCTCCAGCAGTTTACAACTTTGAGGAGTAAAAAAATCCCAGCATTTCAGAGTCCACCCCCCCCCCGAACATACTATTTTTGTACACATTTTCTGTTTGCAGAACTGTGCCACAAGATTCAGAGAAGTGTGAATTTTGAAGGACAGTTGTGTCTTGTTTTGTGTATTGGGTCAAAAAGTGTGACTTAGATCGTTTCTAATTAAAATGCAAACAAAATGCAAATTCCTTCCCCACCAATTTTTTAGACCACCGTTCCAGTATGTATTCACTTGGCTAGGTCTTCAACAGGAAAATACTTGAACCACTTGAGTCAGGACTGTATGTTTCTGTGTTCATAAGGCACAATCTCTTTTCAAGTTACGATCATATCACATTTTTGGAAATATGTATGATCAAGTATACTGGGATACAAGCCTTCAATCTGCATGGGGGAAATTCCTTCAACTATAAGAAACAAACAACTGTGGGCAGCGTATGTGTAACTAACATTTTAAGACCATGTGGATTCAAAACAGAACACAAGACTTTGTTTCCAGCCTTTAAACAAGAAATATACAGCTAAAACATATATAAACTTTAACTTTCATCTATAAGACCTGGGCTTAAATACAGAAAGTCTAGCTAATCAGTAAAATGGTCCATTGAGACCACAAGCAAGGTTCTCCTGGATTAAAATCAAAGAAATAGTGTTATCTTTTACCAAACTGATGTATTGTTCAAACTAGGCCTGCACAACTTATTATTTATATCCACCAGGTCTTCAAGAAGGTTTACATCTTAAAAGACAATTTCAGCTGCTCTGTTTTTGCTTTCCAAATACCTTAATCCTTTACCACGAAACATAGTTCTGTTGTAGCCCATTCCTCTTCCACCATTTTGTAATTTAGGCTGTGTAAACACTAAACACTCTACATTTAAATCACACATTCCCCCCAATTGAAAAAAGTCATGGGAACTGTAGTTTAAGAAGGGTGCTCTGTGAGGGGTAAACCACAGTTCCCAAGATCCTTTGGCTCGGTGTGGAGAAATGTGCCTTAAAAGTATGGTACCTTCACAGCCTTATTCAAGAAAACTCAAACCATAATTCCCTCAGAGAACGCTCCCAATGGTCATAATCCTTTTATCGGGGTGAGCCAGGTTTTTCCCCGTCAAGGACTGCATTCTTTTTGGTGCAGCTCTTTCTGATGAGCTGGACCCTATACTTCTGCTGCAAAGCTCCACCCCAGTGCCACAATTACATTGCAACTTGAATTATTTTAATAGGATTCTAGAAAATTCACTACCCTAATAAAGGAGAGGAAGTGAGAGCTGGACCATAAAGAAGGCTGATACCGAAGAATTGATGCTTCAGAATTACAGTGGTACCTCAGGTTACATACGCTTCAGGTTACAGACTCCGCTAACCCAGAAATGGTACCTCGGGTTAAGAACTTTGCTTCAGGATGAGAACAAAAATCACGAGGTGGCGGCGGGAGGCCCCATTAGCTAAAGTGGTGCTTCAGGTTAAGAACAGTTTCAGGTTAAGTACGGACCTCCGGAATGAATTAAGTACTTAATCTAAGGTACCATTGTATGGTGCTGGAGGAGACTCTTGAGAGTCCCATGGACAGCAAGAAGATCAAACCTATCCATTCTTAAGGAAATCAGCCCTGAGTGCTCACTGGAAGGACAGATCCTGAAGCTGAGGCTCCAATACTTTGGCCACCTCATGAGAAGAGAAGACTCCCTGGAAAAGACCCTGATGCTGGGAAAGATGGAGGGCACAAGGAGAAGGGGACGACAGAGGACGAGATGGTTGGATAGTGTTCTCGAAGCTACCAGCATGAGTTTGACCAAACTGTGGGAAGCAGTGGAAGACAGGAGTGCCTGGCATGCTCTGGTCCATGGGGTCACGAAGAGTTGGACACGACTAAACGACTAAACAACAACAATAAAGGAGAAACTTTTGCATTTGTCAACCCAGTCAGTCAACGCTTATGTTAAGAGACATCTATGCTTATGATATAATAATTATTTTATTAGGTAGAAAACATATATTAGACCCTTCATTCTACTGTGTCCTTTTATTTTTAAAGTTAAGTAAAGTTGTGCTCTTAATCCAGTTCAGACTGAAAATGTAAGTTGCTAGTTTTGCAGAGCAGCGTGTGCTAACTGAGAGATAACAGTGCTGCCAATATGCATAAATTCATACAGCTAAGAAATATCTGGGCAGCTGTTCAGCAGGCAACATTACTTTTAGTTAAGTGTGCGAATGTTTCTTGCTTATAGAGCCTGAAGCAAACAAGGAAGGCTGGGGCAGTGGATGTGAAGTTCAAGCCAGTCACATCTGCTGGAACTTCGCTACTTCCTTGGACCTATGTAACAGATGCTCCCATGCATGTGCAGAGGGCAATATTGAGATAAACCTGTATTTTGGCAAT
Organism: Podarcis filfolensis; assembly: GCF_964270895.1. NCBI lineage: Eukaryota > Metazoa > Chordata > Lepidosauria > Squamata > Lacertidae > Podarcis > Podarcis filfolensis. Next base: position 16,625,806 of record NC_139616.1, read on the forward strand.
GGTTTGCTGCTTGTGCAACTTTATGGTGATCTGGATTGTGTGGGATGGGAGTTCATATCCCAAGTGTACATAAAGGCAGTTCTGTCTCAATGCCAACTCCAAGGATATACAGTAGTACCTCGGGTTACGAACGCTTCAACTTATGGTTTTTTTTTGTTACGAACAATTGTAACCCGGAAGTAAGTTGTCCAAGCTCTCGGAGGCCTCGCCGCTGCCTGGAGGCAAACCTGGACATTGGCGGGGCCTACGGAGCTCTCGGAGGCCTCCGCGAATGCCGGGAACCAAGCCCTGACATCTGCGGTGCCTGCAGGGCTCCGTGAATCCCGGGAGCCAAGCCCCGACGTCCATGGGGCCTGCAGAGTCTCTGCGACTGGGCTCCAGCCGCAGGAGCTCTCTGAGGCCTCCATGAATGCTGGGAGCCAAGCCGATTGTGATTGTGGAAGAGGACCCTGAGCCCCCTCCAAACAGTGAGTTTGGAAATAAATTTTATTTTTTTCCATCTAAAATACTGTCCTATTTATATTATAGTACAGTACATTGCCTTCATTTTATGGATCAATGGTCTCGTGAAACAGTAGAATTCGTGTTAAATTGCTGTTTTAGGGGGTGTTTTTCCATCGTCTGGAACGGATCAATCCACTTTCCATTACTTTCAATGGGATAGTCCGCTTCAGGTTAAGAACGCTTCAGGTTAAGTACAGACTTCCGGAACCAATTAAGTACTTAACCTGAGGTCCACTGTACAGGGAAACCCCAAGACAGAATGTATTTGTAGGCACTTCCTTCTCACATGTCTCACTCCTGCCCCCCCATCCCTAATTTTGCTTGTTACAAGGATTCTTAGCTCAGATACTTTGTGTCTGTATTGGAGATAAGTTTGCCTAGGTAGGATAAAATTCCTTCACTCAAATTTATATTTTCTTCTGTTCAGGGTTACTCTCCATAAGGTAAAGTATGCCCTAGATGTGTAAAATTTTTGGTTAGGAATGCAAGCTTTGGAACTTTCATTTTTGGTCTGTTTGTTTATCGTTAAATCCTTGTACGTTTCCGAGCACAATTCAAAGTGTTGGCGCTGACCTTTAAAGCCCTAAACGACCTTGGCCCTGTATCCCTGAAGGAGCGTCTCCACCCCCATCATTCAGCCTGGACACTGAGGTCCAGCTCCGAGGGCCTTCTGGCGGTTCCCTCCCTGCGAGAAGCGAGGTTACAGGGAACCAGGCAGATGGCCTTCTTGGTGGTGGTGCCCACCCTGTGGAACGCCCTCCCATCAGATGTCAAGGAAATAAACAACTATCTGACTTTTAGAAGACATCTGAAGGCAGCCCTGTTTAGGGAGGTTTTTAATGTCTGATGTTTTATTGTGTTTTTAATATTCTGTTGGGAGCTGTCCAGAGTGGCTGAGGAAACCCAGCCAGGGTATAAATAATACAATTATTATTATTATTTCATTCCTTTGCAAAGAAAGTACCAGGGCTGTGTGCCTCAGGCATGATCACCTTAGCATACACAGCAAGGCTGTTGTTTTAAAGTTTGCAATCCAGTTCACACTGGGTTGTAACACAGTTCCCACTGACCCTACAATCTGCTTTAGAAAGGAATCAGGTGTCATGGCTGACTGTAGTGCATTAAAATATGGAACAGCCTTGTTGCCAGAAAGAGAGTTAGGGTGCAAATCCAAGAGGTTTTCTTTCTCTGGAGCAAATGTCATTCTCCTGAGAAAGCTGCATTTATCTCAGGGGCCGAAACTGAATGAATGCCATTATGTTTCAGCAAGTCCCTGCTGTCTGGGAGACAGAACTGTAGGAGACACATTTCTATCCTGAAGTTTTCTGCGCCAGCAAAATCCACGTTTAGAACAGGACATAAATACCGCCTGTGTCAGCAGCACCACTTCACCTTGCCAAAATGTGGAAATTTTTTAGGTGAAGGATGTTCATTTCCCCATCGAAGCAAGAAACTGTCACAAGAGTTCATTTTGCGCAGGGCTCCTTTGTGGCTGCCAGTTCCTTTCCCCAAACTGTTATCTCACACCACTCCACTCTTGCCTAACTGTTATTGCTCTGTAGCCTTGTTGTACGTGCACTGCAGACAGATAAATCTGAGTGAAAGGCAGAGGTGCCGGCTTGGACCCAAGATTTTTTTTGGGGGGGGGCAGCATCACATGCCTGTGATTTCACACACACATACTGTCGCAACTTTTGCTAACACAAATCCGGGGCATCCTCAACAATGACACATCAGACTTCTGCCGGGGAACTCTAGATCTGAACTGTTCCGCTCTGCAGTGTGGTGAGGAAGGGCAGGGCCTGACAGGGGTGAGAAGACAAGACAAGGTTCAGGCTTGACACAAGGCAAGGTGGGATGAAATTCAGGCTGGACCTTAGGCTCATGCAATGCTCTGGAAACAATGAACTCTGAATTTGCTTCAGCAAGCTGAAATAGAGCCCTTATAGCAGGGGCAGCAACCTTTTTCAGCCATGTGGTGGGCCGGACTATATTTTGAAGGGGAAAAAATGAACGAATTCCTATGCACCACAAATAGCCCAGAGATGCATTTAAATAAAAGCACACATTCTACTCATGTAAAAACACTGGGCAGGCCCTACAAATAACCCAGAGATGCATTTTAAATTAAAGGACATATTCTACTCATGTAAAAACATGCTGATTTCAGGACTGTCCGTGGGCCGGATTGAGAAGGCGATTGGGCCGCATCCGGCCCACAGGCCTTAGGTTGCCTACTGCTGCCTTATAGGTCTTCTACAGATGAATCCTGAGTCTAGGGCAGCAGTACCACAACTTGGGGTGCGTTTGGGCCCACTGTCCCCACAGGCTCATCTGATAGAAGCCTTAGTGGAGCTGGCCCTACTTCAGGTTCAGAGATTTTGCTGGCATCACCTGAGGAACATAAAGAGATCAGGGCTGGATCAGGCCGATGGCCTATTGAGTTCAGCATCCTGCTCTCACCACGATGCCTCTCATGGGAAGAACACAAGCAGTAACTGCATCCTCTCTTCCTGCACTTTCCAGAATTGGCTATTACTGAGAAGCGCACCACTTTCAACAATGGAGGTAGAAGGCTGTGTCAGGGTTACTAGCCAGACAACCCCACACTCCATGATGAATTTGTCTAAATGTGGCAGCCCCTGCTGCCTCTTGTAGGAGCAAACGTCATTGTTTATGCTCCATAGGAAAAGTAACACACTTTCTTTAGTCTGTCCTGGACATCCCAGCATCCAGTTCCCTCAGCAGTTGTACTGAGGGACGTCATGGAAAACAAGTGCTTTAGATTTATAATGAAAAGCAACACTAAAATTGGAAAATGAAATCAGTAAGATTGCCCTTAGTGGGCAAAGTCGCGTTTAGGGTTGCCACCTGTCCTGTATATAATACAGGAGGGTCCCATATTTCAATGAATAATGCTATGTTCTGAATTGGTAAGAGTTTTGTCCTGTATTTCAGGTCTTCTCTCTGCACCAGTTTAGAGATCCTCTCCAAATGCATGTTTGAAAGGGTGTGTGAAAGGTCATGTATTTAAGCTCAAGGTAGCCAAGCACAGACAGATTTCCAAATTTATACATATATATATTATTACGTTTTCTGTTTTACATTTTAGAATATTCATTTAAACATCCTTAAAACATCAATGACTTCCCTTCTTCCCTTTCCATGGTTCATTTTGCATATCTTAAAACCCTGCATATTTTACATAAACTGAACCATTCAGTATTCCACTATTACATCCATCAAAACTTATTTACAGTTTAATTTATCTTAATGCTGCCAGCGTTTTCAAGTGTACACAACGCCCCCCATATATTCAATAAACATTTTCCAGTATTTTCTTCTTATTCTAATTCTGTATGTCAGATCTGCAAGCTGCACATATTCCGTCAGCTTCAGTTGCTATTCTTCTTTAGTTGGGACCTCGCTGAAAACATGGGCCGGAGTAGTGGCATACATAAACAACCTCTTTTGACACCTGGGAATTTCAGTTTGAATTATCCCCAGCAGAAAGGACTTGTGGTTTTTTTTTGGGGGGGGGGGAGATGTACACATTTATGTGCAAGTGTGTGTGCGTGTGTGACAAATTCCAGAGAGGTCACCCGGTTAGGCTGCAATAGATTGCTTTGAAGTCACTTTGGCACCAGATGAAAGGGAAAACCTTCCCCCACCCGGTATTTTGCCAGGACAAAGGTGAGTGTCTCTTCCAGCGAGAAAGTCCAGCTTGTTCGCCTTTCCCTCCGCGCTGAGGCCATTTAAGCCCCCGCGGAGCCCAATTCCGCGCGCTCCCTGCGCTCCTGTCCTGAACTGAGCCGGTGTCGTCGAGGCGCCTCCTCGGGGAGGCGGCGGAGGCTGCGCTGCCTATGGAAACCCGAGGGGAGGGCGCAGCCGCCTCCGCCGGCGACATGGCCGCCCTGCACGCCGCCAAGGGAGCGCTCCGAGCGGAGCTGAAGCGCCGCCTGGGAGCCCTGAGCGCCGCCGAGAAGCTGCGCCAGTCGCGCCTCGTGCGCGGCAAGGTGGGTGAGGGCCAGCAAGCCTGTCTGGGGGAAAAGTCTTTTCTGTGGGTTTTTTTCTCTCCCCCCCCCGGCCAGGCGTTTCCCCAGAGGCCGGCCAACCCGTGTCCCTCAAGGCTCGCTTGCCCTCTTCCCACGCGACGCTGGTTCACGTGCAATTAGAAAAACGAAGCGGGGAGCGGGGGAAGCCCCTTTCTCCACGGAACGGCGCGCGCGGCTGCCCGGGAAGCGCAGCCCGTGCGCCCTGGTCCCCCCACCCCCGCGCGCGGGTGTTTAAGATAGAGACCGAGAGAAAGTGAGAGTGTACAGTTCCGTCTGGGGGGGATTCCCTCCCGCCCCGAGAAAAACCCCTCCTTGAGTTGAATGAGGGCGCCTAAGGTGACGTAAGGGAACGGTTCGCACGTGAAAAGGGGCGGACGCGGATATGCCCCTGGAGAGGGTGGGAAGTGAGTGTTTTATTCGGAAGTGAGGTCGGTAATGCGTCATCCCCCGGAAAAGTGTGCGTGGGGAGCCCCGGCGGATACGCAGGCCCCCTCGGAAGGGAGATGTCCCCTTGAGTTCATTGTGGCTGCTTTCACACCAAAAATGGATTGCGTGTGTTTATGGAACTGGTTTTGTTTAAGAAAAACCTATTGCTTTTGTTTGTTTGTGTATTACTTTGAGGGGATGTTGTGCAAGCCGCTTTGTGACTATCGATGGCGAAAAGCTGCCTATTAATGTTGGAAATAAATGCAGAATTAAATGGGTTTAGGGACTGCAAATTGGGAAGCGGGTGGCGCTGTGGGTTAAACCACAGAGCCTAGGACTTGCCGATCAGAAAGTCGGCAGTTTGAATCGACGGGTAGAGCTCTTGTTGCTTGGTCCCTGCTCCTGCCAACCTAGCAGTTTGAAAGCACGTCAAAGTGCAAGTAGATAAATAGGTGCCGCTCTGGCGGGAAGGTAAACGGCGTTTCCGTGCGCTGCTCTGGTTCACCAGAAGTGGCTTAGTCATGCTGGCCACATGACCCAGATGTTGTACGCCGGCTCCCTCGGCCAATAAAGCAAGATGAACGCCACAACCCCAGAGTCTGCCACGACTGGACCTAATAGTCAGGGGTCCCTTTCCCTTTTGGGACTGCAAGCCTTACACTTTAAAAGAGGGTGGGGGGCTGAGGGCTGAAACTTTTCTGGAGGCTCGCATACTCTGGCCTGGCAACCTTTTTTCTTCTCACATGTGGTGAGATTGGGTAGAATTCAGCAGTTGAGGGAGGTGCATTTTGTGTATGCTCAGAGGCAGCCTCTACTTTATTGACACATCATGAATTCATAGGGCGGAACATAATACATAAAAAGCAAAGTTTGAGCACTGCTGATGCAAAGTAAGCTGCTTCACTTTTGTGCAGTATTCATCAATTCTGTCACGCCATTCATCATTCTTTTTTTATATATTTTTATTTCATTTTAATACATCACACACAAAAAAGAAATATAGAAGTAAACAAATATCCATCAGCACCTAGCAACTGAAAAGGGAAAAAAGGAAGAAAAACAACAACAATATTAAATAGTTCTCACAATACATTTAACATGAAAATGACTTTTTTCTATATAACTGACTTCATCATTCATAACCACCTTCTGCTTTTCACCCCATTCCCAGAGACCGAAACTTCCTTTTGCTTCCATAATATTTTGAGATGAGTGAAAATGTCCTAGGAATGGAACGTGTTAGTTCTGTGACCTAGACTGGACCCAGCATGAGAATGGTATCAGATAAGGACATTGGAAGCTGCCCTGTACTGAGTCAGAGAAATGGTCCATTTAACTCGAAGTGCCTTGAGGATTTCAGGCAGGGCAAATTTCCCACATGGGAGAGACCCCTGCTTGAAATCTTGGAGAGCTGCTAGGAGTCAGCGTAGGCCAAAGTAAAGGTAAAGGACTCCTGGACGGCTAAGTCCAGTCAAAGGCGGCTGTGAGGTGCGGCGCTCATCTCGCTTCAGGCCGAGGGAGCCTGCGTTTGTCCACAGACAGCTTTCCGGGTCCTGTGGCCAGCATGACTAAACTGCCTCTGGCGCAGTGGAACACCCTGATGGAAACCAGAGCGCACAGAAATGCCATTTATCTTCCTGCCACAGCGGTACCTATTTATCTACTTGCACTGGTGTGCTTTTGAATTGCTAGGTTGGCAGGAGCTGGGACAGAGCAACGGGAGCTCATCCCGTCATGGGGATTCAAACCACTGACCTTCCAGTCAGTAAGCCCAAGGGGCTCAGTGGTTTAGACTACAGCACCACCTGCTCCCTAGATGTTCCACTGGTTCCCTTCTGTATAAGGCTCCTTATTTTCCTGTATCACTGATGGCCTGTGGTGTCAGTGTTGATGCTTATGGTATCTGGGGACTGAGGGTTATGAACCATGGGATGCATATCTTCTAGCCTTTCCCCCTCCTCCCTGCATGAGTCTCAAGATCATGGGTAGGCAAACTAAGGCCTGGGGGCCGGATCCGGCCCAATTGCCTTCTAAATCTGGCCCGCGGGTGGTCCGGGAATCTGTGTGTTTTTACATGAGTAGAATGTGTCCTTTTATTTAAAATGCATCTCTGGGTTATTTGTGGGGCATAGGAATATAGTCCAGCCCCCCACAAGGTCTGAGGGACAGTGGACTGGCCCCCTGCTGAAAAAGTTTGCTGACCCCTGCTCAAGATGCTGTGTGTGCCTTAATTAGTATCGGAGGGGAAGTGTTTTTTCCTCCCTAATTTATCACATCTCCATCACTTTTTCAGCCGTGTGCGGGACAGAGGTCTTAAATGCTTAAAACACATCACTTAGGACTACTTTGGTTACAGTTTTGTACCTGTGCAAATATTTCTGTGTCTGTAATCTGCCTTGACCGTGGTTTTAACTATGGAAAGGCGACATACAAGTGAACGATTGTGATCATGGTTTTGCTCTGAGCAGGTCTTTTGTTTCATTATTACAACGGTTTCCTGTTTTTGTAATTGTATTTCTGGTTGTTAAAACCTGCCCTGGTGCATGGAAATGTTAGAAATCACAGTCGTTTAATCAAAGCAGCTTCTTGATGTTATGTTGTGAACCGTCCTGAGATTTACAGGTATAGGGCAGTATAGAAATTTAATAAATAATAATAAGAAGAAGGGGAGAAAAAGTATTATGGAAAGGAGGTTGGGGACGTGGGTTGCAAGTAGCATATAAGTTGTATATCCACTGACCCGCTAAACCTCACTAATGATTGCTGAATGCTCTTGTGCTAAGGGATGGCTCAATAGTTTGTCTCCTGTGTAATTCCTTGCAGCCCCCCCTCACTTGTATAATAATGTTATGTATGTTATGTACTGAAGTTCTCACCCTGGGCCAGCAGGGGGATACTGTAGATAGTTTTCACTCAGGTCCACACATGTAAAAAAGGGATTGAAAATGACGTTCAGTGATTGGATAGTTACAGAAGGTTGTTACAGTTGCGTTGTACTGGAGCTCTATATAAGCAAGCTGGCTGAACCCTTCAGTTCAGTTCTGTTCTGGCCTGTGAATAAACAAGAGCTGTTTGAAGAATCGCTGTGTCGTCTGATATGTTCACCCACAACTTAACACTTCTCTCCCAGTAAATTAAAACCAGTTTTTAAAGCATCTCTGTTTCTTGTACACCGGAGCGAAGTTAGGAGCCCTGCTCCATCCGATGAGAATTCGCCTTTCATCTTCATCTGGCTTTTCAATACCCTGAAATGTAACAAGATGCTGTCAGTTAGTGCCTGAACGAGATGTATTTGAGTAACAGATGGGGGAAGAGAGATGAAAGAAGCCCACCACTGAAACGCCAGAAAATGAAAAGGAGGCGGAGAGAAAATTTATTTCTTCGAATGAATACTCATTTGACAGAGGTCTTAATTTGAAATGAGAGCAGCTGCACCGGGCTGACCTCACCACTGGCGTTTAATTAGTCACTGGGTGGCTTTGCTTGCTGAATGTTTCCTTTTGTGACTGAAGTCCTGCTGGTTTGCATGCTCTGATTCGGCAATAATAGCCATTTCCTGATCCAGAAAAGCAAGCAGATTCCCTTTTCTTTTTGCTTGCTTTTGGTAAACTGCTGTACAGTTTCCTGCGTTGTTCACAGTGCTGTGTGGTTGTGGAAGTTTCCACCGTGGGTGTCTTCTCTGTCTTTAAATAAGATCTCTCAACCTCCCAGGGGTAGTGGGAGTGAGGCCAGTGCACATCAAAGTACATTTAATTTAAATGCAAATATAGTGGGAAATTTGCAAATTTTAAAAATAACCTATGTTGAAGCTTGGTTGGGAGGGAAAAGTTTGGTATCAGGAAAGGAGCTCAAGTTTCTAGGCCAGTTTAAACGGCCCAGGGCAGAAGTAATTCTGGACTCTTCTAAACTGGGCCAGCCCTATCATTAGGTAGGGGGAATGTGCCTGATTTTGGGTGTCGTGAAATGACAGCAAATTCTTCACAGAATCACAGATTTGTAGAGTTGGAAGGGACCACGGGGGTCATCTGGTCAAACCCACGACTCTGAGTAGACTCATGCTCTACTGATTGCGTTGGTTATTTAATTTCATATTTAATATCGCATTGTATTTTCACTCCCAGGGACGAGGAGAGGTGCTTGTGGGCCATTCAGCCTCAGGTGCCAGCATAACATGAACACCTTGATACACCTTTGATATTCTGGGGGGAGCATCATTTGTTCTTCCTTCTTGGGCAGCAAAATGTCTTCGGTTATGTTATGTACTGAAGTTCTCACCCTGGGCCAGCAGGGGGATACTGTAGATAGTTTTCACTCAGGTCCACATATGCAAATAAGGGATTGAAAGTGATGTTCAGTGATTGGATAGTTACAGAAAATGGTTACTGTTGCGTTCTAGTGGTGCTCTATATAAGCAGGCTGGCTGAACCCTTCCGTTCAGTTCTGTTCTGGCCTGTGAATAAACGAGCTGTTTGAAGAATCGCTGTGTCATCTGATATGTTCACCCACAACTTAACAGGTTAGCTCTGCATCCAAACCATGGCTTGCTCTAGAGTGATTTCTCCCCCCCGCCCCACCTTCCTTGTGTCAATCACAGCTCCATATTGCATTGCACCAGTTTAAACCATGCTTAATGCAAACCGTGGACCCCTTGGTCTGAGGTGGGTCTGCAAACTATAGTGATCCTGCCATGTTGTTTGTATAAACCATGGTTTTCATTGGCATGCATGTGATTCAAAACTCTGATCGGCACCAGGAAGAGGAACGTTCTCTCCAAAGAGGTGGGATGAGAAGGGAGTACGTTTTCACAAGACTGGATCTTGATTTGCAGGTCATATCAAAGTTCTACTTAGAGTAGACCCATTGAAATTAATGGATCAAAGTTGGTCATGCCCATTATTTTCAACACTCTGAATAGGACCAGCATTGGGTAGAACCCATTGTTTGTAGGGAGATAGTTTTAAGTGGTGGGATTCCAAACTTGGATGACCTTAAATATAATCTGGAGAGCAGCCTGATCATGCCCAGTGTTGTGTCATCTCTGAGCCTAAGAAGATCTGCCTTTTCCCAGTACTTGTTTGGGAAACCTGCCAGGAAAAAAGCATACCCCCAATTTTTGGTTCCTTGAAAGAACAGAAGGATGCAGACATTAATAATGAAATAAAACACAGTATTGACAACCGTCTTGAGTAGCTCCTTGTAAATAAATGGGTTTAATGTTCACATATATCAGTTTAAAATATATATTTATATCCTGCCTTTCCAGCTTGCAGTAAGTTGTGAGCCACAGTTGTGAGGCAGCTAACGAGATTTCAGATTAAAACAATCATACCGTATATACAACCATCAGACCAATAAACACAACAAATAAACTTGGTTGTAAGAGGCTGATTTAAGAGCCAGTTGACCCATAAACCTGTTGGAATGAAACATGTTTTAGTTTGGCGTCTTCAAGCCTTCAGGGAAGGGGGCAAAGAGCCCCAAAGCCTAACAGCGACACAAATTCTTCTGAAACCGTGTAAAGATTGGCAAAAATTATGGCTGAACTAGCTGATACTTAGTATGCCTATGGTGTTTTCCTGAGTGCTCAAGGGATTTCATCGACATTATTTGCACGATCCTAATAACAGTTTTGTAATGTTGGCTGCTTGCATTATGCCCACATTACAGAGAGTGTCTTGCCTCAGGTCATCCAAGTGAAGCTCAAGGAGTAGCAGGGATCTCCTCAGGGACTTCCAGCTCAGTTTTCAGATTGAGTTCATGCTTGTAACTATTACGGCTGCATCGAGTCCCGCTGCAGAGATAAGGAGACTCCACAGCCCCAAATGAGAAAGCCTCCGAAAACAATCCCGTTTCTTAATCCTGTTTACCAGATGGTGGTGGTCCCTGCGGAGAAGCTGTCAGAAGCTAAACACTTGGGGGAATTTGGGGATTCAAGAGTGCATGTGTGTGTGTGTGTAAGTTTTAGGGGCGTATGAAATTGGTTGCCCAGGAGAACCCAAACACCTGCCTAGCTCCCTAGAAGGTATGTTGAGAAGAGGGCTGTTGGATCAGACTAAAGGTCCACCTAGTGTAGCATCTTCTTCTCAATCTGGATACCATTGCTGATTTACAAGCACCTTGCCAATTTGGATCCAGGATACCTCAAGTACCACCTAATCCCATCTATCCCTGTCCAGTAACTGAGGTCTTCAGGGGAGTCACCGTTAATGGTCCATCCAGGTTGGAATGCATGGCTTGTATCGCTTAGGATTGTGGGCCCAATTTTGTGGCTCTGCCTTCTAGCTGACGTCAGGCAGGCCCTCTCCCTACAGAACCTCCAGTACCAATCAAAGACTTTTTAAAAATTCCAACAAGCATTTTAATTTCAGATTTTAATAGGTTTTTAAAAACAAACAAACAAACAAACAAACAAACAAACCCCTTTTTGTATTGTAAACAGCTTAGAGGCCATTGTAGTTAAGCCGAGACCATATAACACCGGTCCTGAAAGACCTACATTGTCTCTCAGTACATTTCCGGGCACAATTCAAAGTATTGGTGCTGACCTATAAAGCCCTTGGCCCAGTATCGCTGAAGGAGCGTCTCCACCCCCATTGTCCAGCCCGGACACTGAGGTCCAGCTCCAAGGGCCTTCTGACGATTCCCTCCCTGTGAGAAGTGAGGTTGCAGGGAACCAGGCAGAGGGCCATCTTGGTAGTGGTGCCTGCCCTGTGGAACGCCCTCCCGTCAGATGTCAAGGAAATAAACTATGTTCCAAAGAACATTTGCCAACCGGAACAGTCACTTCCGGGTTTGTGGTGTTCGGGAGCCAAAACATTCGAATTGCAAGGCCTTTGGGATCCAAGGTATGACTGTAGTGGGGAAGCTAAACTGAACTGTCAGAGGAGGATTTGAGCAAGGCCTTTTACCCGAGGCAGCAGTGGCATTGTAGTGGTTAGTGTTTTGGGCTAGGACCCGGTTCAAATTCCTGCTCATCCATGAAGCTCTGACCTTGGGCCAGTCACAGTCTCTCAGCCTAAGGGCATCTTCCATCAGCATATTAATGTAATGCTTTGCTAGGCTTAAATCCCTTCTCCCAATACGACACGGAAGTGTCATAGTTGATCTACAGCAGGCATAGGCAAACTCCGGCCCTCCAGATGTTTGGGACTACAATTCCCATCATCCCTGACCACTGGTCCTGTTTGCTAGGGATGATGGGAATTGCAGTCCCAAACATCTGGAGGGCCGGAGTTTGCCTATGCCTCATCTACAGGGTGGGGAGATTCAGATCTGGTCCACTGGGGTCAAAAAGATTCCTTGACCCCAGTGAATGCTGGATCAAATGGTATCTGGCAGTTTTCTAGTAAGGAAGCAGCTTGTTTCCAGACGTTGTGCCAAGTGCGTTGCTTCAAATATCTGAAGGGATGCCGGACAGAAGATGGAGCAGGCTTGTTTTCTGTTATTCCAGAGGACAGAGGTAGAGTTCAGTGGGTGAAGATTACTAGGAGGGGGCCATGGATGGGGCATCACTGGCCTCTCAGGTACCATTGAACTTCAGCTCCCATCAGCCCCTGCCAGCATGGCCAATGGCCTTGGGCAATGGGGAGTTGTAGTTTTGCCCTGGGTGATGGGGGTACACCAACTAGAAGGCCGCAGGTTCCCCATATCTGTGCTAGGCATTAGAAGAAGCTTCCTAGCAGTAAGAGTTGTTTGGCATTAATCTGACAGGGATGGAAGATATTGAAGATATTTTAAGCAGAGGATGGAAGCCATCTTAGTACTTGCATCCTATGTTTCAGATCCCGCTCTGAGCAGGAGGCTTGACTAGATGACCACTAAGGTCCCTTCCTCCCCCCCCCTTATTTATAATTTTATTTATTTGGTTTTCAGATTAAAATTTTACAGTCACATATCCAACATGCAACATAAAAGCAAGATTCCAGAGAATCTCCTGGACTTCCCTCTTCCCCTTTGTGGGTCCTATTGTTAATCATTTCCTCCTGCATCTTTTATGATCATCCAAATCTTTTACCTCTCTGTTGTATACACCATTAAACTACAAGTGTTATCCCAATCTTACTAATGATTTTAACAGTTTACAATGGTTTTTAAGATAAGTTACAATTTCCCCCCATTCCTTATTAAAATTTTGGTCTTCTTGATTTCTGATTCTTCCGGTCGTTTTAGACATTTCGACACAATCCATCAACTTGATCTGCCATTTTTCTCTGGTAAGGACTGTTATGTACTGAGTTGAATAGGATCCAAAATGCAGCAGTCTGATTGGTCCTAGAACAATAGGATTCAGAATGCAGCAGTATGATTGGTCTGCAGGAGCCACCCAATCCAGCTCCAGATGGAAGTGAATCCACAACCTGATTGGTCTACAGGAGAATTCCGGAATTAGCCAATCACGTGCAGCCCATTGTGTAAATAATGTATATAAAGCAGATACTTTGGGGAAACTTTCATTCCTCCTCACCACTATGAGCTGAATAAAGAGCATGAAATCCACTCTCGACTCTGAGTATATTTCAGGACTTTATCTTCTTTCCATCTCTGGGCCAATAAAATCCGTGCAGCCATGGTCACATACATAAATAGTCTTTTCTGCTCCCTTGGGATTTCGGCAACTTCCTTGGGATTTTGGGGTTTTTTAAAGAAAAAGTTATACTGCTAAGGTCCTTTCCAACTGTATGGTTTGATACACTATTAAAAGAACAACAACCTTGGTTACAGTTGGAAACTTGGATTATGTGGTTAAGCCCAATGCCTCAAGGAAAAGGTGGGTTCTCCCCCCGTTTTTTCTCGTGAACTTTCCAATCTCTCTGACTGCAAACTCCTCTCTTTCCCAGTGCAGGTGTTGGAGCATCCTAAATACCAAGCATCTCGGAGAATTGCCGTCTTCCTAAGCATGCCGGATGAGGTCCAGACAGAAGAAATCATTAAGGACATTTTCCAGCGTGGCAAAGAGTGCTTCATTCCGCATTACAAGCCCCGGAGCAGCCACATGGACATGGTGAAGCTAGCTTCCTACGAAGAAATTGCTTTGCTGCCCTTGACTTCCTGGAACATCCATCAGCCGGCTGAAAATGACATCAGGGAAGAAGCCTTGTCAGCGGCAGGTGAGCTTGGCGAGCGCGGGGCTGTAATTTGGTGCCAGAATACATCCCTGTGGGAGAGATGAGTAATGTTGTGACATATCAAGGCATGGACAGTCATTGACGGAAAATATCCAAAGTGGTACAGTGGTTAGACCGGGAGTGGGGACTCTGTCGCCTTCCAGATGTTGGTCTCCCAATCCCCATCAGCCTCAGGCAGCATGGCCCAATGGTCAGGGATCAGGGGGCTTGTAGTCAAAACATCTGGATGACACCATTTCCACATCTGTGCTCTGTTGCACCGCAAAAACACACATGCAATACAGTACACACAAACAGAGAGAGCAATTGTTCTGCAAAAAGACTGGGAATATATCTGCATGCTAGTCTGTGAATCAGATCAGTTCTCTTCAAATTGATAAGATGCATGGACCAAGTTTGCCTAAAACATGGACTGAATCAAATCTTCATCAACATCATCACCATCATTTATTTATACCCCGACCATCTGGCTGGGTTTCCCCAGCCACTCTGAGCGGCTCCCAACAGAATATTAAAAACACAATAAAACATCAGTCATAAAAACTTCCCTAAACAGGGCTGTCTTCATATGTCTTCTAAAAGTCAGATAGTTGTTTATTTCCTTGACATCTGATGGGAGGGCATTCCACAGGGCAGGCGCCACCACCATGTAGGCCCTCTGCCTGGTTTCCTGTAACCTCACTTCTTGCAAGGGAGAGAATCGCCAGAAGGCCATGAAAGAGTCTCCTTCTGCTGTTTTCTGCAGATGCAATAGAGGTGGTGAAGAAGGTCCTCTTCGCCATCGCTATCACCACTTGGTAGGTTCGATGTTGAGCTCTAACCTCTGTCAGGTCCGATTCAGAATGAGTTTTCCACCACCGGCGTTCTAGCAGTCTCAGTGATTGTTTCATCGCCCTCAGCTCCAGGGAAAACCACGGGGCTGTCTGGGCTCCATGGAATCGGAGAGGGCGCTTCGGAGCCAGACAGTCGATAGCCCTGGTTAACTCCACAATCCAGCGGGCCACCAGGGAATCAGCTGAAAGACCATCAACATGGAATAAAACATCCCCTACCACTCTCTGGAAACATTTGGATCAGGCTTCCTCAAACGTAGCCCTCCAGATGTTTTTGGCCTACAACTCCCATGATCCTTAGCTAGCAAGACCAGTAGTCAGGGATGATGGGAACTGTAGTCTCAAAACATCTGGAGGGCTGAGTTTGAGGAAGCCTGATTTGGATCCATTAAGTGGTGGGGGCGGACCATCTGAATTGGTCCCACCTCCCTACAGAGGGGAAGGGTCACAGAGAAGTCCTTCAAGTCCCTCTCCACCCCCCTCCAATTTTTAAAATTGAAAATACTTCTGAAATATACTCAGAGTCGCAAAGTGATTTCATGCTCTTTATTCAGCTCATAGTGGTGAGGAGGAATGAATGAATGTCCCCTCAAAGTATCTGCTTTATATACATTATTTACATAATGGGCTGCACATGATTGGCTAATTCCGGAATTCTACTGTAAGCCAATCAGGTTGTGGATTCACTTCTATCTGGAGCATGACTGGGTGGTTCCTGCCAACCAATTATACTGCTGCCTTGTTCTAGGACCAATCAGACTGCTGCATTCTGAATCCTATTGTTCTAGGACCAATCAGACTGCTGCCTTTTGGATCCTATTGTTCTAGGACCAATCAGACTGCTGCAGTTTGGATCCTATTCAACTCAGTACATAACAACTTCGTTCTCCTACAGGACTTTAGAATTGGTACATAAGCTAAGAGAAGGGGGAAGAGCAATTTCAATTGTGGGCAGAAGAAATTCATTAATCGCATACGTCTGCATGAAGGTATAATGAGCGAGCTATTTTAATCATTCTCAGACTGACATTCTATGGACATTAGGTGCACACCTGCATTTAAGAAGCCCTGGAAAAAATCCACCCGTGTAGTAAATAACGTCTTGACGGCCCCATTGAAGGATTTAAATAAGATGTGTGCAAAATGACAGATAGATGGAGCGCATATGTTGGAAGCGGCAATGTTAAATATAACTACATAATGGGAAAAACAGAAAATGGTCCAAACAAGATTGTAAAGTGATTGCCAGGACTATTAGATTTTCTTCCCTTCAGGGAGGGTTGATTAAAATTTACAGTACAATATATATCCAAGCGAGAGATTAATTTAAAAAGTATTTTTTTCCTGCCTTTTTTTTTTTTTACACTGGTCATAAAAAAGACCATGGCATGAGACAAAATTGAAAATCAAGGCTTAGCTCTTAATGTAATTTATTTTTTAATGAAATGATTTGAAGTTTGGAATGAACTTCTGCTCAAAGACAATGAGCCATGGCACTTCTGTGTCGGGTGGGTGGGTATCGGGAGAAGGGATTTGGGTCTAGCAAGGCATTAGTATGCTGGTGAAAGAGCCCCTCTGGGGAAAAAGGGGGAGCAGGAGCAGCTCCTGATCCTAGTAGTGTTTCTAAACTGCCAGGGATTCTCAAGGCAGAGATGAATCGAACGGTACCGTCCTTTGCAGGTGGAACTCAGTTCCACGGAGTTAATTTCCTTATTAAATTTATAGCCTTCTCTTCCTCCCATAGGAGCCCAAGGGCTGGAAGCATCAGGTGATAAAATAATAAAAACATCTCAAAAATTAAAATAAAATCCAGTTCGGATCCAGACCAGGAAAGATCCGAACTGAAAAGCCTTGTTGAAAGAGGAAGGTCTTCAGTCGGTGCTGAAAAGACAACTGAGACTGTGCCTATCTAAACGTTCAAGGGGAGGGAATTTTGCCACACTAAAGGCCTGATTCTTACTTTGTGTAGAATGGAGTTACTGATACAGTAGGATCTGCAGAAGAACATCACTTGCAAAGTGCAACGATCCATTGGGTATGCAAGTGGTGAAATGATACCCGCATTGCTCAGAGCCCTTTTTGTTGTGTTTTTGTGGGTGTGTTTTGCAACATGTCACTGGGGCAATAATAGTGCATAAGTGGACGATTTATACTGGGCTGCCTGCACATCATTCCACTTTATTAGTTGCTCTGCAATGCAGGGGCGCGGGTGGCGCTGTGGTCTAAACCACTGAACCTCTTGGGCTTGCCGATCAGAAGGTCGGTGGCTTGAATCCCGCGACGGGGTGAGCTCACGTTGCTCTGTCCCAGCTCCTGCCAACTTAGCAGTTCGAAAGTACACCAGTGCAAGTAGATAAATAGGCACCGTTGCGGCAGGAAGGTAAACGGCGTTTCTGTGCGCTCTGGCTTCCATCAGTGTCCCATTGCGCCAGAAGCGGTTTAGTCCTGCTGGCCACATGACCTGGAAAGCTGTCTGTGGACAAACGCCGGCTTCCTTGGCCTGAAAGTGAAATGTGCACCGCAACCCCATAGTCGCCTTTGACTGGGCTTAACCATCCAGGGGTCCTTTACCTTATCTACCTAACCCCAGTGTTACTTCATTATTGGGATCCTCTGGTACTATAGTGCAACAAAAGCAAGACAACCCCCCCTCAGGTTACGTACTTAATTTGTTCCGGAGGTCCGTACTTAACCTGAAACTGTTCTTAACCTGAAGCACCACTTTAGCTAATGGGGCCTCCTGCTGCTGCCGCGCCACCGGAGCACGATTTCTGTTCTCATCCTGAAGCAAAGTTCTTAACCTGAAGCACTATTTCTGGGTTAGCGGAGTCTGTAACCTCAAGCGTATGTAACCTGAAGCGTATGTAACCCGAGATACCACTGTAAATATTACAGGGTTTTAGCAGGAAGCTGTGGGCCATGCACTAACTGGAAATGAAACTGCACGTTGTATCCAAACTAGCCTTACTCGGAGTATTTATTTTTATCAATTTGTTGCACTGACTTTCCCACTTCCCGCCCCCCTCAAGGCGGCATGCATGGTAGTCCCCCTCCTCATTTAACCCCCACAGCAACCCTGGGAGGTAGGTCAGGCTGAGAGGCAGCGACTGGCCCAAGATTACCCAGAGAGCTTCATGGCTAAGTCGGAATTTGAACTCTGATCTCCCAGGTCCCTAACCGACAATCTAACCACACTGGGGCTAGATCTATTGGAAGGTGTTTTGGGGTTGTTTTTTAAGAGAACTGTGGGTGGGGGAATTTGGGTCAGGAAAGTGAAATCTGTCGAGTCTGTGGGAAATGGCTGACCCAGATCAGCTGTGTGCAAAAGGGCTCGCTTTCTTTCTGAAACTTGAGCAACGAGGGCTACTAGAGGCCCGAAAACACTTCCTTTAGCCAGCAGGTGTCAGTATTCTGTAGATTTAGTAGTGAGATTGAGTGACACTCCACCCCCCCCCCCCCCGCTCCATGTAATTAAATTCTTGCTCAGTCATTGCAGTCACATACAGGAGACAGATCAGGTGTCCCCAGGGAAGTCTGAAGGCAGCTGTGCCATGTGCAGTCATTTCTCTTAAATGTGAGCGTAAGAAAAATACTTGTGGGGTAGGGGCTGTGACAGAGGACAATGAAACCATGAATACTTTGGAGACAATGTTTTGTTTTGTTTTTTGTTTTGTTTTGTTTTGTTTTGTTTTTATACCACCTTTCATCTGAATATCACAGGGCAGTCCACAACATAAAAATACAACATGAGAAAGCAAAATATATACTAAAACAAAAACAAATACCCCCCCCCCTTACAAACACATTTAAAATGATTCTCTGTTAATCAGCCAGATAGGGGTAAATAGGAATGTTTTCACCTGATGCCTAAAGGTATGTAATGAAGGTGCCAGGCGAGCCTCTCTGAGGAGAGCATTCCACAAACAGGAAGCCACCACAGAAAAGGCCTGTTCTCTCGTCGCCACCCTCCAGACATCTTGTGGAGGAGGCACATGAAAAAGGGCCTCAGATGCTGATTGCAGGGTCTGGATTGGTTCAGAGGCGGTCCTTGAGATATCTGGAGACAGTGAATGCTCTGCTGGGATTTTCTTCCCCCTCATAACACTAGAATTCAGAGCCACTCGGCAAAATTGACTGGATGTGGACTGAGCATGAAGTATTAATCTTACCTGGTATAAGAAGGTTAGTTTATATAATGACACATTCTAAGTTAGGCAAAAGCACTCAAGGAGGGTACAAAGCAGAGCTGGGAAAGGGTGTTGCAAGTGTGTGTGTGTGTGGGGGGGTGTAGGTTTGAGAGTCCAAAGGGCCAGCTGTTGTTGTTTAGTCATTTAGTTGTGTCTGACTCTTCGTGACCCCATTGACCAGAGCACGCCAGGCACGCCTGTCTTCCACTGCCTCCTGCAGTTTAGTCAAACTCATATTAGTAGCTTTGAGAACACTGTCCAACCATCTCATCTTCTGTCGTCCCCTTCTCCTTGTGCCCTCCATCTTTCCCAACATCAGGGTCTTTTCCAGGGAGTCTTCTCTTCTCATGAGGTGGCCAAAGTATTGGAGCCTCAGCTTCACGATCTGTCCTTCCAGTGAGCACTCAGGGCTGATTTCCTTCAGAATGGATAGGTTTGATCTTCTTGCCGTCCATGGGACTCTCAAGAGTCTCCTCCAGCACCAGGGCCAGCTAGAGAGGCCAAATTTGGCCCCTGGGCTTGAGATTCGCCCGGGTTGGACTAGATGATCCTTCCAACTCTTACAATTTTATGATTCTAAGTCCTGGCATGCGTGTGCGTCTAACCTTTCCATCTTCATTTTGTCCTGGAATGAGCATTTCCACGCTGAAAGGAAGAGGAAAGGATAGCTTTTGTCTTTGGCGGTCTGTATGTTTTGCAGGTAATTCGCTTGCGAGTTTATTGTCAGTCAGGTTGCTAAATTGCCAGCGAGATGAAATTGCAGAAAGTAATACTCGGAGACAGGCGTATTATTCTGCTTTGATTCAACATGTTCACAGCTTCTCAGCGCTGCTAGGTGGAACTGGTGCAGCTGATTGTAAACTGATAAGACGTGTGGTTAGTTTATGCTTGGGGATTTTTGTTTTTTGCTTAATCCATGTGAATATATTTCAAATCTTTGACTGGTTGTGCTTCACCACCCACACACGGCAGAATTGGCACAACCCAGAAGTTTGAAGAAAAATCCTTTATAGCGAGGGGTGGGCTGTAACTCAAAGGAGTGGGAATGGGACATCCTGGAAAAGGACGATGGAGGAAGAGAGACGTGGTAGAACGTGAGCCATCTCGTCTGGATAGGTAAAATTTTCTGGTTCACACTGAGAAGCTATTCTTAAATGCCCTCTGGTTTGGAATTGAGTTGCCCATAGAGATCATTGGAGACATCCGAGATATTAATGCAGCTGGGATTCCGCCACCAGGATCATCACCCCTTGCAAAGCAGCCCTGCCAGCACTGAACATGCTCAGTGGGGATGGTTGGTTGGTGATAACCCCCCCCAAAAAAGCAGAGAGTGAGTGGCGGGGGGATATTGGGGTCTGGCTGGAATAAAAGACCAGATCAGACCAAACACTCAATCTAGTTCAGTATCCTGCTCTCACAATGGCCATCCGAATGCCCGTGAGAAGTCCTCAAGCAGCGCATAAGCACAATGCTCTCCCCGCTTGTGGACGCAGTTGGCGCTATGGTCTAAACCACTGAGCCTCTTGGGCTTGCCGATCGGAAGGTTGGCGGTTCGAATCCCCACAACGGAGTGAGGTCCCGTTGCTCTGTCCTAGCTCCTGCCAACCTAGCAGTTCGAAAGCATGCCAGTTCAAGTAGATAAATAGGTACCACTGTGGCAGGAAGGTAAACAGTGTTTCTGTGTGCTCTGGTTTCTGTCACGGTGTTCAGTTGCGCCAGAAGTGGTTTAGTCCTGCTGGCCATATGACCCAGAAAGCTGTCTGTGGACAAACGCCGGCTCCCTAGGCCTGAATGTGAGATGAGCGCCGCAACCTCATAGTCGTCTTTGGCTGGACGTAACCGTCCAGGGGTCCCTTTACATTTTTTTACCTTTTACTACCCACTACTGCTAGATCCCAATCTGCTTTCTGCCCTTCCAATTATTTTGAAGCTAGCTGCCCTGTAAGGCTGGGCAATATCTGATTTTCATCATCGCAATATATCCCCATCTGAACATCGCAATATACCAATTCATCACAATGTCTGAAATAAGGAGGGGGCTGTGAAGAGGAATTGGCTGGCTTCACGGTTTCCCTCACATTTTGCATAGCACACAACATACACACACACACACACACACACACACACACACACACACACGATTCGTAATCTATTCACAGGTCAAAAAATATGAAACCAATATACCATGATACGGACTTGAAACTGGTTTTGGATGATATATCAATATATCATCTAGCCCTACTGACCTGTTGCCTCTTAATCATCTCGTCTGCAGGTTAAACATACACAACTTTTCTCAAAAGTAGGGATGGAATTTAGCTCAGTTCTCACTTAAAGCCAAATTTATCACAACCACACTTTCTGAAACAATGTGGAAACTGAAGCATGGCCATCCTTTGAAATCTGCACTTACCTGAAATTTGCTATGCAGTTGTCCAACTAAACAGCGTTTTAAAAAAGTATTATGCATATATTTTATATATTGGTGAAAACGGCATGCAAAAAATGCATTCTGTGAGGAGAAATTGCTTGTAAAAACATCCATTGGTCAAAAGTGCATACAAAAATTAATATAAATTCATTCCAAAATGCATCATCACCCCCCTCAACACCTTTATCCTTTGCCTTAAAGTGGACATTGTTGCAAGTGAAGCTTTGCATTTTGACCCTTTCAGCTCTTCTGGTTCAGGGAGAAGGGGAGTAGACTCCCCCCCCCCGCTCTCAAACGAAGAGCCCTCTAAACTCTGCTTCCCTCCTGGTTGCATAGCAACCCTCTCAATGCCATCTATCTCCTCCTCCCCCTCTGCCTGTGAGCTTTCCGAGTCTGCTGCTTTATCTGAGTCTGGGAACTCTCATTGAAGGAGGCCCAAACTAACCCACTCCTGCTCTGTCTGCATTCCCTTGTCTCCAGAGTCAGCCTCTTCCCAGGCATTCGATTCGTCATGTCTCTGACACAGATACACTCCAGAGGGAGAGTTCTTGAGTGTTTCTGCTGGACCGGTCACCTATGTGGAGGTCACCTATGGGAGGAACTGTAGCTTATTGGTGTTGCACCTGAACTGCAAGTAGAAGGAGATAGTTGAGTGGTATGGCATTTGCCTTGCATGCAGGAGGTCACAGCAGAGTGCCAGAGCACCTGCTTTGTATATCGAAGGTTGAAGGTAAGTTGTAGAACTTTCCATGCAGAAGGTCCCAGATTCAATCCCCGACATCTCCTGCTAAAAGCTGATGGGGAAGGAAAGTATTCCTGAGCCTTTGGAGTGTCAGGGAGAGATGACCAGAGATGGAGAACTTGTGGTCCTCTCCAGGCATTGCTGGACTCCAATTCCTGATGGTTGACTATGCTACCTGGGACTGATGGAGTCCAACATATGGAGATGTTCTCCAGCCCTGGAACAGAGAATACCGATTGGGTCTAAGGGCAGCTTCCTAAAAGTCTGTTTGGAAAAATTAAAGTACAAAAAACAGCTTAACATGGAATATATATATATATATATATATATATATATATATATATTATATATATATAATGATTAGCTATATCTGTCCCCAGCAAATGGGCTTGCTTTGCTGATCCACTACTGTTGCTTTGCAATAGAAAGACAAAAGAATAAATCCACTTTATTTTTGAGATAGTATGGCAGAGAAATTTAACTTGCTTTTTGTGTCGTTATACTAGATGGGGCAAGCTCTTGGCAAAGATGGCACCTCAATGTATCAATGTCTGCCATTCCATTGGGTGGCTGTTTCAGACTTAATATGCCATCTCTAAAGCAGAGCTGGAGCAATAGTGTATTTTTGATTTTGAGTGTTTGACAATTTCTGGTCTATATGCAGGAAGCAAATTTAGGTAGAAAATGTGCTGCTCATTTGCAAACTCTGAGGATTTATTTTCTTAGAGGGGCTTCCCCCCCCTCCCCAACCTCCGAAGTATTGTTTCAATATTTATTCAGAACGCTATTTATTTAAGGCTACATTTGCACATTTATTCAATCATGAATTCCTGCAACTTCTCGTTTGCCCTGCTAACTGTATGTTTGCCTTTGACACCTTGCTGCTGTATTTCAAGCACAAACCATTGCATTCAGCGGATCTTACTTCTG
Source organism: Podarcis filfolensis (assembly GCF_964270895.1). Classification (NCBI taxonomy): domain Eukaryota; kingdom Metazoa; phylum Chordata; class Lepidosauria; order Squamata; family Lacertidae; genus Podarcis; species Podarcis filfolensis. The sequence goes on from NC_139616.1 coordinate 16,649,039, forward strand.
AGTAGACAGGCAGAGGGTTGCACTGGCTGGTTAGAGTGTTTTAAAAACATATTAGTCAAGAATTCTGGATGCTACAGTGTTTTATATTTTGCTGAGAACTATAGCTTTGCCAACAAAGGTCCGTATAGTAAAAGCTATGGTTTTCCCAGTAGTGATGTATGGAAGTGAGAGCTGGACCATAAAGAAGGCTGATTGTCGAAGAATTGATGCTTTTGAATTATGGTGCTGGAGAAGACTCTTGAGAGTCCCATGGACTGCTAGAAGATCAAACCGATCCATTCTGAAGGAAATCAGCCCTGAGTGCTCACTGGAAGGACAGATCCTGAAGCTGAGGCTCCAATACTTTGGCCACCTCATGAGAAGAGAAGACTCCCTGGAAAAGACCCTGATGTTGGGAAAGATGGAGGGCACAAGGAGAAGGGGACGACAGAGGACGAGATGGTTGGACAGTGTTCTCGAAGCTACCAGCATGAATTTGACCAAACTGCGGGAGGCAGTGGAAGACAGGCGTGCCTGGCGTGCTCTGGTCCATGGGGTCACGAAGAGTCAGACACGACTAAACGACTAAACAACAACAACAAATAGCTTTGTGAGGGAAAAGCTATCATTCCCATAATTCTTTGGGGGAAAGGATGTGCTTTAAATGTAGAAAGGTACAGATGGTAATAAGTCACATCCATTGCTCCAACTATTTGTTGTCTCTACCCCTGTCTGCCAATGGCATATGGTCCCTGGAAGATTACCTATGAGGGAACATGGCCCTGCAGTCTGAAGTGTTCCCCCACTTTGGACTCACAAGATCAGCACCAGACATATTGAAATATTTAGACCTTTCAAGGATATTGCAGATCTGGGCTCTGTTATTACTTGAAAAATAATACATTTACGTTTATTTTATTTCTGCATTTTCTGTTCAGATAAGCACAAGAAGCTTTGGCAGGAGCTGTGAGGAGGCCCCGGCAGTAACTACATATTCAACACCCATCCAACCGCCCCTGATACCAATATACGAATAAATTGCATCTCCCAGTCAGAAGCCTTAAATAATTAAGTGAGAGGAAACAATTTACTCCAGACTGGAGACATTAAACAAAAAGATTGGGGAGGGAAGAGCAGAGCAGAGACGGGGAAGCTAGTGCTAGATTTCTGTTGCAAATATAACAGGAAGATACCACATCAGTCCATATTGACAGTAAAAAACTCCAATTTAAACATATATTAATGTCAGCAGACCATATGCCCTGATAGATACTAACATAGATAAATACTAACAGCTTCATACCTGGCATTGCTTGGGAATTCTAAAAAACCCCCCCAAAATGTGTAGTTTTGAAAGGTTCGGTCCATCGTGTCAATCCAATTATCTCCAAAAGAGATGCAATCCTTCCACTTGATCTCAGGAACTATTATACAGAATTGGGTTACGATTCCTTCACAGGTGTCCAAATGCATAGGAAACAAAGAATTTTCATTGCCATATGTCCGGATTTTCCCTGACATATATACAGAATATTGCAGTTGGCAGCAGTGCCCTGGCGGAAATCTTACAAATGTCTAGGGGAAATCCGGACGTATGGCAGCTTATGTTGGCAGTGCCGTTTTTGCTGTATTTCCATTAAAAAAAAGCTTAGAAATGGCATTTTAAAAAGCAGTTTAGTCCCAAAAGCTCAACAGCTGTCCAGATTTGTAACTGTTTGAAATAAAGGTAAAGGACCCCTGGACGGTTAAGTCCTGTCAAAGGCAACAATGGGTTGTGGCGCTCATCTCGCTTTCAGGTCGAGGGAGCCGGGGTTTGTCCCCAGACAGCTTTCCGGGTTATGTGGCCAGCATGACTAAACCGCTTCTGGCGCAGCGGGACGCTGTGACAGAAGCCAGAGCACACGGAAACGCCGTTTACATTTCTGCCACAGTGGTGCCTATTTATGTACTTGCGCTGGCATGCTTTCGAACTGCTAGGTTGGCAGGAGCTGGGACAGAGCAACAGGAACTCACTCCGTCGCGGGGATTCAAACTGCCGACTTCCAGTGAGCAAGGCCAAGAGGCTCAGTGGTTTAGACCACAGCGCCACCCGCTTCCCTAATTAGGCAACCTTAATATATACTGAAGGGACGCGGGTGGCGCTGTGGGTTAAACCACAGAGCCTAGGACTTGCCGATCAGAAGGTCGGCGGTTCGAATCCCCGCGACGGGGTGAGCTCCCGTTGCTCGGTCCCTGCTCCTGCCAACCTAGCAGTTTGAAAGTACATCGAAGTGCAAGTAGATAAATAGGTACCGCTGCAGCAGGAAGGTAAACGGTGTTTCCATGTGCTGCTCTGGATCGCCAGAAGTGGCTTAGTCATGCTGGCCACATGACTCGGAAGCTGTACACCGGCTCCCTCGGCCAATAAAGCGAGATGAGCGCCGCAACCCCAGAGTCGGCCACGACTGGACCTGATGGTCAGGGGTCCCTTTACCTTTACCTAATATATCCTAGATACATTCAAATGTAGAAAGGGCAGTAATATGTTCAGATTATTTACCCTTCCAACTTTGAAACAGCTTCCACATTTGCTGTGCGTCTGTTAGTCTCCACATCGCAGGAATATAATTTAGAAGCGTATGAGCACCTACAAATGTCAAGGATTGTTTCCAAAGCAAAGTTAATATGAACAATAATATTTCACCCAAAAGAGGACGCTATACAACAGGCCCACATCAATGAGGTTTTATCAGTATCACATTGGCACCTATCTGAATGAGCGAAAACACACACATACAGCCAAGAGTTTCACGGCACCTTAAAGACAAACAAGATTTATTGTGGTATAAGCCTATGTGGACAAAAGCCCACTTAGTCAGATGTTTGAAGTGTTATCAGCAAGAGGATAGAATTAATTAGCAAGATGTATATACCGCTTAATTAAGAAATAGCAAATCGTTTAAAGCATATCAAAGAAAACTAAGTGAGCCTAAAGCTTACTAACAGGCCTTGAATATCCCAGGGTATCTCTTAACCAAATGACAGGAATAGCCAGCAACTCCCTTCCCACTTTTCTACTTGTACACCGCAGGTTCAGCAAGAGCGTACACCGACCATCAGAAACAGGCTCTCTTCTTTTCGTAATGAAATACAGTGCTTTTGCTCCTACATCCATCCCCCCAGCGAATAAAAGTTCCTGAAGTTTCTCTCCTCTGCAAAAACTAACAAGTAAGATGATGAGGTTCGTTCCAAAGGGTTGCACAGCCGCCGCAGGCTCATTTGTTTCAAATGTCCCCTTGGCGATTCCCACTCCATATCGGAACAAAAATAGCAGATCGGCACAATGGTTGCCTTTAAGCTTGGCAGCGGTTCAGGACGGCAGCCGGTTCCCTTCTTCTCCCTGGCAGAGGCATGAATCAATGTCTGAAAGCCCGATGGCCAGCAAAACCTCAGCCCCTGAGTGCAAACATGCAATTCAAGCCGAGAAAACACCCAGACTTCACTCCTTCTTTTACCTGCTATTGCTTCCCTCTTTGCGCAGAATTCCCTCCAGCCCCTGAAATGCTATTTTGCACCAAGAAAGCAACAGTTGTGTTGGGGGTGGGAGACGGGACAGACACACACAAGCAAATGGTGGCGTTGGGAAGATGGACACCACAGTGTTACTGAGAGCCAGTGTGGTATAGTGGTTAAGAGCGGTAGATTCGTAATCTGGTGAACCGGGTTCGCTTCCCCGCTCCTCCACATGCAGCTACTGGGTGACCTTGGGCTAGTCACACTTCTCTGAAGTCTCTCAGCCCCACTCACCTCACAGAGTGTTTGTTGTGGGGGAGGAAGGGAAAGGAGATTGTTAGCCGCTTTGAGACTCCTTAAGGGGAGTGAAAGGCGGGATATCGAGTCCAAACTCCTCCTCCTCCTCCTCCTCCTCCTCCTCCTCCTCCTCCTCCTCCTCGTCTTCTTCTTCTTCTACTGAATAGCTAAGTCAGTAGAGCTTGAAACTCTTAATCTGAGAGTTGTGGGTTTGACTCTCGCCTTGGGTAAAAGCAGTGCTTTTTTTCCTGGGGGTACGCATACCCCTAATCATTTTGTGATTTTTTTTGTGCTTTTGTCCATTTACTGTATTTACTTTTCCCGATTTGAACTATAAAATGGTGATTTTCTTGAGTCAAAATGAGAGTACCCCTAAACATCTTTTTTGAAGAAAAAAAGCACTGAGTAAAAGGTTGCAGGGGGTTGAACTATGTAGATGATCTGGTGCTTCCTTCCAGCTCTACAATTTTATGATTCTATGATACAGAGCACAATAAAAACCACAAAAACAAGGACCCCATCCATAGCCCCAAAATCACAATCCATTCAATATACAGTCGTACCTTGGTTCTTGAACGCCTTGGTACTCGGACGTTTTGGTTCCCCAACTCTGAAAACCCAGAAGTAAGTGTTCCGGTTTTTGAACGTTTTCTGGAAGCCGAATGTCCAACGCGGCTTCCGATTGAGTGCAGGAAGCTCCTGCAGCCAATCAGAAGCTGCGCCTTGGTTTTCGAAACGTTTCTGGAGTCAAACGGACTCCTGGAACGGATTAAGTTTGAGAACCAAGATACAACTGTTTTACAGGGAGGACATCCAAATCAGTTCTTCAGTTTTCTAAGGCAAGGGTAAATTTAAAGAGTATTGGTCCTCATCCAGTATGCTGTCATCCTGTGAGCCCATGACGACATTGACAGGCATATATTCTGGGTTGGAGAAGTGTCCCAGCCAGGGCCCCAATCTATAATGAATCCTATTTTCCTTTTATCTCTTATGCTACAGTCCAAATTAACCAGCCTATGGTTAAAATGCTGCAGTGTTGTAGAGCTACCAGATGTTTCCTTTCTTCTATTAAAAAGAAAGCCAGGGTAGAATCTTGATTATTATTAACTGCACAAGCCGAGTTTTCATCTTATTGATTGCATAATAGATCAACTGCAAAAATAATTATACCTGTGAAAAGCTTGAGCAGGGGGGGGGGGGAAGGCGCCTGCAGCGAAGCAATCCTAGTTTGTAATTTTTTAAAAAGAAAGAGAGTCAGGGATGTGAGCCTGTTTGGACGAATTAAAACCAAACAGTGGAAGAAACAATCATAAAAGTGCCCTGGCCAGCAGCACACACTAAAAACAAGAGAGGAAAGCGGAATTAAAGAGAAGTACCAGGAACGTGGAGATTATCCTTAAGAGATTGCTTAGTTGTTTCTACATCCATATTGTTTACCAATCGCTTGTAACATTTATGTGATTGAAATTTGAATTATGGTGCATATATCTAGGATTTCAAACCAGTTACAGAAATCCTAGCCAAGCGTAAGTTACTTGTTAATGATTCAAATGAATCTGCATGATTGAGAATGTGTTTCTGTACTCACACATACACCTTTGTTGTTTTTAAATGATGTCTGCACAGGTGGCATCATAGGAGCAGACTTTATATGCCACATCAGACCACTGGCCCATCTACCGGTAGTTAACATAAAGGTACCCCAGTGTGGTGCAGTGGTTAAGAGTGGTAGTCTCGTAAACTGGGGAGCCGGGTTCGATTCCCCGCTCCTCCACATGCAGCTGCTGGGTGACCTTGGGCCAGTCACACTCCTCTGAAGTCTCTCAGCCCCGCTCACCTCACAGAGTGTTTGTTGTGGGGGAGGAAGGGAAAGGAGAATGTTAGCCGCTTTGAGACTCCTTCGAGTAGTGATAAAGCAGGATATCAAATCCAAACTCTTCTTCTTCCAATGGTCTGACTCTGTACAAGTGAGCTTTCCGTGCTCCTGTGGTTATCTGAATTTCGTGGTGCAGTTTACTTTAAAAAGGGTTATTTTAGAGGAAGAATGTGTACAAAATGCCTACAATGATCCTTTTAAACCAGGCCTTTGGTTGATTTGATTGACATCCTATGCCTTTTTAAAATGTGGTGGTGTTTTTTTTAAGGGTATTTTTATTGGGTTGTTATTATTTTGATTATATATTTTGATTTTCTTCTGTGAACTGCCCTGAGACCCCTGGGTATAGGGCGGTATATAAATTCCAATAATAATAATAATAATAATAATAATAATAATAATAATGCAGTTGTACCTTGGTTTTTGAACCAATGCATTCTAGAAGTCCATTCAACTTCTGAAACGTTCAGAAACCAAGGCATGGCTTCTGATTGGCTGCAGGAGTGTCCTGCAGCCAATTGGAAGCTGTGCCAGACGTTCGGCTTCCAAGGCAAAGTCCACAAACTGGAACACCTACTTCCGGGTTTGCGCTGTTAGAGTTCCGAGTTGTTCGTGAACTAAGCTTTTCTAAAACCAAGGTACGACTGTAATAATAATAATAATAATAATAATAATAATAATAATAATAATAATTGATGCAGTTTTTATGCATTAAAAAAATCTACCAGAAAAAAATCTGTATGGAATAGACCTGTGAGTGAACTCATACATAATTGACACAGATTAGAAGAATCCATCAGTCCCTAACATGAGAGCAAAGCTAGCTTGCTGCCCTCAGCTGTGCTTGAGGACACTGTCCCATCACCAGTATTGGGAGTGAACTTCTACTGCCGCTCAAGTTTGTTTCTGTACATGGGAGGGGGCCAAATTGTCCTTTGCCTCAGACTGCAACATCCATTGAGCTAGCCCTGTTTCTTAGAGACACCTTCTGCAGTTGCCCCACTATCAGAGGTTAGGTAGCTGAGGAACAAATCTGACAATTTCAGTTTCTCTCAGACTTCTCATTTCCCCCACTCTTAAGTCATAGCTGCTTTTAGATTTCCCCATTCTAGTGAATGGGGAACCACAGAGCTTTTATTTTACACAGCGTGGCTCAGGAGCATAACTGCAGATCGAAGCAGAGAGCCCACAGAGCGACTCAGAAACAGATGAGAATTTAAAACAACATAGCTATAAGGCAAATCTTGAGGTCTGTGCATGCGTCAATATATGCCACCCTTCCTGAATAAATAAAAAGGAAATGAGTTGGTGAAGTCAGTACTGTTTCACTCAAAATACATGTTTTTATGTTCTCTCTTCAACAGAGGGTCTGGATCTCATCCTCATGCCAGGACTTGGTTTTGACCAAACTGGCAACAGACTGGGAAGAGGAAAGGGGTACTATGATACATACCTGAACAGGTGCAGACAGCATCCCAAAGGAAAACCTTACACAATCGCCTTGGCTTTTAAAGAACAAGTATGTGACGTGGTCCCTGCATCTGAAAATGATGTGAAAGTTGATGAAGTCCTGTTTGAAGACAACTGACCTGGAACCAGTTTTTATGAATTCCTAAACAGCTGTAGAGCTGGTCCACAACTGCACATTCACCGCTGGCTGCATTAACATGTCTGAAAGGCTCGCTTCAGATTACAGATCAGGTGAAAGGCTCATCTAGTCTAGCATCCTGGTCTTGCGTGGCGAGTTCCCGCCTCCCCCTGGTGGAAATAACGACACATGACACAAGTATTTAGGTTAATGGGCTAAAAATGGCCACAACTTTATTGGTTACAGGTGATGAGCGGTATTGGCTTAGGCATTGGTCCTACCGACTATCCGGCTTCAGCCTGTTTGCTTGAAGACCGGGAAGGGTTAACTGCCAGTAGGGGGAGTCCTGCTGATGCACATCAACTAGGAACTCCCCCGGGGTCACCGCTTGGGGGCGTGCCTTAGGCCCTCACCTCCATAGGCTTCGGACAGGGCCACGCCCCCCGGAATCCTTTACCGGACTACCCTTCGCAATCCGGGGGAGGTGATGGCGCTTCCTCCCCCCTTCATCTACATAACAATACCCCTACCAATGCCTAACCGCCCATCCCAGGAAGTTGTGATGATTTGCTACGAGGTAGGCGAAAAAGCTAAGTGGCTGGTGCCAATTTGCCAAGTGGAAAAATTGCAACCAGGCCCCTTGACAGCGACCAACCAAAGTCCATAGCAAGGTCTTATGAAACCTAAAGGGCGGGTGGGTGGGACACCAGAGGAGCTATGGCGGCAAAAGAGGGAGATCCTTGGCCGCGTCAATGCTAAATAGCGCAAACCACGCCTCCCCCAGGCCAGCCGATTGGCTGGCTAGGGAGATGACACGGCCAAGGATTCCCTCAATGGTGCGGAGGCTGGGAGCCAGCCCCCACGCACGTGGGGAGGGCGTGAAGCCCGCAACCCCACCTCCTCTCGAACTCGGAAGTGGCTTTACAGTGGCCAGCCAGTTACCTACAATGGACAGGATCTGAGTGGAAGAGCTCTCTCTCTCCATGCAAAGCCAGTGGAGCCCACAGAATGTGCAATATAGATGATGATGATGACGACGACAACAACAACAACAATTATTTAGTATTTCTACTCTTCCCATCTGACTGGGTTTCTCCAGCCACTCTGGGCGGCTTTCAACAGAACATTAAAAACAGAATAAAACTTCGAACATTAAAAACTTCCCTAAACAAGGCTGCCTTCAGTTGTCTCCTAAAAGTCAGATCACATTTTTACACATAACAGAACACGATACATTTGTGTTTTATAGGATATACACCTGTCTCATAATCTGACAATTCAGTGTGATTAAAAGATTATTTGTGTCACCCGAAAAGCTTTGTGTTGAATTAAGATTTGTCTCTCACTCGCCTATAGACATTTTGGGGGCCGTGCGCATACTTCTTATAAACCTTTCATTCCAATTTTAACTCAGAAAGAAGTGTTCCACAAAGTGATTAGAAGTTTGGGGGAACACAACGTTTCAGTGGGACGGCTTTAGCCCATTTGTAAGGGAGATTAATTTTTGTTCTTTTTCTTTTTCTTACCGTGCTCTTGTGAAACGTTTCCTGTTTACATTCGTACCGTTTCAGAAGTCTGCCGAGCAACAATTTAAAAAATGCTTGTAGAAAATGTTACGAAGTAACACAGGATTTATTTGTTTGTTTGTTTTTGGATTCATAATCCGCCATTTGGGAACATGCCCCATGAAGTGATTAGCACACAGATGCTATGGCAATGAATGGCAGAATGCTACTCTGACTGAGTCAGGATTAAGTGGGTTGTGGCTGACTTAAGCACATCCAGGAGTTCTATAGTCCAGGACATTTGGGTTTTAGGACATTCTCTTTCCTGTGTCAGGGCTGGGTGTTGTGCAACGTTCCCGAACACGCCAGGAACTAAGAACTGCAATTTGAGACTGATGAGTCCTCAGGAAGAAAGTGCAATCAGGATTAGAGGACTATAGCTAGAAGGCAGAATCAGAGAACAAACATGGAGTTGGGACAGAAGAGCAAGAGACAATTGAAGGCTCAGCTTTTTTCTACCCAGAATTCTCAAATGGCCAACCTGGTGTGGGATGTAACCCATTAGAGCAGTCAAATACAACATTCCTTGTTTCCCTAGAGTGGACACAGGCAGGAGGATGTTACTCCACCCAGTTGAACTTCCTGTTACACCTGGTCTGGAGCATCTTCCCCCTGCATGTGACCAGGTAGGTGGGCGTGACCTTGGCAGACCCTACAAAGGGGCCAGTCACGAAGCCATCTTCCTCTTTTGATGCCATTTCTTCTCTTGGACTGCACTGGGATAAATGCCCATATGGGATGAATCCACACCTTCTTCTGTAACTACAAGCTAAAGCAGGCTTCCTCAACCTCAGCCTTCCAGATGTTTTTGGCCTACAGCTCCCATGATCCCTAGCTAGCAGGACCAGTGGTCAGGGCTGATGGGAATTGTAGTCTCAAAACATCTGGAGGGCCGAGGTTGAAGAAGTCTGAGCTAAAGCCTGCCTTCAGGGATCATACTGTGAACTGAATGTAAGTAAACTTCCTGTTACTCTGTAAGGAAAGACTGTTGTGTCTTTACTTCTTTTTAAAGAGGGAACTAAAGGGGACTTACAAGGAATAAACTCTAATTTGGGCATGCCAGATTGGAATGCTTAACTAAAGAGATTCAAATGAATCTGCAAACTAGCTTCCTGCTGTGTAAAGGGGAATGAGCTCTGCTATATGACTCGCTAGTGTGAGTGAGGAAGGATAATATTTAATCAATATATCCTCTCCTACTATCCACAACATTCCCACACGTGCGTGGGTGGGTTTTACCAGGTCTGGAAGGGTTCTGACACCTTCTGTTTAGTGATTCACCACATGAGGCAGCTGCTTACAGTATCCGACACTAGGTTGCTTAATCTCATGGGGTGGTGGTCCTCAGTTCCTGACTATAGGATGGGGGTTAGTCCAACCCTCCAGCAACTGAGGGACAAGATGGGGGTGGCTGGGCAGCATCGCAAAACACTTTGTCAGCTTTGAAAATAAAATAGGAAAATCCCCATAGAGGCTGCCTTGAGCTCTGTGGAGAAATATGAGTATGAATAGGTTCCTGGGAACATGGAAAGCTGCCTTATGCCGAGTGTCAGGCATGGAGAGTCCTCCCCTCCCTTTGGTAACTTCATAGATAAGAATTAACGAGCGGTTGATAGATTTATAGTCCTTTTATTACAGCGTCATGTTGCAAGCACAAATACACAGCTCTCTGCAAGATGGCTACTCTAAACCAGGCATGGCCAAACTTGGCCCTCCAGCTGTGTTGGGACTAAAACTCCCATCATCCCTAGCTAACAGGACCAGTGGTCAGGGATGATGGGAACTGTAGTCCCAAAACAGCTGGAGAGACAAGTTTGGCCATGCCTGCTCTAAACCCTCCTTCTGACTTCTGCAACATTTTGGGCGCCAACGAAAAGTTCCTCCCTCCCTCTGACTCCTTTGCTCTCTGATACGTTCGGACCTCTGAGTCCGTGGTGAGAGGGGGGGGGGTCCCCACACTCTCAAATGATGTCTCCACTAGCTGCCCCCTCCCTTCTGGTTCTCTTGTCATTATCTCGAAACTGAGTAACTCCTCCCTAAGCCGTTCAGCTTCTGTCTCTCTCTCTGCTTCTGAACACGCTGTGGACAAGGAGGGGGGCAACTACCCCCCCTCCAGCTCTCCATCAGAAGATGGTCTGCCATAGGATACATTCAGAGCCAGGGCTTTTTTGGCTGTGGCCCCGATCTGGTGGAACACTCTGTCACAAGAGACTAGGGCCCTGCGGGACTTGACATCTTTCCGCAGGGCCCACAAGACAGAGCTGTTCTACCAGGCCTTTGGCCAAGGCACAGTCCTTTGGTAATCCTCATAGAACTCTAGCCTAATGGTTGCCATTAATTTGATTTTGAATTGATTTTAGAATGCTGTGTTACTTTTATTGTTGTTAGCAGCTCTGAGCCCGGCTTTGGCTGGGGAGGGCGGGATATAAATAAATTATTATTATTATTATTATTATTATTATTATTATTATTATTATTCCCCAGTCCTTGTCTTCAGACCATTCCCTGACCCCGAGTCAGACTGCTGGCCCATCCAACTCAGTATTGTGCACACTGTTTGGCAGCATATGTCCAGGGTTTCAGAGAGGGCTCTCTCCCAACTCTTCCTGGGGACTGAACCTGGGACGTCCTGTGCGCAAAACGGATGCTCTACCACAAAGCTGTGGCCCTCCAAATTGGATAGTCCAGGATGACGGATGCATATAAATATTCCTTGACAGATGGAGCTGTGTGAGCACATGGGTCTCCCTTTGCCGGAAACTCACGTAAATGTTAAAATCCAGGTGGGACTTAGGCCATCTGTAGCTCTCTAGCAGGCGCACCAGAAACATCCTAGGAACAAGAAATCCTCAGGGCTTACCCTCTGCACTTATTGTCATGGAATTCTACTCAGTATTGATCCAGAGTAGATCCCAGTGTATAGTTAACAGAGTAACAACTTAAACACGTTGCAGGATTCCCAAAAAATAGACCAGAGGCAATTAATATTTCATCCAGCAGTGCTTTACTGCTGCTGAAGGCAAATGAGCATAATGGTTACAAATTCAAAACATTTAGGATTGGCACAGTCCATAAGAAATCCAGTTGCAGACTTAACTTAAACTTACAATTACTTATAGTAAGTCTAAACTGTAACACTTTAAACGGAACACCACACCAGAAGGAAGAGAGATAGAAAGAGAAAGTGAAACCTAGACTCCTGTTGGCTTTACTTTTATAGTCAGCATGACCTTGGCAGAAGAGATAACAGAACCAGTTTAAACCAGCTGTACTCCACTTCTCTGAAGGAATAACCCAAACATCATGAACCTTCTGCTTGTTTCTTTCACAGAGAAGCTTCCAGAAGCTTCCAGAACCCTCTTGAATTAAGTAGAATACGGCAGATCTCTACACATCAGATCAATACTTTCTGTACTAAGAAATGCAAACTGACACTTATAATGGGAAGTTAGCACCAAATGTATTTATAACCCAACTGACATAATCTCATGCACTCAAGTCAAAAGATTTCAGTTTATAGCTATTTGGTCACATTGGTCTTACTCTGGGCATAAGGTGATCATGAAAATCACTAACAGTGGAATCCTATGCATATCTGCTTGGAAGGATGCCTCACTTACTTCAATCGGACTTGCTCCCAGGTAAGCATGTAGGACTGCCTCCTTAAAATGACTGGTTTTTAATATATTCATCTGTCAAGCAAATTCCATATTCCCAACACAAAGCCATCAAAGCACACGGTAAAAGCAGCTCCAGCTCCTAGAATAATGAAACCAATTCAGCAAACAATAAAACCATCCAATCAAACTCAAAGAGCAACAAAACAATTTCATCAGTAAAATTGATCTTCCATAAATGACTGGGTTGCACTTCAGGGAAGGCCTTCCTAAACTAGAAACGTCTTTGGTAGGCACCTAGACACCATCATGGAAAGCACCTGCCTGAATCTGGCTGGTAACTGAACTGGGACAGCAACACAAACAGCCTGGTTTCTAATATAGCCTATGCACACCTCTGGGGCATATCAGTGGGGCATTCCTCTTCTTCCTTGGTGATCACTTGTAGCTGAGTAAGATTGTCTTCCAAAACAGGGTTTTAGCAGTGAGTCCGTAAGTGACCGTGGAGGCCAATTCTGGATCCACACATCTTTCCACAGTGGGGACATAGGTTTCTGGGCAGGAGTTGATCACAGTGAGGGTTTGCCAAACCTGCCTTCCTCTTGGCACGTTTCTCCCTTTCGTCCTGAGTTTGAGTGTCTTCAAAGTCCATGACACCTTTGGTAAAGGCTGTTCTCCAACTGGAGCACTCACAGGCCAGTGTTTCCCAGTTGTCAGTGTTTATACTACACTTCACTCGCTGGATCATCACTTTGTTGTGGTGAGTGGGCTTGCACGTTCCTATGACCCTTGTGAGCGAAGCTGTTGGGAGTCTTGTACTTCCAATGGGGGATATAACAGCCTTGATCTCACAGACTTGAGAAACAAGGGTCACATTCACACCATGCATTTAAAGGACAGTGTTACCACTTTAAACAGTCATGGTTTCCCTGAAAAAATCCTGAGTTTGTTAAGGGAACTGAGAGTTGTTAGGAGACCAGCTACTCCCCTCAGAGAGCTACAATTCCCAGAGTTCCCAGGGAAGAGGGACAACTCCCAGCCACCCTTAACAAACAATGATTCCCAGGATACTTCGGTGGGGCGGGAGGAAGCCATGACTGCTATCTTAATTGATTTTATCTTCTACATCTCTTTGTACACTGCTTAGAAACCAGAGTTAAATTGGTCTAGAAATCATTAAAATAAGGTGGAACAATACTGCTTTAAATTTATAGTGCAGATGGAGGTCTTGCTCAAAGCAGGCCAGTTGAAATAGATGGGCATGACTAACTTAAAGGCAAAGGTAAAGGGACCCCTGACCATTAGGTCCAGTCGTGGCCGACTCTGGGGTTGCTGCGCTCATCTCGCTTTATTGGCTAAGGGAGCCGGCGTACAGCTTCTGGGTCATGTGGCCAGCATGACTAAGCCGCTTCTGGCGAATCAGAGCAGTGCACAGAAATGCCATTTACCGGTACCTTCCCGCCGGAGCGGTACCTATTTATCTACTTGCACTTTGATGTGCTTTCGAACTGCTAGGTGGGCAGGAGCAGGGACCAAGCAACGGGAGCTCACCCCGTCGCGGGCATTCGAACCGCCAACCTTCTGATCGGCAAGTCCTAGGCTCTGTGGTTTAACCCACAGCGCCACCCACGTCCCATGTTGGGGGTGGATTAATCTGCCTAACTTAGGCCCACCCATTCCAGTGGGCCTACTCATGAGTAGAAGACAACTGAAAACACACACGCCCAGGTTGACTGCAATGTTACCTAAGAGGAAGGAGAATCCAGGTTACTGCAGTTCGTGAATCATAGAACCTGAGGGAATGAGCATTGGAAGTGCTGACATCTTTAGGATCAAAATCTAGCTTGTGCTTCTCTCCTCCAAAGGGGAGCAGATTAATCCACCCCCAACATGACTGTGCTGCTGCCTGTTGTTGTTCATCTCAAAAGGAAGGTGTCGACTCTGTGAAGTGCAAGCTGATAATTATTTTGACAGACGCATCGCAAAGGACCGGCCTGAGTGCAACTTTCAGTATTGCGATAGCCTCTGGTAATTGCTCGGATTAACAGGGAGCTAATTAGAATGCATTACGCATTCCAAACATAGATTTCACTGTTCCCTCCCCCTCCTTTCATGATTTGCATTTGCCAGGAAGGGAAGGTTCGGTTTTATTTATCGCAGCCGGTTTGGGGTCCCCTAAGGACATATGTAGCAATTAACAATACTTGTGCTCCTCTTAAGAACAAGCAGCGGCTTTCCTTAAACCAGCTAAGTTAATTCATTAACTGGAGACATTAATTCATTAAGTAAAAAAGCATAGCTCAGAAATTTGCACACCAAGGCTCCTTACATATGCCCCCCTCCCGCCAGCGGGGAGGGAGGAAAGATGTGCATCAGCTTCCAAATTCTGATAGCATCTTCCTTTTAAAACCAAGAGAAATCCCCAGCGATTTCCTATCCATTTGCTCCTAGGGATAAAACAGCCCTGTGCAGACATTCAAAAGGGCACAGTGTAGTAGTAGTAGTAGTAGTAGTAGTAGTAGTAGTAATAGACATCTGATGGGAGGGCATTCCATAGGGCAGGCGCCACTACCAAGAAGGCCCTCTGCCTGGTTCCCTGTAACCTCACTTCTTGCAGTGATGGAAGTGCCAGAAGGCCCTCGGAGCTGGACCTCAGTGTCTGGGCTGAACGATGGGGGTGGAGACGCTCCTTCAGGTATACTGGGCTGAGGCCGTTTAGGGCTTTAAAGGTCAGTACCAACACTTTGAATTGTGCTCGGAAATGTACTAGGAGACAATGTAGGTCTTTCAGGACCGGTGTTATGTGGTCCTAGTGGCTGCTCCCGGTCACCAGTCTAGCTGCTGCATTGTGGATTAGTTGTAGTTTCTGAGTCACCTTTAAAGGTAGCCCCACGTAAAGCACATTTCAATAGACACAGCGGGAGATAACCAGGGCATGTACCACTCTGGCAAGACAGTGCGCAGGCAGGGAGGGTCTCAGCCGGCATAGGGGTATGTGCAGAACAGCCCTGTTGCCAACATCCTCATATGTGCAGTCTTCTCCTCTCCAGATTTTTTGCATGGTGGGCATGAAGGTCTGTACAAGTGTCAAAGCAATGTTTCTTCCGCATCAACTTTGTTGAACTGGTCATGTTGTTCGGATGACTAATTACCATCTTCCAAAGCAACTACTCTGTTCCCAGTTGAAGAATGGAAAGCAAAATACCGGTGGACAACAAAAGAGGTTTAAAGACACTCTGAAGGCAAATCTAAAAAAATGTAGTGTAAGTACTGATAACTGGGAAACACTAGCCTGCGAGCGCTCCAACTGGAGAACAGCTTTTACCAAAGGTGTCATGGACTTTGAAGAAGCACAAACTCAGGGCGAAAAGGAGGAATGAGTTAAGAGGACGGCACGTTTGGCATACCCTCATTGTGATCAGCTCCCACCCAGAAACCTATGTCTCCACTGTGGAAGGACGTGTGGATCCAGAATTCACCTCTACAGTCCCTTACGGACTCACAGTTAAAACAGTGTTCATGGAAGACGGTCGCACTCGGCTATGAGTGATCGCCAAAGGAGAAGGACAAATGAAGAAGAAGAAGAAGAAGAAGAAGAAGAAGAAGAAGAAGAGGAGTTTGGACTTGATATACCACCTTTCACTCCCCTTAAGGAGTCTCAAAGCAGCTAACAATCTCCTTCCCCTTCCTCCCCCACAACAAACACTCTGTGAGGTGAGTGGGGCTGAGAGACTTCAAAGAAGTGTGACTGGTCCAAGGTCACCCAGCAGCTGCATGTGGAGGAGCAGGGAAGCGAACCCGGTTCCCCAGATTACGAGTCCACCACTCTTAACCACTACACCATGCTGGTAGATTTTAACTACATTCAGCTGAACACAGAATCCTCAATTTGACCTGGACCTGATTGGGCAGGATTTTCCATTGCAGGAATCTAAATATACCCAGCTGAATGCAGTTCAAGTGTTCCCCTTGATCTGGAACCCTAATTATGCAGTGTTCCATTTGCAAGGTGAGTTCTCACCATGTTTGGCTAAGCACGCTTAGAACCCTCCCTTGGACCTGCACGCTTGATCGTGGGGCGCATTCCAACTGAGTTCAGCTGAATATTGTTAGAACCCTCCCTTTCATTTGGAGCTCTGATTGCACAAGGTTCCCAGTTGTAGCGAGGTTTCTAACCCTGTTCAGCTAGAATCTTCATGCGACAATATGCTGAAGGTTAGAGAGGGGCTTGCAAGGCTGGTATCCTGCGTCCCTACACAGTTTGAACCCCATATGTCCTTTTGAATGGCTGATCAGGGCTAGCACATCTCTGTCGCTCTGCATCCTTAAGAAGCAATCTCCTTAACAAAGGACAGTTGCCCAGCACTGTGACATTGTAACGATATTACATATTATCTGGAAATTGGAGTGTTTCGCACAAAGGGTTTTGGGTATTCGGAGGAAATGGGTTGTGGTTTTATATTTCCCTTGCAGCTCTTGCCTCTGAAGCTTCTGAAATCCCAGAGCCCATCTGTCTCAAACTTCTCCAGTCTTGCACTCTGTACACTGCAGAGAACAGTGCAAGGAAGGTACTCTTCAAGCATCAAATTAATCCCCTCTCTGCAAGTGGGCACAATTCCCCCTTGAAATCAACAGACTGAGTTTTCTTCCCGGGAACCTTTGGAGGCTAAGAGGGAGGGGAATTCAATTTTGATCTTCAAAAAGCTGTTTGTGCACTTGGTGGCTTGTTAGAGGTGTCTTAGGAAAAACGTTGCTGAGGGGAAATGCAGGGGAAAAAAGACACTGAGTGGAGCTAATTGCAACTGCGGCTTCTATAGCAGTTAAAAAAAATATACACAATAGAAAACAATACACTGCAATACAATACAATGGAGGAAATAATAATAATAATAATAATAATAATAATAATAATAATAATAATAATTTATTTATACCCTGCCCATCTGGCTGGGTTTCCCAGTCACTCTGGGCGGCTCCCAACAGAACACTAAAAACAGAATAAAACTTTGAACATTGAAAACTTCCCTAAACAGGGCTGCCTTCAGATGTCTTCTAAAAGTCAGGTAGTTGTTTATTTCCCTGACATCTGACTTAAGTTTGAACCAGTATCTTTCTGCAACCTAACCTCAGTGCTCTGCAGTCCTGGTGACACCACCCTTCGATTCAAATCAAAGCGGCTGAAGAAGGCGGAAAAAAAAAATTCCTTTAAAAACTAACATTTCTGTTTTGTTAGTCACTGTCATAAATACATGGCTTTAGGGACTGACTGCCTCCTTCCAGTCTGAAGTGCTGTTTGCTGCTTTCAAAACCCTCTCCCTCCCCCCTCTCTCTCACACAACACACACACACACACAGAGAGAGAGAGTACAGAACTCTTCTGAGTGAGAGGCATAGATCCAAAGCACTAATGTACCACTTTAACAGCCATGGGTTGCTTCAGCAATTCTGGGCAGCTTCCAATATATAGACAAACATAATAAAACGTCCAACATTAAAAAAAAACCTTCCCTATACAGGGCTGCCTTCAGAGATCTTCTAAAGGTTGTGTAGTTGGTTATCTCCTTGACGCAAGTGTTGCATAACTCCACAGCCTCCAACATTTCTCTGATGAAAATAGGGACATCCTAAGGAAAAGCGGGACATTCCAGGATCAAAGCGGAGACCTGGCTGGCTTCTGTAAATCTGGGACCATCCCTGGAAAATCGGAACACAGTTGGAGGGTCTGCAATGGTTTGACTCAGCTTTGTGTGTTCCTAGCTCACTTGGTGGGAACATAAGAGGGTGGCTGATACTGAGTCAGACCACAGGTCCATCTGGGGCAGTACTGTTTGCACAGACTTGCAGCAGCTCTCCAAAGTCTTTCCCAACCCTATCCGGAGAGAGCAGCAACTGAACCTGGAGCCTTTTTGTATGTAGAGTGTGTGCTCAGCCACTGAATGGGGCGACTCTGAGGCCATCAGCGAAAAGGCATGGAAGAAAAGTGCTACACGCCTGTCCCAGAGCCCTAGATCCCAAACTTGAGAGCTGTTTGGGAGATGCAAATAGGGAAAAAAATAAAAACAATGGCTGATCTTAATAACAAGAGTCTGGTTTGGCCCTAACTGATTATTTTCAGCTGTTCATTTCAGCAGAAGTTGCTTCTAGCAGCCTTCTTCGAATTGCAGCTTCAAGTGGTGCCGTGTACTCATAAACACACTCTTCACACAAAATTATCAGCAATTCTCGTGAAGGGTGGCGGGCAGAAATGGCTCTGAGCACCAGAGAGATATAAGCAATATGATAATAATATGATAATTATGGAAGCAGAAAGAGTAAATTAGCTCTCATGACTTCGGAAGATGCTTTTGAGAAGCCATAAAGGCAAAGCAAAACAGAGACTTTTATGTGCAGCTAATTTGGAGAAGCGTTCCGTCTTCATAAAGTTTCTAAGCGTCTATTCCCTTTGTTGCATTTTAGTTTTGAACTGCCTCCACTCTGCTTGCAAGACCTTTTCTTTTTTTATGTCCCAGTTTTAATACGCAAGAACTCAGCAAAGGAGGTAGCTGCTAATCACCACGAATGCAGCATTGCTCTCTCCACACTGAATTTACAACAACAACAACCAAAAACAACACCCACCACCATTGCTTGGTACATTTATAGCTTGCCTTTTCTCCTAGCTGTTCAAGGTCATGCACACAGTTCTTCTCTTTCCTCAATTTTATCCTCACAACTGCTATGTAGGTTAGGTGAAAAAACATAGTGACTAGCCTGAGGTCAGCCAATGAGTGTCATGGCTGAGTGGGGATTAAGAACTCAGGTCTCCTCAGGCCTAGTCTGAAAACCCCAACGTGCCTTCCAGATGCTTAGGACTACAACTCCCCAGTTAGCAGAATCTCCAGGGAGATTCTCCAGAAATCTCCAGGGAGCTGAAAGTTTTTCACGGTGCTAAACTTCTAAAGTCTTCTATGGAGCAGAACTGTGTTTCGAAAGCCGAAATGTGGAAAGCATAAATCATCAGAACAGAATGAATGCTGGCCCTCCTTTGCTTTCCTCACATCCATTTAAAGCTAACTTTGCCATTTATCTTTCATGAGATTTTCATTACCTCCTTACCCACCAAGGACACGATAAAATCGTTAGCTTTCTCGTTCATTTGTCTAATCTTCTGTTTGCTTAATAGGTTACTCAAGCATTTTGAGTGTGATATTTCATTGCCATACTCCATGACGGTTTGATATCCAAACCGTTTCTTTTCCTCTGGTCAAAAATTCCTGACTTATCTTTTTGGATGGGAGAGCATCCTCTGGAAAGCTTCCAGATCTGAAAAAAATGTTTTGGGGTGCAGTTGCACCCACCCTTTAAAGTTAAAATTGCATATACGAAGAGGCCCAGCTCCTTCAAGTGTCCCTAATGGACAGTCCTGGATTTACAGAAGCCATACCAATTTCCAATTTGATCCCAGAATGTCTCGCTTTTCCTTAGGACGTTCTTATTTTCACTGGGAAAATGTTGGAGGGTATGGAGGGTAAGGAGTCTCGCCACGGCATTCTGCACCCACTGGAGTTTCATGATAATTTGATCTCATAATGATGTTGGGCAGGCTGTTTGAAATATTTTTTCACAAAAGTTTTGACATAGTTCTGACTCCGCCTAACTCTGCTTTTAATTGTGTGAAACAACTAGTTCTTTCCCCTCGTGTGCTTGTTTTCAAAGGCAAAATTCTCACTTTGTGATAATTTGGCACAAATCAAATCTGCATGCAATCTGATTATTTCCCATGTTTCCAATGGGATCGGGTAAAAAATGTTTCCCATTTCCCATTTTTCTAATGAGCTTTGGGCCCCTGAGTCTTTTCACATCCTACGCGATCATGATACACAGAAATAAATCACCACATTACTTCCCCCCTGTGCTCGGCTTGGCATTTTGCATCTTTCCCCAATAGATAGTAATTAAATATAATCACATTAGATCCAAAGTGTCCCATGCAGAAAACAAACTCAGCCTTGCAATTACTTAGCCATCTCATTAAACAAGCTAGATCCCCATCAATAAATAAATGTACAATATTCAAGGAAATGCAGCGCAGGCTATTGAGCCTCACCCAATCCTCCTTAAGAAGATGAGGTTCCCCCTCTTCATTCATGCCTTGCCTTGTGCCTTTTAAAAAATTCTTATTCAGCATTTTTTGTTTGAATTTCTCCTATTAAACACATTTTTTCTATGCAGTTTTCTATGCCGTCTACTACGAAACCATTCCAGTGATTATTGTATTATGATTCATTAGTGTTAATGTCATTTTTGTGTGTGTGTGTGTGTGTGCATAACTTTGTTTTGAGTTTCTCATTTTTGGAACTCCACATTTTGGAGTCCACCACATTTCTGCAGTAATTTATATGTATGTGTATAAATATTACAGTGACTAACAAAACATATCCCGCCCCCCAGCATTTTTCTTTGAATTTCTTCTAATAAACACATTTTTCTATACACAGGTTTGGAAGCAATCTTCCCGAATATAACCTACTTTTCTATGTTACTTTCGCTGACATACACATTTATATGCCCACTTTAGGTAAAGGTACCCCTGACCGTTGGGTCCAGTAGCGGACGACTCTGGGGTTGTGACACTCATCTCGTTCTATAGGCTGAGGGAGCCAGCGTTTCTCTGCAGACAGCTTCCAGGTCATGTGGCCAGCAGGACTAAGCCGCTTCTGGCAACACCAGAGCAGTGCACGGAAACACCATTTACCTTCCTGCCAGAGCGGTACCTATTTATCTACTTGCACTTTGACGTGCTTTCGAACTGCTAGGTGGGCAGGAGCAGGGACCGAACAACGGGAGCTCACCCCGTCATGGGGATTTGAACCGCCAACCTTCTGATCAGCAAGCCCAAGGGGCTCAGTGGTTTAGACCACAATGCCACCTGTGTCCCTCTATGCCCACTTTACCCTCTACTAATTTTTGTACACACTTCTTGACCAGGGAAACGGCATTGCAAAATTCAGAAAAGTGTGAAGGATCATAGAATTGTAGAGTTGGAAAAGACCCAGAGTTTCATCTAATCCAACCCCTTGTGATGCAGTAATATGGAACTGTCCCATACAGGGTTTGAACATGCAACCTTGGTGTTATCAGCACCATGCTCTGGCTGTGTTCCAGCATGCATATTGGTTTGGAAAGTGCCATTTGTTAAACTTGCCTTAAAATGCAAACTGACTCTAACCTCCCCATCCCCAATCCTAGTCCCATGTGCTCTGAACTCTCTAACCGCTGCACAGCATGCTGTCTCCCGTGAAAACTTCCTTGATGAAATTCTGAAAAACACTGTGTGGTGTATTATGGATAACACTGAAATATTGGCAAAAAGGAAGAAACTTTTCAAGAAGGAAAGAATAGTGCAGAAGAGACACAGGTACCCATGCGAAATTGAATTTTTCATAGCTCTGTGGAGACGTGCATGTCTTCTGGGTGGTTCTGTGACCCTGTGGATTTGTGCCTTCCATGATAATGGTCTTCAGATGTGACTGGGGAGGAAACACGAATGTTTCGGACCTTTGAGCCAACGTTAGCAGGTCTAAAAAAGGTTTCCGCTCAGTGTTCTTCTCTTATTTATTCCACCAAGAAAGCAAGCCACCATTAACAGTCACAACACACCAGAAAACCATGGGGTGATGATGAAGGGGGGAAAGGGGATTTGAGATTGATTTCCCCCCCCTTTAGATTTGTTATCTTACTGAAAGTAGCAGTGGAATACAAATCAAAGTGTTCTTTCTAGCAGAAGGAAATAGAGGAAGATGGAAAGAGGGAAGGAATTTTCTTTTTTTTTTTTTTAATAAATTTTATTAGTTTTCATCAAATTATACATTTCATCCCGAATATAACAAATCATAACTGTTTTGGACTTCCTTCAGCGTCTCTGACAATCATCCATATTTATACCTTTCATACACATTCCCTTTTTTCGTATTGCCAATATTCCTCCTTATTCCTAATATTTCTAATAAACAATACTTATTTGTTTTTTTTTACAGTGCCTCTTGAAATCCTGCTAGCGTTGTGTTAATACCACATATATTTTTCAGATAGTCCACAAATTTTTCCCAGTCCTCAATAAACTTTTGATCTTTACTATATCTGATTTTCCCAGTTAGCTTATCCAGTTCTGCATAGTCTGCATACTATGAGGGAAGGAATTTTCAAAGGATTCTTCGGATGAAAATACTTAACCGTGTAAAGCCGAAGGCAGGGATCTCAGGACCTGGGACCAAATATGACCTCCAAATCACTCTGTCCGGCCCTCAGGACTATTGGCTGAACAGGGCTTGGCTGTCAGGCCAGAAGCTGTCCGCTTTATTTACAGTCGTACCTTAGAAGTCAAACGGAATCCATTCCAGAAGTCCATTCGACTTCGAAAATGTTCGGAAACCAAAGCACGGCTTCTGATTGGCTGCAGGAAGCTCCTGCAGCCAATCAGAAGCCGTGGAAGCCCCGTCGGACATTTGGGTTCCAAAGAACCTTTGCAAACTGGAACAAGCACTTCCAGGTTTGTCAAAACAAAAAAAAAATTTTTTTCCTTCCAGTAGCACCAGGTTTGTGGCATTCGGGAGCTAAAATGTCTGAGTACCAAGACGTTCAGGATCCAAGATATGACTGTATTATGTACAGAGGTACCTCAGGTTACATACACTTCAGGTTACATACACTTCAGGTTACAGACTCCGCTAACCCAGAAATAGTGCTTCAGGTTAAGAACTTTACTTCAGGATGAGAACAGAAATCGTGCTCCGGCAGCGCAGCGGCAGCTGGAGGACCCATTAGGTAAAGTGGTGCTTCAGGTTAAGAACAGTTTCAGGTTAAGAACGGACCTCCGGAACGAATTAAGTACTTAACCCGAGGTACCACTGTATTTACTTAAAACTATATTTCTATTCATGAACTTTTCAGTATGCCACCATTTATATACTGCAATGTCAA
The DNA here is from genome assembly GCF_964270895.1 of Podarcis filfolensis. Taxonomy (NCBI): domain Eukaryota; kingdom Metazoa; phylum Chordata; class Lepidosauria; order Squamata; family Lacertidae; genus Podarcis; species Podarcis filfolensis. Next base: position 16,672,412 of record NC_139616.1, read on the forward strand.
CATGGTGTTCAGTAGTAATACATAATTAAAAACAGTACAAGTCTTGCAAATTATCCATGACTGCAAACAGAACAGAAAGAGAAAAGGAACAACATGAGCTCACATCAGAACTATGAACAATCCATCGATCCAAATTTACACACCTATGTTGATTTTTCAAATACCTGTTTATAATTTGTACCCTGCCTTTCTGCTTTGCTCTGCGCAAGGCAATTTGCAAGCCACAGGAACGAAAGATCACACACCCTAAAACAATCTGATCCAATACATAATGAAAAATGTGACCACACAAACAAACAGTTTAAATCATTTGAAGTAATATTCAATTCTACATTTGAAATACAATACAGCTGTACCCTGGAAGTCTGTTCTGGAAGTCATTTCGACTTCCAAAATGTTCGGAAACCAAAGCACGGCTTCTGATTGGCTGCAGGAAGCTCCTGCAGCCAATCAGAAGCCGCAGAAGCCCCGTCAGACATTTGGCTTTCAAAAATTGTTCAAAAACCAGAACACTCGCTTCCGGGTTTCGCTCGTTTGGGAGTCGATTTGTTCGGGAGCCAAGGTGTTCCGAGTTCTAAGGTACAACTGTATATGATAGAATCAATTCTCGATATCATAAAATATTAATAATCAAACAGTAAATCATTCCCAACCATCACCATAAATGATTGTTGGACTACATTCAGTTAAAAAAAACCCCACAGAAGAATCACAATATATAAAAAAATGTCCAGTCCACAAGCCCAAACTGGTTATCCAGATGAGATCACATGTTACGTGATACATTTTCAAATGCAGAAAGAGGCGGTGAGGTTTTCAGGCCATTTTGTAACAGATGATGAGTTTCAGCTCTTCCAACTTTGAGGTATATGCCTCTTTGCAACTTCGGTTCTCCATCAAGCAGTCAGGATTTTTTATGTGTTCAGTGTAAATAGTACAGTCCAAGGCTCGCTGAGACCCAAGTTCCAGGCAGCCAAAGATCAGAAGGATCAGGAGACGTTTGTTCATGTCCTGAAGCAGGAGGTCACGTTCCAAAGAGAGCAGCGTTACCTTTTAAAAACGGGTCTTGCCATTTATAAGATCTTGAGGAAGAATGGGACTAGGACGCAACACGGAATGTCAGTTGTGCAGCCAGCATGGTTGGGGTGAGGGGACTGAGTGCTCCTAGGCATGGCATGGTTTCATATTTTGCAATCTATAATTCATGGCTTGGGGTCCCTGGAGAGATATAAATATGGGATTAAAATGAGCTGAATGAAACAGCAGCCTATGTAGCTCAGCAGGAACCATGCTTTCATTTAGAGCTCATATGAACCAGAACTAAACTTCTCTCCTCAATCCAGATACATAAGCAACACCCTCCTCTGAATGGGGATGTTTCCAGAATCAAAAGTGAGGGCCCTAAGCTATAGCTTGTTTAGCTTATATGTAAATCCAGCACTGCACCTGGAGCTGTTTGCCTCATGCTCTTGGCTGCATACTGGATTTTTTGTAATTAATTTTTTACAAATTAGAAAAAAATACAAATATACAAAAAAAGGAAAATACATGTAACCTAGAGAAAATTAGAAAACATTTTACCTCTTCTCATATTTACAATTATTTACCCCTCTACAAAACAATATTCACAATAAAGAAAAGAAACGAAAGGTAAAATATAAAAGAAAAGAACAAGAAGAAGATAAAGAAAAGGAAGAAATAAGATCAAGAATGAGAATTTAAAAAGTAGATAAGTATTCACTATACACAGCCATTTCCAATCTATATTTATGTTCAATTATGTATTTTCATCATATCCTTATCTATCTTAATTAAAATATTTTTAAAAGACTTCCACCATTTGCCTCACATGTTTTTGGTAATCCATTCGTCAAAACCTCTGTTCTTCATATTTTTCCTTTGAGTCTCCTTAATGTCTCGCTTTGTATTTTTTATATTACTCACAAGATTATTCTAAACACAACCAGATTTTAGTAGACGAGCTCTGGTTCTGTAAGAAATCATTTAAACACTCCCATTGCTTCATGACCATAGTTTTAGGTTTTCTCCTTATTAAATCTGTCATTTTTGCTAGCTCCAGGTACTCGCAAAGTTTCCCCAGCCATTCTCTTTTTGTTGGAATGCTATCCTTTTTCCAATAGCTAATACTGGATAATTTTTGTAAGGTTGCGAATATGAGCTGAAATTTAACTTTTCACGGCCGGAATTTGGAAGAAAGTGGGGCTTTTATTCGGGCCAATATGGTATTTTAATGTTGCACCCATGTGGGAATGTATGGCACTCCTTATTTATGGCCCTACAAGGGATATATTTGCACCTTGGATTGGTTTAGTTTGGTTCACTAGTGTCCTTGCGCAAAAATTGCTCTGCACATTTCTGTGTTGACAGAACAAGAAGGCTGAGTGGAATATCTCCAGCTTCTTCCACCGTCAGCTCCAGATTGCAGCAAGATACTCCCTGTTCCACATCAAAGGATCCATAGTATTGATTTCCAAGAGATGAAAAATAAGTTTAAGGCAGAAAATGTAGGGGGAGGGGAAATCGATATAATTTAAAGTGACTGAATGTAACTATCAGTTCCAATGGCAACAGTGAAGGTAGCTTATGCCATCCCATAATGTCTTGGTGTCGAGACTTTATTTTCATTAAATTTGTCATTGGCAAAATGCTCACCTCCCCGCTGCCTGCTCCCCCAACCTGACTTGCTTGGAATTAAATCAGAATTAGAACTATTTTTTATATGATAGGTTTGATTTTGCAAAATGAGTGGAAGGGACAGGAAGAAGATGAGACGGCAGAAGGCCTCGCGGAACCGACGTCATTCATTGCACATTTTCGAGCACAATTCAAAGTATTGGTGCTGACCTTTAAAGCCCTAAATGGCCTTGGTCCAGTATACCTGAAGGAGCGTCTCCACCCCATCGTTCAGCCCAGACACTGAGGTGCAGCGCCGAAGGTCTCTGGCGGTTCCCTCCCTGCGAGAAGTGAGGTTGCAGGGAACCAGGCACAGGGTCTTCTCAGTAGTGGCGCCTGTCCTGTGGAACGCTCTCCCACCAGATGTCAAGGAAATAAACAACCATATGACATTTAGAAGATATCTGAAGACAGCCCTGTTTAGGGAAGTTTTTTAATGACTGATGTTTTAATGTATTTTTAATCTTTCGTTGGGAGCCAGTTCTCTCCATGGTAAAGGGAGAGTTGTACCTGCTGAACACTGATCCTCAAATGTCTCACTTTTCCTTGGGACCACCCCATTTTCATCGGAGAAAAGTTGGAGGGTTTGGGGTTTTGCAATCCCGGAGCCAAAGAGATACAACCTTTAATAGTAATAATAACAATAACAACAATAACAACAATTTATTTATTTATACCCCCATCAGGCTAGGTTTCTCCAGCCACTCTGGGCGGCTACCAACAGAATATTAAAAACATGATAAAACATCAAACTTCCCTAAACAGGGCTGCCTTCAGATGTCTTCTAAAAGTCAAATAGTTGTTTATTTCCTTGACATCTGATGGGAGGGTGTTCCACAGGGTGGGCACCACTACCGAGAAGGCCCTCTGCCTGGTTCCCTGCAAACTCACTTCTCACAGGGAGGGAACTGCCAGAAGGCCCTTTAGAAGACATCTGAAGGCAGCCCTGTACAGGGAAGTTGTTTAAGGTTTTATTATACTTTTATATATGTTGGAAGCCGCCCAGTGGGTGTGGCAACCAAGCCAGATGGGCAAGATGTAATGATGATGATGATGAAATAGGACACCCCTATTTCATCAGAGAACTGTTGTAGGGTATGTGTTTTAGGGATAATATTGGGGGTGGGGGAGGGACTTTGCATACCCTTTAGCAGGCATGGCCAAACTTGGCCCTCCAGATGTTTTGGGACTACAATTCCCATCATCCCTGACCACTGGTCCTGTTAGTTAGGGGTGATGGGAGTTGTAGTCCCAAAACATCTGGAGGGCCAAGTTTGGCCATGCCTGCTTTAGAGGAACCATGAGAGGAAATGTAATTTCAAAAACCAAATTAGAAATTTAATCTGCAAATGCTGCTTTTAAAATGTCAGTCAGATTGTGACTGTTTGTAGCCAACAGTCTTTACAGTGGCCAAGTGAATGGGCCTGACGATATTACAAAGACGCTGGCCAAAGGGCCATTTAAATAATCATGATGTGCTGGCAGCACAGTGGTGCCCGCTATCCCCTGCCAATATAATGCTGGAGGGCCTATCGACATTTGTAAGAAAATGCATCCACTGCTGTAAACTAAAGCAAGTGTGGGGGTGGGGGGTAAGGCAGGAAGAACTGATAATTGAGGGTGAGGAAGGGGAAGACAGCCCCATTCGTTTTGCTCTATTTGCTGAAAGAAAGACGAATTCAATTTGCTCGATGCCATTTTGAAATGTCGGTGAAGGTTATCATCGACAGCCCTCTGTGCTAAGCTCTTGTTTGCTTAAACAAGAGTTCACCTTGCCAACGTATGGGCAGAAGTCAGGCTAGACATAAGAAGAGCAAGCTGGATCAGGCCAGTGCCACATCCAAGCCAGCATCTCACAGTGGCCAACCAGATGCCCAGGGGAAGTCTGCAAGTACAACAGCACTCTGGATTTATGCAATACCACAGAGCCTAGGACTTGCCGATCAGAAGGTCGGCGATTTGAATCCCCGCGACGGGGTGAGTTCCCATTGCTTGGTCCCTGCTCCTGCCAACCTAGCAGTTTGAAAGCACATCGAAGTGCAAGTAGATAAATAGCTACTGCTCCGGCGGGAAGGTAAACGGCGTTTCCGTGCGCTGCTCTGGTTTGCCAGAAGTGGCTAAGTCATGCTGGCCACATGACCCGGAAGCTGTACGCCGGCTCCCTCGGCCAATAAAGCAAGATGAGCGCTGCAACCCCAGAGTCGGTCACGACTGGACCTAAATGGTATGGGGTCCCTTTACCTTTACCTATAAGGGACCACGAGTATTCCCCCTTTGGGGACCAACGTAGCAGATATTCCTGGAGCTTCCTGCTGAGCAGGCTACAGTGGTACCTTGAGTTACAAACACCTCGGGTTACAAACACTTCAGGTTACAGACTCCACTAACCTGGAAGTAGTACCTCAGGTTAAGAACTTTACCTCAGGATGAGAACAGAAATCGCACGGCAGTGGTGCGGCGGCAGCAGCAGGAGGCCCCATTAGCTAAAGTGGTACCTCAAGTTAAGAATGGTTTCAGGTTAAGAACGGACCTCCGGAATGAATTAAGTTCATAATCAGAGGTACCATTGTACTGGTTTCATGCATGGGGGGGGGAGGGACTGACATTTTTGGACTGCAATTCTCACCAGCCATATCCAATATGGTTAGTGTCCAGGAATGATGGGAGTTGGAGTCCAAAAGGTCAAGGACCCCTGTACGATTAAGTCCAGTCAATGGTGACTATGGGGTTGTGGCGCTCATCTCACTTTCAGGCCCAAGGAGCCACCGCTTGTCCACAGACAGTTTTCTGGGTCACGGGGCCAGCATGAATAAACTGCTTCTGGAGCAATGGGACATGGTGATGGAAGCCAGAGCGCACGGAAACGCTGTTTACCTTCCTGCCACAGCGGTACCTATTTATCTACTTGCACTTGCATGCTTTAGAACTGCTAGCTTGGCAGGAGCTGGGACACAGCAATGGGAGCTCACCCTATCGTGGGGATTCAAACCACTGACCTTCCAATCAGCAAGCCCAAGGGGCTCTGTGGTTTAGACCACAGTGCCCCCTGCCTCCCACTAGCCATCTCTGAAAGCTCACAGGTCCACTCTAATTAGGAGCCTCTGCAATAAAGTGGAAGCTTACATTTAAATCTGGGACGCGGGTGGCACTGTGGGTTAAACCACAGAGCCTAGGGCTTGCCAATCAGAAGGTCAGCAGTTCGAATCCCCACGACAGGGTGAGCTTCTGTTGCTTGGTCCCAGCTCGTGCCAACCTAGCAGTTCGAAAGCACATCAGAGTGCAAGTAGATAAATAGGTACCGCTCCGGGAGGAAGGTAAACGGCATTTCTGTGCGCTGCTCTGGTTCGCCAGAAGCAGCTTAGTCATGCTGGCTACATGACCTGGAAGCTGCACACCGGCTCCCTCAGCCAGTAAAGCAAGATGAGTGCCGCAACCCCAGAGTCGTTTGTGACTGGACCTAATGGTCAGGGGTCCCTTTATCTTTACCTTACCCTACATTTAAATCTGTTCATACATGACTGGGCTCTCCTGGCCATGTCTGGCTCTCCTTCTCTGCGAACATTCAGCATTACTTTATTGGGCAGGGAATCACAGAGCAGGGTCTGTGGAACCAGCTGTTTTACAAGTGCCCCATAATGTCGATCTACACTTGCAAGGAATTGACCTTTGCCTGATCTTTGGAACTCCCTGATAATCAAGATCACACCTTTACTGGTTTGCCTCCAGCACCCACTGAAACCTTTTATAAATTTTTATTTCATCAAGCCTATCCTGAAATATATTTTCCTTATGCTTTATTGTTTTAAAATGACTGATTTTATTTGTATTTTGATTTTAAAAATACAACAACAACTTTTTATTTATACCCTGCCCCAGCCACTCTGGGCAGCTCCCAACACATATAAAATAATAATAAAACACCAAACATTAATAGTAACACCTGATCCAATATGAAAAGTCGCAATAACTTTAAAATAAACAACTTATATCAAAGAAAGCAGCATTCAAGAATACTTCAGAATCTAAGAGTAAACAGTAAAATGAAGCATCAGCAAATAATAATTAAACAGTTTACACTTATTGCAATAAAGAATTACTAATTTGTAATCAATAAAAATAACAGCAAATCACAATGCATAAAAATACAAACAAAGCCATGTAAAAGGATCAAATTGAGAAACCATATTGACTTGTTTTTAATTCTTGCTTCCATTGGTGTTCTTTAATGAATATTTTTGTAAACTGCTTAGGGGTATATAATTAAAGATTAAATAGCATAATAATGATGCTCGATACAAAGGCATGCTTAATATGTGGAGATCCATGTTAACCTTCAATTTCTGGAGAGCTTATTGATCCTGCTTGTTCCCACATCTCACATTTTTTTTATTAAAAAATCCTGATGGTTACTTTGGAGAGAGAGAGGGAGAGAGATGGAACGTGGAATAGAGAAATGGAGAAAAGACTAATCTTCTTCTGGCAAGTCTTGCCACAAGACTGGCTGGAGGGGAAACGCAGATGGTGATCTCAGTCTGCAAAGCTTGCATTTCTCTTGAACAGCCTGCTGGGAAGGATTGATTACTCAGCTCCCCAAAAAGGGGGAATCAGCAGATGTTATTGATACGAGGCAGGCATTTCTCCACCAGCCATGCTGTTGATGTGGAAAAATGCCACACACGGCAATTTTATTTTAAAAATAAATATATTTTAAAAAATACTGTTAGAAAAATGCAAAAATAAATATGTGATTCCTGTTCCCAAGTTTGCTAACATTTTATTTTTGATCTCTGGGAGGCGTGAAGAAGAAGAAAAAGGTGAGTGACTATAACTCATTGGTAGAGCACCATCTTTGCACACAGAACCTCTGCATCACTTTGAAGCCTATAACTAAATAGAAGCCATTTCTGGCATTCTAACCAAAACATCCCAGGTATGGTGGCACACAAAGGTGAGATCCAACTGCATTACCATTTAAATTACAGTAATTATTTCAAAAATGGGCATCTATGTGTGAACATTAGCATATGCAAACGTTAGGCAAATCTGTACCCGCTTTTCGTTTTCATATTGTTTCTTTCTCACCTCCAGATAAACCGACCAGGGTTCACCTGCTCAGGTGTGGTGAGGCATCACCCTAGGAGGGCATTTTGTTGAAGGCTTCCTCAGATCAGGAGCTGGCCTTGAACAATTGTATCAATAGCCATTTTGGCAGTTAACCATTGTGAAAATGGGGCCTTGCTATTACTGTGAATTATGTTCATGTAGAATTAGGCATCAGGGTGGGGAGAAATGCAACTTTGTTTCAGTTTTAACGAGAAACTATTTAATTTGTACTTTATGAACCAATGCACAAACTGAAGCACAACTCTTCTTCAAAATGCACACCTATCTGAATTTTGCAATTCAAGTTTCACAAACAAAGTGTGCAGAAACCCATAGATTAGGGAAAGGGCGCACAAAATTAGTGCATACATTAGTGAAAATAACACACACACACACACACACACACACGGGGAAGTTGCAAAAAAGAAGAAGTGTATTTTAGTCAAAATTGCATACATCGTTCTGCCTGGACACTGAGGTCCAGTTCTGAGGGCCTTCTGGTGGCTGCCTTCAGATGTCTTCTAAAAGTCAGATAGTTGTCTATTTCCTTGACATCTGATGGGAGGGCGTTCCACAGGGAGGGCGCCACTACCGAGAAGGCCCTCCTCTGCCTCCTTTGCACCACTTGCTTCTCACAATGAGGGAACAGCCAGAAGGCCCTTGGAGCTGGACCTCAGTGTCCGGGCTGAACGATGGGGGTGGAGATGCTCCTTCAGGGATACTGGGCTGAGGCTGTTTAGGGCTTTAAAGGTCAGCACCAACACTTTGAATTGTGCTCAGAAATGTACTGGGAGCCAATGTAGGTCTTTCAGGACCAGTGTTATGTGGTCTCGGCGGCCACTCCCAGTCACCAGTCTAGCTGTTGCATTCTGGGTTAATTATAGTTTCCAGGTCACCTTCAAAGGTAGCCCCACGTAGAGAGCATTGCAGTAGTCCAAGCGGGAGATTACCGGAGCATGCACTGCTCTTGTGAGACAGTCTGTGGGCAGGTAGGGTCTCAGCCTGTGGACCAGATGGAGCTTGTTGCAGTAGCAGGAGGAGACCCCCGTAGCTCTGCACCAGCCTGACTCATCTCAGCCTCTCAGCCTCTCCTCCACTCTCCTCCTTCAGCTTCTGTATCTGACTCCAGACTTTTCTCTGCCACGGACTCTCCCAGCTCACTAAGCCCTGTTATTTCTTCAGCTTCCGAAACCTCATCGCCGTCTCACCACCAACCCCCGGGCTCTGAGCCTTCTTCCCTTAGTAGTTCTCCAGCTGGTTCCTCCTACCACTCCTCTTCATCCAGCCAGTCCATGACAACTGGCGTACAGCACTTGAAAGGTTGCCCAGATGTGATTGGGTCCCCCAGGTTGAAAAAGTTTCTCCATCTCTGCTGTAAAGGATCTTGAGGAGTGATGAGATGTTTGCAATGGGAAAAAATATGAGATGTGAGATTTCTTTCATCCCTGGATGCAGAGTTTAGACAATCGGTCCCTTCCTTCATGCTCTCTTGAAAGGCAGAGGTCAAAAAAGATCAATTGTTCTCACCGTGAAGTTCAAATTAAAGGTGACTCCAGTCCTGGAATCTTAAGCTTCACTAGACCCAGCCTTGAATGGGGTTGGTTGAAAGGGGTGTAAATTATTCCAAGCCAGTGGCTATAAACCACAGAGAGGTCCCAACCCAATTTCTAAAGGTGCAGCACATCATAAAGCCTGATAAATTTCGCAGCCTCAGCTGCCGAGGATTTTAGGTAATAAAGAAACAAGGCTCCAGAGGTTTCTCTCGCAGTGTTCATTATACGTTCCCCCGCATGCCAGTCTTTCAGTAGCAATTTGGAGATTTAGTTACAAAGCAACAGCAGCAGTGTGACCGTTTTGCAATTTGGAATAAATGGCTTGGTGCAACACTGAAGGCCAGGAGAGCTTAAAATCAACCTAAACGGTGTTCCTCTTTTAATTCCATGTTATTCTAGAGAGCTTACCTGCCTGTTACGTGCTGTAAGTTGTTACAGTTAAATCATCCATCTGGGCAGAGACCAAATCTTTTCAAATAAAAGTTGAGGAACAAAGGAAGAAGCAGGAGGTATGACTGCAAAAATTGTCTCGAAGATGGTATGGTAGAACAGAGTTGCTTACCTCTGAGCAGGTGAGTTGCTGCAGCTTACTGGAAGAGTGAGGTGCTGGGGAGATTGTTGCAGTGCAAACAGGAGCACTGAATTTGCTCCTCTGGGTGTGTTTGTACCATGCCATCTTCCCCCTCCCAGGAAGCAGCAGCAACTCACCTGCTGAGCAAACAGGTAAGTGTCTTCACCCTCAGTCTTTGCCTTGGGAGAGAGAAGGATCGCAGTGGTACCTATTGAGTACATAGCTCCTGGGAACAAAGTTTGGTTCAAATCTTTAATAACAACCTTAGGTTCATTCCACACCATCTACAGGTAGGACTAGAAAAGTCTTCAGCCTGAACCATAGCAAGCCATCAAAGATATAACTTGGCCTTATCGGTGTTGGGGGCAGGAGACATTTTTCAACTGACATTCTCTTCCTGGAAATCTTCCAAGGAACGCATGTTGGTGGGCAGAGCCAGAGGCAAAAGTGGACAGTGCTGATAATGTAAAGTTTGCCTTTGTGTAGTATGCTGACCTTTAAAACCCTAAACGGCCTTAGCCCAGTATACCTGAAGGAGCGTCTCCACCCCCATCGTTCAGCCCGGACACTGAGGTCCAGCTCTGAGGGCCTTCTGGTGGTTCCATCACTGCGAGAAGTGAGGTCACAGGGAACCAGGCAGAGGGCCTTCTCAGTTGTGTCACCCACCCTGTGGAATGCCCTCCTACCAGATGTCAAGGAAATAGACAACTATCTGACTTTTAGAAGACATCTGAAGGCAGCCCTGTTTAGGGAAGCTTTTAATATTTGACGAATGATTGTATTTTAAAATTATGTTGGAAGTTTATGGAGGTTTTTAATGTCTGATGTTTTACTGTGTTTTAATTTGTTGGAAGCTGCCCATAGTGGCTGGGGCAACCCTGTCAGATGGGTTGCATATTGTTGTTGTTACTATCATCATCATCACCATCATCATCATCATCATTTGTTGAAGTTATATACTGCTCTATACCTGGGGGAGGGGGTCTCAGGGCAGTTCACAAAATAAAATCAAGATATAAAACCACAAAATATCCAATAAAAATAAAACAACAACCCAATAGCCCCCCATATCCCAAAAAACACATTTTAAAAGGGCATAGGATTTAAATTGGATCAACCCAAGGCCTGGTTAAAAAGGAATGTTTTTGCCTGGTGCCTAAAGGTGCCAGGCCAACCTCCCTGGAGAGAGCATTCCACAGATGGGGAGCCACAGCAGAGAAGACCCGTTCTCATGTTGCCACCCTCCGGACCTCTTGAGAAGGAGGCACATGAAGGAGGGCATTAGAAGATGATCTCAGGGTCCGGGTAGGTTCATATGGAAAGAGGCAGTCCTTGAGGTATTGCGGTCCTGAGCTGTTTCAGGCTTTATAGGTCAAAACCTATTATCATTATTATGATAGTTTCTACACATACTTGCACATGCTCTCTGCATTCCTCCATCCAGGAAAGCAAGAACCCATGACCAGAGTTCATGGATGCATTCCCCCCAGGCAAAAACACTGCAGGAGGGTCCAAGGCAAGGCCAGAAAAGGATGTGACCTATAGCAGATTTCCAAGGACTAGGGTGAGAGGAATGAAGTGCTGTAGCTTGCTCTTGCGCCTGCAGTTCTACACACCAGTGCTACACAGACCCAATGGCCTGACTTGTTGTCATGAAGTTTCCTATGTTTCTAAGCATGAGAAGCCAGATGTCAGTTGTCTGGTATAAATCATACAGAACCTCAGAGCAAACTAGGGTCAGTACCTTCTCTCCAATTGGATTTATACCTAAATAATTGTCTCTCCCATTATATACCCAACCAAACAACAACTGTGTGCTCTGGAGGAGAGTGGGGGGACTCTTTCACTGGTGGCACCAGTGTTGTGGAATGTTCTCCCTGGTGAAATATAAGAGGCTCCATCAGTTTTGGCATACTGCTGGCTCTTGAAGAAATAATAATAATAATAATACAGTAACAATATTGGGCATTTTTAAACACACACACACACACACACACACACACAGCACCAGCAAACTAAGTGTGTTTGCTTTCAAATGTGAATCGGACAAATTTATCTTCCATCCCTAATGAGCTGTTGGTTTGACAGATGAAGATCAGTACCATGGATAGCTCCCTACTGAGCAAACCTCAGGATGAGATCAAACACCAGATTTGCTGAGATGCTGTAACTGTGACTCCATTAGGGATGCGTCAGGATTTTGTTGGGTCCACATTTTTTTTATTTTTTAGCAAATCAACCTGATCTAGATAGCAGAATGCAGTTATCCTTCCATTCCCTCTGAATTTTGCAATACAGTTCTCAGCTCAAAAAGCTCTATCAAATGCACAGTTCTGCTGAAATGTTGTACAAACACAGCTTTCTTTCTTTCTTTCTTTCCTTCTCTCTCTCTCTCTCTCTCTCTCTCTTGATTAATGCTTAAATGGATCTGAACAGACTTATACAAGAACGCATTTGAAACACAGAATTGAAATTGACTGACCCGTCTACCCTTATGCTCCAACCCTGCCTTGGAGCTCGCTGAAGAAGAGAGGGAGCCTTCCCAGAGGTTAAGGGGGATGTGTTTGACCACGCAGGTGCCTATCAAGTTGAGAAAGTTTCTGTAACAGCTGGTAGTGGTGAAGGAGAGTCCTCCTGGTCTTCTGGCAGTTGGATGAAATTTATTGTGAACTCCAGAAAGGGGACAGAGCTACCCTCTCCAGAATCTTGAATACCCCACCTGCCCAAATGTCTGCTGGGCCTCCTCTTCCACAGAAGCCTCCACTTCTTATTAGAGTCCGAAGCTCTGCAAATTTGTGCTGATTATATATATATAGAGAAAGAACTACATAACTTTTAGAAGACAACCGAAGGCAGCCCTGTACAGTCAAACCTCGGTTCCTGAATGCCTCCGTTATCGTACATTTTAGCTCCCAAACGCTGAAAACTCAGAAGTGAATGCTCCGGTTTTTGAACGTTTTTCAGAACTCAAACATCCTACTTGGCTTCTGCTTGAGTGCAAGAAGCTGTTGCAACCAATTGGAAGCCACGCCTCAGTTGTCAAACATTTCGGAAGCTGAACGGTCTTCTGGAATGGATTATGTTTGACAACCAATATTTGACTGTATCAGGAAGTTTTTAATGTTTGATATTTTACTCTGTTTTATATATGCTGTAAGCTGCCCAGAGTGGCTGGGGAAACCCAGCCAGGTGGGTGGGGTATAAATATTAATAATATTATTAATAATAATTGCATATGAAGATCAAGTATGCCAACGTGAGTGAGATTCAATAGCAGTATCAGTCTCTCTTTACAGAGAATAATACATTTTTCCAAAACACTGGGGACTTTTAAAAGTGCTTAAGAAAGGTTTGTTTGTAACTTGTAAAATGGCACAGCTATAGTACAGACATGCAGCCCAAACTCATGTGTTAAATAGTGTACCAATACCAAGATAGCTATGGAATATCACTGGCTGTAACTCTGGCATTTCCTTTGCCATTCAGCTCCCATCTTAAACATTTTTTCCTGTATGTACCGGTCACTTCATGCTCTTGACAAAGTGGACCTGAGTCCATGAAGCTTATGCCATAATAAATGTGATAGTCTTTAAGGTATCACAAGACTCTGGGTTGATATTACAGGTAAGTTCAGGAACGCAAACACACACCTGTCAGGAGCAGGCGATGCCTGCAGAACACCACACGTTCAGAAACTCCTCTTGAAAGTAGCCACAGACATATGTGTATGTGAAGTCTGGACCAGTTACGACTTCAAGGGAATCCTGGCAGCCAATGACTGCAGGGCCACCCTGGCTGCTGCCTCCCTCCCTAGGCTAATCACATTAAGGCACAGCAGGTGGCAGAAACAATCTGTGGACAGCTCATTAGCCCAAGGCGTTTGCAGTTTCCAGAAATGGATGAAAGATGTAGCAACACCATCTTGTTGCCTTTCAAGTTGCGTCTCTGAACATGGCATCTGAACTGTTCCGTTTTCAAAAGAGAAGTGATATCTCCCCCAAATTTCCTCCTTCGGGATCCTCCTTGAATTTTTATTGTGCGGGCCTTTTAACTTGTAGTGAGATGAAAATGTCCACGTTGGGCTGCAGAGAGCAGGCTGAGGAAAACCAGGGAGCAGGAGTAACAGGACGTCAGGAATCAGGGCTGAAGAACAAGTCAGGCTGAAGGACAAGCCGGGAGACAGGCTGGAGGAGCAAGCCAAAAACCAGAACTGAAGAACAAGCAAGGATACAGCAGCACCCCAGAGCTCAGGAAGACCTCGTTGACAGTGGAAGCTGGTCTGTTAAGGGAAGTGGGGACCTGTTGCACCAACCTCAGCCTGTCTGCTGCCAGCCCTCCACTTGCCTACCTTCCTACTTCCAACCAATCCAGGTCAGGGGGTGGTCCTGGCTGTCAGATTCCCCCTCCTTAAGTCTCAGTGGTGCATTTGCAGAACTCATCAGGGAGGAGGAAGTGGGAAAAAGTAAAATGAGGTGGCTCCATCTGTCACTAGCTTTGACTACTCCTCCTGTTTCGGCTCCTTGCCTTTTGCCTTGTGAGTACTGATGGGCACCAGACAACCCTGCTTGCTGGCTTTCATTCCTAGACAGGAAGGACTATAAAGAAGCCATCTTAACAGCCCTGGCTGTCCAGGATGATCACAGGTCAGGAAAAGGGAACATCAGGCCTGGGGACTGAAGTGGATCTCTAGCCTTTGTCATGCCAGAGTGGTGCATGCTCTGGTTATCTCCCGCTTGGACTACTGCAATGCATTCTACATGGGGCTACTTTTGAAGGTGATCCAGAAACTACAACTAATCCAGAATGTGGCAACTAGACTGGTGACTGGGAGTGGCTGCCGAGATCACATAACACCAGTCCTGAAAGACCTACATTAGCTCCCAGTATGTTTCCGAGCACAATTCAAAGTGCTGGTGCTGACTTTTGAAGCCCTAAACAGCCTGGGCCCAGTATACCTGAAGGAGCATCTCCACCCCATCATTCAGCCCAGACACTGAGGTCCAGCTTCAAGGGCCTTCTGGCAGTTCCCTCACTGCGAGAAGTGAGATTACAGGGAACCAGGCAGAGGGCCTTCTCGGTAGCGGCGCCTGCCCTGTGGAATGCCCTCTCACCAGATGTCAAGGAAATAAACAATTATTTGACATTTAGAAGACATCTGAAGGCAGCCTTGTTTAGGGAATTTTAATGTTCTGTTGGGAGCTGTCCAGGGTGGCTGGGAAAACCCAGCCAGATGGGCAGAGTATAAATACTACTACTACTACTACTACTACTACTACTACTACTACTATTATTATTATTAATAATAATAATATCATTATACTTGAGAGTTTCCCCAGGCAGGGCCAACCCACTATGAGGTAAGGTCAGGTGACTACCTCAGGTGGCAAGATCCACAAGGTCAGCAGATCCCAATGTAGATCTTTGTTCCCATGTTGTTCCTGATGTAGATCTTTACTCACCCCTTCTTCCCTTGTGTGAGTGTGTGTGCCATTTTGTGGTTTTCCTTAGATGCCAAAATGCCTTGGGTCACCTCTGTCCCCAGGTCATAACCCCTTCCCAGGTCTATACTGGCCCTGCTTGTATGTGCTTATGCCTAGTTGGAATATGTCCTTGAGCTGGGATAACAACAACAAATTGTCAGGAACATGGGTCACCCAAGCACAGGGAAAGAGGCAGACTCAGAAATTGAACTAAGTGTGTGTGAGAGAGTGACTGTGCAGATGAGAGCTGGCTGACAGAGTCGAGAAAGAGCAGTTTAACCCCCCCCCTTCCCAAGGAAGACACTGTTAGCTTTCAAGAAGAGGGAGAGTTGGGAGGCAGCCAGAGTGTTGCTAGGCAATCAGCAGATAAGCAGAGGACTGAGACTGTGTCAAGTGAAAGTGGGGAGGGCAGAGGCCAGTCCCCGTTCTAGGAGTTTGGATAAGATCAGAGGGCAACAGAAGGGCAAGAGGGAAAAGGCGGGAATTTGGCATCCTTCCTGCTGTGGGCGGGGTGAAGATTCAGACTGACCAACTATTGTCAATGCGAGCAGGTGAGAAGCCATGCTCTGGATGTTTTTTGTTGTAAATAAACATACATAAAACTGCCGGAGAGTCAGTACTTCTTATTGGGCCTTGCTTGCCTGCCAGGGATCATTACACAAACAACAACAACAACAACATTTATTATTTATATGCCACCCATCTGACTGGGTTGCCCCAGCCACTCTTGGCAGCTCCCAACAAAATATTAAGAACACAATAAAATATCAAACATTGAAATCTTGCCTAAGCAGGACTGCTTTCAGATGTCTTCTAAAAGTCAGATAGTTGTTTATTTCCTTGATATCTTGATGCCTATTCCTTGCCTGTGTGGGAGACAGAGAGCTGCATGTGTGGGGAAGGATGTAGAAACTTCTGGGTTTTGCATGGCAAGAATGTTGCCTACCATAGAAGGGTAAGGGTCCCATCCATTTCTGTGCCTACTTTTGCCCACCACTGGAATGTGGACCCTGGAAAATGTTGCTCAGGAGACATTGCAGTCCCCAGGCTGAAAAAGATTCATTGCCCTATCATAATCATTTGGTTCTGAATGGCTGGCATCTATGATGGAGGAAGGAGCGCCTCCCCAGCAATCGAAAGCAGCAGTGAGGGTGAGCCATTACTGTCTAAGTAGCCGATTGCTTGTGAGCTGTTATTTTTAGATAAATCTAACATGCAAATGTGTCCTTTGTCCCTTCCCAAAGAACCAGCTTCTTTTTAAATAATTCAAACTGATTTAAGAGCATATTATTATTCTGAGCGGAAAAAAGATAGGCAACTATTAAATGCGCAGAATGCTTCCTGCCAATTGCAGAGTTTAATAGTGCTAGTCACAGTTCCAGAAATACCCAAGTAGGATCCAATTAATGAACTGCATCCATTTTACAAAAGAGGAAGAAACAAGAGAATAAGTTAAGAAACGCCATTGGCTTTTCTTTTTGTCTCTTTTCTGCATTATGCGATAATGGAGCATGTATCTCCTTCTCCTTTAAGCAGGTGATAACAGAAACAAGCTTCTGTGGCAGTCGGAATTTAGCATGTAAAGTCATCCCTCGCTGGGGACAAAAAGCTTTGAAACGTTGTACCTTGTCGCTATTATCGAGTCATTACCTTTTCCTTAAAAAAAAAGTAAAAAAAGTGCAAGCAACGTATCAAATGAAATACAGGTGGCCAATAATTCATGTCGGATTTCCCAGACACTTACTTTCTGAATTGAAATCAGAGATACACGCTTCACACTTCAGTCTGAACCGGTCTCAGTGGAGGCTGGCCTGTTGAGACAAGGGGACACTGCCCCACCCCCATCACCCTGCCCTTACTTGCCTGCCATCTTGCCTACAACCAGTTCAGGAAGCGGAACTGGTTGTCAGCTTCCTCCTCCTTCAGTATCAGTGTTGCCCCTTGCAGAGCTCCATAGGAAGCTCTAGGAAGGAGGGTGGAGGCAAAATTAGAATGCATTGCCTCTGTTTGTCATTGGCTCTGGCGCCACCTACTGTTAGCCTCCCTGTCTTCTGCCCTATCAGTTTTAATCAACAGGCAGCAGCCACTGTTTTGCTTTCGGCACGTGCCAAGATGCCAACACTGACAAAATTGGTGGGGTGGTATATTGGCATACAGTTCTTTCCTGCCATTTCTAGGGGGGAATGATTGGGGAGCAGAAGCACGCAGGTGCGGAAAAAGGTGGGAGAGTGGCGATGTTGTGCAGTGATGTCTGTTGTGTAACAACACACCTGGTGTCGGGAACAAAATTGACCAAGGCGAAATGGTGTATTGGTCAGAAAGCCACAGTTCCGTAACATAGCAGGTCCTATAGTTTGAAAGGAGCTTTGGGGAAATGGGGCACAGGTGCTAGCATTACAATCTGGGAAATGCCAAATTCCCCATGTCTGAATGCACTCCAGTAATCTCACTTGGTAAAAGGCCAGCTTCATATATCTGTCAGCTAGCATTTCATAGAGGAGGGGACTATGGATGACTACTTGCCACAATGGCTATCCTTTGAGGCAGCAGTGCTTCTAAATACTTGTTGTTTAGTTGTTTAGTCGTGTCCGACTCTTCGTGACCCCATGGACCAGAGCACAGCAGGCACTCCTGTCTTCCACTGCCTCCCGCAGTTTGGTCAAACTCACGCTGGTAGCTTCGAGAACACTGTCCAACCATCTCGTCCTCTGTCGTCCCCTTCTCCTTGTACCCTCCATCTTTCCCAACATCAGGGTCTTTTCCAGGGAGTCTTCTCTTCTCATGAGGTGGCCAAAGTATTGGAGCCTCAGCGTCAGGATCTGTCCTTCCGGTGAGCACTCAGGGCTGATTTCTTTAAGAATGGATAGGTTTGATCTTCTTGCAGTCCATGGGACTCTCAAGAGTCTCCTCCAGCATCATAATTCAAAAGCATCAATTCTTCGGCGATCAGCCTTCTTTATGGTCCAGCTCTCACTTCCATACATCGCTACTGGGAAAACCATAGCTTTAACTATATGGACCTTTGTTGGCAAGGTGATGTCTCTGCTTTTTAAGATGCTGTCTAGGTTTACTAGTTGCTCAAAACCACAGAAGGGGAGAGTGCATTTGTGCTTGAATCCTGCTGGTGATTACCCACAGTGGTTGGTGATTTTAAGAACAGAATGCTGGACTAGATGGGTCATTGGCCTCATCCAGCAGGCTCTTCTTATATTCTTGTATTATTTTCACTGAGTTCATCACCACCACCATCATTTTATTTGTATGCCACCTGTCCACAGTTAAAACAGTGCTCAAGACGGCTTGCAACATGACAAGATTTACGTACCGTATTTTTCGCCCTATAACACGCACCCGACCATAACACGCACATAGTTTTTAGAGGAGGAAAATCCGTAGGCATGCCACCCGTAGGCATTCCCTCCATAACACGCACAGACATTTCCCCTTACTTTTTAGGAGGAAAAAAGTGAGTGTTATGGTGCAAAAAATACGGTAATTACCAACATAACAAAAGTCATAAATAATAAATAAAACACATCAAAAAGTACACAACCAAATGGAAAACAATTTCCGCATAAATCATAAAATCTAAAACTAAGAACGCAGCATGAATATCAATTACAATTTAAAATGACATAGATAAAAAAATAAAAGCAATTTAAAGAACAAAACAGTCAGTCCTTTGTGGAGCCTGTCAGGCCCCACCCCAAGCCAGGTGGAGAGAAGCAGAGCAGGCCCTTCAGGCTCTCAGCAGATCAGGTGGGAGATGATCAGGTCTTGATGGCTCAGAGCAGCAGTCCGCCCCATCCAAGCTATTTCCCATAGTGGCCGACCAGCTTATAGGGCATGCAATTGAAGAAACTTAGCATACAGAATTTGCATTTCCTCTCTTTCGTTAGTAGAATGCTTTTGTTCTTGTGAACTCTGCAGGGGCCTGTGTTGTCTGGAAGACATTTAACCGTTGTAAGAAAATAATAATAATTGGAATGTGCATCACAAAACATCCTGTTCTTTCCCAATTACGTAAGTCACAGCTTAGGAGGTTGGGGAGAAAAAAGACAAAAAACAGCTTTGCCTGGAGAGCTGTGTAACAGTTCCTTGATTTGCTGTGCACTCTTTAAAGGAGGCAATAGAATATAATAGCCTTAACAGCTGGTTGACTCTCTTTAAATTGATTCAAAAGGCAAGAAATCTTCACGTTTTTGTAGAGTCGTTTCGAAAAGAGCCTAATTGATATGCTGCCTGAGTAACGAAAGGCTGTTCTGTTGCGCCACGAAACTTTGTCAGTCATCAATATTTAACCTGTGTTTTGTTACCTCCCACATCTGCTTTTACTGATAACTGATTTTCCCCAGGAAATAGATTGTGTCAGCCTGAATTTTGCATCCTTCAGGGGCAGTGGGGTGGGGAGAGAGGGGGAGTCCAGGATTTAGTAACTTTGCCAGATGCTATTCAGAAGCAAATTTATGCAACTGGAGTTTTGTTTAAGTTCTGAACTGCAGAGAAGAATGCCTGTGAAGTATTGAAATGGAACTGCAAAACTGCAAAGCTTGGGGACTTTTTTTTCCAGAACAAGGAGCAATGACGTTATCTTGCTCTCTGGCAGGTGAATGAGGTGATAATGATACTTTCAAGTTTGTTTGTGACATATTAGCCCAGAGGAAGTCAGAGGTTGAGGAACATGTGAAATGAATTGAATTTCCTCCTCATTCATTTCTTGACAGGCTAGTTCAAGGCTTCTACTTAGAGCCAAAGTAGACAAGTCATTATTCACATTGTCACCTCTGTTAGGCAAGTGTGTGTTTGTGTGCGTGATTGATTGGGACCATGCTGTGTGGGGAGAGGGACTTTAACCCTCCCACCATGATCCTGTTGGGAATTTAAGTGCTGATTTTCAACCTTTAAAGCTTTATACAGCTTGGAACACCTACATTCCCCCATGTGAACATGCCTAGTCATCTTGAAATAGAAGAGGCCCCATCAGTACTGGCATTCCGCCGGCTCTTGGAGACGCACCTGTTCAAGGAGGCATTCCCCTGAACCTCAATTTTCTGTTTTAACGAACAGATATTAAGAACACAAAAGGAGCCCTTCTGGATCAGACAAATGGCCCATCTAACCCAACACCCTGCTTTCACAGTGACCAGCAAGACGCCTATCATCATCTGAGGCCCTTCTCTGTGTGCCACCTCCGAAGGGAAATCCAGATGTTTATCCAAGGCCAACACTTTTCTTACAAACAGTCTCTCTCTCTCTCTCTCTCTGTATATAATTTTTATTAAATTTTCTGTTTCGCCATTTTAAACATTCATTTAAACAACCTTAAAATGACAATGACTTCCCTTCTTCTCCTTCCATGGTTCATTTTTCATATCATAAATCTCTGCATATATTACATAACTAAACCATTCAATATTCCATTATTACATCCATCAAAACCTGTCTACACTGTTGAATTTATCTTAATGCTGCCAATGTTTTCAAGTGTACACAATCCCCCCCAATATATTCAATAAACATTTTCCAGTCTTCTTTAAACATACATTCTTCTTGTTCTCTTATTCTATATGTTAAGTCCGCAAGCTGTGCATGTTCCATCAGTTTAAGTTGCCATTCTTCTTTAGTCGGGACCTCACTCGTTTTCCATTTTTGGGCTAACAAAACACAGGCCGCAGTAGTGGCATACATAAATAATTTTTTTTGACACCTGGCAATTTCCATCTGAATTATCCCAAACAAAAAGGACTCCATTGTGTGTGTGTTTTTTTTTTGAAAAGTACTTTTAAACATTTTTTTCAATTCATTATGAATTATTTCCTAATACTCTTTTACCCTTTTGCAGGTCCACCACATATGAAAGAACATACCCTCAAACTCATTGCATCTCCAGCACTTCCCTGATTCAGTCTTATACATCTTAGCAAGCTTAGTCGAGTAGGCTTCTTACAACCAGTCTTAAGGGTAGCTCTGCCTGTCTGTTTCCTCCACCTTTACCTCAGTGTTGCCCTCACAAAACTCACCAAGTGAATGGGGCGAAAACTAGAATTAGTTTTCCAAGACACATGGGTGGAACCAGTGATCAGATGTTTTTATTCTATGTTTTTAATATATTTGCCTCTCTTTATTATTATACTTCTTGTCATGAATCACTTTGGGACTTTTTGTAGTCGGAAGGAGTGTACAAATTTAATTTATTTATTTTATTACATTTAGAATGTAAATGCGGAATGCGGGTGGCGCTGTGGTCTAAACCACTGAACCTCTTGAGCTTGCTGATCAGAAGGTCAGCAGTTTGAATCCCCATGACGGGGTGAGCTCCCATTGCTCTGTCCCAGCTCCTGCCTACCTAGCAGTTCGAAAGCACACCAGTGCAAGTAGATAAATAGGTACCGCTGTGGCAGGAAGGTAAACGGCATTTCTGTGCGCTCTGGTTTCTGTCACAGTGTTCCATTGCACCAGAAGCGGGTTTGTCATGCTGGCCACGACCCGGAAAGCTGTCTGCGGACAAACGCCGGCTCCCTCCGCCTGAAAGCGAGATGAGCGCCGCAACCCCATAGTCGCCTTTGACTGGGCTTAACTGTCCAGGGGCCCCTTACCTTTACCTAATACATTTATACCCCACATTTCCTCTGAGGAGCTTGAGTTGGTGTCCACAGTTCTTCTCCTCCCCCATGTTATCCTCACAACAACCCTGTGAGATAGGATAGGCTGAGAGTGAGTGACTGGATTTGAACCTTGGTTTACCAGGCCCTAGGCCAAAACTTTAACTATTACAGCACATTGGTGTAGCCTTGAGGCCACATTGGCCTAGACCAGGCTTCCTCAACCTTGGCCCTCCAGACGTTTTGAGACTACAATTCCCATCATCCCTGACCACTGGTCCTGCTAGCTAGGGATCATGGGAGTTGTAGACCAAAAACATCTGGAGGGCCAAGGTTGAGGAAGCCTGGCCTAGACCAATAGCTTTTTCAAAAGTATTTTTATTAATAAAATCAGGAGTGTTTATTACGCTCACAACACATTTGATATTTGCATAAAATAGCATTAATTAGGACCGTTAACGACATGCCACTGTTCATTTGCTTTCAAGAACTCCTTAGGAGCTTCCTTCCTGCAGTCAGATAATATTGCCCAGTCAAGGCCTCCCACTAGGCAGGAGATAATCTTCAGCTCCTCCATTTGCATAAATGCTAATGTTTGGCAGAAAGTGACATCAGAACTGACCGCAGAAAGCCTTTAAAAATGCTCTGCCAGCAACTCTGGAGTAGACAGAAAAAAATTGCCCTTTCCAGCAAGAGAGGAACATAGCATGGTGGCCACTGCTAACACCCCCAGTCACAAATATAAATTACATCTAAATGAAATAGTCAGAGGTCACATTCACACCATACAGATAAAGCACTGTGATACCACTTTAAACTGGCATGGCTTCCCCCAAAGAATTATGGGAGCTGTAGTCTGCTGAGGGTGTTGAGAGCTGTCAGGAGACCTCACAGAGCTAAAATTCCCAGAGTTACCTGGGAAGATGGATTGATTTTTAGACCATTGATTTGGAGAGGAGGTGGGGTTGCGGGCTTCAGGCCCCTCCCCACGCTCGTGGGGGCTGACGCCCAGCCCCCACGATACTAGGGAATCCTCGGATGCGTCATTCCCCCGGCCAGCCAATCGGCTGGTCCGGGGGGCGTGGCCCGCCCTATTTCGGGCCGGCGCGGCCGAGGACCGTCCTCTTTGTCTCTCCGCACCCCAGCTGATCAGGTTTTCCCACCCCGCCCACCCGTTAGGTTAGGTTAGGCTCTCCAACCTTGCTATGGACTGCGGTTGGTCACCGTCAAGGGGCCTGGTAGGAATTTTTCTCATTTGGCAAATTGGCACCAGCCATTTGGTTTTTCGCCTACCTCGTAGCAGTCATCACAACTTCCTTGGCATTGGCGGTTAGGCATTGGTAGGGGTATTGTTATGCAGATTAAAAGGGGGGAGGAAGCGCCATCACCTTCCCCCCAAATTGAAGGGTAGTCCAGTAAAGGATTCCGGGGGGGGGGGGGTTCGCCTTGTCCTAAGCCTATGGAGGTGTGGGCCTTCGGCACGCCCTCGATTGGTGACCCCAGGGGGAGCTCCTAGTTGATGTGCATCAGCAGGACTCCCCCTGCTGTTGGTTAACCCTCACCGGTCTTCAACCAAGTGGGCTGAAATCGGTTAGCTGATAGGACCAATGCCTAAGCCAATACCCCTCAATTCCTGTAATCAATAAAGTTGTGGCCTAATTTGACCCATTAACCTTGAATTCTGTTGTCTGTGTCTTTATTTCCGTGGGGGGGAGGCGGGAACTTGCCACACAATTGTAGCTGTGAGGGGGCACAGTTATAAAGTCACTGAAGGCCTCATCCACCAACCTCTCTGCCTTTCTTCATTTTCCCAGGTCTGCCATGTTGGCCTCAAGGGAACGTATTTGTTCCTGGAGAGCCAGGAGCTCATGGCACCTCAGACAGACCCATGACTTCTGTTCCACACAGAGATAGTCATATACCCCGGCTGGCTTTCTGCTTGCACACTTGTTTTTGTGCTTTCAGTTACTTCCTTGGTTTTGTTTGTCGTCTTAATCACGGATCTAACTTTATGATGAAAGCCTTAGCAGTTCAATCATGCTGATTAGCCGACTGTACTTGATATTC
Organism: Podarcis filfolensis; assembly: GCF_964270895.1. Taxonomy (NCBI): domain Eukaryota; kingdom Metazoa; phylum Chordata; class Lepidosauria; order Squamata; family Lacertidae; genus Podarcis; species Podarcis filfolensis. Next base: position 16,696,482 of record NC_139616.1, read on the forward strand.
CAAATCATAATTTCTGCATGCAAAACCCAGCTCCCACTCTCTGCATGCCTCATGGCAGTCAATTATGCAGGGCATAAAACAACATTAATATCTTTTTGAAATTATACTTTCCCCCGAATCATTTGGCCCAGACCTAAGCGATCATTTACTTGTGCATTGAACTTCTGCCTACAGTTGTCGTGGCTTCCTCTCCTCCTCCCCTGCCCTTCCCCCAGTTTTTATGCACATCGAACATATTTATTTCCAACAGCATGGCTCACTAACTAGTAACAATGATGTATTTCCCCCTTCCCCATATATTTGTGCTTCATTCATCTCCTCCCTCTCAAGAGAATGAGCTGTTCATCACATCCAAATAAGAAAGAGCTTAGCTGTTACTATTATTGCCGGCGACATTATGTAAAGAAACATAATGAAGTGTAAGCTGGGGTGAACCAGAAGCACAATACAGATACAGCAGGGAAAGTGTAACAGGCCCATGCCAGGTTGAGAGGCTGGATTTGGCAATATCTGCCTCCAGGCTTAGAATCAGCTAGGGAAGCAGGAGAAGTTTGATTCAGTTTGCATTTAAAGATGAGCCTACCTTACTGGGAAGGGACGCGGGTGGCACTGTGGGTTAAACCACAGAGCCTAGGACTTGCTGATCAGAAGGTCGGTGGTTCGAATCCCCGCGACGGGGTGAGCTCCCGTTGCTCGGTCCCTGCTCCTGCCCACCTAGCAGTTCGAAAGCACATCAAAGTGCAAGTAAATAAATAGGTACCGCTCCTGCGGGAAGGTAAACAGCGTTTCTGTGCGCTGCTCTGGTTCACCAGAAGTGGCTAAGTCATGCTGGCCACATGACCTGGAAGCTGTACGCCGGCTCCCTCGGCCAATAAAGCGATATGAGCACCGCAACCGCAGAGTTGGTCACGACTGGACCTAATGGTCAGGGGTCCCTTTAGCTTTACCTTTACCTCACTGGGACTTTTTGAAACAATGCATAAATCAAAATGCAGCCAGTCTTTGGAATTAGCACTTCTCTGAGTCTTATAATGCAGTTCTGGGGGGTGAGTAATGAGTACAAAAGTGTATATACTAAAGTGTGCACAAAAATGCATATGATAGTTAAGCTCACGTAAACATGCATTATATTGGGGGGATTGCTTTGAAAAAATGTGTACATTAAGCAAAACTGCATACAAGCATGAGTATCTTAGGAGAAATTTGCACTGAGATATTAACTAATATTTCATGAGGACTTTAAAACAATCAGAAATTGATGTGGAAATGTGAAGAACTGAACTGAAGACTGGCAAAATGATAAACTTAAGGAAACTGAAATGGACAGAGTCATCCATCCCTAGTATTCATCACATACTTGAAGGAGTTCCTCCACCCCCATCATTCAGCCCGGACACTGAGATCCAGCACTGATGGCCTTCTGGTGGTTCCCTCACTGCGAGAAGCCAAGTTACAGGGAACCAGGCAGAGGGCCTTCCATCTACAGAACAATACCAATGCCTAACCGCCAATACCCAGAAAGCTGTGACGATTTGCTACGAGGTAGGCGAAAACCAAGTGACTGGTGCCAATTTGCCAAGTGGAAAAATTCCCACCAAGCCCCTCAACGGCGACCAACTGAAGTCCATAGCAAGGTCAAGGAACGAAAACCTTATAGGGCGGGAGGGTGGGAAAAGGTAGGAACAGCTGGCAGGCAGCAAAGAGGAAAATCCCTGGCCGCGCCCCCCGAGCTAGCCGATTGGCAGGCTAGGGGATGATGCGGCCGGGAATCCCCCCAATCGCGTGGGGCTGGCCTCCACCCACCGTGCACGTGGAGGGGCTGTGAAGCCCGCAATCCCACCTCCTCCTTAAAATGGCTTTTTCCTATATATTATTGCTCCTACAACCTGGGAATAAATAGGCAAGGCACAGGGATCAGATTGCAATAGGGGTCAAAACTATTCCAACTGAATTAAAAATCTGGGGGGAAAAATACTCTGCACATTACAAGCCACCCAAAATGGCCAGGCTGACAAAATTATTGTCCTGTCTGCACCCTGGTGTCTGGGCTTCTCATAGGCATTTGGTTAGCCACTGTGGGAGCATCAAAATGCCAAAAGAAAATGGAAGTTGCCTTAGACCATTGGCCTATGTAGCTTAATACTGTCTACACTGACTAACAGTGACCAGAGCTGTAGTGGCCTGGGGTTGCGGGGGTCAAAGACCCTTTGCAGCTGGGTTTCAGCACCCTAGAGCCATCCGATCAGCAACCATGGGGAACTTCTTAGCCCCAAATATGCCTTCTCACCATTTGTGCTGATTGGAGCCAATAAGAGTCTTGTGAACTGCCCTGAGACCTACAGGTACAGTGGTACCTCGGGTTAAGTACTTAATTCGTTCCGGAGGTCCGTACTTAACCTGAAACTGTTCTTAACCTGAAGCACCACTTTAGCTAATGGGGCCTCCTGCTGCCGCTGCGCCGCCGGAGATGGTTTCAGTTCTCATCCTGAAGCAAAATTCTTAACCTGAAGCACTATTTCTGTGCTAGCAGAGTCTGTAACCAGAAGCGTATGTAACCTGAAGCGTATGTAACCCGAGGTACCACTGTAAAGGGTGGTATTAATAATAAGAATAAGACCAGTGAAAGCAGGTGAGTCAGCCATGGAGGGTTAGCTCCTAGGCTCACTCTGGAGTAGGTGTGAGGGAAGAACACTAAGGAGGAGCTGTTTGGTACACTCTAAAGCTAAGCATTCATGAACACTGAGAACACAAGGTGCTTCAGTTTCAAGAGAACAGAGTGCGCATTCTGCTATGTACAATGGAACTGCAAGGAAAGCACAACTTGAGCCACTTGGAAATAAGATATCGGAGCACTCCAAATCATTTGCCCATGTACAGGCACAGAAAATAATAGCTCTAGTTGAAGCACAGCACATGGAGAGCTGCATTGATCATTGTGATGCATCCCTACTGATAATTATTGTGTAATCATAAGATTGTAAATCTTAGAAGGGGGTGTGAGAGGATGTGGTAATGAAGGAACTCGGCACTTCCAAATTTGCTGCGATACTACTGCCAGCGATCTCCCAGGATTTCAAACAGGGTTCTCTCCCATCCCCATTTGGAGACACCGGGGATTGAACCTGCAACCTTGTGCATTCAAAGCAGATGCTCTACCACTGAGCTATGGCTTCATCACCAATGCTGGGAACAGAAAAGTAGACCGGATGCATCTTAGATCTGATCCAGCAGGGTTTTCCTTATGTCCTTGTGTTCATTCTTGTGCAGAAATTGATTCTGATTTTAGCCGGCAGCACTTCTGAAAGTTGCTTAGGGGCAAACAAACCAAAGGTAAACAACACTGTAGTCTTTTATTAAGTAGTACTACTGAAATAAATAAAAAAGGAGACATGCTTTCAGACGGATTCTACATCTCTCAGTTATGCTCTTAGGGTATTGCCCTACTTTCCTTATCAAAGCACACATAAACATATTTTAATAGCGTTGAACTCTTTTGAAGTTCAGCGTGTTGCTGATGCCCTTTTACTAGAGATATTGTGTACCTGCTGCTATTTGAGTTATCTCTTGATGATTAAGGGGGGGGGAGCAGTCAAAGTGCCTTAGCTAAGGAATTTTACAAACACCCCTGTTTTCTTGAGGGACCTTCATTAGTTCCAGACTTCTTGATTCAGTCTCCAAAGCCTTTTTGACACATCATTTATGCAGAAAACATTGACACGCTTCCTCGGTGCTTTGTGTATTATAGATCAGTTCTTAAAGAACCCAGGCAACAGCCTGGGGTTAAACAGTTGTATAATCTGCTGTTTACAGTATTAAAGAAGGGCTTTTTGAAGGTTGGCTTAACAACACCTACAGTTTTCTGCCGGACAAATTACCGGAGAAGAGAAGCCACAGGGGAGACATGATGGCAAAGACCCAAAGGGCTACCACACAGAAGAGAACTGAAGACTTGTTCTCTTCTGGACTAGATCTAAGGAGACGGTGGGTTTTGGTTTATTTATTTATCTGTTACATTTAAATCCTACCTTTCTACGATTTGCTCAAGGTCATTTACATGGTTATCCCCTTCCTCACAACAATGATGTGAGGTAGATTAGGCTGAGAGTAGGGTCATATGGGAAGAGGTATTGAGGTATTGCAGTCCTGAGCCGTTTAAGTCTTTATAGGTCAAAACTAGCACTTTGAATTGGGCCTGGAAACAAATTGGTAGCCAGTGCAGTTGGACCACGATCGGCTCAAACCGTCTTGCTCCGGTGATCAACCTGGCCGCTGAATTCTGCAATAGCTGCACTTAGTGCCCTCTTTGCCACTTTCAACGCCATTTTAGCAGTTGACACTTTCCCCATTCATGGTGACCCCCCCCCATCATTTTATTTTATTTTTCATTTTGACCCTACTTTTTCTCTCAAGAGTTCAAGGTGGTGTGCATCATTCTCCACCTCTCCATTCAGTGGTATGTGGTGAAATCTTTCATAGGGGAACAGTTAGGTCCAGAGGCACCAGCTTGCCAGTGCAATTGGGGGGGGGGATGCTGCACATGTGATGTCACACCGCTCCAAAGTTGCGTGCGTGAGCATCATGCCTTGCTCCCTAAACTGGCAGAAGTTTCCTGGGCTTTGGGAAAGAGGTACCAGGGGAACATTTAGGGGACTATCCTAATCCCCCTAGTACACTGTCCACACACCACTGTCTCTGTTCTATCCTCAGCACAACCTTATAAGGTAGATTAGGCAGCAACTGGCTCAAGTTCACTCACTTAACTCCGTGGCTGAGGGAGGATTTGAACTCTGGGCTCCCAGGTGCTAGTTCCACACTCTAACCAATTTTTCCAAAATCCAATGCCCCAGTATAGAGACCTATAAAATCACCCCTGCCATCCTTGCCTCCTCAACTAGGGTTTTCTGATGAAGGCAGTGCCCCAGGCTTTTACAGACCATGCAGACCAACCTTTTTGGATGCAGGATATACCAAGCATGTGGGACTCACCCTTTCCCCTGCAGAAATATAGGGTTGCGGCGCTCATCTCACTTTCAGGCCAAGGTAGCCAGCATTTGTCCACAGACAGCTTTCTGGGTCATGTGGCCAGCATGACCAAACCACTTCTGGCACAATGGAGCACCGTGACAGAAACCAGAGCACACGGAAACACCGTTTACCTTCTTGCCACAGCAGTACCTATTTATCTACTTGCACTGGTGTGCCTTCGAAATGCTAGGTTGGCAGGAGCTGGGACAGAGCAACGGGAGCTCACTCCGTAGTGGGGATTCAGACTGCCGACCTTCTGATTGACAGGCCCAAGAGGCTCAGTGGTTTAGACCACAGTGCCACCAATGCCTGCAGGAGTGCACACAGCCTACACAGAAATATGTGATAGTGCTGACGAATCTAAATGGAGAACTGTATGCCCAACAAGAACAGACACAGGACGCATCAAAACGACGAGGGGAGAGCTGTCAATTTGGCAAAGCGACCCCTTTGGCCTTAGCCCAAGTCGAAACGATCCATTCTGCAGGTTTATTTTTATTGCTTGCTTTGAAGAGCTGACGTGCTTCCTAAATGAATATATATATATATATATATATATATATATATATATATACACACATATATGGATGGATTTGTAGGCAGGGCAGGTTTTCAAATTAGATCCTGGAACTAATAAACTGCTATTGTCTCATAATTATATCTGACGTGACTCCTCCCTTTTCCGGGAGGGGGAGAACTGGTTCTGCATCAAAAGCCAAAAGCAATGGGAAAGCACAGAATTAGCTCTTATCCTCCTGCCAGCAGATGCCAATCAGCCTTCCGTGTGCCACACGCCACTGCAGTTGTTGTCTTCGTCTCTTGCGCAAATAGCAGAGGTTGGAGATAAAGAGCCTTGCGTGAGATGTGGACTGTGGATATCTCCCTCTCTTGATGAGAGCTAGTCGCTTTCATTTCCTGCCACACTTGCAAGGGCACAGCGGAGGAAGGGCTGTTCATGTCAGGGGAGGGGCAGGGATTTGATTCAGTTGGCAGCAAAAGGCGAACCTTCCTAATTCTAAGTTCCCGAAATCATATGTGGACTGAAACAGAGACATCCGTTGAAATCTGTGCATCTCAGAATTTTGCAACACACTTCTCCAAGTTCAGTGCGCATACCGTATTTTTCGCCCTATAGGACGCACTTTTTCCCCTCCAAAAATGAAGGGGAATAATTTTTTTTTATTCATTCCCCCCCCCCCAAAAAAAACGAGGTGCGCCCTATATGGCGAAAAATACGGTAAATATGTATACGGCATATGAAAATGCTTTATATTATAGTAGGGAAGTTGCTTTTCAAAAATATGTATATTAGTATGATATACATGTATATGGTTGTATTCAACTAAGCCCTATTGAACCTGTTAGTGGTATCAATTAACTTCAATGGGTCTACTCTGAGTAGGACTGGTATTGAATACTACCCCTGTCCTGCTCTTCCTCTCAAAGGTTTTTAATGTTTGATGTTTTATTGTATTTATAATATTTTGTTGGAAGCCGCCCAGAGTGGCTGGGGAAACGCAGCCAGATGGGCGGGATATAAATAATAAATTGTTATTGTTATTAGGTTCTCAGGATGGCAGATACAAAAATGTTAAAGCAATACAATTAAAAACACACATTTTAAACGTATGGGTAGACAGGAATGTTTGTTTTCATTTTTGTGAGCGGGAGGAAAGGTGGAATGTAAGTCAGTAAACAAACTAACAGAAAAATACAATTTTAAATTCTCCCTGAACATTAATAACAAGAGGGGCAGCTGCAGCTCACTAGGGAAGGCATTCCAGAAATTGTGAAGTTGCATGCAAAAAACATGTTGTCAGAGCTGCCCAAGGTCCCAGCTCACAAAGGACCAACGCTGCTTTGTTGTTAAATACAAAAGTCTTTATTGAAGTTCAGTTTCACTTCCAGAGCCGCAGCGCGCAGCCCCACGTCTCAAGCTTTAGACCGCTGATGACCCTTCTGAATCTCCTCACCCTGTACACCAATTTAAGACCCTCGCCTTGCTCCACCTTTTCCGCTGCTCCTTCCTCCTCTGGGTCCGCCTGCCCGCCGGGGTCTCGCCCTTTCTAGCCTCTTCTGACGCTGATTCCCCTGAGCCTTCTCCCTCCCTCCGGCGGGCTTTAGGAGCTGGTTCCCCATCCGGGTCTCCTGCTGTCCCGCGCGCCTGTACATTTGAACTTGGCGCACGCGCCCAGCCAGCAGTTTTCCTCCTAACCGTTTCACTGCTGCTGTCACTGCTTCCCCCTTCGGGTGGGCTAGCTGCAACTGACCTCCCCTCCATTCCCCCACTCTCCGATGGAGGCGTGGTCAGCCCTGACTCACTCTCCCTCCCCTCTGGAGGAGACGCTGCCCCTGACACATGTGACTCTTCCCCCCCACTACGCTCTGGTGGGGAAACTGGTCCCGATCCCCCACTGCTGCTTTGGGGTTCCCCTCTGGCTCCTTGTTTCTGGTGCATCCCCCCTGGGACCCCCCTTGCCCTGACCATCGGAGCCCCCTTCTGGGAATCTTCTGATTCGCTGGAGAAGCTCATGGAATCTCTCGGGCCACTGTCATACTCCCCTACGCTGCCCTCGGATTCTTCCCCTTCGCTCTCCAATTCCTCTCTCCCCAGTGCTCCTGCTCCTGATTCCCTGACACATGTATATTTCGTTTGGAAGGGAACATGAAGGTCGTATTGCCAACGGATGTGCAGGACATGAATTTGCAAAATCTACCTTGGGCAAGGTGTGCTCTGAACTTCTTGCCTTTGGAATTATCATTCAAAACTGATGTTTTCAAAAGGTGGCAAATTAATTGAATTCCAAATCTTTGCCTCCTCTTTCTCTCTCATTCTTATTGTTTCAGCACTAATTTAGATAAACGAAGCTGAGCTTTGCTTTCCAATCATGCAGGAAATTGAAGCTTAACATTCACACAAGGGCACCTGAACGATACCAGGATGGAATGGGATGTAGACTAACCCCCTTTTCTCCACTAACTTTGAGTAGCGGACCTGCCTGACCTCTCACAGGGTGCCATCAAAAGGTTCTAAAGGGAGCTACATCTGAAATGAGCCGTGGCTCTTAGAGAAACACAGATCTCAAATGCTTCCTGTGAAAGTTGGACTTTTGGCTGCTAATGACCTCCATAGCCAATGCCTGGTCAACTACTTTAGCCAAAACATGGAAAATTGGGCACTGACATATAATTACCAAGATCTAAGTGAACAAGGAAGCCATCCCCTCCCCCAAAAGACATTGCCATTATGTCCTTCAGGAGCAGATGGAACTGTATCAGCTCTCAATGAGATGTGGATTATGGTTTTTTTTCTTTTAATGCCCTCAATTTCTCCTATCTTACTGGAAGCAGCCATGAAAAGCTGGGTGCATATGAAAAGAATCAAGTACATTGTCCATATTCTCAGATGTCAATAATTTCAGCCCATCCAATAAAGGTTTCCCAGAAAACCTCTGTCGTTGACTTGGATAGAGGAATAGAATCAATATTAGTATGCATGTGAGAAATAATTTATCCCCTTGATTACTTTGGTTGCCCTTTTCCGAACCTCTAAGCTAGCCTCCTGCCCTCAGGATTCTCGTTCCACCATCATTGTTTGAAGTCAGTGCTTTTTTTTCTGGGGGTACGCATACCCCTAAACATTTTGTGAATCTAAGTTTGGCCTCATTGAGGGGCAGTATTTCAATATGAGTAGGAAAATGAGAGTACTCCTAAACATATTTTTTAGAATAAAAGCACTGCTGGAAATAAAATTCAGCTGCCAGTTCTGTCAGATTCTGTACACAGAAATGCAGTCGTACCTTGGTTCTTGAGCGGAATCCATTCCGGAAGTCCATTCGACTTCCAAAAACGTTCAAAAACCAAGGCGCCGCTTCTGATTTGCTACAGGAGCTTCCCACACTCAATCAGAAGCTGCAGAAGTCATGTCGGACATTTGGCTTCCAAAAAACGTTTGCAAACCGGAACACTCACTTCCGGGTTTGCAGTGTTTGGGAGCCAAAACGTTTAAGTTGCAAGGCATTCCAGAACCAAGGTATGACTGTAGAATGAAGCATTTCCCCTTCACTTTAGGTGGCAAAATGTCTTGGAGTCTCTTGATCCATAACAAAATGGCCATGGTAGAATGAGATGGTCTACCCAGGTGGACGTGGGTGGTGCTGTGGGTTAAACCACAGAGCCTAGGACTTGCCGATCAGAAGGTTGGCGGTTCGAATCCCCGCGGCGGGGTGAGCTCCTGTTGCTCGGTCCCTACTCCTGCCAACCTAGCAGTTCAAAAGCACGTCAACGTGCAAGTAGATAAATAGGTACCGCTCCGGCGGGAAGGTAAACGGCATTTCCGTGAGCCGCTCTGGTTCGCCAGAAGCAGCTTAGTCATGCTAGCCACATGACCCGGAAGTAGATAAATAGGTACCACTCCGGCGGGAAGGTAAACGCCGTTTTCGTGAGCTGCTCTGGTTCGCCAGAAGCGGCTTAGTCATGCTGGCCACATGACCCGGAAGTAGATAAATAGGTACCACTCCGGCGGGAAGGTAAACGCCGTTTCCGTGAGCCGCTCTGGTTCGCCAGAAGCGGCTTTGTCATGCTGGCCACATGACCCGGAAGCTGTATGCTGGCTCCCTCGGCCAATAAAGCGAGATGAGCGCCACAACCCCAGATTCGGCCACGACTGGACATAATGGTCAGGAGTCCCTTTACCTTTACCTTTAGACAACTAGAGCAATCTGCTTATTTGAAGTGCTGCTTGCACCTTTGTGGCTTTGCCCCTGACTTAGACTACAGGCCACACTTGGTTAATGGGAACTAAGCATTCTTTGTGGTGTATTTCCCTCCTTGGGGATGTATTGTTGACCCCATCAGTCATGGCCTTCAAAAGGGCTTTGAAGGATTATCTGTTTCATGTCTTCAAACTAACATGATTTCATTGGCTATGTTTTGTTGTATTGATCCAAGTTCGCCTTGAGATCCTTCAGGTGGAAGGTGATTAATACATAAATGAATATCAACCACAGTTTTCCTTCTCATCTTTCCTTCAGCTGTTCTGAAGAACAGCTACATATTTCCTACATTCCCTACAAATGAATGCAGGGCTGCCGCCTTGCCCCTGCGATTGAGGGGGCTCGGGGCCACACGACATCAGCATGCTATGAGTGCATGCCCCATGGTGTGCTAACATCACTTGCACATGCTGCAGAACATGCTGTCATGTCATGTGGATGTCCCATGGCTTGAGCATATGACATGAGCACACCCTGTGGTGTTGTCAGGATGCTGTCAGCAGCTCCTGGTTGGTTGCCCAGGAAATTATGAAGACAAGGAAAAGTTTCTTACAGTCATTTCTTATTTCAAACATTACAGAGAGAGGCTCTAGAAGCCAGCTTCTTGGATAATGGCATTGTCCAAAGTGAATCTCCACCTCCCCGTCTCTTCCACTTCCTCGTTCGTCATCACCATCACCTCCTCTACGGGCGCTGCTAAGTGCCCTCTGTCTTCACGTTCTTTGCTCTCCTTCTTTAAGGCTCTCTGGGTTCTGGGAGATGGTGGGTCTGGTATGCTTTCTAATGACAAGGTGTCAAGAATGTGCCCCCCCCTGAACGCAGTGGAAGAGTCAGCCTCAGAAATTGAGCTGAACGAGCAAGGGGCCGACTCTGCAGATGAGAGCTGTCTATCAGAGTTGAGAGAGGACAGCCCGGCCCTCCTCCTTCCCAGGGAAGACACAGTTAACTCCCAAGGAGAGGAAGAGTTGGAAGTTGGCCAAAGTGTTGCCAGGCAACCAGCAGATAAGCCAAAGTTGGAGGCTGTGTCTTCTGGGGAAGAGACAGGCCAGCTGTTCAGGAGACTGGAGAAGCTTAGAGAACAACGGAAGGGAAGGAGAAGAAAGGTGGAATTTTGGCGTTCTTCCTGTTGGGGGAGGGACAATGAGTCAGACTGAGCAACTACTGTTAATGAGAGCATGCGGAATGCCATGCTCTGGATGAGTTTTTCTTGTAAATAAACTGACAGAGAGTCCTTGCTGCTTATCAGGCTGCTTGCCTGCCAGAGATCGTTATACAATCAATCAATCAATCAATCTTTATTACGGTCCAGAGACCCAACAAATCATTACAAATCAATACACAATTCATACAGCCTACCTCCAGGTTAAAGTTATACAACGTGTTAGCCAGCTGCTGTTCTGGCTTTGCCTGCTCCTCCTCTCCCATTATCTCCCAACTTTCCCCCCTCTTCTTCATCTGAACTGTGACCTCCTGCAACCCACTGTTGTAAAACTATACTGTCTTCCTCTTCTTCCTCCCTGGAAGGGTCAGGGTGGGGAGGCGGTCTCCACCATTCCTCCTTCTGTGCCCAGCCTTGACACGCACACCCCTCCAGTGTCCTCCTCCGCTGCCCATTCCCTGACAGGTGTGCAAGTGCGGCCAACACAGATCTTTGGTGGGCCCTGGCCCTTTCATCAGAAATATTGCGGGGTTGTGACCTCCTCACCCGCCAAACTCAGTGCCTACGAATGAATGTATGGCCATACCACCTCTATACTTGAGGTCCAGCTGTTTACTCACAAGCTTCCTCTTCCCTGATGCTGCTGAACCAACACCCTTGTCCCTAAGCTGTCACCAGTGTGGTCTGCTTGACAGTTCTCAGTACCTTTTTGCATGTTGTGGAGACACCACAGATCTGAGATGAATAACAAATCGCCTTTCTGAGGCAAATTAATATCTTGTCATCTCAACAGATGCCTTAGGGAGCATCTCTTTCCCTCACCCCCCACCCCTGAAAGTCTGAATGGCTATATTTCATGACAGGATTCTGAGAAGGCAAGTCAAGAGCTGCTGTTAACACTTCTGTATCTCGGTAGCAAGGGCGGGGGGTGGGGACAAGCAGGGGTTGACCCGTAGCTAGGGATGGAAGAGAAATTCAACCCAGTTTGCATTTAGAAGGCAAATCAACTGAACCCACACTTCCCAAAACGGCATGGAAACTGAAACACAGCCGCTCTCAAAATCCACACTTCTCTGAGTTTGGTAATGCAGTTCTCGAGTGCTCCGTACAAAAATGCATATGCTGCACATTGCCCAGAAATGAGCAGTAGACTCGCCCGACGTTCCGCTATATTTCTGGGAAGGGCTTTTACTGCATGTGAAAGCTCAAATATAATGTGGAATTTAATGGTTAGGGAGATGAGAGGAAAATTGAATAAACTGCTCCATAACGCGGACATGGGTGGTGCTGTGGGTTAAACCACAGAGCCTAGGGCTTGCCGATCAGAAGGTCAGTGGTTTGAATCCCTGTGACGGGGTGAGCTCCCATTGCTCGGTCCCTGCTCCCGCCAACCTAGCAGTTCGAAAGCACATCAAAGTGCAAGTAGATGAATAGGTACCGCTCCAGCGGGAAGGTAAACGGCGTTTCTGTGCGCTGCTCTGGCTTGCCAGAAGTGGCTTAGTTATGCTGGCCACGTGACCTGGAATCTGTACGCCGGCTCCCTCGGCCAATAAAGCGAGATGAGTGCTGCAACCCCAGAGCCGGCCACGACTGGACCTAATGGTCAGGGGTCCCTTTACCTTTTTAAACACAGCCTAACTCTAGTTTTGTCACCGCCCCCCTTGCTGAGTTGAACAAGGGAGACTGAGGAGGAGGAAGCTGAAAAGCAGTGCCATCCCCTGGGCTGTTTGCAAGAAGGAAAGTGGGCTGAGGGAGAACTGAGATAGGTGGAGCCATGTGCCCATTTACCCATATGGGCCAGCCTCCATTGTGTAAGTTGTGAATACATCCAAATCTAATGTTCTCTATATTTGTATACCTGATGTTCTGTATACTTCTCACATTTAGTTTGCCAGCATTTATCCCTAGGGGAAGGCACACCTCCAGTTTCGTTTTATTCCATTCCTTAGGATGTCACTCCAAAGCCCTTGGGCCCTTACCCAATGTCCTTTGCAGCTCCTAACATTGCCTCGCCAAACACAAGCCAAATTCTTTCCAGGACGCAGATGCTGCAAATGAAAGACTGACACCTTGATGCACCACTAAACCCGTGTTCCTACTGCTTGCATTTAAATTAGCCCATGCGTCCTTTGGGCTAGCTTGTAGAAAGTCTGCGTTCGACACATATGGGGAAGGGTGGGCTTACGCTGCAGCCCTATCTCCCAAATATAGGAGATGGAAATTGACTTTCTGACGGCAGCTCTCCTATGGCTGGGTTCCACAGCCTGAGCAGGCAAGCTTTGGAAGGAGGAAGTCAGTAAACATCTGCTGTTCTGGAGGGGGCATTTCGGCTCATGTGCTCTCAGACAGTTATGGCTCTGAGCGGCAAGCTGCTGATGCTCTCAAACAGCATTTATGGGCAGAACATGGAAAGCAGAATAACATCATTTGCCATCAACAGCAGCAGCACCAGGAGCTCTCATAATACAGAGATGACTGCAATGAAAACATTTGGCTCCTTTCGCCCCACGATTAAAATGTTGTTTTCACTAGCGCATGGGGAGGTGATACGGTCCCTGCTTATAGCTCTACATCTGGGTTTACTCACATGAATTCGCAGGGAAATAAGAAGCTGCCTTATACCATCAGGTCATTGGCCCCTCAATATCAGGACTGTCTACTCTGATTGGCAGCAGCACTGCAGTGTTTCAGAGAGGGAGTCTTTCCCATGAATTGAATCTGGGACCTTCTGCTTGCAAAACAGTTGTTGTACCACCGAGCTTACAACCTCACTCTAGAGCTTAGTGGCAGAGCGCAGTTTCCAAATGTGGGATTGCTAATTCCCACCACATGCTGCCTTTTCATGCAAGGAAGCCTCCCTCATCGCACACGGTGGGAAATGTTCAGACATGCGCGCACACACACCCATTCTGCCCACATGCAATCTCTATGGTAGTGCCCAGGCAGGTCTGGCCAATGTGCCTTTTCTGAATCAAGGATGCCAAGAAGAAGAGTTGGGGCAGGCAGAGAACATAAGCATACAAGAACAAAGGAAGAGCCCAGGTGTGCAGCCTGGGAGTCATTTTGGACTCACAGCTGTCATGGAGGCGCAGGTTAATTCTGTGTCCAGGGTGGCTGTTTACCAGCTCCACCTGGTACGCAGGCTAAGACCCTACCTGTCCGTGGACTGTCTCGCCAGAGTGGTGCATGCTCTAGTTATCTCCTGCTTGGACTACTGCAATGTGCTCTACGTGGGGCTACCTTTGAAGGTGACCCGGAAACTGCAATTAATCCAGAATGCGGCAGCTAGACTGGTGACTGGGACTGGCCACCGGGACCACATAACACCGGTCCTGAGAGATCTGCATTGGCTCCCAGTACGATTCCGAGCACAATTCAAAGTGTTGGTGCTGACCTTTAAAGCCCTAAACGGCCTTGGTCCTGTATACCTGAAGGAGCGTCTCCACCCCCATCATTCAGCCCGGACACTGAGGTCCAGTTCCAAGGGCCTTCTGCGGTTCCCTCATTGCGAGAAGTGAGGTTACAGGGAACCAGACGGAGGGCCTTCTTGGTAGTGGCACCCACCCTGTGGAATGCCCTCCCTTCAGATGTCAAGGAAATAAGCAGCTATCCTATCTTTAAAAGACATCTGATGGCAGCCCTGTTCAGGGAAGTTTTTAATATTTAATGCTGTACTGTTTTTAACATTTGATTGGGAGCCACCCAGAGTGGCTGGGGAAACTCAGCCAGATGGGTGGGGTATAAATAATAAATTATTATTATATTATATGGCCCTGATGTATCAGGCCAATGGCCCATTTAGTCCAGCATCCTGTTCTCACTGTGGCCAACCAGATGCCTACGGGAAGCCTGCAAGCAGGCAGTGGTGGACTTGGGGCTTAAAAATTCCAGTGGCGCCTTGTGCAATGCCAACTGTGGCGATCACACAGGGTCCCCAGACGTTTCACCGTCTATTGATCCCTGTGCCACCACTTTATTTCTCGCTGCCACCACCCAGGCCCTACCTGGGACAATACTGAGTCCAGTCAGGGTTAAATTGGAACATAAACTTTTGTTTATTTATTGCAGTTTAACACGCGGGTGGTTTCATAAACAGTACAGTGGTACCTCAGGGTAAGTACTTAATTTGTTCCAGAGGTCCGTTCTTAACCTGAAACTGTTCTTAACCTGAAGCACCACTTTAGCTAATGGGGCCTCCTGCTGCTGCCGCACCGCCGGAGCACGATTTCTGTTCTCATCCTGAAGCAAAGTGCTTAACCTGAAGCACTATTTCTGGGTTAACAGAGTCTGTAACCTGAAGCGTATGTAACCCGAGGTACCACTGTATCAGTCAATTACATTCATGGGGTGCCTATCCAGACCTATAACTTCCGCTACCTGCTCTCACTCACTAAACCACCTCTCAGATATTTACTTGTCTGCCTAGCTCCTATCTGTTTCTGACTCAGCCTATTTCTCTACACTAACTCAACCTACCCACAGACTCTATCCCAATTCACTCCCACTCCAACCAACCACCCAACTCCCAACGAACTCTCCCCTTTGCCCCTCCCAGAGCTGGTTTTATAGTCCCACTGACTCCACCCCCCTGGGTCCTGACTGGGCAACCTGTTTAACTATTTCACCTCCAGCACTCTCTCATATGTTAATGTCACACCAACATCCAGCACCCCCTCCATTCTCACCTTCCATTTTCCGTCATTGTACCAGCACCCCCTACAGCATCCTCTCGACTTGGTGCCCAGTGAGCAAGTGCACAAGCTTGCCTCTGCGACTGGGAGGGCTGGGGCCACACCATGCGTGCATGCCGTGTGGGGCATGCTGTGTCATGCACATGTTGTGTGGTGCGCATGAGTGATGCAAGCATGCTGACCATGCATAGCTGCTGCGGAATTTTGAGGGGGTTTGGTCCCCTCCTTGAAAATTTTGGGGTTCCCGTGACCCCCAGCTCCCTAGTTGGCAGCACCCGTGCTAATAATAATAATAATAATAATAATAATAATAATAATAATAAATTTATATCCCACCCTCCCCAGCCGAAGCCAGGCTCAGAGCGGCTAACAACAATAAAAGCAACACAATTTACATAAAATCACAATCAATTGATTGACATGCATTCTAAAATCAATTCAAAATCAAATTAATGGCAACCATTAGGCCCTGCAATGAGGGTGATTCGATTACACTCCCCTCTGTAGCAGGACCCGAGCACAAGAGCACTTTTCCTGCTTGTGATTCCCAGCACCTGGCATTCAGAGACGCCCTGCCTATAGCAGTAGAGGCAGTGGAAGAGCAATGATGAGCATAAGAGCCTACTGGACCAGGCCAATGACCCATCTAGTCCAGCACGCTGTTCTCACAGTGGGCAACCAGGTGCCATTAAGAAACCTGCAAGCAGGACCTGAGTGCACAAGACCTCTCCCCTGCTGTGGGTTGCAGGAACTGGGTTCCCGAAGCGTTGCTAAAGGATGAGCGCCAAAGGATGGGCAATTAAGGATGGGCTGTGCCTGCAACTCTGGATCTTTGTTTGTTTTTGTCTCCTCTTGCTCAAGAATCCTGTGTGTTTATAGCAAGGCAGAGGGCGAAATCAGGTGAAGGATTATTCAGGCACCTCCTCATGTGCTCACACTTGGCTAGGCCTTGTGAATTTCACCTTGGCCCTCTCGTCTGTTGCTCACACATTATGGATGATCAGCAGATTGCCAGAGCACCAGGGGAATGGCGTGTGTGTGTGTTTATGCTGTGCTCTGTGGGCTTCCTTTGATCCACAGTACAGCTTTTATAATTACCTGGCCTCTTAGATGCAATCTTTTATATTCATTTTCTCACTTAAGAAAGGGGGGGGGGAGGAATAAGAAGGTCACTGGCCAGAGACATGGGATGAGGGACACACATTTAAAGGCAAATTCACCTAATTTGCAATTTCCATAACAATAGGCGAACCAAAACAGCTCTCTTTCAAAATGTACATTTATCTGAATTTTGCAGTGTAGTTCTTGAGCCAAGTAATATGCACAGTAATGCATCTGCTAACATAAAGTGTATATTTAAATGCACACATTTGTGAAATTAATATGTTGAAAATGGTTTGCAACAATGTACATATTTGCAAAATTGCATACGAACATGTATGCAGTAGTGGAAATTTACACAAAAATGCTGACAAATTTCCACGAGAACTTTTTTTAATTGCAAACTGATGTGGAAATTTGGAGGGTAGAACTTAAGAATGGAAGAAAAATGACAAACAGAGAGAAACTTAAATTAACAGATTTGCCCATCCCTATATAATGCAACTGAATATTATGAGATGAAGCAGTTCATATTATGATGAGCTAGGTAATTATGAACCTTGACAGCCTCACCCCCCAAAGTATTTACTTACTAACTGCTAGGATCTAAGTCTTCACAGGCGAAATCTTCTCTTCTTATTATGGTTTTGTTGATTTGTCATAATCAAAACACAAAGCAGAGCACCCTCTCCCTTCCTAAAAAAAGAAGAAGGAAATAATTGCAATTACCCTCCCTGTTTGCTCACTTTAATTTTGGTTCATTTAGCATAAAAGCAAGCAGGCAAGCAAGCAAAGGAACAAACAAACAACAAGCAATTTCTTCTGAGGCATGGAGTTCAAGCATATAATTTTTCAATGGGGCCATTGCAGTAGGATGGAGTCAGTCTCCCAATGGCAGCATTGCTGCATCATACCTGAATTGGGAAGGGGAAAGGTGGCAGCAAGGTTGGGCTGTGTGGATGCACTGCTGGAGCCAATTCAGTGCTTCCACAAATGCATTCACACACAGGGCCGTCTTAAGCATATCTGGCGCCGTGGGCAAAGATCCCTCTGGCAGCCTCCCCACCCATTTCCCAGAGTTGCTGGCCTTTCTTAGGGAGGACGGCACTGCCAGCGACGCGCCCAGCTTTGTGGGGCTGGAGGAGGCAGGCAGCGGCTGGAGGGCAGCTCCTCTGGTGGGGATGAGGCGGGGGCTGGATGCAGTGGCTGCCAGCTCAGCTGGCCACTTTGTGCCGTGGTGGCCACAACAGGTGGAGGCTCTGGGTGCTGAGCTGCTTTGGCACAGCATGGCGGAGGCGGGCGAGGACAGCAAGCTGATGCCAGGAGGCATTGTGTCCAGCCTCTGCCTCTTCCCTGGCGCCCTGGCGCCCTGTGCCACTAGCATCTATGGGTAAGACGCCCCTGTTCACACAGCCCTGAAGTTGCTACAACCCTGCTCTACCCCAGCTCAGTTCATATATGCTTGAGTTAGAAGGGTGGTTTCAATCCACTCAAACCTCGGTTGTCAAACGTAATCTGTTCCGGAAAACCATTTGACTTCCGAAACGTTTGACAACTGAAAACTGAAAGTGGAAGTCTCAATACAATAGGGAAACTCAAAACGGAAGCAGTGTAGCATGCTCGGCTTCCAAAAATCGTTTGAAAACCGGAGCAGTTACTTCCAGGTTTTCAGCATTCAGGAGCCAAAACATTCCAAAACGGAGGCGTTTGGGAACCGAGGTTTGACTGTACCAGCCACTACTGAAGTTCTGCAGTGATTTGGCTTTGCCTAATTAACAGGTTCAGTTTCCAAATTACTGGCCACCAATCTTCCATAGAATTTCATAGGTGTTTTGATAGATTTTCATTTTTGTGCTACCACTAATCAGGCAGCTGCAAAGATATTTTGAATTAACCAAAGCATTTCATATGCACATCATTAATATAACCAGTGCACTTTAAAAAAAAAGGAGGGGGGAAGTGCCACTATTCACCATGAAGTTGTTACACACTTTTAACATTTGGGGTGGAAAGGTGCTGGTACTGCGTACACTAGAGTATCCCCCGGGGGGGGGGGGAAGCACTGATATAACCCAAGAGCATTGTTAAAGGGTCAGTATTTGATTCATATGATGCAGGAGTCTTGATTCAATTCTGTCAACAATGGTTTGTTCAGTTTCAGTTCCCTAAGAGCTAGAACGGAAGTGATATTTTGCAAAATTCAGATGGCACTAAAGTTTGCTTGGAATTTGAAACCTGGATTTCTGAGGTGTGAAAAGACCAAGGTTTGAAATTTGGCTGCTTTTATTGGTTAGGCTAAATGAACCCATGGAGTTTGTATAAAATGTATGAAATTACAAAAAGGCGCGACTTCAACCAAACAGTATAAAATACTAACTGCTATTGCATGTCAGCTGCTGAACGCTGCCAAATTTCAACAATTGCATTTTGTGGCCAACCAAATGCCTGTTGGAAGCCTATGAGAGGAAAATGAGTGCAAGAGCACTGGGCCCACCTGCTATTCCAAACAAATGGTATTCAGAGGCATAGTGCTTCTGACAATGGAGGAAGCTTCTTCTTCTGTGGCGATCACTTGTAGCTGAGTGAGATTGTCTTCCATGATAATGTTTGATGCAACCTGTCTGAGAAAATTAATGAGCAAACGCTTATATTTTATTTCATCGGAACTGAGAGAAAATGGCGTCTGCCACTAGAGAAGGACTTTTGGATTGATTCGGCATAAACACCAGCGTGTGAGGACATACTGCAAATAATAGACTTACCAGCTGCAAAAAAAAAAAGGAGAGTCATACAAATTTCACACAGAAGTATATTATTGTTCACTTCAACTCGCCTGTGGAAACAACTCAGAGGCCATGAAAGAAGGAAATTGGAAACTCAAGGCAGTAGAAACATAAGATGATTGGACCCCACTGAACTTGAAGCATGGGAAGCCCCAACAAAAACTGATAATATGGCAAAATATTTGGACTTTATGTATTTGTATAATTTGGAATATTTAATGTGATTTGATTGGATTGTTAAAATGGAAAACTTAATAAAAATTATTATAAAAAAGAGATTGTCTTCCATGAACACGGTTTTAACAGTGAGTCCCTAAGTGGCTGTGGAGGCCAATTCTGGATCCACACACCCTTCCACAGTGGGGACATAGGTTTCCAGGCGGGAGTTAATCACGGTGAGGGTTTGCCAAGCGTGCCTTCCTCTTAGCACGTTTCTCCCTTCCATCCTGAATTTGAGTGTCTTCAAAGGCCGTGACTCCTTTGGAAAAGGCTGTTCTCCAATTGGAGCGCTCTCAGGTCAGTGTTCCCCAATTGTTGGTGTTTATAATACTTTTTTTGGATTCGCTTTGAGCAAATATTTAAACCTCTTTTGTTGACCACCAGCATTACGCGTTCCATTTTTAAGTTCAAAATAGAGTAGTTGCTTTGAAAGATGATAATCAGGCATCCGCACAACATGACCAGTCTGACGAAGTTGATGTTGAAAAATCATCACTTTGACACTGGTGATCTTTGTTTCTTCCAGTACACTGGCATTAGTTTTCCTGTCTTCCCAAGTGATGTGTAGAGTTTTTCAGAGACACTGTTGATGGACTCTTTCAAGGAGTTGGAGATGGCGTTTATAAGTGGTCCACGTTTCACAAGCATACAGTAAGGTTGGTAGTACAATGGCTTTTTAAACAAGCATAGGCATCGTGACTAGCAGTCATCATTGATTGCCTTCTCCTCCATCAATTTACCCAGTCCTCTTTTAATGCCACACAATTTGGTGGCTATCACTGCCTCCTATGGGAATGACTTCCATTCTGGTTTTGCCTCCATGGTCCTCCCTGTTGAATACACAAGGCCAAGGCCAAGACTCAGAAGTAAGAAACAATGATGGGCAATCCTACCCCCTGAATTAGTTGCAATTACAAAGCCAGGCAGGTGAATGGGCTGACTGAGAGCTGACTAAGGTTGGTAGGGCAGTGCCCCATTTACCTTAACTGGACTAGTCTCCCCTGAGCAATACAGTGGTACCTTGGGTTACAGACACTTCAGGTTACATATGCTTCAGGTTACAGACTCCACTAACCCAGAAATAATACCTCAGGTTAAGAACTTTGCTTCAGGATGAGAACAGAAATTGTGCTCCAGTGGCATGGCGGCAGCAGGAGGCTCCAATAGCTAAAGTGGTGCTTCAGGTTAAGAACAGTTTCAGGTTAAGAACGAACCTCCGGAACGAATTAAGTACTTAACCCGAGGTACCACTGTATTGCAAAGGCAATCTAAAAGAAAGAGTCTAGCACCCTTCATAACTTGCCCTACCTAGCTACGCATTGAATAACCTTGTTGCAATGTGTGTGTGTGCATGTGTGTGAAAGAGAGATACAAGTTAGTGGTAAAGCTAACAAAAATCATCGTTCCTTCCTGCAGATACAACAAGGGAAACAGCTCAGTCTTTGAATTCCTCACTGTAATAATGCCACAGCAGAGAGAAAATAATTTTTCCCTTAAATGCTCTGCTTGAGACACAATCTTGCATTGTGACATATTCTAACAGGCTCCAGCGATCGCATTACATAACGGGATGCAAGCTAATGATCCAAGATAATAAGAGGGAAAAGCTGAATATATTTGAAGAGGAAAATGGAAAGGCACAGCTCGCATAAACATGAAGTAACAAATAAATTTCCTATAGTATGAAATGAAAGATCTTGCATAAACCAACAAGCTCGTGGAAATGGTGCCCAGTGTACACTCTCTGAGTGCCTGTGCTTATGTAGCCAGAATTGCACCATCCATTCACAAAAGGAAAAAGACTTGGGGAATGGGTATTCCAAAGTTTTCAGAAATACAGAAAAAACTTTAGAAAAAACTCTTATGGGACTGGGTTGGGGGACATCCAAACAGTCTAATTGTGGAATAACCAGTCCCATATAACCAACATGCTTCAGTCCAATTAATGCATGAAAGGGTTAATACCATAGAGTAAGCTGTCCTGCCAGGCTTAGCTATGTCACTTCCCTTACCATGGCTGGAAATAGGTAAACAAGCCTCCCCCCCCCAAAATCTACCTGAGAAGCTCAGTGTATGGAGAGGTTTGAGCTGGCTGCTCCAGCTCAACCGCATGGCTCTCACCAGCCTCTTTTGAGTTCCTATGCCAATAATCTAGGAATTTTTACCACTAAGTTTTACTGCTTGTGCAACTTTTCTGACTGAGGTATGTAAAAGCACATGAACCAGACCTTTGAAGAGTTTGTAAGAAATCTAATTCTTAACTTACCAAACATGTGGTCTTTTCCTATGTTGGGAGAAGAGGGTAATTTTGGAACTGATTTGAAAGGGCATATTTTAAAGGTCTAACAGCCTATATTTCCACACTTTGCTGCATATTTTGGACTTTAAATCTCTGCTGGTGCTCTCTCAGCAAAGAGTACTTGCCCCAAACTTGGATTTTACACCCACCCCAGACTGAGCACCCTCAGTGGGCACAGAATGACAACCAAAGAAAAGACAGCGGGGACTGAAAAGTAGAGAGGGCGAATTAAATGGAGCCACTTGGGAAAGGGGGCCAGAGGGAGATATGCATAGGTATAAAAAGGTTAGAGAGAACCATCTCATTGTTTGGATAGGTCATTTTGTGATTCACTCTGAAAAGCTATTTTTAAATGTCCCCAGGGATGGAAGTGAGAGTTCTAGAAAGAAAACCAATGGAGAAATGCAGAATTTTTTTTAATGTAAGTGAAATGTGAGCACTGACACTCCCTCAAAAAGATATAAGGGGGAGGGAACCTAAAATGGAGTTATGCCCCTCCTAAAAAGCCCAATGAGGACTTAGCAGGTCCAGTGGGCACTCGAAAAAAAATGAATCAGAATTGAAATAAAAATTATTCCAACTTCACTTGTACCTCCAGCACAGTCATGTTTAGGAGCAGGAAACCTAGGTCATTGCTGTAAATTACAGGAGGGGAGAGTGCTCTTGTGCTTGGGCCCTGCTTGCAAGTTTCTCATAGGAATCTGGTTGGCCACCATCAGAACAAGATGCTGTGCTCGACAGGCCATTGGCCTGATCCAGTAGGCTCTTTTTAGTGTCTTAGAGAGCCAGTGTGGTGTAGTGGTTAAGAGCAGTTAAGACTCGTAATCTGGTGAACCGGGTTTGATTCCCTGCTCCTCCACATGCAGCTGCTGGGTGACCTTGGGCTAGTCACACTTCTCTGGAGTCTCTCAGCCTCACTCACCTCACAGAGTGTTTGTTGTGGGGGAGGAAGGGAAAGGAGAATGTTAGCCGCTTTGAGTCTCCTTCGGGTAGTGATAAAGCGGGATATTAAATCCAAACTCTAATTATGTCCACTTCAAAATCCACAGTCTGGCAGATTCCAGGTGGTCTGAAGGCTGCATGCTGCCTCTGTTCTCCACTCCAGATACCTGCCCTTGAAAACTCATAGCACTCAGGATAACGACAATAACAAGGGTGTACTTTGCCTGGTGTGTTGGACCAATGACCATTTGAGATAGCCCCATGGTTGTCCTGGAGGCCACAAAGTCCCTGTCAGGAGTGCGTGCAGGAGCCAGCCCCTGTGACCGGCATGGCTTCTCAGGACTGGGGCTTTCCTAAATTTATTCTCAAGAGGCAAGGTGTGGCTGCACAGATGAGGCTGATTGGTAACTCACAGCACCTGGTGGCAAGAGCCGGGAAGGGATATACGGTCAGCATTTCCCTTTGGGTCTTTGCCATAGCAGGGACGTGGGTGGTGCTGTGGGTTAAAGCACTGAGCCTAGGACTTGCCGATCAAAAGGTCGGCGGTTCGAATCCCCGCGACGGGGTGAGCTCCGGTTGCTCAGTCCCTGCTCCTGCCAACCTAGCAGTTTGGAAGCACATCAAAGTGCAAGTAGATAAACAGGTACCACTCCGGTGGGAAGGTAAATGGCGTTACCATGCACTGCTCTGGTTCGCCAGAAGCGGTTTAGTCATGCTGGCCACATGACCCGGAAGCTGTATGCCGGCTCCCTCGGCCAATAAAGCGAGATGAGTGCCACAACCCCAGAGTCGGTCACGACTGGACCTAATGGTCAGGGATCCCTTTACCTTTACCTTTACCTTTACCATAGCATCACGCTTCCTGCCTTGCTGCATTTGGCTTCTTGACTCCTAGTTTCCTGATCCTCAGACCCTTGGCTTCGTGACTCCTGGCTCTCGTTCCTGCTCCCACCCCTCTGTCTTGCCCCCGGTCCCGACATCCTCCACCAGGACTTTGACCGCCCGTAAACCAGACTGTGACAGTCGCATTCTCCCTCCTTCCTGCAACCCCCATTCTGTCTTCCTGCCGGGGTCGTTTATTGTTTTCAGCAGAGTGTGTCCTGGAAATGGCAAGGCATTAATTGCAGGCCTGCCAAACTGTCAGCCTTTGGTCCCCATCCTATCTCAGCTAAAACACTTGCAGGGGGGAAATGTGCAAATAGAGCAAGTTGCCTGATAGTCAATCAATATGAAAGGCTTTGCTACCTAGCTCACATGGGAGTCCAGTGTTACACTCAGTGACATGGCGCATAACTTTGCAGCACGGCTGAGTCTGATGCTGTTGACATCTCTTTTCAGGCCAATCTGACAGGCGGAATTTGTCAGTCCTGCAAACTCTTATCTAAAGATCATGCGCAGCTTGTTGGTTTTCCATAGGCATCTGGTTGGCCACTGTGAGAACAGAATGCTGGACTAAATAAGCTATGTGCCTGACCCACAGAGATCCAGCAGACTCATCTTATGTCTCTCTCTGTGTGTGTTGTGTTGGCCATGAACTGTATAGCCAGCTTTAAAAAAGGAAGAAGATTAACACACCACAAACCCTAACTGTGTCTACTCAGAAGTAAGTCCTGTTGAATTCACCAGGGCTTACTCTCATGTAAGTGGAATTGCCCTGACCAAATAACTCCCCAAATGCTGCCTGAACAGGGACAACATGACTACAGCAATTGAGGCATTGCTAACTTCAAAACCAAATTGCTGCAATGCTGTTTACATGGGGCTCCCCTTGTGGTTGGGAGTGTCCCAAAGGCCAGAAAGAGAAGTATGGATGGCCACATTTGGCCCCCAGTTCTGCGGTACAGCTAAGTACAGGTGAGCATCTCTCCAAAATCATAGCTCACTCACCCACATTTCTTATTGAATCACCCTTCTCCGTTTAAAGGACATGAAGGTGGTCTATTTAGGACTTGGATGTTCAACAGGCAAACTCCAGTTATCTGGATCTCTCATATCTCCCTGCATTGCTGCATGTTGAAAGCACTTTCTGTCCCTTATTCCAATATCCTTTATGACCTTCTGCATCCTCGAGACCTTTATCACCCGCAAATTTCCTGTCTCAGAAATGGAGAGGGAACAAGATTTCTGATCAGAGACTTGCTTCCATTTGCCAGTCACAAGCAACAGCTGTTAGTTAGAAGGGCAGAACTTGGAACTGGGCGTCTCCATCTGTTTCACCCTTTTCAGCAGGGATGTTACTGAATTTTCTCACACCCACCTTTGTGAGGGTTTGCCGTGAAGGTTGGGCAGGGCACTTTGCTGCCTGTGGCAAAGGACTAGCTAGCACCCTAAACGCACACATGTACAGAAGTCCAGTCGTATTGGACTTCGGTTCTCATTGCAGGGTTGCATCCTGCAGCACACCAGAAAGCATCTGACTGTCATAAACCCTGCAATGGCATCAAGGCTGGGGTTGGATTGGCAAGCCCTGGTGTAGAAGGAGGAAGAAATAGAGGATGCCACTGAATGATGGGAACACTGAATGATGGGGAAGCCCAGCAAGATGGGCAGTGCATAAATAATAAATTATTATTATTATAATTTATTATATAACATGGGTTGGAGGAAGGGGTGTCTCCTCTGTGTTTTCTGATATCCACTGCTATGGAAGGGGGAACAAGGATGCTGACTCTTCCATCCCCTGAACTTTCTGCGGAGTGGAGAACCACAGGGGAGGTTGGAGAAGGTGCAATCAACTGAGTGGGGAAGCAGGAGAGCATCAGCAATAGAGCAGGAGCCAGAACAGGAGGGTGCAGCCTGGTCATCTAGAACCAGATGCCACCTTCACCCGCCCTGACACAGCACATCCTTGCAAGTTTGACATTCCCACAAGAAGAGAGAGTCTCATGAGTGAACACGTCATGCCTTAAAAGCTTGGCAGGAGGAACAGGGGAACTTGCTGGAACATCCTCGTTGCTTTCCTCTATTTCTGAACGTCTCCTGAGCTCCTGAACCGTGACTTCTGAGCCCAGTGTCTGTTGCTGAGCCTTTCCTCCCTAAGAAAAAGCTCCTGAAAACACATCAATAATCTAGTGCAAATTTCACATCCTTGTATGCAATTTTGTCTAGCAAAGCAATTTCCCCTAATATAATGCATTTTTTTATTTTATTGTCATGATGAAAATATTTTATTTTATCCAAGGGTCTGTATGCCCCAAACTGAAGCAATGGAAATAGGCGGAATTCTTTTTCCAGGGCTCTCCAATCCCAGTGCTTTTGGTGGGGGAAAATGCTGAAGGAAATAAATACCGGTAGCTTTGATTTCACATGCTTCTTGCCTCTGAGGGGCATTTTATATATATATAACTGTGGCGGAGCCATTGAAGACTTTTCATTTGCTTCCCTTCCAAACTGAAGCCAGTCCCTTTCCTTCCAAACCCTTCCGGATCTTTTTCATTTATTCCCTTTGATTTAATATTGCTGCTGTTTGTATTTTGCTCCCTCCACACTCTTCTACCCCATACACACCCTTTCTTCCAAATCACAGTCATTTCTCATTTATTCTTTTTGATTTCAACTTGCTGCTGTTTGCATTTTTGAGTTGGAGCGTCTTAAGTGTTGCTTGCATATTTTTAGCAGAGGCAGTGGATCCCATCCCCATAGAACAGTTCTAGTCTCAGGAGCTTGTTTTATGGTCAATGTGTGTAGTCTGTTTTATACAGCCTCTCTCTCAAGTGATTTTATTCCGCCATCGTCTGTCTTACACTATTAAATTCTTAGTACTTTTCTTCTTCTTCTTCTTCTTCTTCTTCTTCTTCTTCTTCTTCTTCTTCTTCTTCTTCTTCTTCTTCTCTCCTCCTCCTCCTCCTCCTCCTCCTCCTCCTCCTCCTCCTCCTCCTCCTCCTCTCTTGGTTCTCCCCCTGCAATACAATAACCAAGCGACAGAGTTCTTCACTAGCTGTAGCTTCCAGACCATATTCAAGGATAGCCCTATGTAGAGTTCATTGCAGTAATCTATTCCCCCCCTATAATTTTAT
Organism: Podarcis filfolensis; assembly: GCF_964270895.1. Lineage (NCBI taxonomy): Eukaryota > Metazoa > Chordata > Lepidosauria > Squamata > Lacertidae > Podarcis > Podarcis filfolensis. The sequence goes on from NC_139616.1 coordinate 16,723,492, forward strand.
TAATTTTTCTGTTTCACATTTTAGAATATTCATTGAAACAACCTTAAAATATCACATGGCGTCAGCCCACTCAAGTGCGGGGGCAAGCCGGCATGCCCGAGTTCTCAGCTGGATCTAGACACATTAAAAAAAAATTTAAAAAATCAGGAAAATGCGTTGGAAAGCTCCTAATGGGAATCATGTTGCCGAAGGATCGAACTCTACAGTGCCATCTGGTTTCACAGTGTTATAACTCACGTAAAACACTTTTTTTTTTTTTTACTAATGTAGCTGAGTCCCTAGTGTTATGAGAGAAAGAGGAAAACTTTTTTCTGTCCACTTTCTCTCAGCCGTGCCTAATCTTATAAACTTCTATCATGTCCCCTCTTACTTGCCCTTTCTCCAAACTAAAACACTCCAAATGTTGTAACTTTTCCACATTGGGGATTGGCTTCTTCCCCTTGATCATTTTGGTTGTCCTTTCCTGAACCCTTTCCAACTTTACAGTTTCCTTTTTGAGGTTGTGTGTGTGTGTGTGTGTGTGTGTGTGTGTGTGTGTATCTCCATTATCCCTATCCTGAATGGAGATTAGCTCAATGCAAGGAAAGTATTTTAGAAGCAGCACTTGAGTGACAGTTTGCTGGCTGGTCAAAGGCCCTACCTTTGCCAAAACCCAGGTACCCTCTGAAGCTTGTCACAGTGACCTACATATTCACAGTCATCTTGCAAATGCTGAAATGCTTGCAGTACACTACTGCTTGCAAACAGTGGGCCATATGGAAACAGTACCATGGAACAATCTATCAAGAAAAAGATGGAAATTAGGGTAGACTTGAGGACAGTTGTTTCCTTGGGTGGATGAAAGGAAGAAAACAAAACTGATGGCCGGCAGCTGTATATACTCATTACAGACATAAGAAGAGTCCTGATGGCTCCCACCAAAGAATATGAAATGTGTGTCAAGGATAAAAGGAACCTGTGGAACCTCCTGGTGTTGTTGGACTACAACTCCCATCATCTAACAACCATTTGGCCATGGGAGTTAACGTTCTCGAGGGCTTTAGTTCCCCTGCTGCTGCCGTAGACCATACAGCATGGGTAGGCAAACTAAGGCCCGGGGGCTGGATCCGGCCCAATTGCCTTCTAAATCTGGCCTGCAGGTGGTCCGGGAATCAGTGTGTTTTTACATGAGTAGAATGTGTGTTTTTATTTAAAACGCATCTCTGGGTTATTTGTGGGGCATAGGAATTCGTTCATTTTTCTTTCCAAAATATAGCCCGGCCCCCCACAAGGTCTGAGGGGACAGGTCAATGGTGTAATCAGGTCTGAGGGACAATGGACCGGCCCCTCCTGAAAAAGTCTGTTAAGGGTGCCGAGAGTTGTAATTCCCCTCACAGAACTACAATTCCCTATGAAGGGGCTAGACAGCATCTTAAAAAGCAGAGACATCACTTTGCCAACAAAGGTTTTGAATTATGGTGCTGGAGGAGACTCTTGAGAGTCCCATGGACTGCAAGAAGATCAAACCGATCCATTCTGAAGGAAATCAGCCCTGAGTGCTCACTGGAAGGACAGATCCTGAAGCTGAGGCTCCAGTACTTTGGCCACCTCATGAGAAGAGAAGACTCCCTGGAAAAGACCCTGATGTTGGGAAAGATGGAGGGCGCAAGGAGAAGGGGACAACAGAGGACGAGATGGTTGGATAGTGTTCTTGAAGCTACCAGCATGAGTTTGACCAAACTGCAGGGGGCAGTGGAAGACTGGAGTGCCTGGCGTCCTCTGGTCCATGGGGTCACGAAGCGTTGGACACGACTAAATGACTAAACAACAATAACAACATGAAGGGGCTGATTGTTTAAACCAGTCTCAGAATAGGCGTCCCCTAGCAACTCTCAGTACCTTTAATGAAAAACGGCTTCCACAATTCTTTGGGGGAAGCCCTGACTGTTCAGAGTTGTACCACAGTGCTTTGATGGGAATTCAACCTTTGTGTTTACATTATATAATTCAGTAGGGAGGAGGATGGGAGCAAAACTAGTATGAGATGGCTCTGCCTGTCACTGGCTCTGGCTTCCCCTACTGTCAATCTCTCTGCTTCTGCCCCACCAGCCCCAATGGGCACCTGTCACCATGGCATTTCTACTTTTAAATCATATTTGGACGTAGCCAGATCTTCAGGAAGAGTCAAGACTTTGGTGGGCCTGAAGAAGCAATAATCTCACAGCAGCTGAATCTTCAGTGTAAAGGGGAACAGCAATATAGATTTTAATTTCTGGGGAAAACTCTGGAAGAGCCATCTGAAGTTTACAGCATGTTACTCCTTGAAGGAGAACTACTCAAAAATGATTTACAGATGCTATTTAACACCGAGTAGACTTGCTAAGATGTATAAGACTGAATCAGATAAGTGCTGGAGACGTAATGAGGTCAAGGGTATGTTCTTTCATATGTGGTGGACCTGTAAAAGGTAAAAAGAGTATTCGGAAATAATTTATAATGAACTGGAAAAAGGGTTTAAAAGCACCTTTCCAAAAACAACAACAACAAAAACGGAGTCCTTTTTGTTTGGGATAATATAGATGGAAATTCCCAGGTGTCAAAAATGGTTCTTTATGTATGCCACCACAGCGGCCCGTGTTTCGTTAGCCCAACAATGGAAAAGGAGCAAGGTCTCAACCAAAGAAGAATGGCAACTTAAACTGATGGAATATGCGCAGCTTGCGGATCTATCTTATAGAATAAGAGAACAAGAAGAACATACATTTAAAGAAGATTGGAAAATGTTTATTAAGTATATGGGGGGAAATTGTGTACACGTGAAAACATTGGCAGCATTAAGATAAATTCAACAGTGTGAATAAGTCTCGATGGAAGTAATAGTGGAATACTGAATGGTTTAGTTTCTATAAAATATGCAGGGATTTAAACGAACCATGGAAAGTGAAGAAGAGAAGTCGTTGATATTTTAAGGTTGTTTCAATGAATATTCTAAATTGTAAAACAGAAAATGTAATTTTCAGAAAATGTAAATATATGAATGAGAACAGCATGCCTCCAGGTTTGCCAGAAGGACCTCACACCTGCCAGTCACCAAATTTCCAGTGTGTTGATGCTCCATCTGATGGGCAGACCTTTCGCCTTGTTTCTGAAGTGCTCAGAGCTATAGGCTTTGCTCATAATGAGCCATGGCACTGATATAGAGCTGTTGGCACAACTTTGCTCAAGCTCTCGCTCTCTCTCACTCTTGGCAACCTATCCCTGGCTGCCACAGCCCTCCCAGATGCTATCAGCAGCCTGTTGTCCATCTCTTGCTCCAACAAACTGTCACCGTCTGAATGCCAAGGCAGGTGCGGAGCTGTGGTTACGGCAGGTGGTGGCACCTGTGCCCATTCGAGGCAAGCGACCAAGACAACCTGCCCTCCCACCGTGAGAGAGGACCATTCACCTGGCAGGTAGCGACGCCTCCAAAATTACCCACGTATCAACTCCTCCTTCAGTTTTGCAGTTCTCCGTTACCTGGCCTTGCTTCTGAAATGGAACTGATGTTTTGGGGGATTTTGTGTTGTTCCGGGCCTGTCATGCTTCTGCGGTTAGTACAGAGCATCGCTCAGGCTCAGTTTAGCTCCTCGCCTTTCCCCCCGCTCTGCACCATTGATGCATGTACACACATTGATCAAAACGCTTCAATGGCACAGTTTAAATACAACACTGTGCTGGGTGGGGCTGATCACAGTTGGAGCTACTGGGGTGGCCAGCTCCCAAGAGACTGTGATCTACTCACAGAGTTAAAAACTGGCAGTGATCTACCCCCTTTTAGGGGGGTTCAGGTCAAAGTTGCTGAGCTGTTTTTAGGAAGGAGTAAGGCCTGTTTTTAGGGGTTCAGGTCAAAGTTGTTGAGCTGTTTTTAGGAAGGAGTAAGGCCTGTTTTTAGGGGTTCAGGTCAAAGTTGTTGAGCTGTTTTTAGGAAGGAGTAAGGCCTGTTTTTAGGGGTTCAGGTCAAAGTTGCTGAGCTGTTTTTAGGAAGGAGTAAGGCCTGTTTTTAGGGGTTCAGGTCAAAGTTGCTGAGCTGTTTTTAGGAAGGAGTAAGGCCTGTTTTTAGGGGTTCAGGTCAAAGTTGTTGAGCTGTTTTTAGGAAGGAGTAAGGCCTGTTTTGGGGGGTTCAGGTCAAAGTTGTTGAGCTGTTTTTAGGAAGGAGTAAGGCCTGTTTTTAGGGGTTCAGGTCAAAGTTGTTGAGCTGTTTTTAGGAAGGAGTAAGGCCTGTTTTGGGGGGTTCAGGTCAAAGTTGTTGAGCTGTTTTTAGGAAGGAGTGAGGCCCGTTTTTAGGGGTTCAGGTCAAAGTTGATGAGCTTTTGTTAGCGGGGAGGAAAGCCCCATTTTTAGGGGTGCAGGGCAAAAATGTTGAGCTTTCTTTTGGAGGAGCAAAAGCTGTTGAGCTTCTTTGGGGAGAGCCACTGATCTACCACTGGTCTACCACAGATGTCCAGTGATCTACCAGTACAGCAACATCTAGAGAACCACTGCTTCTCCAGCCCTGCTTTAACCACGACACCCAGGGCTGGCTCAAGAGACTTGCTGCCTAAGGCAGTGTGTGCCCCACCTGCAAGACAAGACGCACAGTCCCCCAAACTGGCCAAGTTGTTTTCCATAGAATCATAGAATTGCAGAGTTGGAAGGGACCCCGAGGATCATCTAGTCCAACCCACTGCAATGCAGGAATATGCAGCCATCCCATACGGGGATCGAACCTGCAGCCTTGGCATTATCAGCACCATGTGCTAACCAACTGAGCTGTCCAGGCCCCCAAAGCAGGAAGTGCCTTCCCATGGGAGTAAAAATGCAATACTAATAAATTTAATAACCAATCATTTGCTGCCCTTTCGTGACATCCAAAATCAGCTGCCTGAGGCAGCCTCCTCACTCTGCCTTACAGCAGGACCGGCCCTGGCTACACCAGGATTCAGCAGGGCTTATTTCCAAGCAAGTGGGGTTAGGATTGCAGCTTTATCTTCCAGCTTTTACACGTCTGGGATATTTTTATTGCAGTTCTCAGCTCAAGAAATAAATCACAATGAGGAAAATGAACCCAAAGATATGCATTTAAATGCAAATTTTTATGCAGATTCTTTTTTTTAAAGATGAGAGGAGGTACATTCAAAAATGCATATTTAAATGCAAATTTCCATGCAGTTTTTAAAAAAATATATATATAAAATGTAAATCAATGGAGGAATGAAATGTACTTATGAATGAATGTAGACTGGAAATAGATTGATTTGTCCAAATTCAATTAATATTGAAGGAACAATTTCTGGAGTTTCTGTTTGGAGGCTGTAGGAATGGCCGAGTGATTTTTGCGACATAAATGTATGAGTTTAATATCATCTGTGGGTTTTCTAGGTCGGCATTCAGCAAAGCAAACTCCCCTGGATGGTGCAAAGATCATCTGAGGGCAGGAAAAATGTTAGCTGGGTGACCCTGAAAAAGAGGAGCCGAGAGGCAGAGAGAGCCTTGCACTTTCTGAAGCACAATGGGAAATGGGATTATTTGTTCTGCTGTTGCTGTTGATTGCAGCGAAAGGGAGAAAGCAAGATTAATTTCATCGGCTGACATTTTGCAGCCCTGCCAGGAAAGTATATTACCCAGAGATGTTGCCTAACAAAGCTAGCGCAGTGTGGCCAACTGTGAGTGAAAGCTTTATGAAAACAACTTGAAAGATCGGTAGAGGAATCTGAAATTAGATGTGTTTGTCACAGCTTCCGACAAAGCGTCTGGTGTTGCGACTTTCCCTGCCTGTCACAACTGAGGTGACATAAGGACATTCCAACGGTGGCTGCAACTGATCTCTGGCTGGCAGAGTTGTGCTCTTTGACGTTGCACATGCACAACATCTTTAGATACAACATGCATGGGCTTTAGCAGAGGAAATATCCATTTGCCTGCAGGAAGAAGCCAGTGCTTCTTTTGCCAGCTCCATCTGGTACGCAGGCTGAGACCCTATCTGCCTGTGGACTACCTTGCCAGAGTGGTGCATGCTCTGGTTATCTCCCGCTTGGACTACTGCAATGAGCTCTACGTGGGGCTACCTTTGAAGGTGACCCGGAAACTACAACTAATCCAGAATGCGGCAGCTAGACTGGCGGCCGCCGAGACCATATAACTCCAGTCTTGAAAGACCTACACTGTCTCCCAGTACGTTTCCGAGCACAATTCAAAGTGTTGGTGCTGACCTTTAAAGCCCTAAACAGCCTCGGTTCAGTATATCTGAAGGAGCGTCTCCACCCCCATCGTTCTACCCGGACACTGAGGTCCAGCACCGAGGGCCTTCTGGCGGTTCCCTCATTGCGAGAAGCCAAGTTACAGGGAACCAGGCAGGGGGCCTTCTCGGTAGTGGCGCCCTCCCTGTGGAGCGCCCTCCCACCAGATGTCAAAGAGAACAACAACTACCAGACTTTTAGAAGACATCTGAAGGCAGCCCTGTTTAGGGAAGCTTTTAATGTTCGATGTATTACAGTGTTTTAATATTTTTTTGGAAGCTGCCCAGAGTGGCTGGGGAAGCCCAGCCAGATGGGCGGGGTATAAATAATAATTATTATTATTATTATTATTATTATTATTATTATTATTATGCACTCCAACTCTCATCAGCCCATTGAGACCAATAGGAGAAATTTATCAACATTCCTGCTTACCCAGACATTTGACATCTGAAAGTCCTGTCCCCAGCAAACAAGTGATTGCTTCTACAGGTATTTAACTGTTTTCAGGGGACACAGGTGGCACTGTGGGGACGCGGGTGGCGCTGTGGTCTAAACCACTGAGCCTAGGGCTTGCCGATTGGAAGGTCGACAGTTCGAATCCATGCAACGGGGTGAGCTCCTGTTGCCCGGTCCCTGCTCCTGCCAACCTAGCAGTTCGAAAGCATGTCAAAGTGCAAGTAGATAAATAGGTACCGCTCCAGCGGGAAGGTAAACGGCGTTTCCGTGCACTGCTCTGGTTTTGCCAGAAGCGGCTTAGTTATGCTTGCCACATGACCCGGAAAAACTGTCTGCGGACAAACATCGGCTCCCTTGTCCAGTAAAGCGAGATGAATGCCGCAATCCTAGAGTTGTTCACAACTGGACTTAACTGTCAGGGGTTCTTTATCTTTTTAACTGTTTTCAGAAGATTATTTTAAACTTTTAAAGAAGTTTTAATTGCATTGCTTAAGTATTAATAAGTTTGCTGCTCTGGGCTCCTTTGATGGAAGGGAGGGATAGAAATATAAATGATATTTATAACATAGATTATAGTGAGGGACATAGGCACTGAGTCAGGAGAGGTGCGAAATCCCTTTGTCCCCCCCCCAATAAAATATTTGAGCCTCCTCCCCAAATTACTGGGTGTTAAGTTGTGGGTGAACATATCAGACGACACAGCGATTCTTCAAACAGCTCTTGTTTATTCACAGGCCAGAACAGAACTGAACTGAAGGGTTCAGCCAACCTGCTTATATAGAGCTCAACTACAAAGCAACAGTAACAACTTTCTGTAACTATCCAATCACTGAACGTCACTTTCAATTCCTTGTTTGCATATGCGGACCTGAGTGAAAACTATCTACAGTATCCCCCTGCTGGCCCAGGGCGAGAACTTCAGTACATAACACTGGGCATTGCCGTTCAAGTGGTATTCACGTGACACATCTTGTGATCTATTATTTGGGACTGGGCTTACCAGGCCCCCTTCTCGGCGGGGGGGGGGGTTAGTTCCCATCATTCCTCCTCAGTCCAGCCCCTGACAGTAGATTACTTGAAGGGATGGGATGCAGTTTGTTTGAAGAGCTTCTGCTGTGCATGCAGAAGGTCCCAGGTTCAATCCCTGGCGTCTCCAGGTAGAGCTGGGAGAGATCTTGCTCTCAAACCCTGGAGAGACACCACTAGTCAGTGTAAACAATCCTGAGCTAGATAGGCCAATGTAATACAATTCAATATAAAGCAGCTCCTTGCATTTTCAGTCCTACTTCGCTTTTTTCCTGGTCGAGTTTTATCTATTTTTGATACTCCCCAATATATTATCGCTGATTGCTTTGCCTGCAAGTAAAAACAGGCAAACAAACAAAATCTCACCTCTCTCCAGTGGCAATAAGTTTATTTTAAACATCTTTAAATGCTATTGTATGCCGCTGCAAATCACTTGTCATAGCCGCTCAGGAAAGCTAACAAGTTGCTGTTTTGCTGAGAAGCGGTTTCTCAGCTGTGTAAATCAGATTAATAAAGCGAGTGTTGTGTGATTCCAACTCTTCCTGGGGCGGCTGGAGGCTTGTCTGAAATATGTGTGTTGCGTTTTTCCAGCTCCGCTTGCTCTTTGGGGCCATTCAGTAGGATGGATGGATCAGGCTGTCAGTTCTGTATGTATTCATTCATAAATCCATTACATCTGCCCCACTGATCACTGGCATGTTGTTTCTTTTCTCATTCACTGATGGCATATGATCAGGGAGGAAAACACGGAAGTAAAAATGCGGGAAAGAGGAGAAAATGAAGTTCACCTTAATCAAGAAAAGTTCAAGCTGGAGAGCAGCCCCATGACAGAAAGCCGTGAAGTGAGGAGTTCCCTGGACTGTGGAGAGAGCAACAACAACATAAGCCTCTGCTATTTTTGTGTTTAAACGGCTTGTGCTATTCCGCACCGGTGCTTGCAAAGGAAAAGAGTGTGCAATATGGCATTAGGGCTGCAAGGCAAGGTTTGCTGGATTAATCTCCTAAATGAGTCCAGAAAGAGTAGGGTAATCTTTTCCTGGCTCCTTTTCATCATCTAAGCTCTCCTCTCTGCTGTTGTCAACACCGTGCTTCTCCTCCCCCCCCCCCAACATACTGCACAACACAATAGAGGCAAACGATTGGCTTGTCGCTGCAGCATTTTCTGCTGCGCTTTGAGAATTCTTGGTGCATGTTGTTAATGCTTAATGGAAGGACTGGTAGATCTACCATTCATGGCCTGTTTCCTGTCCTATATGAAAACCTGGAATGTCCAAAATTTGGGACCTAAGAAACCCAGTTTTTTGGTGTGCTTTAAATTGGGTGTGGCGTTTCCATGTGCTGCTCTGGTTCGCCAGAAGCAGCTTAGTCATGCTGGCCACATGACCAGGAAGCTGTCTGCAGACAAACGCCAGCTCCCTCGGCCAATAAAATGAGATGAGCGCCACAACCCCAGAGTCATCTGCGACTGGACCTAATGGTCAGGGGTCCCTTTACCTTTACTAAATTGGGTGTATGCAATTTACACTTAAGGGACACGGGTGGCGCTGTGGGTTAAACCAAAGAGCCTAGGACTTGCCGATCAGAAGGTCAGCGGTTCGAATCCCCGCGACGGGGTGAGCTCCTGTTACTCGGTCCCTGCTCCTGCAAACCTAGCAGTTCGAAAGCACATCAAAAGTGCAAGTAGATAAATAGGTACCGCTCCTGCAGGAAGGTAAACGGTGTTTCCATGCGCTGTGCTGGTTCACCAGAAGTGGCTTAGTCATGCTGGCCACATGACCCAGAAGCTGTACGCCGGCTCCCTCGGCCAGTAAAGCGAGATGAGCACCGCAACCCCAGAGTCGGTCATGACTGGACCTAATGGTCAGGGGTCCCTTTAATTTACACTTGGAGGGGGGAAGACTTGCACCCACCCACTCTGCTCCATCATTGCAACAGCCACCTAGACTTGCCTCAACATGGGTGTAGTCGGCATGTCTGAAAAGGCACAGCAAAGGCAGATGCAGCTAGAGATGGCCTCATTTGTTGGTTACAATGTCCGCCAGTTTCAGTTCTCCACATTATCACAGCAGCTTGCGATTTTCTTTAGACGTTCCTCGTGAAAATGTTTTAGTGTGCATTTTAGTGTGAATGGACACATTTTTGCAGGCAATTTTAAATAAAAACACTTTTTTTTTTTGCAAGCCGTTCCCCCTAATTTTCATCAATATGCACATTTTTATGAGCACTTCTGCCTAGCATTTTCAGACACACTGTTTGGTTGGATAACTGCATTGCAAAATTTTGGACAAGTGTGAATTTTGAGGAGAATGGCGCTGTGTATTTGCTTCAAGAAGTAGGACTGGTAGCCTGTCATTAAAATGCAAACAGAATTGAACCTCTCTGTCATCTTGACACACAGATGCATGTATACACAGATGCTTCATGGGGTCAGGAAATTCAGAGTGTGCAGAGTTCCCAACCTCATGGAACACCTGCCCAGGTCTGGCAGAGGTGAGCTGAAATGATTGCCTCAGTCACAGGGAAGAATTGAGGGTGGCTGATTTGGTTTATTTAGGGGGTCAGAGATCACAAAAACAAAATACTTTTTTCATCTGCACACTGAGAAGAAAGAACAGCAGACAGGCAGATCTGTTGCTGATGTGGCAGGTTCAGGAAACCCTCCTATACACAGAAAGTCAGCATTAAGCAGACCAGTGTGTGTTAAGCAGGTGTAAGGGGAGCGGGTGGCACTGTGGTCTAAACCACTGAGCTTCTTGGGCTTACCAATCAGAAAGTCAGTGGTTCAAATCCCCATGATGGGGTGAGCTCCCGTTGCTCTGTTCCAGCTCCTGCCAACCTAGCAGTTCAAAAGCATGTCAAAGTGCAAGTAAATAAATAGGTACCGCTCCTGTGGGAAGGTAAATGGCATTTCCGTGCACTCTGGTTTCCGTCACGGTGTTCCATTATGCCAGAAGCGGTTTAGTCATGCTGGTCACATGACCTGGAAAGCTGTCTGTGGACAAATGCCGGCTCCTTCAGCCTGAAAGCGAGATGAGTGCCACAACCCCATAGTTGCCGTTGACTGGACTTGACTGGGGTCCTTTACCTTTTTTAAGGTTACACCAGAATATGAACCAGCCTTATAAAGCCTACAAATACAAATTAACATATAACGCTTAAGAACAATTTAAAACAACCCCTCCCCAATAAACAACACCCATTCATAAAAGAGATTTGAAAAGATAAAGCAATCTGGGTAAAAGGGTATTGGGAAATAATTCATAATGAATTGGGAAAAAAAATGTTTAAAAGTACTTTCCCAAAAAAACCAGAGTTCCTTTTGTTGGGGATAATTCAAACAGAAATTCCCAGGTGTCAAAAAAGGTTATTTTTGTATGCCAGTACTGCAGCCTGTGTTTTGTTAGCCCCCAAATAGAAAACGACTGAGGTCCCAACTAAAGAAGAATGGCAACTTAAGCTGATGGAATATGCCCAGCTTGCAGACTTAACATATAAAATAAGAGAACAAGAAGAACATACATTTAAAGAAGATTAGAAAATGTTTATTAAATATACGGGGGGGGGGGGAATTGTGTACACTTGAAAATGTGGGCAGCATTAAGATAAATTCAACAGCGTAGACACATTTTGATGGATGTAATAATGGAATTCTGAATGGTTTAGTTTATGTAAAATATGCAGGGATTTATGGTATGCAAAATGAACCATGGAAAGAGAAGAAGCAAAGTCATTGATATTGTAAGGATGTTTAAATGAGTATTTAGAACTGTAAAACAGAAAATATAATTAAAATTATATATAAAAAAGTAAAGAAAAGATAAAGCAATCAGAGCAGTTGTACATCTTACAAAACCGTAGCCCTGTTCGCTCAAGAAGGCTCTTCTCCATACATCAGATACAGATGTGGATGCCAGGTGACAGCAGCTTCCACATCCAGCACTGTGCATCAACATCTGGAATGGGTGTGGAAGGACCCTATCCAGCTCTTAGGAAACATACAAAACTTCCTTACACTGAAGTCAGATCGAAAGCCCATTTAGCTCAGCATTGTCTGCACTGATTGGCAGCTGGTTTCTGGGGTTTCAGAGAAGAGTCTACCTGGACAAGCCAGGGATTGAATCAGACATCTTCTGCATGAAAAGCAGGTGTTCCATCAGTGAGCTACACTAGGCTACAGCCCTTCCTTCCCTTTCAAGAACCATTCCTGTCCAAGAACTTATCATGAACCTTGTTCTCTTAGAATGGCAGTGGCGCCTACCTGAGAGGTGCCGGAACTGAGTTCTGGTGAGTTCCAGCTAAAAAAAATTGTGGTTCTTCTCATGAGTCAGTTGGATGTCAGTTAAGCTTCTTAAATCCCAGTGACTTCAGGCAGGGCACCCTTTAGCACATGGTAGGCAAACTAAGGCCCGGGGGCTGGATCAGGCCCAATCGCCTTCTAAATCCGGCCCGCAGACGGGCCAGGAATCAGCGTGTTTTTACATGAGTAGAATGTGTGCTTTTATTTAAAATGCATCTCTGGGTTATTTGTGAGGCATAGGAATTCGTTCATTCCCCCTCCCTTCCAAAATATAGTCTGGCCCCCCACAAGGTCTGAGGGACAATGGACTAGCCCCCTGCTGAAAAAGTCTGCTGACCCCAGCTTAGCTGAAATAGATTATTATGAACTGATTTACCCCATCAATTTCCAAATGTCTAGCTAAATTGAAGCATGTTGACTTTATGTATTCCAGATTATTGCTGTTTATCTATTAACTATGAGTACGGTCTCAGCTTCCACTCTTTTGACATCTTCTGCACATGGCTATTTGACATCTTTTAGAACGATAATATTAAAATTCCAGTACCATAGCAACTGGAAATGCTGGTCATGAATTATTCCATTATGATGAACAAAAGATCGTCGGGATCACTTCCAGAGCTCTCTTTCTCCGCTGTTAACCTGTTTTATGGTTCTGTAGCACCAAGAGCAAAGACTCTTCCCCGCTTGTCATTTAGGAGATGAACTTGGCAGACTCTCTGCAACAGCCGTGAGGTAATGGATAATGTGCCACTCTGTGGGATTTTATTCTGTATGGTTGGGTAAAAGTGAATGCTTTTTCGGCAGATGATGTAATCAAATCAGGATATCTCTCTTATGAACATCAGTCAATAGTGCCAGAAGAGCTTAGCTAATGTAGGTCTATAGGGACATCTCTTGTCCCAGAGGAGGTAAGAATACTCTTGCTCAATTTGATATCTCCAGAAATTTATCCTCTGTACGATCGAAGAACTACATTTTTCATACAAACCAGACCTGGAATGCCCACATGGAGGCAAGGGCGTAGCCAGGATTTATGTTAGGGGGCAAGCAGGACACTCACCTGTCATCATCCTGTGTCTGGCTCTGTCTAGCCAGATTCGGAATGAAATGTCTCAACAACAGTTGCTTTAAATTGCTTTCTTTTGACCCCAAGTGCTCAGAAGAATCTGCGGAAATCTTCAGCCATTTGAAAACCAGCAAGTTAAATTAAAAAATAACACCAGGGAGTACCTTTTAAGTAGTTAATGAGTAAATTTTGCAAAATTTCATCTTATTTTCTTTTTTAAATTAACTAAACTAAAACGAGTTTTCTTGGATTTGCTGAAAACCATCCAACCTCTGCTTAAAAGCCCCCAAGGAAGGAGAGTCCACCACCGTCCCAGAGAGTCTTACCATTAGAAAGTTCTTCCTAATGTTTAGTCCGAATCTCCTCTCCTGCCTTCCCCTCTGGAGCAGCAGAAAACAAGCTTGCTCCCTCTTGCAGCCCTCAGCTATTGGAAGATGGCTCTCCTCTCTCCTCTCAGTCTCCTCTTCTCCAGGTTAAACATACCCACCTGCCTCAACTGTTCCTCATAAGGCTTGGTTTCCAACTGCCTCAACCATTCCTCATCAGGCTTGGTTTCCAACTGTCTCAACCGTTCCTCATCAGACTTGGTTTCCAGACCCTTCATCATCCTGGTTGCCCTCCTCTGCTCACCTTCCAGCTGCTCAATATCCTTCTTCAACTAGCCTGCACTGACTGGCAGCAGATCTCCAGGGTTTCAGATGGAGGGGGGGGGACATTCCCAGCCCCTCCTCCTGGACAGGACAGAAGACCTGCATGCAAAACAGATGGTCCAATCCGGCGCTATGGAGACGCCTAGCCTGCCTTGAAGGATGTGGGGATGGTCTCCCTTTGGAAACGGGACCACAGGAAGAAGGATGTGAAATGCCAACGTGAATCTGCCGGGAGAAGATGCAGCCCAGGTGGAACACCAGATGTCTCCAAGTTCTGACTGTGGAGCATCACCTCTCAGGAGGAGCCAAGTCCAGATGAGGGGGTTGCCACGGTGACAAAGACCTGCCCTCCTTTGTGACATCTCTTCCTTCTCCCTTAAAAGCCAGAGACTTGCAGGAGGCCATTGTGGGTTAGTAGTGAGGCGAGTTGAGCAGTAGAGAGAGGTAGTGGAGATGATAAGGAGAGGTGTTCTTTGATGGTTATTTTGATTTTGATTTGATTTACTGTGGTACCTTGGGTTAAGAACTTAATTCGTTCTGGAGGTCCACTCTTAACCTGAAACTGTTCTTAATTTGAGGTACCAATTAGCTAATGGGGCCTCCCGCTGCCGCTGTGCGATTTTTGTTCTCATCCTGAAGCAAAGTTCTTAACCCAAGGTACTATTTCTGGATTAGCAGAGTCCGTAACCTGAAGCGTCTGTAACCCGAGGTACCACTGTATTACTTTTATTTGATTTATTTGATTTTATTAATTTTTATTTTATTATTTTACTTTTTTATTTTAACACTTTTATTTTACTTTTTTATTTTACTTTTTGTTCTCTATTTGCATATTTTTTATTTTACATTTCGTGGACATTTTTGCACATTTTTGTATATATTTTGTATATATTTATTTTGTGCATAGAGGAGTAGTTAAGGGTAAGTGTAGGGTTAGGGTTAGGCTTAGGGCTGGGGTTGGGGTTGGGGTCAGAGTTAGGCTTGGGTGGGCATTTTAGATAGCTAGTTTAGAGAGGAGGGTGGGACTTCTTCATGAACAAAATGTGCAGACTGTAAGTAGCATTCCGTTGCTTTCTCTTGGTCTCCTGGGGTGTGTGTGTGTGAGTCCTGGGGTCCCCTGCACAGCCTTAGCTCTCTTGAAATCAACCTGGCCAGTCTTCTCCAGAGAGCTCAGCTCCTCCACACTCTTCCCCTGCCTTCCCCTTTTCTATCCCCTCTCATCATTTACATTTACTAGGACATTCCTAGCCCACTTTCCTCCCAGGAGCTCAAGGTGGCCTTCATGGTTCTCTCTGCCACCAACTGTTATCTTCGCAGCAGCCCTGCAAAGTAGGCTAGGCTGGCCCAAGGTCCACCAGGGAGCTTCATGGCTGAGTAGGGATTCGAACCCTGCTCTTCCAGGTCCTCCTAGTCCAGCGCCCCAACCATTACACCGCTGCCTGGCTCCATTTTGCATCTCTCCAGCTGCCCTACAACTTCGGCCTTCTCCCCCTTCCTGGGGGTCTCTCTGGCTTCAAGGAAGACCACCACCTTCTTCATGTTCTCCTCCACTTCTGGGACACCTTGATGCTTGGAGGACCCTCGTAGGGGTCTCCCTCTGTTAAATGTTCGGGAAATGTCAGAAGCCCAAGGCAGTATAAGTTCCTCAATTACGTTTATTCAACATTTGTCAGTGACAACAGCTCACTCATAGGAAAACAAGAACCGAACTGACTGGACAACACAATAATAATGCCGGAACATGAACTGACCATTGACAGTTGACAGTTGCAAGTGCATGTGCTTACTTGCCATTAGAATATTTGTCTACCAACGCTTATACGATTGGTTAGAATGCGCCTTGTAACATAAAATGCGTTAAACCCAATACATAACACCCTCCTCCTGGAAGGGTAAGGTAAAGGGACCCCTAAACCATTAGGTCCAGTCATGACCGACTCTGGGGTTGCGGCGCTCATCTCCCTTTATTGGCCTAGGGAGCTGGCGTACAGCTTCCGGGTCATGTGGCCAGCATGACTAAGCCGCTTCTGGCGAACCAGAGCAGCGCCCGGAAATGCCGTTTACATTCCCGCCGGAGTGGTACCTATTTATCTACTTGCACTTTGACGTGCTTTCGAACTGCTAGATTGGCAGGAGCAGGGATTGAGCAATGGGAGCTCACCCCATTGCGGGAATTCGAACTGCCGACCTTCTGATCAGCAAGCCCTAGGCTCTGTGGTTTAACCCACAGCGCCACCCGCGTCCCTTTCTCCTGGAAGGGTAGGTCTGTCCTAAGAAGACGAGGCAGAGCAGCCCTTTAACAGCTGGCAATGCTTCTCTTTTCTTTGGGCTGGAGCTCTTGAACCCATAGCACTTGGGGCCTCCTTTCTCTCTCTGCCAACTCTTTGTGCTCTGCGCTGCCTCTTTCCTCTTTCAGGTCTCTTTCAGGTCACTGAACTGCAGAGAGATGGAAGGAATGGGCCAGATGCCCCTCCTCAAACACAAACACCCCCCCAAGAATTGGGGCTGCCGGCTTCTGAGTCGCTCTCTGCTCGTCTCTTCTAGGTTCAGGTGCTTAAGATGCCTGATCGGCCTTAGCAACAGAGTGCCCCCCCCCCCGCAAGGCCCGGAGGAGCCGGTGGCATCAGGTGAGCAAGTGGCCCTTCTTTTTGGGACAGAGGAGGGCAGGAATGGGCTAGGGGAGCAGCTAGTCAAAAGATGCACAGAGCCAGATGACTGGATCCGACCCAAGGTCCATCTGGGCCAGCGTCTGGAAACCCAACCACACTATTTTGTGGGGTCCGATGGAGGAAGCAGGGGGCTGGGCTGCGGGGCAAGGTGGGGGGTAGTTGTCAGCAGGAGGGGCACCTTCCCTGGGGAGCCATATTTTGGGGGCAGGAGGCCAGGATTGGCTTCCAAGGCCTGGGGGATCCCTCCCCTGTAGTAGGACTTGGAATCCAGGAGAAAACTCTTGGAATAGCATTGCCAGGGGCTCGGGGATGAACACATCGCACAGCTCGTACTCTCCCCTGCCTGCTCCTTCAGCCAGAAGTGGGGGCAACAGCATGTGGGTGGGGGGCACATCAAATGTCAACCCCCCTCAGGATGTCACCTGGGGCGGGCTGCCCCCACTTCACCCCCCTTCCGATGCCTCTGGCTAAGCTAGAAAAAAGACCAGTCTTCTGCCCCCTTCCCGGAGCCTGGATTCCGCATAGGAATACATACCTACAGGTGTGAGATGGAAGCCAAAATCTGGGTCAGGCCAGAAGGGATCTCTTCTATTGTAAGTACAGTAATTGCAAGCCAAAGGAATTTCTGTTGTCAGAAGCTGAGCTGCGATCAGCATCTAGGAAAGCCAGTAAACTCCCTGATGGGAAGGAAGAAACAAAGTTGGGCAGAAAGGATGCAAGGATTTCTATCCTTCCTAGGTTTTGGGAGAGGCAGATGCAGTTCCAAATGTTTCCATTGTTTTCTGGTGGGTTCCGAGTACATTCAGAAAGACACAAGAAGGGGGATAGGCAAACCTGTCCATTCTGGTGGTATTCCCCCCCAACTTAATTCCCCCCTCCAATAAAGTTTTATTTGGTTTTACAAGTTCGTTCACACAACTAACATTCTTGCAAACATTAAAATTAAAACAAGATTCTGCCGAATCTTAGGACTTCCCTCCTCCCCTCCGTGCGTTCTTTAAATACCTCTGTCAACTGCATATTATAAATTCATCCAAATTTCAGTCTTCCATAATATCCAAAGTCTTTGTCATAGAATCATAGAATCATAGAGTTGGAAGAGACCACAAGGGCCATCGAGTCCAACCCCCTGCCAAGCAGGAAACACCATCAGAGCACTCCTGACATATGGTTGTCAAGCCTCTGCTTAAAGACCTCCTTGTCACATTGCAAGAGTTATTTAAAGCATGCCAAAGAGTTCAAGTGTTTACAGAGTTCATTTAGATATAGTCTATATTTATCCCATTCTCTATTGAAGCTTTGATCCTCCTGATTTCTAATTTTCCTGGTCAATCTTGCCATCTCTGCATAGTCCAGTAGCCAATCCGCTTTTGTAGGTATCTTATCATCTTTCCAACTCTGGGCAAGCAGTGTCCTTGCAGCAGTAGTAGCGTACATGAACAGTCTTTTCAATTCCTTCGGTTACAATTCCTAACAAAAAGATTTCTGGTTTGTTTGTTTTTTAAAAAAACCCATTATTTTAAACTTTTTTTAAAAAAAAGTTCATTATATGTCATTTCCCAGAATTCCTTTATCATTTTACAATTCTACCACATATGATAGAAGGTCATCCATCAATTTATGATCTTTATTTTTAAAAAAATCATGGAGGTTTGTCTGCAATTTAATGTGAATTTCCCCTAAAAGACATATTCCAAATGTGCACCAACAACAAGTTGGTGAGCCCTGAATGCTTGGTCTGACTTCACACCCAACCAGGGGTGCCATCTCCTTGGGGCCAAGCCCTTTTGGGGCCCCCCTATATTTTGGGGGTAGGGGCTGCCCCTCCCCCAAGTCCAAGAAATCAACATTTGATGATCTCCTTCTATCGGTCCACAATAGAAAGTGTCCTTTCATACTGCATCACAGCATGGTACGCTGGTTTGACATCAACTGATAGGAAATGCCTACAGAGGGTGGTGAATACAGCACAAGATATTATGGGCTGTCCCGTGAATCTGCTGGATGAAATAGCGGAAGAAAGTTGCTTCAGGAGAGTGAGGAAAATTCTCAGGGATGATTCACACCCTGGCCGGCACTTTCTTGATCTCCTGCCCTCGGGAAGAAGATATAGAAGCAGGATTAGTCGCACCAACAGGGTAAAGAACAGCTTCTATCCGTGGGCTGTTAGGCTGCTGAAGGAAAAGATTACAACAGGGCAACTGGCTTTCGGGTTTGGTGGGTGTGCGTCAGTAAACGAGGGGAATTGAGACTAAGAGAGCTGAGTGGGGGTGTGTGTTCGTGTAATCTCACTGTATACAAGTTGTACAAGTGACAATAAAGTATTTCAATTTCAATAAAAGAAGCATGGAGCGAAGTGGCCAGCTCCTTCTCCTCCTTCTCCTGCCGTGGAGGAGAAGGAGGGTTGAAGCAGCCTTCCGCCAGTGGAAGAGGAAGCCGCCAGTTATCGAAGCCACAAGGCCGCCATGTTCAACTCCGCCCCCAGCTCCTCCCAATGCCCTGACATCACGGGCACGACGTTGGCCTCCCCGATTGCCCTTGCAAACTGGCACCTCTGCATCCTACACAGTCTTGAGCAATTAGGCATTCAGAGTTTGCGCATGATGCCTATGTAAGACAGGCTTCTCTATACAGTGGTACCTCGGATTAAGTACTTAATTCGTTCTGGAGGTCTGTTCTTAACCTGAAACTGTTCTTAACCTGAAGCACCACTTTAGCTAATGGGGCCTCCTGCTGCCGCTGCGCCACTGGAGCACAATTTCTGTTCTCATCCTGAAGCAAAGTTCTTAACCCGAGGTAATATTTCTGGGTTAGCGGAGTCTGTAACCTGAAGCATATGTAACCCGAGGTACCACTGTACAAGTGCAGCGTGGGTGCCACAATTGATGGTGAAATATACTCAGAGTCGCAAAGTGATTTCATGCTCTTTATTCAGCTCATAGTGGTGAGGAGGAATGAATGAATGTCCCCTCAAAGTATCTGCTTTATATACATTATTTACACAATGGGCTGCACATGATTGGCTAATTCCAGAATTCTACTGTAAGCCAATCAGGTTGTGGATTCACTTCTATCTGGAGCATGATTGGGTGGTTCCTGCCAACCAATCATACTGCTGCATTGTTCTAGGACCAATCAGACTGCTGCATTCTGAATCCTATTGTTCTAGAACCAATCAGACTGCTGCAGTTTGGATCCTATTCAACTCAGTACATAACAGATGGATTGCATTTATATCCCAATCTTTTCCCAGCATACCATACCTTCCAACATTTTGCAAGAAAAAAATGGGGCACCCCCCCATCTCCATCGCTTGCCCCCTCCCTGCTACTGACCACTTTGTCGCTCATCCACTCGGCCCCTCCATTTTCCTTCTCTCTCACCTTTGCTGTTTTGGCTTCCTGCTCAGAGGCCTAGAGCGGACTCAGGAAGGTCGCGCTAATCCCTGCCACGTCCAGAGATGCCACTCAGCCTAGAGCGGCCTCCAGGAAAATTGGAACATCCCAAATTGGGTGGGTTCTGTAAATTTGGGTTGTCACAATTATTATTATTATTAGAATTTATATACCACCCTATGCCTGGGGGTCTCAGGGCGGTTCACAGAATAAAATCAAGATACAGTGGTACCTCAGGTTACATACGCTTCAGGTTAAGTACTTAACCCGAGGTACCACTGTATAAAACCACAAAATACATAACAAAAATAAAAGCGACAACCCAATAACCCCCCCCCCCAAAAAACCCCCACATTTTAAAAGGGCATAGGATGTCAGTCAAATGAACCAAAGGCCTGGTTAAAAAGGAACATTTTTGCCCGGTGCCTAAAGGTGTATAATGAAGGTGCCAGGCGAACTTTCCTGGGGAGAGTATTGCACAGATGGGGAGCCACTGCAGAGAAGGCCCCATTCTCGTGTTGCCACCCTCCACACCTCTCGAGGAGGAGGCACGTGAAGGAGGGCCTCAGAAGATGATCTCAGGATCCGGGTAGGTTTATATGGAAAGCGGTGGTCCTTGCGGTATTGCGGTCCTGAGCAGTTTGAGGTTTTATAGGTCAAAACCAGCACTTTGAATGGGGCCCAGAAACTAATTGGTAGCCAGTGCAGTCGGACCAGGATCGGTGTAAAATGCTCAAACCGTCTTGCTCCGGTGAGCAACCCGGCCGCTGAATTCTGCATTAAATTGGGACACTTGAGGGGTTTGGCATACCTGGTTTTCCTTTTCCTTATTTAATCCCCACAACAACCCACTGAGGTAGGGTAGGCTGAGAAATAGTGACTGTGGCCCAAGGTCACCCAGTGAGCTTCATGGCTGAGTGATGATTTGAACCCAGGTCTCTGGAAAAATCAAAATTGGAAACAGAACTGTTAGATCCCAAAACTAAGATACTATCAAGAATGTATAACTTGCTGTTGAAATGGAATACTCAGGATGAAACGGTAAAATCTGCTATGATAAAATGGGCACAAGATGTTGGACATAACATTATGTTTGCTAACTGGGAACAGTTGTGGACCACAGGTATGAAATTTACGGCATGTAATGCCTTAAGAGAGAATATTATGAAAATGATATACAGGTGGTACATGACACCAGTCAAGCTTGCAAAAATCTATCATTTGCCCGATAATAAATGTTGGAAATGTAAAGGAAATGAAGGTACATTCTTTCACCTTTGGTGGACGTGCCCAAGGATTAAGGCTTTCTGGGAGATGATTTATAATGAAATGAAAAAGGTATTTAAATATACCTTCCTGAAGAAACCAGAGGCCTTTCTCCTGGGCATGGTCGGCCAATTGGTGTTAAAGAAGGATAGAACTTTCTTTATGTATGCTACAACGGCAGCAAGAATACTCATTGCAAAGTATTGGAAGACACAAGATCTACCCACCCTGGAAGAATGGCAGATGAAGGTGATAGACTATATGGAATTGGCGGAAATGACTGGCAGAATCTGAGACCAGGGAGAAGAGTCGGTGGAATAAGATTGGAAGAAATTTAAAGACTATTTACAGAAACATTGTAAAATTAATGAATGTTAAAATGATGTCGGAATGAAATTAAGTGGTTTTAGCAGCAATGTTATAAAGGAGTATGTAAAAATGGATTGTTAACAGGTGGAAATGTAAAGCTATAATATATTAAGATAAAGAATTAAGATAAAAACAAAGAGGGAAAGGATTTGCTGAATTAACCATTTGAACTGGAATACAAAAAAGGGAGGTGTGAGGAGGTCAGGGAAATAAGTAAATGAAAGGCAAGATATGGAAAGATGGGTTTATTTTTAATTGCTTCTATTTTTTCTGTATTTTGTATTTTCTGCTCTTTTTTCTATTTCTTTTTTTACTTTTGTAACTCTTTCTGAAATTTTAATAAATATTTTTTTTAAAAAAAGATTTGAACCCAGGTCTCCTAGGTCCTGGTCTGACAATCTAATTACTACACCATACTGACAGACTGCGTAGAGTGAGGAGGGTGAAGTATCTTGCTTTAGAAAAGACAGGTGAAATGGATGCCCCGCAGTCTGAAATGTAAACTGAGGAAGACTTCCGGGGTGGCGCCATCGGCAAAAGCGGACTCCCTCTGAACTGGAGGGACCAGCTCCGCGCGAAACGGGTCGTTTCCACTACGGCGAAGCGGGGACCCTTTAAAAAATCACAGGCGGATGAAGCCTGTGACCATGGGACTTTAGCGCCCCCCCAACCCGCAAAGGAACCCATTAACGGGCTCCGAAGCGAAGAGGGGGAAGTGGCGCGGTGCTGTGAGTCTACTGCTTTTTCCGTGGAGCGAAGCCGCATAGCTGTTGCCGGAGAGCGCTGCCTTTTTCCTGGGACTATTTGGCATCTAAAGAATCACCCGTGAGTACTTAAAACTTGAACAATTGGACTTTAAATAAGGACTGGCCAGTAGAGAGGAATTGGACTTAAAATTTACTTCAATTTGGTACTGAAACAGGAAGGTCTAAACAGGAAGTCAGCCTTCCGTTTCTTTGTAGTCAGAATAAAGCAAAGACAACGTAAACTAGAGCTTAGAAAATTACTTTTAAAGGATTGGCTTTCATCATTTAAAATCGTGGAACCCCCCTTCGGTAGCAGGAGAAGAAGGGGGATCTCTTTTTGGACTGTTTAAACCTGCAGAAGTGAGTTTAAAGTAAAGTAACTTTCCACCGTCCTGATCCTGGAGCGGAGTGTCAGGACTGATGTTTGAAGCTCATTGACCAGAGACAAATGTTTTTGACAGACAGCTAAAAGAAAAGTAACATAGTGACTCCATTGTTTCCTTTCGCATTTCAAAGGAACAAATATTGACTGAATATCTTAAAGAAGAAGAAGAAGAAGAAGAAGAAGAAGAAGAGTTTGGATTTGATATCCCGCCTTTCACTCCCCTTCAGGAGTCTCAAAGCGGCTAACAATCTCCTTTCCCTTCCTCCCCCACAACAAACACTCTGTGAGGTGAGTGGGGCTGAGAGACTTCAAAGAAGTGTGACTGGCCCAAGGTCACCCAGCAGCTGCATGTGGAGGAGCGGAGACGCGAACCCGGTTCATCAGATTACGTGACTACTGCTCTTAACCACTACACCACACTGGCTCTTTGTTGCTATTGTTCTTAAAAGAAAGAATAAACAGAAGTTTTACCCCTAAAGGGAGACTGTGAAATTGTAACCAACTTCAGGAGCTTGCAGCTGTTACAGATTACAATCGTGGGAAAGGACTTGTGACCTTGTAGGACAATGTTTTCAGAAGCTCTGTTGGGTGCTTTCTGTAAAATAAATGCCCTATTGGATCAGTTAAGCCAGAAGACAGATTTGATGACTAATGCGGCCAGAAATTTTGAACAGGCAGTAGGAAACTACATGGAGCCTACCCAGGAACTAAAACAGGAGTGTGCTATGACAGCACAGATGAGAGAAGAGGATACTGCTGAATCCTGGGTGCCAGAAATGGAGGGAGTTGCGGCCCTGCAGGATCATGAGCCTTTGGATTTGATAAATGAATTTGGAAAAAACCAAATTTGGAAAGATAAAGTTTGGTTTGGTTTGGAAATGGGGGGTTGGACTGACCCTCCCATGCAGGGATGTTTGGACTTTCTGAGTCTGGTAATGGGCCGTCAGATGTTTGGAGCTGTGGGGGCTCTTAATTTTGGAGGGAATCTGAAACAGGTGTTTAAATATCACATGGAGTTTAGTCTGGACTATGGAAATGGGGCTGATCTGCTGAAAAGGGTCAAAAACATTACTAAGCTGGAGTTCCCACGAGTGAAAGGAAAATATGAAGAAGAGTCGCGGAAGGGACATGGAAGAGACTTGGGGGCCTCGGATATAAGGATACCAGGTTAATGCGCTAGATTAATGGGAGAAAAAGGACTGACAAAATCTGGGACCAGGAGGAAGGGGCGCTGGATGAAGATTGGATTGTTTTACTTTTTTTTTCTTTTATCATTAGGACTGTTTTAAAATAATTGATGAATGTTAGAAAAATGTTGAAATGGAACTACTTGGTTCTAGTAAAAATGTTTAAAGAATTAGGTTAATGATATGGTTATGAGAAGTTGGTAAAAATAAGATTTAAGTTTTAAGTTTTAAGGTTTGCTATAAGACAAGATGAAAATAGATTAAGATAATGTAAGGACAAAATATTATGAACTATGGAAAGGATTTGCTGTGATAATTATTAACCAGGATACAAGAAAGGGGAGGAGGAGGAGGTCAAAGAAAGAAGGTAATGAAAGTTAAAAATTTGAGAATGATGGATGTATTTTTTCTTTCTATTTTTCTGTTTTGTCTTTTTTTTCTTGTTTTTTCTTTTTTATAATTTTAAAAAATCTTTAATAAATATTATTTTTTAAAAAAATGAAATGTAAACTGAGTTGTGAATTTTGGGGGAATAATTTTGGCACACCCCTGTAGCAGGTGCACCTCAGGTTCCTACACCCTTCCCATCTCAGTAACACAAAACAGCATCAAGTTATGTGGCGCAGCTCTGCCATTTGAGGATTTTTGATCCTCAACTGGATTGATGGGTTTTATCAGGTAATGGACACAGTCAGGGCTGAGGTTTTCTATTACCTCGCAAAATTGAAGAAACTGATGTGTTGTTCCAATATATCAGAAAAGCAACATGCCTTCTCTTGCTTCCTTGCAAAAATGACAGACGAGGAGGGTGGAAAATAGTTTAGTTTTTCAAAACTAAACTGTGGGTTTTTTTTGCTGAACCAAGAGGAAAGATTCCCCAGCAAACTGAAACTCTTTAAATAGTATTTGCACAGAAAGCACACACAGATGGATAGTTTCATATAAAGTGCCTTTATTATCTGGGGACTATTGCCCTAGTAACAGCCATCTCATTCTCATTCTATATTTACCTTCTAATGACTATTCTGTTACTATTCAATTCCTACATTTCGTAATGCTTCCATGCTTTCTTTATCTCCATGCTTTATCAGTGTGTACTTACATGCATTTGGGACGCAGGTGGCGCTGTGGGTTAAACCACAGAACCTAGGACTTGGTTGGCGGTTTGAATCCCCGTGACGGGGTGAGCTCCCGTTGCTCGGTCCCAGCTCCTGCCAACCTAGCAGTTTGAAAGCACGTCAAAATGCAAGTAGATAAATAGGTACCACTCTGGCGGAAAGGTAAACGGCGTTTCCGTGCACCGCTCTGGTTTGCCAGAAGCGGCTTAGTCATGCTGGCCACATGACCCAGCCAATAAAGCGAGATGAGCACCGCATCCCCAGAGTCGGTCACGACTGGACCTAATGGTCAGGGATCCCTTTACTTTACTTACATGCATTAACACAGCGGGGCCAGTTCAGATGTGACAACCATGTTGTAAAACACCAGGAGCCTTGTGTTTGCATGCTCTGTCCCTTCCTTGTTGAATCCTAGGCAGCTTGGGTACTTCTGTGGCGGTTTGTTTAAACCATTGTTTCCCATTGCACCAGAACCAGGAAACTCTGGTTTAACCGCTCTGCTTACAAACAAGGCTTTGGGTATATACATTGCAAAGGGCAGTCCCTAACATTTCTTTAAAAGAAATGGATGAACGAATCTTCTGCTGGAGGTCAGTGAATGAATTGTCGACAAAGCACACACCATTTTGCAGCCCGAGTCAAAGGACAAGATGGCAACCCTCTCCCACGAACAAAGGCCAAGTGGACTAGCAGTTGAATCTTCCTTGAACAACAGTGTCAAGATAGCGTCTCTCCTTGCACTTGAGGGTGAGATGGGGCAGGGCAGCTCATGCAGTACACACAGTTCTGTCCTCCAGCACAGAAGGAAAGCCAGGGGATTGAGAAGGGCTGGTGGGAAGGCTGTCAGTGTTTCCCTCCAGCATCCACCACTTGAGGCAGTTGTCTCACTTTGCCTAATGGTAGGGCTTGCCCTGATCATCACCTTGGGCTTTGTGGTAGCAAGTGAATGGTCAGCCATAACATAACCATCAATTTTATTATTCTGGGCTTTTTTTCTGATTAAAAAAACACCAAGAGAGGCACAGGAGTCTCAGGAACTGGCCAATGGTTCTTTTGTCAGCTTCACTGATTCAAAAAATAGAAAATACACACACACACAAGCCCCTTCTTCACTATACATTTAAAGCAGTATCATATCACTTTAAAAAGTAATGGCTTCCCACAAAGAACCCTGGAGTCTGTTAAAGGTGTAAAGGTAAAGGTAAAGGGACCCCTGACTATTAAGTCCAGTCATGACCGACTCTGGGGTTGCAGCGCTCATCTCGCTTTATTGGCCGAGGGAGCTGGTGTTCAGCTTCCGGGTCATGTGGCCAGCATGACAAAGCCACTTCTGGCGAACCAGAGCAGCGCACGGAAATGCCGTTTACCTTCCCGCCAGAGTGGTACCTATTTATCTACTTGCACTTTGATGTGCTTTCGAACTGCTAGGTTGGCAGGATGTTAAGGGTGTGGAGAGCTACACTTCCCAGAGTTCCCTAGGAAGGGAGAATTCATGTTCAGCCACTCAGGGAACTGTTACTCAAGGAGGGGCTACAGGTTTCCTAACAACTCTCAGAACCCTTAACAAACTACACATCCCAGGATTCTTTGGGGGAAGCAATTACCGTTTACAAAAACGCAAAGAAGCGTTTACGGTACCCATGTGGAGAAATGTATTTGGCAGGTGCATAAAAACCTCCCTCTTTGACTCCACTCACTTTCGCCTCTGGCCATGCCCACCTTTATTTATTTGATTTGTTTGTTTAATAAAATTTATACACTGCTTGTTTATTTTGTTAAAAAAAAAACCTCAGTGTCTCTGGCCTTGCATACCGCTGGCGCTTGGCCCTCAGTACATCATCTAAGAGGAAACCCGACCTTCAAGCTGAAAAAGGTTCCCCACAACTGGTGATTTTCTGTTGGTATTAAACATCTTCCCTCTTTCTGTATGTTTTTAACCTTCCTGTCTAAGCTTCGGGGAATGAAAACAAGGTTTCTTTTTGTTGTTGCTACTGCTGCTGCTAGCAAAACTGTTCTTTTTTAAGAAGGAGGGGGGAAACGGGGAGATTCTAATAATGGAACGAGTTGGAAGAGGAAGATTATAATAGCCCATCCAATCAAGGAAGTGACAATAGCCAATCAGGAGAGCTGAGAAACAAGAGTGTCATGATTATGCAAATCCCTTTGTGGTGATTGCTCTACAGCTCTCCTCAACCAATCGGCATTCACAAGTCCAAATCAGAGAATTAAAGAAAGGAGAAATGTGGAGCAGGAGCTTACAGTAGCAGTTCTAAAACTGAGTTTTGGGCCCTCAACTCTGAGCTAATGAGTTGATGCAGGTCTGATGAGACCAAACAGTGTATTTTCTTAACTGGGTTTTAAAGTAGTTTGCTTTAAGTAAACATTTTTTGATTTATGCACCCAGATAATCCAAATTCCACCTCAAGGAAAGGGTCCTTCTGTGGAGAAATTATGCAGGAGATCTCAGGGCCAGCTTCAATCCCCAGCATCACCAGGTAAGACTCAGAAAGATCCTGGTCTGAAAGCCTGCCTGGAGAGCTGCTGCCAGTCAGTGCAGACTCTACCGAGTTAGTTGGACGAATTGTCTGACTCTGTGTAAGACAGATTCCTGCATTCCTAACCTGAATGCACTTTGCAAATTGAGAAATACAAGTGATATCTCTTGTTTTCCATCAATCCTTCTGCAAGTTTTGTTGTTGTTTAGTCGTTTAGTCGTGTCTGACTCTTCGTGACCCCCTGGACCAGAGCACGCCAGGCACTCCTGTCTTCCACTGCCTCCCGCAGTTTGGTCAAACTCATGCTGGTAGCTTCAAGAGCACTGTCCAACCATCTTGTCCTCTGTCGTCCCCTTCTCCTTGGGCCCTCCATCTTTCCCAACATCAGGGTCTTTTCCAGGGAGTCTTCTCTTCTCATGAGGTGGCCAAAGTATTGGAGTCTCAGCTTCAGAATCTGTCCTTCCAGTGAGCACTCAGGGCGGATTTCGTTCAAAATGGGTAGGTTTTATCTTCTTGCAGTCCATGGGACTCTCAAGAGTCTCCTCCAGCACCATAATTCAGAAGCATCAATTCTTTGGCGATCAGCCTTCTTTATGGTCCAGCTCTCACTTCCATACATCACTACTGGAAAAACCATAGCTTTAACTATACAACCTTTGTTGGCAAGGTGATGTCTCTGCTTTTTAAGATGCTGTCTAGGTTTGTCAATGCTTTTCTCCCAAGAAGCAGGCGTTTTAATTTTGTGGCTGCTGTCACCATCTGCGGTGATCATGGAGCCCAAGAAAGTAAAATCTCTCACTGCCTCCATTTCTTCTCCTTCTATTTGCCAGGAGGTGATGGGACCAGTGGTCTGCAAGTTTTACTATTTCATAATTTAGAACAGATTGCTAGATAAATCATTGGACCCCCCAAGGATCATTCACTGGTAACTGTATACCTGTTTGGCTCCCAAGATTCCAGCAGGTAACAGCCATTTATTTTCAGGTGTCATAAGGAGTAGCATCTTAGGTTTTTTGTTTTATCGGAATCTGCAGTTCTCAAGGACCTGAATTCTGCATTTTTCTGCTGCTCCCATGGAATTGAGGCTAACTACCCAGAGTCCCGGATGATACATTTCCATAATGATCTTAGTTATGTACGCTGTCGCCAGATCTGGCCAGATGTCCCCAGTGCAAAGCATACTTCCCCATGGAGCCATTGCCGTTCTCCTGAAGGTCAGCCCACAACTAAAAACTCTGAAATTTAACTCTGAGTCAACACTGTTTGTTTAATTGGAGCAACTTATTTCGGAGCAGCCATTTAATCATTTCTCAAGTCGCTAGCATGACCCAGAATCGCCCATGTGTTTTCCAAGGTGTAATTATGCAACATGACTGAATAGTCTTTTCTGGTGGCTGAGAATGAGAAGCAAGGCAGCAACATCCCCGTACCAGAAGTTCACACACTTTACTTTGATTCTAGATGAAGGGAAGTTGCAGCCTTTGCAGATATCCACTCACCCACAGAATGGGGAATGGAGGCCTGGAATGATGAATGGAAACATGCAAAAACGGGAAGCTGCCTTATAACAAGACAGACCATTGGTCCATCTAGCTCAGCATGGATTACATGGATTGGCAGAAGCTCTCAGGGGTGTTCAGACAGTGTCCTCTTCCAGCCCTAATTGGAGATGCCTGAAAAAGCAATGCAGTTGTACCCTGGTTCTCAAACTTAATCCGTTCCGGAAGTCCGTTCTAAAACCAAGGCGCACTTTCCCATAGAAAGTATTGCAAAATGGATTAATCCATTCCAGACATTTAAAAACAACCCATAAACATGAATTTTGCTATCTAACGAGACCATTGAGCCATAAAATGAAAGCAATAATCAATGTACAGTACTATAAAATAAAGAAGACAGTATTGTAGATGATAAAAAAATAAAATTCTTATTATTTTCTTACCTGCACTGATGACAGTCATTGTTTGGATGGGGGGCTTTTATCCATTTCCGCAGTCACACAATCAATCAGTAGCTGAACTGGGTTCCACACAGTCACAAAAATAAATTAACCAAAAAAGCCTCAAAAACAAAAATGCAAAATAAATAGCTAAAACAAAGCGCCTAACTTAATCCATTCCGGAAGTCTGTTTGACTTTTGAAATGTTCAAAAACCAAGGCACAGCTTCTGATTGGTGCAGGTGCCCCGGAAACAATAGCCGACAGCCACATCAGATGTTCGACTTCCAAAAAACGTTTGAAAACTGGAACACTTACTTTCGGCATTTGGGAACCAAGGTGTTTGAGTACCAAGGCTTTTGAGAACCAAGGTACCACTGTACAGAATACATAAGAATTTAAAGCACATGTGAAGTTCCAATACAGCCCAGAGAAGCTTGGATCCAGACCAAGCTAGATGCCCCTGGTTCCCATTGAAATCAATGGGACTAAGTCATGGATAACTTGCCACAGTGAATTCAACTAGACCTAAATGCTGCCAAGTTAATCTGGATCCAAGCCAGAATGAACTGATGGTTCCTGTAGGTCTGGGTCAGGACACCTGTGGCCCTGCAGATGTTGTTGGACTCCCCAGTCACCTGTCCAAGGGTCAGGGATGATGGGAGTTACAGCCCAACATCACCCAGAAGGTCACAGATTCCCCTTCCTTGCTGAAGAATGAAATGGAGATTCCAGAGCTAGTGAAGCAAGGCAGAGCTGGATCAGAGTCAAAACTGTTCAAGCAAAGCACCTTGCCAGCTAATGATAATCCTTGGCTGGCCTGAAACCAATCTATTATATCTTATTGCAGTGCATTTGATATATTTCGGGGTAGACTCATTTCTCCTGCTTATCCAACACCTAGAGCTGTCAGTGACTGGCATACTGTGCCTGTTGTGCCAGGCGGTGCCACCAGCCAGGTTTGCAGCCTGCAGGTAGCATGCAGAGAACAGAGGATGCTAAGCTAAGTCTCTCCTAGCACATTCCTTGCCCTGCTGCTGCACAACAGCCCTGCAGTGCTGCCTGCTGGGCCTTGCTACCCAGTAGCAGCCACTGCCACCCTCTCACTCAACTCTCACAGCCCAGATGGGAAAGGACTGGGCTGCACTGAAGCAATTGCTTAAAATAAAAAAAGCTCTATGCCAGGCATAGGCAAACTCGGCCCTCCAGATGTTTTGGGACTACAGTTCCCATCATCCCTGACCACTGGTCCTGTTCGCTAGGGATCATGGGAGTTGTAGTCCCAAAACAGCTGGTGGGCCGAGTTTGCCTATGCCTGCTCTATGCTAATGCAACCTGCTCACAACTTGCTGGGGGAATCGGGGCTGTCTTCCAGCTGCCTTATCCCATCCAAGAGATCAAAGTAGCTTGCGGACCCCAACCAACTTCAACAACAACAACAACAACAACAATAATAATAATAATAATTTATTTATACCCCGCCCATCTGGCTGGGTTTCCCCAGCCACTCTGGGTGGCTTCCAACACAATATTAAAATACAGTAATGCATCCAACATTAGAAGCTTCCCTAAACAGGGCTGCCTTCAGATGTCGTCTAAAAGTCTGGTAGGTGTTGTTCTCTTTGACATCTGGTGGGAGGGCGTTCCACAGGGCGGGTGCCACTACCGAGAAGGCCCTCTGACTGGTTCCCTGTAACTTAGCTTCTCACAGTGAGGGAACCGCCAGAAGGCCCTCGGCGCTGGACCTCAGTGTCCGGGTAGAACGATGGGGGTGGAGACGCTCCTTCAGATATACTAAAGCCCAGGAACTCTGGGACCAATGCCCCCTGAGTTTCCCAGAGAACTCCCTCCCAGTTTGCTCAGCGTGTAAAGGCAGCCCATGCTCCCCGAGCCTCTCCCAGAGTTCAGAAGAACATGCTGGTTTATTACGACTCTGCTCTTAAACATTTCGTAGAATGGATTCCAAGCGTCAAGACAAGTGGGGATGATCAGCTTCCTGGTGGCATGGGAAATCTGGCCCAGATCTGGTGCAAAGGGCAAAGCTGTAAGGGTGGCTCCACTTTTAAAGGCTCTTTTCCCTCTCCATGGAGGGAGTGCCCTCTGGCTTTTTCTGACCACAGTCAATTTACTATGGATGCCATTTCTACCAGGCAGGCATCCTAAGTACCCTTGTTCATTTGAACAGAACTGATGGGAGATACACGATTGCGTGGCTTAGATAAATGGCAGGGGCAGGAGACCATGCCAGATGCACATGGCTGGGAAACAAGGTCACATACCACTACTCCCACTTCAGAATCCTGGAAACAAAGTCAAATTAGGTTCCTGTAAGCAGAGGGTAGTTCCATATACCGTATTTTTTGCTGTATAAGACGCACCAGACCATAAGACACACCTAGTTTTTTTAGGAGGAAAACAAGAAAAAAAATATTCTGAATCCCAGAAACCAGAACAGCAAGAGGGGAGCGGAATGAAGGCTCCCCCTGCCCTCAAGACGCTTCATGCGGCTAAGCCAGAAGCCAGGACAGCAAGAGGGGTCGCTGCGTAGTGATTCCTCTAGCTGTCCTGGCTTATGGGATAGCCACATGCAGCCTCTCCCAGGCAGCGGGATGAAGGCTCCCCCAAGAGCCGCGCTCCCTTTGAAGAGCATGTGGAGTGTGTGTGCAGCTCTTGGGGGCTTATCCCCGAGGAGGGAGAAAGGCAACCCTTCCTCCTCTTCGGGGAAAAGCCCCCAAGAGCCGCACACACGCGCCACGCAGCTCTTTAAAGGGAGCACTGAGCAGAGCCTCCTGCCTGCATACGCTCCATAAGATACACACACATTTTCCCTTTTTAGGAGGGGGAAAGTGCGTCTTATAGAGCGAAAAATACGGTAAGTGAGGTCAAGCAAAGCCGTGCTCAGGATTCAAAAGGCAAGAGAGCAAGGCAGGTAGCACCCTCCGAAGAGGGCCTAGCCAACGAAACAAGGCCAGATTGAGTATGACTCCAGCAGGAGACTAAACCAAGCCTTGGCTGTAAGTAGGACTGCAGCTCTTGATGACTGAAACTTCTACCCCTATCAAGGGACCCAGCCTATTTTAGTACCATTGACTCCAGTGGCGAGGAGGAGGCTGTGGTTCTGCTATTTCTTCTGAAGTCCACAGTAAACAATGCAACCACCGGCACCATGTGGTGTTAGAACTCCTGAAGAAGCAGGGGCATTGAAGACTAGTTCTGAAGGTCCAATTTGCCTCCTGGTCTGAAGCCCTGGAGAGCTTCTGCCAGTCACTGTAGGTGGACCATGGCAGCTGCGTAAGGCAGCTTCCTATGGTCCTAAACACTCTATGAAGACGGGCTGTAGCTCAGTGGTGGAGCATCTGTTTTGCATGCAAGAGGTCCCAGGTTCGGTCCCCAGCATCTCCAGGATGGGCTAGGCAAGACTCCCCATCTGAAACCCTAGAGAGCTGCAGCCAGCCAGTGTAGACAACACTGAACTAGAAGGACCAGTGGTCTGACTTGGTAGAAGGCACTCTGCTATGTAAGTTGGTCAAAGATGTCCTCTGTTTGCATGGGCTCTTCTCCTGAGGATAGGGAATCAGAGCCTTGGCTCATGACTGACTTGGCATCACTCAAATTGCAAAACAACCTATAAAATATTCCAATGAGAATTCAAGAGGTGATCCCTCCTGCAGACCTGCAAATCCCTTGGCAAGAACCTATAATTTTAAAAATCCATTTCCCCCATAAGCAACAGCAATCTCCTCATCTCCCTGATGCAGGTCCCATGAAAAACCCTGCCGATGCGAAACAGAACGTGTTGTTAAGCCAACCCTTCGCCAATCAGGCTTACGGCATTGTCTTGGATGTCCCTGGGAAGAGGAAACATGACCGAGGGATGAATTAATATTTCTGTTTAATTAAGTGGACTTCGAAGGATGTGCACCATTTTAAAAAGTTTATTGGATGTCACATTTTAATGAACTGAAAGGCCACATTATACAGTAACTTTGTAAAAGAAAGGCATCATTACATCTGACAGTTACCAAATGCCCCAATTAAATTAAAACAGATGTACCCTAAAAACCTGGGAAGGATGGAGACATCCTTCTTGCCTTACTCTTTTAAGTAAACTGGATGATTTCCATACGGTGGTACTGACCCAGCAAGAATTTGGTGTGAACCACGTCCCATGGCAAGCCATGGGACCAAAGTTATTTACAATTCTAATTTCTTGAATTAGTTGCGATGGAACATTTATTGTGACCAGCTGAGTCAGGTGCAACCCTTAAAACACACTAAGAGAAGTAGGATCGGTTCTAAACAGTCTGTCGACTTTATTAATTTTCACAGTACCCTTTCGTTGTGTATATAACCATTTTATTTATAAGGCATAAATACAAAAAGAAATACTCTCATCATTATTATTTTAAGTAATACCATCTAGTACATTTTTTTTCTCAGTCACACTAAGGATTATAATGTACCTATAGCTGCATTATTATTAGTAGTAATAGTAGTAGTAGTATCTCCATATAAAAGTCTATAATGTAGAATACAGTATATAGCGTTTTTGTTAAAATAACTGTTACACAAGATTGAACACAGTATAGTTTGCCAGCTACTGCTGCCAGATTATTTCTACTATACAAAAAATAATAAGGATCCACCTTCCCTGAATTTCAACGCTCGCAGTGAGCTTGAATCGCACTATAACTCTTTAAATATCACCACCCTGATCCAGCAAAGGAAATCTGCACAAGTGTGCAGATGCCTGCATATTTAGTCAACATGAGTGCACCCCCCCTCACCTGTATCATGATGTTCATATATTCCCTTCTGAAGTGATTGGAGGAATTTGAAAGGGGAGGGGTATCCCCATCTGGGGCCATAATTTGTTATGCTAATCGCCCACAGGTGTAGCTGGATCAGAAGAAGTAACCTTTTTTTTAAGGGAATTGGGGAGGGGGCAATCAAAATATTGCTTGATAGACCCAGAGAAATGCCCTTGAAGTTGATGCATATATGTCCTGGAAGCTTGTTAATAGGGCATAGAGACAAGATGGGAAGCTGGCCATTGATGGGACACTGACGGACATGGCTTCTACAATGGACTAGATGAAGCAGCTGGATGAGTGTCGCTGCAATATTCTGATATTTAAAACACTGTCCATGCAACCCCTTTTGCCACAAGCCAACTGCAACGTGGGGCAAGAAAACCTGCCTGATCAACCCCTATGTTCGGGGCTGGGTCCAAGATGCGGTGCCCCGACATTCAAGGGGACGCCTATGTCTTGTGCTACAGTGATTATGCACAATGACTGCAATTGTGGTTGCAGTCACTGGTCACTTCCAGACAATCTGTTGATTGAGCCTTCATCCTGATTTGTTTGCAGAACCTTAGCAGGGAGATTATATGGGGGTGTTATAGGGTTGTTCTTGTTTTTTATTTCGATCATGTATTTTGTGGTTTTATATTGTGATTTTATCCCGTGAACCACCCTGAGACCTGCAGGTATAGGGTGGCGTACAAATTTTAATAATAATTATTAATAATAATAATAATAATAATAATAATATGATGATGATGATGCCAGTGGCTTCTTCATCACTCTTTCCCATTTATTTGTAGAGAAGATAAGGCAAACAATAGTTACCCCACACTTCCGAACACATTTTGCCATCGTGGACCTTCCTGCAAAAAGTTGTGTGTGTGTGTGTGTGTTTTAAATGGAAATGGGTTTGTTGAGGAAGAGCGCCAAATTCACTTCAACCGCTGAACCTGAATTGGTCTGGAAGTGGCCAGTGTTTTTGGCAAAACTTCTTGCTGAGTCGGTTACAATGCTCTGGCACATACAACTTGCAAGGCCATCTCATGGAGGATGAGCTGTGCTACACTCCCTGCCCACAACCCATGTGTGAGCCAGGGGATCTATGACAGTGCCCCATTCTCCCGCCTCCTTTTTAGTGCGTGTATGTCAGAAATTGTGCAAGCAGCACCCTCCACAAAACCAGCCGTCCCCATGGAACACCCTGTTTATGTATCATCTGAGCAGCAGAGGGGATACAGGCAACAATCCACACCCACTATACAAAGGTCTGCAAATTTGCAGGAACCTGGCAGCATTTTCACTTAAATTACAGAATAGCATCTTCTGAAGTATATATTGCATGAATATCAATGTTTCCCATTTGTGCTTAAGACCTGGGTCCTTAATATAAGCACCCAGCAGCTGACTATTTGGAGAACTAAAAAAATAAAATAAAAATACCTTGGCAGAATTTGCAGTTTTCGACTACTTAACGCTGGAATAAAGCAATTAATTTCAATGGGAGCAAACTTCCAGGGTTTTTCCAAGCCAATTGGCCTAGTCTTTGCTGGTGTCTTTTCATCTGTGGTAGCTATTGCCACGTAACATCTCTGGCCATGTATGAAATCCACAGGAAAGTAAGTGGCCAGAATTTGTATACCAGTGATCAGGTCAGGAGGCTGTCTGTTCCACTGGCAATCGACCCTATTCAAGGCCACTGTTTGCCTCTGTTCTGTGCCATTCTGGCAAGGGCCAATTTAAATGGCACAGCCACTCTGTGGGTCTTGCTGGAAATGTGCCATGCGGCATGTTACATTACAAACCTAAATACACCAACAGCCACTAGGGAGGCACCGTCCTGGCATGGAGGTGTTGCACGAGTCTGGGCTGATGCCCAAGCATTTCAACACGGCAGGTGCCCTGGGCATCATGCCCATGAAG
This sequence comes from Podarcis filfolensis, assembly GCF_964270895.1. Lineage (NCBI taxonomy): Eukaryota > Metazoa > Chordata > Lepidosauria > Squamata > Lacertidae > Podarcis > Podarcis filfolensis. Next base: position 16,759,522 of record NC_139616.1, read on the forward strand.
ATGCACTTTTGAACAACCTCCACATGACACCCAGCTAACATTTACAATGAATTTTCCAAAACAGCAAAACGCCAAAATGAAATAGAAATAGAACACGTGACATGAGATATCCTGGAATCAAGGACAACTCCCCCCGCCCAAAAAATCATGCTTGAGACAACAACCTTCTACAGTGGGCATTGCACATAACTTATTGCGAAGTGAAGAATTCAGTTCACTTAAGAAGTGTTGCAAAGTGAGATGCTAAAAGAGGCAAATAAAAACAACGAAAACCTGGTGGATTCTCAACACAGAGGGGGGGAAGTCAGTTTGGCATTTTGTTGATCTGCTCTTTTTGTTCCTTATCCAGCAGGTCTTCTTCTGCGTGCTGCCAGTTAAGAGAGAGGCGTCAGACCTTTCGGCAAGATGACGTACAAGCAGCAGAAGAGGCAGTGCATGAAGGATGGCCATGTGTCCCACTTTATAGAGGGCGATCCTCTAACTCAGGGATGTCCAACAGGTCGATCGTGATCTACTAGTAGATCCCCGGGAGGTTTTGGTAGATCGTGGTTGATTGCTGAGTCCCTTTCCGCCCCTGCCCTCTCGCCCTGCCCTCCATTGTTGCACGATCTGAAGAACGGAAGACGGAGTTTCCTCAATGAGATTGTTTGTTTCCCCAGCAATCTGTTGGTGAGTGGCTGTTCCTCTTTGTCACCCCCCCCCCGCAAAGGGACCTTCCTCCAGTTCAACAACTTTGACCTGAACTCCTAAAAAGGGGGGCTTTTCTCCTCCCTAAAGAAAGCTCAACAACTTTGACCTGAATCCCCCCAAAACAGGGCTTTCCTTCCCCAGAAAGGTCAACAACTTTGACATGTATCCCCCACTGCCAGTTTTTAATTCTGTGAGTAGATTGCAGTCGCTTGGGAGTGGGCCACCCCTGCTCTCGCTGAAGGAGTCCTCTATACGAAAGGTTACTGGGGCAAGGTCTACATTTCAAGATGGAAGAACCATGAAAAAGGGAAGGAGGGTGCTTGAAGTTGCCCACCGAGAGTTAACATCTGGACAGCAGACTGAGCAAGCAAATGGGTCTCCTGATCACAGTCTCCCTCATTATGCTGAGATGCATGGTATTTCTACTTAAATTATAGCAATTCTCTCCAAACTGGCATCTCTGCGTATAAATTACCAGGTGAGGGTAATGCAGATCAGTGTCCTCTTTTGCACTTCGTATGGCGATGCGTTCTCTATTTTATTTTTGGCAATGTGTAGGTGGCCTTTCTAAGCCATGTGTCAGGTCAGGATTGTGTGTGGCTGCACCCAGATTCAGTACCTTACACCTTTTGGTAAGGAAAGTGTGGAGTACTTGGCTCCTAGTACTTATCCCAGTTTTAATCAATCCAGGGTTTCTTACTGCCTGCCAATTGCAGGAGCCTCTGCTGAACATTCCTATTCCCTCCTACACTTGAAGAAGCTTCAGAGGCCTAAGCACCTAAAGATGGGGGAGAAATCTGATTTGGCTTGCATTTGCAGGTGAATACACACAATCTGTGCTTACTGAAACTATATGCAAACCAAAAACGCAGCCATCCTTCAAAATTCCCACTCCTCTGAATTTTGCAGTGAAGTTCTCCTACCAAATGATCTAAGCCAAAATGCATCTACCAGGGGGAAGTGGCAGATCAATCTTAGTGAAAGTAATATGCACAAATGCATTGCGTTAGTGGGAACTGCTTGCAAAAAAGGAGGAAATGACACACAATTGTATCAAAAATGTGTGCATTAAGGGGAGGACACTGAACTATTGATGAATTTTTGCAAATAAACAGATGCAGCAATGTGGAGAAGTGAATTTAAAGGTAAAGGGACCCCTGACCATTAGGCTCAGTCGTGACCGACTCTGGGGTTGCGGCGCTCATCTCGCTTTATTGGCCGAGGGAGCCGGCGTTTGTCCGCAGACAGCTTCCGGGTCATGTGGCCAGCATGACTAAGCCGCTTCTGGCGAACCAGAGCAGCGCACGGAAACGCCGTTTACCTTCCCGCCGAAGCGGTACCTATTTATCTACTTGCACTTTGACGTGCTTTCAAACTGCTAGGTTGGCAGGAGCAGGGACTGAGCAACCGGAGCTCACCCCGTCGCGGGGATTCGAACCGCCAACCTTCTGATCGGCAAGCCCTAGGCTCAGTGGTTTAACCCACAACGCCAACCGCATCCCTGAAGTGAATTTAGGATGGGAAAAATGAGAAAGCAAGAGAACCTGAAATTGACAGGATTTGCCCATCCCTACAAACACCATACCCTGATTTTGTGGTTTCCCCAATGCACAGCCTCTTGTTACAACATCTGAAGCAACCTTTAGGTTTTACTCATTCCATATCCTGGAAAGGGAGACCACCTGAAGAAGTGCATGAAAAGACACTGGCCAGCACTAAAAGAAACAAGCAGAGCAATTTGCACACTCGGATCCAGACACTGGTTGGTTCACAGTCGTCATAGAGGAGTCATCGCTTCAAAAGGAGACATTTTGTTTCCGGGCTGATCTGAGCACTGTCAAAACATTACAGCGCATGGGTGCATGATATGCAGCTGTAGTTGGGGCTAAATAGCACCTACTATTTCAAAATATGAGGAACACTTACCACAGACAGCTGAAAGCAATATCCAACCCTAAAAACAATGGTCCCATCTGCACTGTTCACTGCACTGCACTTCAATCATGGCTTCCCAACCCCAAAGAATCCTGGGAACTGTTGAGAGTTAGGAGACCACTGTTCTTCTCCCAGATCTACAATTCCCAGAATGGTTTAACAGCTCATGCTCTTTCCCAGGGAACTCTGGGAAACGTAGCTTTCTGAGAGGAATAGGAATCCACAGTAGAACCACAAAAAACAATGAACCTAAGTTAGGCCACATTCACACCATACATTTGAAGTACTGTGATACCACTTTAAAACCGTCATGGTTTCTCCCAAAGAATTCTGGGAGCTGTAGTTCATTAAGGATGCTGAGAGCTGTTAGTAGAACCCTGTTCTCCACAGGGTGGTTTAACAACCAATTCCTTTCCACAGAGAATTGTAGAGGCGAATGGGGATCCCATAAGACCTCTCAGCATCTTTCTACAATACTTCTCCCAAAACACTTGGGAGTTGTAGCCAGTGCTATTTCTACTCAAGAGTATATTCGCCGAAGTTAATGAACATGACTAATGCAGGACTATTAATTTCAGTGGGTCTACTCTGAGCAGGACCTAGTTGGAGACAACTCTTGGTTTGCACGTTTAAGCATGCACTGAAAATACTGTATTAGTTCTAGATCTGAAAAACATAATGCAGGATTTGCACTGCCCGCCCGATGCAGCGCTTTGTTATGAAATGAAAAGTATTAAAACGACAACGACAACCCAATCACCACAAAACACAAATGACCCATCCTGTTCGTTTACATTCTAAAAAGGCACAAAATGTTTGTTGCGAAAGTAACATTCTGACAAACCTCCTCACAAGTTCAACAGAGAAGAGTGACAGGGGATCCAGCCAATAGCCAGCCTCCCACTGCCTATGTACTGAACTGGCTAGATCCCACCACCCATACGTACATTGCGCATATGTGCCACATCAATGCACATGCACAGAGCTTTCCCACATAATGGAGGATCTTGATGGGTCCAAGACTAGCCCTCATGTGTCGGAGCTCCATGCGCAAACAGCTGACACATGCACATGGCCTTTTTCTCATGTGTACCGATTGCACAAGTGATAGGACTGCACAGACAACATGCATGTCGCCAGGAATTATGTTGCCTGCGCATGGATCCTTTCCTCTCCCCACCAAGAAACCAACAGCAACTGTGCAAACTTCTCTAAAGTTACAACCATTCTGGTTATAAGCATTCCAACCATCGCAGCAGAACAATGGACACCTCCTGAATTTGTTGGATTTCGCCTGACTGGAACGGAACAAAAGAGCAACATTTGTACGCCACTGGTGGAGGTAAAACAACAACAATGCAACCTTTTTTGGCTGGAAGCACATGCCGGCTTTTTTTTGGGGGGGAGGAAATGTGATTATTAATGCAAGCAATAAAAAACCCTTTTGGATCTTTTTGGTCTACAGCAGATGATGCTTCACCAAAGTACTCAGTGATAACAAAGGAGGGTCTGAGGGGAAGACCTTGTTACAAAGAGCCCTTATCGATTCCAAATGTAGGAACGCACCCGTCCCATGGCAACCAATCTGCTTTCAAAACTGGACAAACGAGGAATACGTAACAGAACCAGCACAAAAATACATTCAGGTTGTTCATACTTTGGAGCGCAGTATCACTGCTCTTATCTGTCTGATGAGATGCATATTTGTACAGGATGGTTAGCAGTCAATCTAGATAACTTTAGTATAAAATCTCTCTCAGTATAGAGGAGTGAGAGGAACCTCTTTCTTCATCCACAGCCAGTCTTGCAAAATATTTTATCTTCTCTTCAAAGGGTGGGGGGAAAAGAGAGGGAAAGAATTCCACTTGTAATGACGTGTAAAAATTTAAACCTAGTTAGTGTTAAGTCTGCCAGGTGCTTTGCTATTTTAAAAAGACTCTTCTTTTTAAAAAACAAAAAAACAAAACAGAAACAGAAACAAACAAACCCCAAATGTCTTTACATGCTCCCTCGCTGGGATCGCTCAGCGCATCCTTCCCAGTCCACGGTTACAATTTTTGCCATAAGGTGATTATTTAAAAGACTGAATGGAATATCTGGAGCAAATGTTACAGGACGGATTTATTCATCCATCGTCAAATTCACGATTTCATAGTACATATGGGAACGACAATGACAAGGATAACAGTACAGGCTGCGGCTGCAATCAGGGCAGCTATTTTGCAAACTTTTGCTCTTCTGAATTCCGCTTCTTTGCGCTTTAGTAACGAGTCATAGCCTGGGGTATAGATGTCCTCCATCCAGTACTCTAAATTGTTGGGGTTTAAAGATTCTTGAGTCTGGAAAGTAAAAAGAAGAAGAAAGCCATTAAGATTCTCTTTCTCTGAATTCCTGCTCTAAATAAGGATACGCACAACTTAGGCCACATCCGCACGATACATTCAAAGCACTGCTGTACCACTTGAACAGTCACGACTTCCCCCAAAGAATTCTGGGAAAGCGTAGTTTGTTAAGGGTCCTGAGAGTTTGCTAGGAAACCGCCATTCTGCTCACAGAACCACAATTCCCAGAGTTCCCTGGAAGAAGGCTTGATTGCTAAACCACTCTGGGAATTGTAGTTCTGTGAGGAGACTCTTCCTGCTTGATTCCCAGTAAGCAGTATTCTGACAGTGGAGGCAAAACATAGACATCGTGGCTAGTGATAGCGAAGCAGACACAGGCAAGAAGCGATTCTTCTTTGAAGCCAAATCTCGGTTGCCAAACTTAATCAGTTCTGGAAGCCCATTCGGCTTCCGAAATGTTCGACAACCGGAACACTTACTTCTGGGTTTTCGGCATTCGGGAGCCGAAAAGTACATAAAGGGAGGCATTCAGGAACTGAAGTATGACTGTACAGTCATACCTTGGATTACAAACACTTCAGGTTGTATGTTTTCAGGTTGCGCACCGCGCCGAACCCGGAAGTCCTGGAACAGGTTACTTCCGGGTTTCGGCAATCGCACATGCACAGAAGCACTAAATCGCGCTTTTTGCATGCTCAGAAGCGCCAAATCACGACCCATACATGCGCAGACACGGCACTGTGGGTTGCGAACACTGCAGGTTGCGAACGTGCCTCCTGCACGGATCACGTTTGCAACCCGAGAATCCACTGAATATAAAAAGAGAGTGTATTGGATCTGCTGAAAAATTCAGGCTGGCAGGCAGCTTCTCAAAGATGGCTTCCTCTGTCGCCACGTTCTCAAATTTGCAACAAACAAGGAAACAAAGCTTATTATAAAGTGGCTGCCTCACGCTCCCCTGTTGCAACACTTCCTGCTCTCAATTCGGCAGCCTCTCTAAAAACAGACCGCAAGATGTCCTTAAGTCAAGTCCTAGCAACACTATGTGACTGAAATCTTCTAACCCCTCCAGTCTCTTGGGTCTCAGAACGGCTGATTTATTCCTGAATCTTGCCACCTGTGTGTGACAGAAACTGCGAAAAGCATCTGGTGGTGGTGGGGAAATTACTATTTAAAATACAACTCATGTGTAAAATTCTGAGGGAGGGCAGGCCTGCACAACAAGCGACCCACAGAACCGAAGGGAGCCTACCAGCCACGTAGGCCGACCAGTCCTGACACCAGCATTCATAATCCTCGGTCAGTTGCCAGGGACTAACCATAATGTTATTTGCCAGCTCTGAGGCTCCTGGGCCAGGTGGTGTGGAACAGTCAATTTAGCTTCCCACACAACATCTCAGAGCAGAGCTATTTCAACACCAGGCATCGTGGGAAATTAAAATGGCATCTGGTGCTCATTTGGAGTGCGCCTACTGACCGCCATATGCAAAGTCCATTTGGGTGTTTTGCCCTGGGTCTTCTCAAACCTAGAAGGGAGTATCTTATTAAAAACAATTAATATATTAATTGAAATCAGATTGGTTGTTGGGTTCCTACTGAGGGTATCCAGCAAGCCAAAATGACAGTGATGAGGGATTGAGGAATGCATTGATCATTCTGTGATGTTACAGCAGGGAACAAAGCTGCATTGTAACTTTTGAATAAATGAGTTTTAACAAACAAAAACAAAACAATCAACATTTTTAAGCAGCAGCAGCAACCCTGCTAGCTGATTCGCACCTCTCCAGTTGGTCAGTTTCTAAAACAGATAATTGACTGAACGCTACAACCCTAGTCATAATATGCATTATGTGCTCTGAGGATTTAGAATAGGCAAAGTGAGAGATGGGGAACTTGTTGCACTGCGGTTTGCTGCTAGGCTGCAAAATCCTGTCTAGCATGGACTTTTTCCATTGCTCTCCTGCTGCTGAGGCTGTCATGGAGTAAGAGACTGCTCCTGATCTCTGTGGGCAGCTTGCTACATTTCCATACTGCATGCTGAGAAAGGAAGCCCCCTCTATGCACTGTAGCATAGAAGCCAAGCAGCTGGTGTGAATGTGTTGAGAATGGGTTGTGAGTGAACGTAGTGTGGGTGGATTTAGAGATCTAGTCAGCTGTGCGCCTTAGCGTGCAAATGGTCCAAAGTAGTACATACTAGCAGGATGTACATACTAGCAGTGGGCAGACCAAATAAATACCAAAACTAGAAGGGATCAACATTATTATTATTATTATTATTATTATTATTATTATTATTATTATTATTATTTTTATATCTCACCCATCTGGCTGTGTTTCCCCAGCTGCTCTGAGTGGCTTCCAGCACATATAAAACATTAAAGAACTTTCCTATACAGGGCTGCCTTTAGATGTCTTCTGAAAGTTATGTAGTTCTTTATCTCCTTGACATCTGATGGGAGGGCATCTCACAGGGAGGGCGCCCCTACCAAGAAGGCCCTCTGCCTGGTTCCCTGTAACTTCACTTCCTGCAGTGATGGAACCACCAGAAGGCCCTCGGAGTTGGACCTCAGGGACCAGGCTGAATGATGGGACACCCTATCATTGCACACACCCAATTCACACACAAGTATGGCATGTTTAGGTGCACACACAAGGCCCACCCCAATGTCCTTGTGTGCATTTATTCTCCGTGCTTGGTCCCTGATCTTGCCTGTGTTGTCCAAGGAACCTCTCTGTGTGGCTTCTTCTTGTGTTCCTTTGAATGCTAGTAGAACTCTCTGAATGATCAAGGACCAGGGCATGCGGAAGACTGTGGACTGAGTGGGGGCAGGCAATGCCCACAAGGACATTGGGCATGCAGCCAGGATGTGCACCAATCCACACTTGAGATCATTCAGGCATTCATGCGAACACCTGCGCACATCTTACATGTGTGTGAATTTGTGTGAACATGAGATGAACCTGCTGGATCAGGCCAACGACCCATCTAGTCATCCTGTTCTCACAGCCCCCCCCCCCGATGCCTGCAGGAGGAAATCCTCAAGTAGGAGCCAAGCACAACAGCGCTCTCCCTTCCAGTGGGTTCCTGCAATTGATATCACTGCATTATTGCCTCCGCCCCTAGACGCAGGGAATGTGATTTAAACGGCTCAGGACTGCAATACCTCAAGGACTGCTTCTTTCCATATGAACCTACTCGGACCCTGAGATCATCTTCTGAGGCCCTTCTTCATGTTCCGCTCCTCGAGAGGTCAGGAGGGTGGCAACACAAAAACGGGGCCTTCTCTGCAGTGGCTCCCCATCTGTGGAATGTTCTCTCCAAGGAAGTTCGCCTGGCACTTTAATTATACACCTTTAGGCGCCAGGCAAAAACGTTCCTCTTGAACCTGGCCTTTGACTGATCTGATTTACATCCTACACACTTTTTAAAATGCTGGCTCTTTTTTAGGGCGGTTCCATTGGGTTGTCGTTTGTATTTGGATTATATGTATGCGATCCTTTATGTCAGGCTTCCTCAACCTCGGCCCTCCAGATGTTTTTAGTCTACAACTCCCATGATCCCTAGCTAGCAGGACCAGCGGTCAGGGATGCTGGGAATTGTAGTCTCAAAACATCTGGAGGGCCGAGGTTGGGGATGCCTGCTTTATGTGAACCACCTTGAGACCTTCAGGTATAGGGAGGTATAGAGATTAATTAATTAATTAATATGGGAATGGGCCCCGCCCACTCCTGGTATGTAGACCCTGACCACTTTCTCCCGAGGAAATGCAGTTCATAGGAAGAAAAAGCTCCCACACTTCTCAGATACAGGTTTGCAATCCAAACCTACCACACCCTCCAACATTTCTTCGTTGAAAATAGGGACGTCCTATTCCATAATAATAATAATAATAATAATAATAATAATAATAATAATATTTATACCCCATGCATCTGATTGGGCGGCTACCGATATATATAAAAAACACAATTAAACGTTAAACATTTTAAAACTTCCCTCTACAGGGCTGCCTTCAGATTTTTTCTAAATGTTGTATAGTTACTTATCTCCTTGGTTGGGGGGTCACATAACTCCACACCCTCCAACATTTCTCCGATGAAAATAGGGACGTCTTAAGAAAAAGCGGGACATTCTGGGATCACATCAGAAACCAGGACGGCTTCTGTAAATCCGGGACTGTCCTTGGAAAACAGGGACACTTAGAGGGTCTGACATACTTACTGACAATATGAATCTCTATACCCTTCAACATTCAGGTTTCCCCTTCTTTTGGGTAGGTTCCACTTTGGCACAGGCCACCCACGGTGGAAACCAACGTGACTCACTTGTAGATCCAGAGCGGCCAACTTTCCTTTCTCGCCCGAGTTCCTCGTGTATTCCTCAATGGTCCATGACGGCTGAGCCCGCTTCACTTCCGCCAGTTCCATCAGCCGCATGTCCGTGTAGAGGGGGTTGGTCTTCATGTGCGACTTGAGCGACGCTGGGTAAGGGTGGGGGCTGAAGACTTGCTCAATCAAGAAGCCATCTTTGGGTTGCTTGGAGTGCCTTGGGGCGTGTGGGGTTTCATATTGCCTATCTGCCTGCAGGGAGTCGCACAAGCAGTTCAGAGAAGGAAAGAAAGGAGTTTCGTGCTCAACAACTCAGTCACCTTGGCTGCATCCACATGGCTGTTTATTCGATTCATTTTTAATTTCATTCAATGTGTTTCTATGCCGCTTTCCATTCAAACAAATCCGAAAGCAGCTTGCAAACAACAAATGGCAATTACATAACAGAACATCACAGGTACAGCACAAGTCGTATTATATATCATCCATAAAATTGTGATTATATGTATTACACCTAGGGCTGGGTGATATATCAATATATCATTCAAGACTGGTTTGAAGTCCATATTGTGATACTGGTTTCATAATATTTTATTGCGAATCACGATGTGTGTGTGTGTTCTGTGCTGCGCAAAAATCACGATGCAGGAAAAACCATTCAGACATTCTGCTATATCACTATATCATCTATATCACTTTCTTTTTTCTTTCTTGTCCTGTGATGAGGCTGCATTTTAACATTTTTATATCTTACTGTTTCACTATTTTAATGTTGTATTTTAATCTTGTTTTTAAGTTGTATTCATTCAACTTGTTTTCATTATTGCTTGTTAGCCACCCTGAGCCTGGCCTTGGCTGGGGAGGGCGGGGAATAAATAATAATAATAAAAATCATGATGTTTAGCTGCTGTTGAAAACCAGATATCGCTCAGCCCTAAATACTACTACTAAAAAATAAGCTAAATACTACTATTTTTACACACACACACACACACACACACACACACACACTTCCCCGCCAATTCAGTTCATCAAAATATACATACACATCCATCATTCAGGACCTTGATCTAACAGAAGTAAAACAAAGCTATACTTTAACTTATTGGTTTATTCCATTTCCCCAATGTTTCCCTTGCTGTTTATTTCTGCATTATACACAACGCAGAAGCCACTTATGAGAAAACTAATGGAATGCAGTACCTGTTTAGTGCTCATTTCTGTGTTATTTGATTGCGGGGTGGGGGGCACCATTTGCAGCCCTTAACCCGGAAAAATTGTGGGAGTAAAGTGGCAAAATTTGGGGCAGTACACCAGCATATAGTTCTTTCCTGCCATTATCATGGAGGAACAGAAGCACACATGTAGCTTCTGTAGAAACGTCCAATGATGTTGGTTGTGTCACACCATGTCTAGTGGTATGAATGAAAGTCAATGCAAACATGCTGGTTTATGGGTCAATAAGCTACAGTTCCATAACACAACAGGTACTGCAGTGTGAAAGGAACATTAGAGAACGGGGCAGTAGCACTACTGTTATAATCAGGAAAACTAATGCACTAAAGGTGAAAAGGAAAAGGACCTCTGGATGGTTAAGTCCAGTCATAGGCGACTATGGAGTTGCGGCGCTCATCTCGCTTTTCAGGCTGAGGGAGCCGACATTTGTCCACAGGCAGCTTTCTGGGTCATGTGGCCAGCATGACTATACCGCTTCCGGCACAATGGGACACCGTGACAGAAGCCAGAGTGCATGGAAACACCGCTTACCTTCCTGCCACAGTGGTACCTATTTGTCTACTTGCACTGGCATGCTTTTGAACTGCTAGGTTGGCAGGAGCTGGGACGGAGCAACAGGAGCTCATTCCATCACGGGGATTCGAACCGCCGACCTTCTGATCAGCAAGCCCAAGAGGCTCAGTGGTTAAGACCACAGCGCCACCCGTGTCCCATGCACTATTCCCCATTTCTGAATGCACCCGTAGTCAACCAGGAATTTCATGCGGAAGAGCTCATGAAACTCCACACAGGTGAGTCAGTTGGCTGGCTAGGGAGGGTTGATTCCCTCCATCTCTTCCCTAAAACTCTGCCTCCTATGTGTGGAAGGAGGGAAGTGACTCTGAAAGTGACTAGGAACAGGGTAAGAAATACCGTTCACATTTTAATATGAATCTACCAATTTTGCGGGGACATGGGTGGCGCTGTGGGTTAAACCACAGAGCCTAGGTCTTGCCAAAAATCCGAAGGTTGGAGGTTCGAATCCCCGTGATGGGGTGAGCTCCCATTGCTCGGTCCCAGCTCCTGCCCACCTAGCAGTGCGAAAGCACGTCAAAGTGCAAGTAGACAAATAGGTACTGCTCCGGCGGGAAGGTAAACGGCTTTTCCATGCGCTGCTCTGGTTCGCCAGAAGTGGCTTAGTCATGCTGGCCACATGACTGGGAAGCTGTACGCCGGCTCCCTCGGCCAATAAAGTGAGATGAGCGCCGCAACCCCAGAGTCGGTCATGACTGGACCTAATGGTCAGGGGTCCCTTTACCTTTACCTTACCAATTTTGCACCTTCTAAAATAATATACAAATTGAAACAATCTTCTTTGGATTTCTCGAAATAAAATAAAATAAATTCTCAAGGCACCTGACATAACTAAACAAACAAAGAAAACGTCTACAGTTCAAAACAGGATAAATAACTAAAACAAAACCCATAAGCATAATAGTATACACAGGAGCAAGCAAGGCTTTAATCATTCATAAAAGCCTTGTGAACGAGAAAGACTTTAAAGCCTGTTTAAAAACAAGAAGAAAGTTATTTGTATAAGTTATTTAATATACTCATAAAGTTCTGTACCGCTCAACCAAGAAGAAGGATCTTCTTTAAAATGCTCACAAACTACAAACATGTTACACAATGTGACAAGCACATGTTACATACTCTCTTAATCTTTAAACCATCCCTAGTTTCCTCAAATCACACACTACAAACATTTTTTCCCCTGAAAAACCACCCCAGCAAAATCTATGAAAGAACAATGCACAGAACCTGTCAACAAGCTGAAGTCTCTCACCAAATGCTGAATTCATCAAAAAAAAAAAAAAAAAGCCATTTCTTATCCTGTCCATCTCAAATTCATCATGGGCTGCCCTCGAAGCTGTCTCTCCTATGCTGCTGAGCTTCATATCATTCCGCTGAGACACGCTCAAACTGTAAGTCGTAGAACCTACTACCGCCCTTCCAATTTCTCATCATAAATGGAGGAACACGATTCAGTCAACACACATACCCCTAACCGCTGTGGCTCTATAATTAAAAATAACAATAAACTTTCATTTCCCTCTCGCAGTTCTTTTCTGTCCTTCACATATCCGTGTTGGCATGTTCCAACTGACCTGTCTGACAGACATTCTCACTCCACCCAACTTTCCTCCACCTAACCTTCTCTCACAACAAGTTCGTACTGAGCATGTGCAAGGAACAACCGTATGAAATCCCATTGACCAACACTGGCCACAAAAATGCCTTTTTGGTTTATTTATTTTTAACCCAATCTACCAACATATTACACTACTATTCGACAAAAGCACATTCTCTAGGCATTCCTTTTGACCTAACAGAAAAGATGCAGTACAAATGGAGAAATATTTCTGGAAAAATCACCTGAGCAAAGTCTAAGAAATAAAAACATAAGGTACCCATCAAGAAGCTGGTATTTTGTCTAGGTTTTTAAAAAACTTCTTCAGAACAAGCCATTTCTTACCCCTTCTACCCCAAATTTGGTTTGAACCATCCTGAAAAATGCTTCTCCTACACTGCCCAGTTTCAAATCAGTCCGATGAACCATTTTCTAACTACCCCCTGGAAATCTGACTTCTCATTATAATGGTGGGATTCAATACAGCCAATTTACCCTTAACATAAGGCCATGAGTGTGACCCTATAATTACGGACTAACATCAGATAATAATAATAATAATAATAATAATAATAATAATAATAATAATGTCAGAATACAGAGATATCTAAACAGAGGGAGAGCACATGTGAGTATACACTTCTTAAAGGCATTTCTCACCAATAGGTGAGTCCTATCTGTAAAGAATTAACATGCAAACTGAACTGTCAAATGAACTATACAAGTCTATTTGCTTTCAGGTTAGCTCAGTTGGCCAAGGTGGCGATTTTGATCCCCGTATGGATGCATATTCCTGCACTGCAGGGGATTGGACTAGATGATCCATGGGGTCCCGTTCCAATTCTATGATTCTAAGTATACCATGTAAATTAAAAAATCTACATTTTGGGGCAGCTGGTGTTGTTTTGGGACAACCTCAAATTATACGATCGGTGTTGTTTTTAGACTGCAGCTCCTTCTGTATTCTGGATATTGCCGTGGGGAAGAAAAAAACAAGTGGGTTAAGAAAACAGACGGAAATTCATTAAAACAATTCTAACAGTAGTGTAGTAGCAGGCAGATGTTGTAATCCTCGGAGCCTTTCGAGAATTACACCAGATCCTTTTCATGCAGTCAAGTTAAAAATATAATTCACTGAGCAGAAATTGAAAAATTACCTCTTTGGATTTTCTGTGCCAGTCTTTGTTCTCGCCTCCACCCCTGTCTTTCATATCTTCCTCCGTAATGCCAGCTTGGTTTGTATACGTGATAGCTCGCCAGTCTCTAGGGGAGTTAGATATACTAGCTATCTTGGATTCTGTGGCACTGTTTTCCTCTGTCAGTGACCTCGAAGACCTCCTGGTGAACAAGCTTTTTTTTAAGGCTTTGACCCGGAGGCTTTCGCTATTGCTGCCACTGGCATCTGAACAACACCAGTCCGGATTATTCTCCAGTTTGCCTCCGTGTGAAGAATTATGGCACGAGAAGATCCTGGGCGAGGTACTTTCTTCAGACTGAACCTCACTGGTCAAGGAATTGAGATCCAGTTGGACGCTCACTTTCTCTGGCTGCTGAATCTTTTGATCCAACTTGTTCAGCTTCCCCAGAACTTGAGAAATTTCATCCCTGACGCTGGAGAGAGACTCCAGTTTCTTTTCGATTTCCCCAATCCTTAGAACCAGTTTGCAGACGCTGGTTTTCAGCTCGTCGTCTGTGCCGCTGATCTCCAGGCGCGAGACTTTTTCCAGCTTGTTGCCGGCATTGCCATTGGAGATTTTAGCTAAGTGGTGTTCAGGGGAGCTTTCGCAGTCCGATTTGTGTATCTGAGAAAGCGAGCCGGTGCTGTTGTAACACGACGACTGCATCACCCCACTAGACCCACAGATGCTCATGTCATCCAGAAACCTGAAGATATCGCTGATGTCATCGCTGACAATTTCAGAGTCGTCGTCGGACTGCTTAAGAGAATGTCTCTCTCCATACTTATTCTGACTGGGGTGGACCATCTCTTTGCACTTCTTGTGTTCCAGCCCCTGTTGGTCTGTCTGAGTCCCAACACTGTTCGTTTTGTCAATGCTGAGAAGCTGGATAGAGGTGCAGTTAATACTCTTGTCTTTAAACTTTTTCATGGGCTCATGCTTCTCCACTTCCAAGATGGAGGGGATGTCTTTGGGTTTATGCCCGTTCGGTTTCATGGCGTAGCCAGACTGCATCATTGACTGCTGATCCTTGGGGTTGAGATAAGGCTGGCGCCTCTCTGTGGCTGGGAAATTGGAAGGCTGGCTGTTTGAACCCTGGTACCGTGGATTCTCTTCAGACTGTTTCCTGTTGAAAAAGGACCTTTCAAAATCAGGTACTTCTTCAGTGTTCAAACTCCAGCTTTTGACCGGCCACGGAGTTTGTTTGCTCGGCTTCCCCAGCCACCGTTTGGTTTCTTGCGGTCCGAGAACGGTTGTCGGGCCAAAGTAAGTAGAAGCCTGGAGATCGTCTAAGCTTTCATGCTTGACCCTCCTTTTATCAGGCACAGGCGAATAAATCGGGTTCAAGTATTGACTGCTGTAGGGCATCTCAAAGCTGTGGTTGAAAAACGCCTGCTTGGAGGTCTCTTTCCTGCCTGGAGGTTCGACAAGCTCGTCCTCTGCTTTGCTAGTGGGCGACATTAAGCTGGGCGAAATGGTTATGAGGTTGTGGAAGTCCTCCTTGAAGATGTTCCGCTTCTGCACGCACGACTGCATCACAAACGGCTCATCGTTCGAAATGAACGCCTCCTTGATGCTCCCGCTGATGGGCAAGGAGTCCTGGTCAGATATAGACTCGGTTTCGAGGTTCATAGGGAAATATGTGCTCTGCATTTCGCAGGGGGGAGAGCTGGCAATGGTGTAGGATGCCAAGGCCTGCAGTCGGTCGAGGGAAGCCGCTCGCCCTTTCATTTCCTTATTGACCCCAAGCAGAAAGTTGGGCTCGGAAGCAGGTACGAACTGCGGGCAGTCCTTGCAATCCCCTTTCCTGCATTTGGACGACCTCCTGTTCGAATACCCCCTGTTAAATTCTCCATCCCTCAGCTCGCAGTTGAGCACGCAGTCCACCATATTGCACACTTCTGTGTCCGATCGGCAGGACTCCAGAGACTCTTTCTTCCCCATCTTTCCCCGTGAAACAGGAAGCTTCTCCTTGGCCACCCCGCCGTTCATCTGTATGAGGTTGAATATCGTCACAATGTCTGCCGCAACCATGATCTTCTTTGATTGCTGGTTGTTCACGCTGCACCTCATTTTGTCCTTGAACAAGGTGGCGGGGAAATTAGGATCTAGGCAGGCAGTGTAGAAAAGCACACTCCGCAGCTTGGCCAACTGGGACAGATCAAACCTAGCACATAGCGATTTGCAGAGATCCTGGTAGGAGACAGAGTTTTGTTTGGTATCCAGCTCCTCCAAAATGTTCACAAGGAACAGAGAAGAGTCCTGACTGGTTTCCATGGCTTGTGGAGATCAGGCTTTGCCGCTTATCCCAGTCGCGTTATTCCAGTTCTAAATGAACACACAACAGGAAAGAGAAACAAAGTAAGCTCTGTTTCGTAAGCCACCTAAAATCTCTAAAACAAAACAGCAACTTTTTAAATAATAAGAATAATGATCACACTTTTATTCATGTCATTCAGTGGTCTATGGGTTGATTTTTTTTTCTTTTAAAATGATGTACACTAAGAACACGAGAAGCTATACCATGTCATCTATCTCAGTACAGTGGTACCTTGGTTCTCAAACACCTTGGTTCACAAACAACTTGGAACCCAAACACTGCAAACCCGGAAGTGTATGTTCCGGTTTGCGAACTTTTTCCCGGAAGCTGAACATGCTCTGTTTTGAGTGTTACACTTCCAATTTGAGTGCCACGTTTCCGTTTTGAGTATTAAGCTGTTTTTGCTATTTGTTTTGAGTTTTTGTGGCTCTTTTTTGTTTTTGTGACTGTGTGGAACCCAGTTCAGCTACTGATTGATTGAGTGATTGTGTGACTGCAGTACACTGTTTATTGCTTTCCTTTTATGGATAAATGGTCTCATTAGATAATAAAATTCATGTTAACTTGCTCTTTTAGGGGTTGTTTTCAAAAGTCTGCAATGGATTAATCCATTCTGCATTACTTTCTACCGGAAAGCGCGCCTTAGTTTTGGAATGCTTTGCTTTTGGAACGGACTTCCAGAACGGATTAAGTTTGAGAACCAAGGTACCATTGTATTTCTCAGTCACACTGTAGCAAACACTGGGAATTCTTTTGTTAATTCCTATTTGTGTTTGTATGTGCCCTGGGTGGCTCACACCATCCAATAAACAACGATATAGCAAATTTAAAAGCATAAATAGCCACAATTACATACAATCATAGAGTTAATGCCTCTGATTAGTAGTAGGGAAGGGATATAGCTCAGTGGAAGAGAACCTGCTTTGGTGCAGGTTCAATCCCCAACATTTCCAGGTGGGTCTGGGAGAGGACCCTGGAGAATTGTTGACAGTCAGTGTTCACAATACAGAGACCTCTGCTCCCCCCACAGAGCTACAATTCCCAGAGCGGTATAACATTCAATCCCTCATCTCTGGAAGAAGAAAAGAGGATGCCCCTCTAATACATCTCAGCACCCTTAACGAAGTTCCCATAATTCCTTGGGGGAAGCCATGACTAGTTAACAGGCTGTGGGGAGAACCTTGAAGCCAGTCAATGCGTGTCTCATTCCCTGCAGCTCCAGCTGACCTCATGCTGGGTGGAGGGAATCACTAGAGCAGGCAATAATCATGATGAGGGGGACACTGCGAAGCCAGCCAATGCCTCTACATCCATCCTTATTTCAGACATCATGATACATAGGTATATTGTATCACCCAACCCTAAATACCGAGTCCAAATTGGTTCATGTGTGAGGAAACACAGAGGCCCTGAGATACAGAAGGCTTTATAGGTAAAAACCAGCACTTTGAATTAGTCCAAAATATAACTGGTAGCCATTACAGCCATGCCAGGATTGGTGTTATGTCCTCAGAATACCTTACCCCAGTCAGCAATCTGGCAATATGACTGCATCAATTCCCAAAATTCTGAGAATTATAGGGACAGAACTATCTAAATTGTATAGAAATTTATTTACGTATGCTACTACAGCAGCAAGAATGCTACTTGCCCAAAAGTGGAAAGGAGTAGTCCCAGCAAAGGAAGAATGGATACAAAAACTTATGGAATATGCAGAAATGGCGAAACTTACTGAAAGAATAAGAAGTCAAGATAACAAACTTTTTATAAAAGAATGGAAATAGTTCACTGAATATTTACAGATAAATTGCAAACAGATAAACAACATTAGCAGGATTACTGTAATAACCTGCAGTTTCATAAGAATATATATTTTAAAGTAGATAATTAAATGAGCAAATTAAATGAAGTCGGACAGTGCTTTTTTCTATTAAAAAAAAAAGTTTAGGAGTACTCTCATTTTCCTACTCAGATTGAAATATTGCCCCTCAATGAGGCCAAACTTAGATTCACAAAATGTTTAGGGGTATGCGTACCCCTGCATTCCCCCAGAAAAAAAGCACTGAATTTGGATCTGCAGAAGATGTTAAAAAATAAATTTAAGGAACCGCAGAAAGAGGGGGAAGGAAGTCACACTTTGAAATGTTAATTTGATTGTAATACTAATGAAATGCACAAACCTGGAAAGTACAAATAAAAAACTTTTTTTTTAAAAAAATGATTGCATCAGGATGTTTTTCAAGATATGCTTTACTAACATGCTTGCAGTGTACGTACGTCTCAGTAAAACTGCATCAAAGGAATCTTGACCGTACATCACCTTAGGATGACTTTCCCCAGCGTTTTATCAATGCCCATGGGGATCGAGGGGGAAGAAAGAAAGGCATCAATACCTGCAGCCTTTTTTCAGGAAGGTCCATGCATCCTACTCTACAGAGGGCAGTCCTGTATTTGAAGGAGTCTTCTATCTGACGTCCTGTCTAGTTGACAGATTAAAGGACCATAAGAGTGGAGAGGAAGGGCCTTGAAGTTGCCCATCAACAGTTAATACCTGAACAGCAAACTGAGCAGGCATGTCTCTTGCATTTCTATTCAAACTGTAGTGATTATTTTTCATATTTGCATCTATCCGTATAAATTAGCGCATGCACATTTTTATGCAGCCTGTGTCCCGCCTTCGTCCATTTCTTTCAGCGATTCGTTCCCTCTGCTTTGTCAATCTCTAAATGGCCCAATTCCAAAATTAATTGTGGGGATTCTAGCTGAAAGCAGAATTCAGGGAAGGCGGAACTCAGAGCAAAGCAGGTAAGCCGGAAAACAAACACACCAAGGAAAGGAACAGCGGTGTCATTCTTACAGGATACTCTATAGCAGGGGTCAGCAACCTTTCTCAGCCGTGGGCTGGTCCACCGTCCCTCAGACCATGTGGTGGGCCGGACTATATTTTGAAGGGAAAAAATGAACGAATTCCTATGCCCCACAAATAACCCAGAGGTGCATTTTAAATAAAAAGACACATTCTAAGTGGTTATGTAAGCTTTCAGAATACTTAGAATTAGCCAAATTGACAGACATAATAAGACAAAAAAAAGTGAAGTAAAAAAAGAATGGGAGTGCCTAAATGAATACCTCAAAAGTCAAGGTTCGAGGACAGAAATCTGGCTGAGTCTGGAATAACCTTGTGAAGTGAAAGGATAAGAAAGAGAGATTTATATCTAGCTGTTAGGATAGAGATGATAAGGAAAACAGGGAAACTGGAAGACACAATGAGAGATAAAGGAGGTGCTGTGGGATTGGTGGAAGTCAATGTTTTGTTGTTGTTTTTATAGTGTTTATATTATTAACTTGTAAGATATGGATTTGTTTTTTTAGTTGTTGTTGCTTTTTCAGTTTTTCGAATGTTGGTTTTTGTGTGTTGTGTATTGTTATTTTTCAATATTTTTCGTGTTGTTGTTGTTGTGCGGAAAATACTAATAATTTTTTTTTTTAAAGCACACATTCTACTCATGTAAAAACACGCTGATTCCTGGACCATCCACGGGCCAGATTTAGAAGGCAATTCTAGGCCTTAGTTTGCCTACCCCTGCTCTATACAGTGGTACCTCAGGTTAAGAACTTAATTCATTCTGGAGGTCTGTTCTTAACCTGAAACTGTTCTTAACCTGAGGTACCACTTTAGCTAATGGGGCCTCCCGCTACTGCCGCCATGCCACCAGAGCACAATTTCTGTTCTCTTCCTGAAGCAAAGTTCTTAACCTGAGGTACTATTTCTGGGTTAGCAGAGTCTGCAACCTGAAGTGTCTGTAACCTGAAGCATCTGTAACCCAAGGTACCACTGTAGTATGAATCCTTTGACGGGGGCCTGACCTTGAGAAGTATGTGCTCTACTACTCAGGGGCGCTCTGGGTGTCATCCTGAAGGGGTGTGCCCCCCCCCGCCTAGGACTCCCAAGCCCGGCGAGCAGCAAAGCTGTGACTCTCCACCTTCCCCTGGCTCTCTGTAGGGGAGAATCGCACAGCCACGCCAATTGGCCCCCAGGGCGGATCACGCCACCTCCGGACGCACGGCATGTGTGCCACTCCGGGTGCTAGAGCCCAGTGGCGTAGCGTGGGGGGTGCAGGGGGGGCCGGCCGCACCGGGCGCAACATCTGGGGGTTAGGGTTAGGGGCGCAAATCCACGGGTTAGGGGGCGCAAATCCACGGGTTAGGGGTGCAAATTACTTGCCTTGCCCCGGGTTCTGACAACCCACGCTACGCCACTGCTAGAGCCCCCAGCTCTGCCCCTGCTAGTACCAAGGCATGAATGCTACCCAACTCCCCTGCTAAATAAATTTACAGGCTTCTGGGGCTTCTCCGTCCTTTGCCTTACATGGGCCTGCCAGGGACTGAACCTGGAACTTTCTGCATCCAAAGCAGATGTTCTACCACTTCAGCAATGGCCCTTTCCCAAATCTCAAGCAAGTGAGTCAAGCAATAGAATAGACTATTGAAAAAGGCATCAGGGGAAGCTCAAGTGCTGATCTGATCTCCAAAGATAATATGTATGTTACCTTTGCATTTCCCACATTGCAATTAACTTGGGCGTTTTTGAACAGCTGGGCATTTAAATGCCTTCCTAGTCTACCTGATAGGGACGCGGGTGGTGCTGTGGGTTAAACCACAGAGCCTAGGACTTGCCGATCAGAAGGTCAGCGGTTTGAATCCCCGCAACGGGGTGAGCTCCCGTTGCTCGGTCCCTGCTCCTGCCAACCTAGCAGTTCGAAAGCAAGTCAAGTGCAAGTAGATAAATAGGTACCACTCTGGCGGGAAGGTAAACATGGCCACATGACCTGGAAGCTGTACGCCGGCTCCCTCAGCCAATAAAGCGAGATGAGCGCCACAACCTCAGAGTCGGTCACGACTGGACCTAATGGTCAGGGGTCCCTTTACCTTTACCTAGTCTACCTGCCAAAGAGTCCTGTGTTAGCTCAAAAGCTTGCAGAATTACACGTCAAAAGAGGTGGACTTAGCAAAGGTAATTCTCTTATCTGCTCCATGCCACCTTCAAAACGAAATGCCTTGTGACTGTTCAATTAACAATCAAGGAAATGCTTTGTCTTTGAAGAGAGATCAGTCTTCCTCAGATTCAATTTTCCCAACTGGAACAAAGCAATCGCACTGCCGTGAAAATGCACACACAAGAACACCACCTGACAACTTGCCAGAGTCTACCAGGCTTGGTCTTTAGGACAAGCTACGGGCTCACTACCGATCAATCCTTTCATGACCTCCATGAAAGCAGGTTGACTACACTTCATACTCCTTGTGTGAAGGTGGAAAAAGCCTTAGCCCAGCATTTCAGCTGTTGGGAGATCAGACCGTGGCATTAATCATTCCATTTTACCTTCCCAAGACCACCTTCTCTGAGGCAATGAGATTATTTTGTCTTCAAAAAAGAAAAGCAACACAAAATTATCTTTAAAAAACCAAAAACACCCTGCTGGACTAGGCAATATTAAGGAAACCTTAGCCAATATGCATGACATACATTACTTTTTCAATGCAAAATTCCAGCATTTCACTGTGTGGACAGAAATAATGCAATCACCTTCAAACAAGCAGAGCTAATACTGTGATACTGGAGAAGCATCTCTGATTAAAAATTTCACTCTTACTTTGATCTTCAGGGGTTTTTTTGCTATTGCACAATATTCACCCATCATTGTTTGAGAATTGCTGCAACTCTTCAGAATCTGGCATTTGAGACAGGTGGTCTTAAAACCAAGAAAAGCATACTTGGGTTTCAGATCATTTAGCCCCATTTTTGCCACAATGTTACTAGCACTATTATCAAGATTGCACCTTGTAGGGGAACTTTTGCCACACAAGGATGCCCAAAGCAGCTAAGCAGCTAATAATAATAATAATAATAATAATAATAATAATAATAATAATAATAATAAATTTTATTTATATCCCGCCCTCCCCAGCCGAAGCCGGGCTCAGGGCGGCTAACAACAATAAAACAGTACAACAGTACAGCACAACGCAACACTCTAAAATCATTCATTATAAAATTAATTCAAAGCAAACCACTGGCAACCATTGGGCCAGAGCTCCGCGAAGATTGCCAAAGGACGGAGTCAGGCTGTGCCCTGGCCAAAGGCCTGGTGGAACAGCTCTGTCTTGCAGGCCCTGCGGAAAGATGTCAAGTCCCGCAGGGCCCTAGTCTCTTGTGACAGAGTGTTCCACCAGATCGGAGCCACAGCCGAAAAAGCCCTGGCTCTAGTTGAGGCCAGCCTAACCTCTCTGTGGCCTGGGACCTTCAAGATGTTTTTATTTGAAGACTATAAGTTTCTTTGTGGGACATACCAGGAGAGGCGGTCCCGTAGGTACAGCAATACGGAATCAAATCGTAGAAATCCTAAGAACCGACTTTCATGTAGCATGTTTTGCAGGTGCAGGGAGGTAGGCCGACATCAGGGCCAGCCCAATACATTTTGCTGCCTCAGAAAAGCCCCCCTTCCAATCCCACATGCAGAAGCCAACCAAGCCGAGGCACAATCTGCACTATACATTTAAAGCAGTATCATACAGATTTAAACACCTGTGTCTTCCCCCAAAGAATCATGGGAACTGTAGTCTGTTAAGGGTGTTGACAGTTGTTAGGAGAGCCTCTATTCCCCTCACAGAGCTACACTTTATTTATATACCTAATTCATACCCCACCCTTTTCTCCAAGGAGCTCAAAGTGGCATCAATGATTTCCCCCCTCCTCATTCAACCCCCCCACAACAAACATTTGAGGTAAGCTAGGCTCAGGGGCAGAAGATCAACTTATCCATTCTGAAGGAAATCAGCCCTGAGTGCTCACTGGAAGGACAGATCCTGAAGCTGAGGCTACAATACTTTGGCCACCTCATGAGAAGAGAAGACTCCCTGGAAAAGACCCTGATGCTGGGAAAGATGGAGGGCACAAGGAGAAGGGGACGACAGAGGACGAGATGGTTGGACAGTGTTCTCGAAGATACCAACATGAGTTTGACCAAACTGCGGGAGGCAGTGGAAGACAGGGGTGCCTGGCGTGCTCTGGTCCATGGGGTCACAAAGAGTTGGGCATGACTAAACAACACAACAACAAAAACAACAACAAGGCTCAGAGGCAGTGAGTGACTGGCTCAAGGTCGCCCAGTAAGTTTCATGGTTGAGCGGGGATTTGAACCCTGGCCTCCCAGGTCCCAGTCTGATGCATTAACCACTACACCATGCTGGTTGAATAGTGTTGGACGGTCAACCTTTCTTTCCAGGGAACTTTAGGAGCTGTGAGAAGAATAGGGGGCTCCCTGCAGCTCGCTTAACACTCTATAGTTCCCAGGATTCTTTGGGGGAAGCCATAACTGTTTAAAGTTTTATAATACAGTGGTACCTCGGGTTAAGAACTTAATTCATTCCGGAGGTCCGTTCTTAACCTGAAACTGTTCTTAACTTGAAGCACCACTTTAGCTAATGGGGCCTCCTGCTGCAGCCGCGCCATCGCTGCACGATTTCTGTTCTCATCCTGAAGCAAAGTTCTTAACCCGAGGTACTATTTCTGGGTTAGTGGAGTCTGTAACCTGAAGCGTCTGTAACCTGAAGCATATGTAACCTGAGGTACCACTGTAATGCTTTAAATTCACAGCAGAGATGGGGCCTGGCAACGGAATCTTACTTCAGTGCAAGTGATGGGATAGCATCCTGCATGACAAGTGAAGGCAGCAGGTTAGCTTTAAGCGGCAGAGGGCCAACCACAACAGCAATATCTCCAACATTTCACTGCTTCTCCTTGCTTCCCAGCATCTGCTGCGTGAGGTGGCTGCCCCACTCCGACCAATAGTAGGGCCGTCCTTATTTGCCATCAATCCTTATCTCCAAAATTCAGATTATGTTAGTCTGTGGAACCAAAATAAAATTGGTATTGTAGCACCCTAGAGATGGACAGTGCGATCTCAAGCATGTCTGAGCAGAAGTAACTCCCATTGTGTTCAATGGGGCCTCCTCCCCAGTCACTGTGTTTAGGATTGCAGCCAAAAGATGTTACTGCAACATAAGCCTTTGTTGACGACAGTCCACTCTGCCAGATACACGGAGCGTTCTCCTCAGTTAGGAATACACACAGCACAGAACCAGTTAGTGTCGGACGAGATGAGTTCAAATCCCACACTCGAGCCATGAAGCTGATTGGATGACCTTGAGCCAATCACCACCCACTCTCAGCCTAACCTACCTCACAAGGTTGTTGCAAGGATAATATGAAGAGTGGGGGGGGGAAGAACCATGTAAGCCAACTTGAGCTACCTGGGAGGAAAGGTAGGATATAAATGGAAGAATAAATAAATTAAATAGCCAAAACAACAGGAGTTTAAACAGTGAGTGGGTGGCATTCAACCAAGTTTTACCCAGTGGCATTAATCAACATGACTCTGTTAGGTCCATTAACTCCAACTGGTCTACTCTGAGTGCAGCTTATTTGTGTTGGGTGGGGTTGCTCCTGTTACTAGAGAGTCCCTTTTATGCCATAGCCTCTTGGTCATACTATTTACAAACACACACACATATACTGTATCCATGAATAAGGATACAACAGCCAAAGCGTTTCACAAAACAAGCCCTACACAGAAAACGTATGCCGCAATAAACCTCAAGTTTTGCTAGGGGGAAGCTATATAAATTAAGCAGGTAAATAAATATGGGGAAAGCAAAATGTTACTTTGAAGTATTTCTCTCGAAGGCTGAATTTATTTTATCCTGGATTGTTTTATTTGATGCTTTAATGTGTTGTAAAATGTTTTGAGATCCCCCCCCCCCTTTAAAATATAAAGCAGTACAGGAATGAAAGATAATAATAATAAAATTCATTGAGGAAAAATGGTGCCTAGACATTCTGTTGTGGCAAGTGTAACCTAGGTTTGAGGTACCATTTGGTGATTGGCTTATATATCTGAGTTTCTAACACTGCCTTTAAGATCCCACAAGACTCTTGGCTGTTCTCCCAAACGTGATCGAAACAGCCTGGGTATATTTGCTTAGGAAGAAGCCCCATTAAAATAAGCATTAATACTTAGAGTAAACATACAAAAGACCAGGCTGCAAGCCAGTTCTTAGACCTGACCACTCCGTGGCTTCACATGTTGCCAAACAATGCCCCTGCCCATTTGCTTTCTGAATCCGGAGAGAAAAAGAGAGGAAAGCACTTAGGAGGCAGAGAGCCCCATGCAGGCTCACTCCAATCCAACCTGTCCCATTCTCTTACAAAGCGAGGAGGTGGAGGGCAGGGGGTTGAGTTTTGCTTCCAGCCAGCCTTGTGTGACACACAATGGAACACAATGCCAGGGCCACCAGCTTGTGCTTTCAGCTTCTCTGCAAATCCCCACCCCATGGGGCAGGTATGAGATACTTTGCTGGCAAGGCGCCTCCTTAATGTGATTTTTATTCACTCTCCTCAAGCCAATGGGGAGCTCGGGGTGGTGGTGAGGTGAGGACAATGCCCTGCAGCCTGGAAGCAAAAAGCAATGCAATTTGCTAGAGGCTTATTCATCAGCAAACAATTTACTGCAAGTCTGCATTCTCCGCAGCAGGAGAAAAGGGGAAGAAAAGCAAGCTTTGCACAGAACAACACTCGGTGGATCTGCTTCCTCATCTCTCCCATCAAACATCCATCACAAAAAAACATAGGTGGATGCCAAGGAAGTTGTGAGGTTTATGTCTCCCCTCTGATATAGGAACGGTGATAAAAAAACTCTATATAAACCTGGCTTCCTACACAGGAAAAAAAAGGTTGTGCTGGCTTGATTGCCATGTTGTAAAACACACCGCCTCTTACACGACTGAACACACACATTCCAAGAAGGATGCATTGTATATCCACACAGCATTCCGTCCTCTCTAGTGCTTTCTCTCTGCACAAGTTCAAAGAATGCTTAATGCCTTACAGAACACTTTAAATTAATACCTGTTGTTATTGTGTTATGCAACTAACCCCCTGTATTAGGTAAGTGATCTACATGTGTGGGGAGGGTGGGGGAAGCAGGGCAAATTATGATAGTAAAAAAACACCATAATAAAACCTCACAGAATGTTATGATTTGGTTCCTGACTCCCTCACACCCTGAGAACCATCCTTCCACAATCGCTGTCACAGATATACACAGTTTCAGCACAAGAATGACTCTCCTGCCCACACAGATATTAAAACATGGTCACCTTAATTCTGTGTTGTTGTTGTTGTTGTTAATATTGAGGATCTGCAGCATGGAACAAGTGGAAAGGCATACAATCCCACCGTAGATTCCAAAACATTGCACCCCTCCCTCCCTGGAGCCCATTTCCCCGTGTTTCCATTTCACAAAGCAAAACAAAGATGACTTTGCCAGAATTGACTATCCCATCCACAACAGTCTTTTCATTCCTGCAGCCAGGTTCTTTTGCAATGTTTACCCACTCATCCCAGACCTCTACAGCCCCCAAATTTTCGCCTCGATTTCTGGTACTGCCATTGCCCATCCGGAAAGGCGGTGGCGGCAGGGTTTGGGTTGTTGTTTTTCTCTTGCCATCAACTTATCACCAGCCTCTGCTGGGATCCTACGGAACTCAGGCAGTCAGAGAAGTATCACCAACAAAAGCTGAAGTTGTTGCAACAATTTTGTATTCCCCTCCCTCTCTTTGCCTCCCTGGGAGTCTGAAGCACCAAGAAACAGCAGGACCCCACTTCACAGCTCCATGGGGAAGCCAGGATAAAAAGAGAAAGAGGTTGGCAGGAGCCGGCAGAGCCAGCCCGGTGTTCCTACTCCAAATCTATTCCGTGTCAGTTGAAAAGTCTCCCTACTTGATCTAGCCAGACTCAGGCTTGGGTGGCTCGATCAGGAGGGAGGAAATGGACTCCTGTACCTTTAAGAGTGGGGAATTTCAGCAGGTATAGCTTTTCTCCCAGCCCCATACCTGCCAAAATCCTCTTTCCAAAATAAACATCTATAAGAGGCAAAGGGTCCCTTCATGAATACCTCTGTCCCCCTCTCCTCGCCAACTGGGGGCCCTGGCCTTCCCACACGGCTTTTCCTTGACATTGTCCTTTTCCAACCTCTCCCAAATTTCTCTTCCCTACTTTATAAATGCGGTCTGGGGTGGGGTGGGTGGAAGGAGGGAGGGAGGGAGGGAGCACTCCTCAGGAAAGCAAACCAAGCCTTGTCCAAGCCAACTGTGGCGGTTTGGGCTATTTACGCATTTGGATTTGCAGGATCCCGGATTCTCTCTTTCTTACCTCGAAGTTGTCTTGTGGCGGAGTTGGGGAGGGATGATCGGCGCCTGCTTCTCCCCCCTCCCCTCCCCTCCCCTCAATGTCCCCTTCACGTCAGGGTCTTCTTCTGCCGCGGTTCTTGCAGCCGGGACCTTGCAAGGAGGAGGAGGAGGAAGAAGGAAGAGAGGAGGGAAAGCGGAGCGAACGGGAAGCAACACCCCCCCCAGCAGAGTCCCCCCCCCCCAAGCGTCGGTTTGCAATCCAATAAAAAAAGGCAAAGCAAGAAAAGGCCAGCGCTCCTCCGGCAATGGTCCTCCGGGGGCGCAACTGCAATGGTCAACCCCCGTCGTTGCAAACTAGCGACGCAAAACGCACACTGCGGGCGGCTCGGGACGTTTCTGCTGCTGCTGCTGTTGGGGGTCGCTCCCTCCTGGATGTTTCTTTCTCTGCACCCCCCGCCTCCTGGGTCTGTGGGTGTGCCGCTCCCCAACAGCCTGGAGACGTCAGGACCCTCGTTCGAGCCCGGAAGAAGGAGCAAGACGGAGGCTGATCTGCACAGTCTCCTTTGCGCGCAAGCCAGCAAAGCACGCACATGCACGCTCCTTCATTCATTCATTCATTCATCCTCTCTCTTTCTCTCCGGGGCCTTTTCTCCCGTCTCCAAAGCTCCCCCTGCAAGAGTGGCTCGTAAATCATTGGCCAAGAAGCCCCACAGGATATAGGCGGGCGGGGGTGGGGGTGGGCAGGCAAAAGCCCAGGCTCTGGAGCCGCTGCAAACTCCCCAGGGCGCACAAGGCGATGTTCAGCGCGTTTACTCCCATGGTGCTACTCCGGGAAGCGGTACTTTGTGGGGTCAGGGGCCCACGCAGCAGAAGGCTACCCCTAAAAATGTGGTGGTAGGGCTGAGGAAAGACATGAACATTCCCATCCGTAAGAACATCAGAAGAGCGTCGCTGGATCAGGCCAATGGCCCATCTAGTCCAGTCCAGCGTCCTGTTCCCACAGTGGCCACCCAGATGTCTGTGGGAAACACACAAGCAGTATTAAAACACAAAAGCACTCTGCCCTCTGGTGATTTCCAGTAACTGTGGACTCTGAGGCAGAATATAGCTGTCCTGGCCCTCAATAGCTGTCTCTTCCATGAATTTGTCTATTCCTCTTTTAAAGCTAGCTAGGTTGATAACCGTCACTATCGCATATGGGAAGAGTTCTACAGTTTAACTAGGCAAAAGTACTTTTGGCTGTTCTGAACAGTGGCGTAGCGTGGGTTGTCAGCATCCGGGGCAAGGCAAGTAATTTGCACCCCCTAACCCATGGATTTGCGCCCCCTAACCTGTGGATTTGCGCCCCCTAACCCTAACCCCCAGATGTTGCACCCGGTGCGGCCGGCCCCCCTGCACCCCCCACACTACGCCACTGGTTCTGAATCTTCCAACGTTCAGCAGACCCCCTTCCCCATTAAACTAGGATGGAATGAAAATTGCCTAACTGCACCACAGTGTTTACTCATCGATAAATCTTGGTTTCCTTGGACTTGCTGGCTTTTCGATATTTATTTTGTTGCAAGCATATTCTCTCTCAGTCTCTGTCCCGCTCTGCCCCATTTGCAATTGGTGCTGGTGGTGGGGAAATCATCCTGGGTGTTAGAATTTAAACAATGCTTGGAGTGTTAAAACTGGATGTCAGACTCGTGTGTATTAAGCCAGACCCTTGTGTTCTAAGCTGTGTGCTAGACAATGCCAACTCCCTAGAATTGGCAGATGTTAAAAGCTAATTTCCTCATAAGGTGATAGCCTGGGAGAATGTGCCACTAGGAAAACAAAGGATCAAGGTCCAGCTTGCAGACTTCCCTGAAGAGGCATCTGATTGGCCACTGTGAGAACAGGATGCTGGACTTGGTAGGCCTTTGGCCTGATCCGGTAGGGCATTTCTTACTTTCTTACGGTATTGCAGCTGCCCCATCCTCTCTCTGTCACTGCCTGTCACTTCCTCTGCAGAATTAAATTGCCAATGCATTTGATGTATGATACGGCTTGCTTGGAGGTCGTCCAAAGCCTGTATGCTGTGCTCTTATTTGATGCATTTTAAATGACAATGTGCAGCTTTACAGCTGATTTCTACTATCAGGGATGATACAAAAGGAAGGCTTGGGATGCTTTTATTCTAGGGCAATGGTGAGGCTGAGGAGGTACATGTGATAGACATCAATTAGTGCTGGATAGGAGACCACCGGACGCTGTCTTTAAGTTAATATAGCCTTTAAAAAATGAGGTTTTTTAAAAAAAGCTTTTAAAACTATCCAGTGCTCATATGATGGGATCAAATGCTAGAAAGCCACGAACACCACCTTCTGTTTCCACCCCAATTTTAGTCAAATCGTGGCCTCGTGTAGCTTTCAGAAAGCAACAGCAACAACCCAATAGTTGAGAGAAGCCATCACAAAAGTTAATGGCGTCTGGTGGAACTTGCATTGGATAGAACCCTTAGAGAGAGAGATTGGAAAAAAGTTTACTTTGGGGGAAAATTAAAATAAAAGAGTTTCCATAGTATGTGGCCTAAAGGAAAGTCTTGTGGAACCACAGGGAGGATCGTTTCCAAGTCAGGCAGTGGCTCATACCTTGCTTGAATGATTCTGGGCAGCTTCCAACATATATAAAAACATAATAAAACATTAAACA
Source organism: Podarcis filfolensis (assembly GCF_964270895.1). Lineage (NCBI taxonomy): Eukaryota > Metazoa > Chordata > Lepidosauria > Squamata > Lacertidae > Podarcis > Podarcis filfolensis. The sequence goes on from NC_139616.1 coordinate 16,789,648, forward strand.
GTTAAATCTTCCCTATACGGGGCCACCTTCAAATGTCTTCTAAAGGTTGTATAGTTACTTATCTCCTTGGCTCGGGGGTCACGTAACTCCATACCCTCCAACATTTCTCCAATGAAAATAGGTCCATCCTAAGGAAAAGCAGGACATTCCAGGATCAAATCAGAAACCGGGATGGCTTCTGTAAATCCACGGCTGTCCCTGGAAAACAGGGACGCTTAGAGGGTCTGCAGTCTCAGTGAGATTGTAGTTTTGTGGGGGTTAGATAGCAGAAGGTTAATGGATCCAGGGACATGGTTGGTGAATATCTTAAGGTTGGAGAGAATGGTGGATTGCTCTCAACTGCTGGCCCATGATGACTAAGGAAATAGTTGGAGAGTCTCCTGAGAGCCATTTTGGAATCAGGGCATGACTCTTCCCACATCCCAGCTAAGGATGATGTAACCCAGGTGTCTGTGTGAAAAGAAACAGCAGGTTTTTGGGGGGATGCACACAAACAGAATGAGTTGTGCTTGGGCTCTGTAAGCAATAAACACACAAGACGTAACCGGCTGTACTTTTGAATATATAAGGTATACTATTCATTGTATCAAATTGTAGATTCCAACAGAAGTCTCATGAAGTTCAACAAAAAAAGCAGAAGACCCAGTGGATCAGTTCATTCTATATTCCGTTCATCCATAAGGTCCATACGTGTATAAGTGTCTATTCCACCTGTCTGTTCATAGAGTCCAATCCACATGAAGGGTTGTTACAGTTCCACAAAATCCTTTCACAGAGTCTAAGACAAGGATTACCAGGATATTAGCCTTGTTTCGCCATCCTAGGTTTCATCAATAGTACAGGCTCATATGTAACGTTACAGGATAGTGGATCTTATAGCGTAGTAGTGGTTGCAGTGGTTGTTTTGTTGTTGTGTTGTGTTGTGTTGTTTTGTTGGGCTCTATAAGCAGCACCATTGAGTAAAGTCGGACTCCCTGGAGCAGCTTTCCCCAACTTGATGCTCTCCAGAAGTTTTGGACGACAGTTCACATCAGCCCCAGGCAGCATGGCCAATGGTCAGGGAGGATGAGAGTTGGAGTCCAGTGTCAGAACATAAGAAGAGTTTGCTAGGTCAGGCCAGTGGACCATCTATCGTAGTTCAGCATCCTGTTCTCACAGTGGCCAACCAGATGACTGTGGGAAACCTAGAAGCAGGACCTGAGCACAAGAGCACTTCCTCCTCGCCCCTGGTTTCCAGGAACTGGTATTCAGTAGCATTGCTTCCAATGGTGGAGACCCTCCAGCATCTGCTGCCTGAGGCAGTTGCCTCACTTTGCCTAATGGTAGAGCTTGTCCGGCTAGTGATCAGCAGATGTTTGGGGCTATGACTACCATTGGCTCTAGGGACGCGGGTGGCGCTGTGGGTTAAACCACAGAGCCTAGGACTTGCCGATCAGAAGGTTGGCGGTTTGAATCCCCGCGACGGGGTGAGCTCCCGTTGCTCGGTCCCTGCTCCTGCCAACCTAGCAGTTCGAAAGCATGTCAAAGTGCAAGTAGATAAATAGGTACCGCTCCGGAGGGAAGGTAAACGGTGTTTCCGTGTGCTGCTCTGGTTTGCCAGAAGCGGCTTAGTCATGCTGGCCACATGACCCGGAAGCTGTCCGCCAGCTCCCTTGGCCAATAAAGCGAGATGAGCACTGCAACCCCAGAATCGGCCATGACTGGAGCTAACGGTCAGGGGTCCCTTTAGCTTTACCTTTACCATTGGCTCTAACCAAACAGCTGGGAGGGGTAGATGGAAGTTCTGGAAGAATCCAGTTTGGAGAAGGCTGGTTTAAGCTGTGCCTCCAGCTCCACTTCACCTATATATTTGGTCCCATCCACACCATAAATTTATAGCACATCAATGTCACTTTAACAGTCATGGTTTCCCCCAAAGAATTCTGGGAAATGTAGTTTACCCCTCACAAAGCTGCAATTCCCAGCACTCTTAAGCTATGGTTCCCAGGAATCTTTTGGGGACGCCATGCGCTTTAAAGGTATGGGTGGATATGACCTTTGTAAGTAAATTCAGTTGTTATAAAATGCCGGTAAGCTTCCAGCGACCTTCCAAAGGAAACCAAAATTATGTGGCATCCTCTGGAATTTCTCACTGCTCAGAGAAAGGGAATTAGGGTAGAAGTGCTGTGAAAATCCTTTTTTTGACGTGCCATACGAAGGCGCAGGAAAACACCACTGAAAGAATGTTGAGGCAATCTTGATGCATAAGGATTGTGTGTGGGGAATGTTGTTGTGTTGTTGTTTTCCAAAGCAGGTGTGCAATCAGCGACATAGGCTTCAAAGATTCCATTTGTTAAAAGCACATTTAAAATACATACACAAGCTTGGGAACTGTCTATTCCTGACAGAACTACAGATCACAGCACCCATAACAAACTAAAGTTCCCAGGGTTCGTGGGGTGTGTGCTTTAAACATACAGCCCTTGAGAGGGGGGAAGAGAAAAGGTGCAAAAGAAAACTGTGGCAAACTGGGCATACTCTAATTCCAGACTTAATTTTAGACATTATCCAAGTTAGACAAGATTCCCATAAAGACTGAAACTCAAGGCAGAGCAAACTCATGAATCAACAGAAGGGTTCGCTCATCCAGAGACAAGCTGCACTTCCTGATTCATCCTGCCCTCTGGAGTTTTTTATCAATCATTTCATATATGCGCTTCTTCCAAATTCTATCGCTTAAGGTATATCAGGTATAGTTAAATATGCTTTTGCTGCCAGTTTGTACGAGTGCTGTGTGCCCGGAAAGGTGTGCCTTTCAGCTGGCAGTGGCAATCAGCGGATGACTGATTATAGGCACAAATTCTTGTTCAGCTAAAGGCTTTTTGGCACAGGGTTGCCTGGGAGAAATCAATCCTCCCCTACCAGATGTACTGATGAAAAATACACCAAATTATTGAAAGTTATAGGAATCGGTGCCAGGGCTAGGCAGAAACAAATGAGTTTTTGAGCTTGGTTTATGAATAACACGGGAGTTCGAACTCTGGCTGGGCAGGTAATGGGGCAGCGGGTGGGGGGGAACGGACTTTCTCTTATGAATGCTGATTTTTTTTTAAAAAAAAGTCATTGTTTTAACATTCGTTTCCTAATGCTGCTTTTGTGTTGACTTCTCGACCGTGCAAGGCATGGGGTGTGTTCGTTCTGTATATCTTCTGAGCTGATCCACGTCTCTGCTTTCCCATCGCTGATGGGAGGGATGCTCTGGTTCTGCGCAGTGATGCCAGACCTTTGGTGACCCCTCTCTCGTCAGTGCTAAGAGGAGCATAAAAATACCTTGCTGGGTCAGGCTGGTGTGTCCTGGTCCTCACTGCTGGGTGACGGACCCAAACTCAGGTTTTCGTTTCTGGAAAACTCTTTAATGCATAAATCTCAGCAATAAATGGGTAAGAGTTGAAGGAGCTGCTGGTGACAGTGATGTTGCATGGTCAGGTGGTATCCGGTGAGGACAACTTCTTGTCACCCCCTAAAACACATTGAAATTATTAAAAGTAGGAAGTGCTAAAGAAGGGACGCGGGTGGCACTGTGGGTAAAACCTCAGTGCCTAGGACTTGCCGATCATATGGTCGGCGGTTCGAATCCCCATGGCAGGGTGAGCTCCCGTCGTTCGGTCCCAGCTCCTGCCCACCTAGCAGTTCGAAAGCACCCTTAAGTAGATAAATAGGGACCGCTTTATAGCGGGAAGGTAAACGGCGTTTCCGTGTGCTGTGCTGGTGCTGGCTCGCCAGCTGCAGCTTCGTCACGCTGGCCACGTGACCCGGAAGTGTCTTCGGATGGCGCTGGCTCACGGTCTCTAGAGCGAGATGAGCACACAACCCTAGAGTTGGACACGACTGGCCCGTACGGGCAGGGGTACCTTTACCTAGGAAGTGCTAAACCAGGCTTCGTCAATCTCGGCCCTCCAGATGTTTTGAGACTACAATTCCCAGCATCCCTGACTACTGGTCCTGCTAGCTAGGGATCATGGGAGTTGTAGGCCAAAAACATCTGGAGGGCCGAGGTTGAGGGAGCTTGTGCTAAACCAACCCCATCCCCGCTCCTGCTTGCACAGGAGTAGGAGCTAGATCGGGGCTGCTCAGCTGGGGAGGTGCAGGCTTCATCACACTTTCCATTGGGGGGTTCATGGCGGGGGCTCCCTTAAACTTCTCTCCTCCAGGGAGAAGTCTAAAGGACCTCCCACCTCAGCATCAGAGCCCCTGCACCACCTGAAGGCAGCCAGGTGGAATAGTTGCTGGGGTTGGGGAAGGTGGAGACAGCCTGGCAACTACCTCAGAGGGGAATCAGGGACTCTAAGATGCTGCTGGGCTGCCTCCATCTTCCTGCAAAGAGGCAAAGTGGTGAATATCCACCCCCCTCCCCCTGATGGCTCGGTAGCTCGGGAGCAAGGGGAGGTTTGGGAGTCGCGGGGTGGCGCGCCGAATGTCACCCCCCCCAGAGATGACACCCAGGGTGGACTGCCCCCACCGCACCCTCTTGCTCCGCCACTGGCTGGTGAATTGGATGGCTAAGCAGTGTGGGCGTATTGGCAGCCACAATCACAAAAGCATTGTCGTGAAGGCGCCCTCCTTTGCTTGTCCCTGTGCTAGTTTAAATTTGATGGTTAAATTTTCTCGTAGGGCAGTTTCCCGTGCATTTTGCTCCCAGTGGTCTATGTTCACTCCTATACAGTCATATCTCAGGTTACAGACACTTCAGGTTGTGTTTTTTTGGGTTACGGACGCGCCAAAACTCGGAAGTACCGGAATGGGTTACTTCTGGGTTTCGGCGGTTCCACATGCGCAGAAGCGCTAAATTGTGCTTTGTGCATGCGCAGAAGCACCGAATCGCACAGACGTGGTGCTGCGGGTTGCGAACGTGTCTCCCACACGGATCACGTTCACAACCCAAGCATCCACTGTGTGTGTGTGTGTATGTATGTATAGAAGATTCCCTGGAAAAGACCCTGATGTTGGGAAAGAGACTTCCCAAGGAGAAGGGGACGACAGAGGATGAGATGGTTGGACAGTATTCTCGAAGCTACCAACATGAGTTTGACCAAACTGCGGGAGGCAGTGGAAGACAGGAGTGCCTGGCGTGCTCTGGTCCATGGGGTCACGAAGAGTCGGACATGACTAAACGACTAAACAACAACAACAAAAATATATATGTATGCGTGTGTATTCATTTTTACAAATACAAAATTATAAAAACATCCAACTATATATCCATATACAGAGATTCCTCCAAATCTCGGGACTCCCCCCCCCCATGGGGTTTTAAATTTTAAACATTTAAAACTGCATTTTCTTCCATGCTCTAATTTCTATCTCAATCCATATTATCCATGGTAATTGTTACACTACAAGTGGAATCAAAATCCTGCTAATGTTCTCATCTGCTTACAGTGGTCTCCGAAATAACTTATAAATTTTCCCCATTCTTTTATGAAGTTTTTGTCCTCTTGGTTTCTGAGTTTTCCAGTCCGTTTCGCCATCTCGGCATAGTCCATACGCTTGGTTTGCCCTTCCTCTCTGGTAGGGACTTTGTCTCCTTTTCATCTCTGGGCTAATAACATCCGAGCGGTTGTTGTTCCATCCATGGAAAGTCTTTCCTGCTCTATCGTTTAGTGCAAATTATTTAGTGCAAATTCCAAAGCTCATTTCTTGTAAGGTTTCACAGAGATTGCAAAGTAGCTAGGTTTGCATTAGAAACCAAACCAAACCCTCTTTCTCTCCTTATAGACCTTATAATGTCTAAAATCAGATTTTGCAGAGAAGATAACAGATAAATAAAGAATAGGAAAAGCTCTGTTGGAACCATGGAAGAGCTGCCCTGAAGATAAAAGCAACCCATATTTTCATTTCCATCAGCATTCTTTTTTTTTTACATATTCTTTTCTTCCAACATCATGACATGTTGGAAAACATCTCCAAAAGGATTCATCAAGATGTCAGTCCATATACTTTGCACAGCTTGCCCCTGTGTCCTCTCTGTCCAGTTCACAGCATGGCAAGCAACCACTTCCAGAAACCTAGTCGGCAACCAATATGTCTGTAACAACTGCCTTGCAAGAAAACTGACACTAATTGAGGTGCTGTGGCCAATGGAATGTTGCCAAGTCAGCAAAAGACCATCTGTCACTGAGCCACTGATTTATCGCATTTGGCCTTTTGGTGGCTAGAGATTCGACATTTGTGGCTGACCCCACTTGACGGACGCCACATTTTAGCCCCTCAGGAGCTGCCGTTGCCACACAATAAATAAATTCACCTCTAAGTCAGCAATGAGCTACGTCATTTTGTAAGCAGATTTTTAAATGGATACGGTTCAAAAGAGAGCTGGGTAGGTGGGCGTTTTTGAAGTTCCTTCACCAATCCCTGCTACTTTTTGTGTTGGCAGTGGTTGTGATGATCGCCTTCTACACTACTGCTGAATACTTTTTATAGTCTTATTATTCTTTTTTAAAAAATAAAAATAAAAACCACAACATGTCAGAGTGAGGGCAAGAAGCAATGTCCTTGCTCTGCTTTGGCTCTGTGACTTTATGAGATTTGATTATGTGATATCTAAGTCAAATTAGAGGTCAGTGTTCCCAGCCTTCTCTCCCATCCTGTGAGATGGAAAAGCTCCTCCATCAGTAACAGTTACCACATTTGGGTCGGTTTCAGCTTAGAGAAAGGGAAAGAAAGTGGGTAGTCTTTTCTCATAACCCTGGAAGTTGGGGGTGTCCAGTGAAGCTGAAAGTCAGAAGATTCAGGACAAGAAAGAAAGAAAGAAAGAAAGAAAGAAAGAAAGAAAGAAAGAAAGAGGTTTTCCGCACAGTGTGTAGTTAAATTATGCAATTTGCTTCCAAAAGAAGTAGTGATGGTCTTCAAAGGCTTTTGAAAAGTCTTAGACAAATTGATGGAAGATAAGGCTGTACTCCAGGGTTGCCATTTGTCCTGTATAATACAGGGTTGTCCCGTATTTGAATGTAAAATGCTGCATCCTGTAATAATAGTTTTGTCCTGTGCTCCTGGTCTCTCTCTCTCTCCCTCCCCCCCACCAAATTAGGGATCTTCTCCAAATGCATGTGTTTGAAAGAGTGTGTGAAAGTCATGTATTTAAGCTCTGGGTTGCCAAGCACAGTGTCAGGCGTGGAGAGTCCTCCCCTCCCTTCAGTAACTTCACAGATAAGAATTAACGAGCAGTTGATAGATTTATAGTCCTTTTATTACAGCATCATGTTGCAAGCACAAATACTCAGCTCTCTGCAAGGAGGGCTGTTGGCTACTCTAAATCCTCCCCCTGACTTCTCCAGCATTTTGGGCGCTAACAGGAAGTTCCTCCCTCCCTCGGACTCCTTTGCTCTCTGATACGTTCAGACCTCCGAGTCCATGGAGGGGGGGTCCCCCACACTCTCAAATGATGTCTCCACTAGCTGCTCCCTCCCTTCTGTTTCCCTTGTCATTATGTCATAACTGGGTAACTCCTCCCTAAGCTGTTCAGTTTCTGTCTCTCTCTCTCTCTGCTACTGAACACGCTGTGGATAAGGGGGGGGCACTCTTCCCTTCCAGCTCTCCATCGGAGAGAAGCTGGTCTGCCAAGGAATGCATTCCACAGTCCTCGTCTTCAGACCATTCCCTGACACACAGACAGATTTACAAATTCTTGTGTATGTGTGCGTTCGTGTGTGACAAATTCATACACACACACACACAGTGGTACCTCAGGTTACATACGCTTCAGGTTACATATGCTTCAGGTTACAGACTCCACTAACCCAGAAATAGTGCTTCAGGTTAAGAACTTTGCTTCAGGATGAGAACAGAAATCGTGCTCCAGCGGCACGGCGGCAGCAGGAGGCCCCATTAGCTAAAGTGGTGCTTCAGGTTAAGAACAGTTTCAGGTTAAGAACGGACCTCCAGAATGAATTAAGTACTTAACCGGAGGTACCACTGTAGTAGACAATACAGCCATGTTCTTATATAGCCCTCAAGAACTTTTTCATAAAATGTGTTGCCTATTTGAAAGAAGAAGAAGAAGAAGAAGAGTTTGGATTTGATATCCCGCCTTTCACTCCCTTTAAGGAGTCTCAAAGCGGCTAACATTCTCCTTTCCCTTCCTCCCCCACAACAAACACTCTGTGAGGTGAGTGGGGCTGAGAGACTTCAGTTTCAGGTTAAGAACAGACCTCCGGAACGAATTAAGTACTTAACCCAAGGTACCACTGTATATATACATGCTATTTTAAAATACTATTTCCAACAACATAACTTCTTATCTTATACAATGTTTTAGACTTCCGTCAACACCTCTGATGATTTTTCGCTCTTTATCACTTATTCTGTATTTCTGCATTTCTCTATTACTCTTAATTATCATTAATGAATAGTCTTTCTTGCAATATTTCAAATAGTCCTCCTTACAAAACGTCTTGCAGCCCTACTAGCGTGATCTGTTCATTACAGTTACTTTTCATATAGTTCATATATTTACTCCAGTCTTCTAAGGAGCTCTGGTCCTGCAGGTTTCGAATCCTTCCTGTTAATTTATCCAATTCCGCATAGTCCATCAGTTTCATCCACCATTCTTCTTCCGTCGCTAATTCTTCTTGCTTCCAGCGTGTGTGACAAATTCCAGAGAGGTCATCCTGTTGTGCTGCAATAGATTGCTTTGAAGTCACTTCAGCACCAGATGAAAACAAAATCATGCCCCCCCCCATTGCCTCGCCCTGCCCTGTATTTTGCCAGAACAAAGGGGGCAATGCTATACTAGCCACAATGGCTGTGTTCTGCTTCCATTATTGATGACAGTATGCCTCTGAATGCCAGTTGCTGGCAATTGCAGCTGGATGGATGCTTCCCATAGGCACAAGCATGGCAGGATGCTGGATTTGATGGGCCATTGACCCGACCAGCAGGCTCTTTTTATGATCTCAATCCTGGATAAAATGCCCTCCTCTCCCCCATCACCGCCCCCTGCCATGGTTGGGCTGTAGTCTAGTGCTGTTGCTAAACATCAGCTCAAAGAAATTTGAACTTATATATATAATAATAATAATAAATCCCCGGAAACCCAGAATAAAGAAATTCAAACCCACTTATTGTCTTTTGACATATTAGCCAGCCCTGTAATGGAGCTAAGTAGTTCTAAGAGGCTTGGTGGTCGGCAGAAGCCATCTCAAACTGATCGACTGCAGAGTGCCCTTTTAAATTATGTATTGGAGTAGCCTTTTTCTGAAACTGCCTTAAAATCCCTGTCCACTGTATTTCTTGCTTACAGCCCTATTCCATGCACTTTATGGGCCCCATGCCATTGATTCTTGAACGCTGATACCCTGCAAAATTAAAAAGCAGCATCCGGCAAGAGTTCGGAAAGGAATGAGTGGCTGCAGTTTTCCAAATGGGCCTCTCTTGCACACCCCTCCCTCCTTCCTGGCTGCAGGGGGAGAAGGGAAAAGATCTCTAGCACATCTCCAGATATTGTGGTTTTGCACAGCCTGGGCATATATGAATCACACCAGTTAATTGGTTTCCCCCTCTTTCCAGGGAAAGCTGGGAATTGTAGTTCTGTTAGGATAGGGAAGTGCTGTTACACTTGGGTGCTGCTTAATGGTTTCCCCATATGCATCTGGTTGGCCACTGGGAGAAGTGGACCAGATGGGTCTTTGGCCTGATAAAGCAGGGCTCTTCTTAGGTTAAAAGGTAAAGGGACCCCTGACCATTAGGTCCAATCGTGGTCGACTCTGGGGTTGCGGCGCTCATCTCGCTTTATTGGCTGAGGGAGCAGGCGTACAGCTTCCGGGTCATGTGGCCAGCATAACTAAGCCACTTCTGGTGAACCAGAGCAGCGCACGGAAACGCCGTTTACCTTCCCGCCGGAGCGGTACCTATTTATCTACTCGCACTTCGACATGCTTTCGGACTGCTAAGTTGGCAGGAGCAGGGACCAAACAACAAGAGCTCACCTTGTCACGGGGATTCAAACTGCCATCCTTCCGATTGGCAAGTCCTAGGCTCTGTAGTTTAACCCACAGTGCCACCCGTGTCCCTCTCTGCTTAGGTTAAAAAGGTAAAGGGACCCCTGACCATTAGGTCTAGTTGTGACCAACTCTGGGGTTGCGGCGCTCATCTCGCTTTATTGGCCGAGGGAGCCGGAGTACAGCTTCCGGGTCATGTGGCCAGCATGACTAAGCCGCTTCTGGCGAACCAGAGCAGCACACGGAAATGCCGTTTACCTTCCTGCTGGAGTGGTACCTATTTATCTACTTGCACTTTGACGTGCTTTCGAACTGCTAGGTTGGTAGGAGCAGGGACCAAGCAACGGGAGCTTAGCCCGTCGCGGGGATTCACACCACCGACCTTCCGATCAGCAAGAACTAGGCTCTGTGGCCCACAGCGCCACCCGTGTCCCTCTCTTCTTAGGTTAAAGGAGTGTTAATGTGGACCTTGAGCTTGTTTGGAGGTTCTAGCAGGGGAGCGCAGCTATTGTATACCCTTGACCGAAGAATGGTACACTCCTTCTGTCTGGGATGGGTGTCCTCTTCCACTGAGTGCACAGCTTCAGGAGAGACGTACATGGAGAGTGGGGACACCAGCCTAGCCAGCGAAATCAGCCGAATCAACCCTGGCGATCAATGGGGTGACAGATGTCGCATATTTACCTCTATCAATGGTACTAGTAGACCCAGAAATTCTTAGCAATTCTTCCCCCAAAACTCCATTGATCTCTGATGCAAACTTAGGTGTTTACTGCGGGCAACAGAATTAAGTGGACCCCAGTACTCGATATAGCACTGACTCGCCTTCTTCATACAGGTGACTTAAGGGCTATTCATGCTGCTATTATCTCAGCTACCTCTGCTGCTGAGGCCATGAATTTATTTAAGATCTTGACTGACAGGTTGCAAGACCACTTCAGATCTGAGATCAAGAGCGGTGGCTCAAGAAGATCAATGGGAACTTCCAGCTGGTTTGACAAACAGTGCAAGCAAGCTGAAAGCCAGCTGAAGAGAGTGTGCCATAAATATAAATAGGGTTAATGTGGGTTGAGGCCAGGGGTGGCAGCTCCTGGGGCCAAGCCCCTTTGGCCACCAAATATTTTTGGGGTGGGGGCTGGGTCCCCCAATGTCCAAAAAGCACAGAGGCGAAGCGTGGAGCTGAGCGCATTGTGGTTCTTGTGGCCAGCTACTTCCCTTCCTCCCCCTGCTGCTGCAGAGGGGAAGGAGGATCAAAGCAGCCTCTCACCATTGGTGGCACCAAGAGGAGGTGGAGGAGGAGCCACCAGCCATTGAAGCCATGTGACAAACACATTCGGCTCTGCCTGTGGCTCCTCCCAACGTCCTGACATTACATGTTGTCAGGGACTAAACTGAAGGGGGCAAGATTTAGGAGGAATGGTGGAGATTGCTCCACCCTTCTCCTGAAGCTTCCAGAGAAGAGGAAGGCAGTACCTGTTAGAATTCCTGCTCCATGATTGCAGTCATGGGATTTTTGTCTATCACATGGCAGTATATGTTTTGACTCCACAGAGTGGGAAGTGATGAAGACAGGATGTTTGTGTTACTGTGTTCCGTGAAGTGGGACTATTGTCCTTAGTTCATTCTCTTTGCTGTCTGATGCTAGAGAGAGAGGGAGCCATGTTGCAGTGCTCTGTGTGTGTTTATATGTAAATAAAGTAGATTAGCCAAAATGCTGGGTTGCTGAGGTCTGTCATGTGAAATGTGCAAACTCTGCGGATCCTAAGTGTGTGGTGTTGGTTGGCATCGGTCGCTGTGATGTTCGGGCAGAAGAAAGCTTTTGAAGCTCCTGAATGATCGACCAAGAGGGAGGGAACATGCCAGTCAGGCATGTGTCTTTGCCAGGGTCCTAATCGAGTGTAGGCTGAACTCCTGGCAGTACTGTCATACCTTGGTTGTCAAACTTAATCCATTCCAGGAGTCCGTTTGACTCCCGAAATGGTTCAAAAACTGAGGTATGGCTTCCAATTGGCTGTAGGAGCGTTCTGCACTCCATTGGAAGCCGTGGAAACCGAGTCAGATGTTTGGCTTCTGGATTTGCGGTGTTCGGGAGCTAAAACGTCCGGGTACCAAGGCATTCAACAACCAATATATGACTGTATTGAATTACAGTAGTGGTTTGAGGAAGGTCACAGCTCAGACACAGGCAAACAGAAGTGTTGGGAGGTGCTGGGAGGGGGGAGGCGGGGAGGCAGAGCCAGATCAGTCAGTTGACACGTTATCACTGGAGAGCACTTCTGACCCCCCCTTCTCCCAGGACTCGGCATTGGTTGAGAATGCAAGAGCAAAGGACTCAGAGGCGATTAGCCCCTTGCGGCCACTGTAAGGGGAAGTGCTGTTCCTAGGAAGGGAGGGGGAAGGAGCTCAGTTGGAGCAACACCATGAATGGGAAACTGACTGTGTTCCTTTGCCTCTTGCTGTAGAGACTGAATAAACTCATTAGAATCAAGCTGATGGACTATCCTGGAATGGCAAAATTAACTGGGGAGCTCAGGAATCAAGAAGACAAGAAATTTAAAAAAGAATGGGAAATGGTTATAATGTGTTTGCAAAATCATTGTAAACAGGTTAAAACATTCGCAGGATTGTAAACACATTTGTAATGTAACAGGATGTATAGATAATTTAGGAAGATGGAAAATTGAAAGAAGTATTGATACGCAGTTGAAAATAGAATCAAAAGGACCTATGGGCGGAAGTCAGGAGATTCAGGGCAATCTTGATATGTGCATATTGTATGGTTTTTTGATGTATGCTTATTTTCTTTCTTTTTCTTTTTCTGTTTTTGAAAATCAAATAAAAAGATGATAGATAGATAGATAGATATAGATAGATAGATAGATAGATGATAGAGATAGATAGATAGATATAGATAGATAGATGATAGATGATAGATGATAGATAGATAGATAGATAGATGATAGATAGATAGATAGATAGATAGATAGATAGATAGATGATAGATAGATGATAAATATAGATAGATAGATGATAGATAGATAGATAGATAGATAGATGATAGATAGGTAGATACAGTGGTACCTTGGGTTACAGATGCTTCAGGTTACATACGCTTCAGCTTACAGACTCCGCTAACCCAGAAATATTACCTCGGGTTAAGAACTTTGCTTCAGGATGAGAACAGAAATTGTGCTCCGGCGGCACGGCAGCAGGAGGCCCCATTAGCTAAAGTGGTGCTTCAGGTTAAGAACAGTTTCAGGTTAAGAACGGACCTCCGGAAAGAATTAAGTACTTAATCTGAGGTACCGCTGTAGATAGATAAGATAGATGATAGATGATAGATAGATGATAGATAGATAGATAGATAGATAGATAGATAGATGATAGATAGATGATAGATATAGATAGATGATAGATAGATAGATAGATAGATAGATAGATAGATGGATAGATAGATGATTGATAGATAGATAGATGATAGATAGATAGATACATAGATAGATAGAGATAGATAGATAGATAGATAGATACAGATAGATAGATAGATAGATACAGATAGATGATAGATAGATAGATGATAGATGATAGATGATAGATAGATAGATAGATAGATAGATATAGATAGATAGATAGATAGATGATAGATAGATGATAGATAGATGATAGATAGATAGATAGAGACAGATAATATAGATAGATAATTAGTATGAACTCTTCTTGTTTTCCCCTGCTTCCTGCTGCCACAGAGGGAGGGATAGAATTTCTCGAAGCCTGACACATGTGCAACAACAGGGTGTCAAAGTCACATGTGCAATGTTGCCCCCCCCCCCCGAGTTGCCCTCACAAGCTGGTGTCGTTGGTTGGGGCAAACTTTCAAGCAATCCAGTAGCCTGCCTTCAATTCTGAGGTAGGCATTGCTGCCTCTGAAACATGTTATTTATTTAATTAAAGCATTTTTTTTTGTTTTCCCTATTTCCAATCTTCGGCCCCAAAAAAACTCCCTGAGCAGCTTAAAAAGATCAGAAACAAGACAGCCCCTGCCTGTGCCCTTACAATCTGAAAAGACACAGCAGGAAAGGAAATGGGATTAGGAGGGAAGAGAAGGGGAAAGCAAAGTCCCCGTGCTACTTCTTACTTACAAAGGCCAGCAAGTGGAAATGGAGCCAGTAATGGAGCTGGATGTGAGCACAATGGAAGAGCTTCTTCCTCCTGCCCTTCTCCTGATCTCAGTGGTGTCAAATGATCACTAGAGGGAGGGTGCCTGATTTTGGGCTAAACAACTGAGAGCTGATTTCTGGTGCTACAAAACAAGACGCCTTGGATTCCCAAGGCAGCAAGCCTAGGGTTAATCCACTAACTGCTAATAGATCCCACAGAGCAAGATCAGCCACTAGCCTAAGGGGAACAGGCACAAGCAAGCACTTCGTATGTTGTATTTACACTTTTCCAGGCTCATAGTAGCAATGAGACGGACGAACCTGTCAATTTCAGTTTCTCTCAGTTTCACATTTCCCCGATCTGAAATTCAGCTATGTTTCTGCAGCAATCTGCTATTTTCTTTTCTAAAAAAACCCTATCGTGATAAAATGTCAATGTTAAGTGCAGCTTTCTTTGAATATGTGTGTTTTATGCAGTTCTGACTAATAGGCATATTTCTGCAAGCAGTTGTCCCTAATTCAATGCATATTTGTTTGTTACTATAATACATGCATCTTTATGCACATTCCCCCTAATACATGCATTTTAACACATTGTTTGTTTGTTTGATGATGATGATGATTATGAATACCCAGCCTTTTCCCCCTGACAGGAAAACTCATGTCGACTTACAGAGAACACCACAAAATTCAGAGATGCATGAATTTTCGGGCATAATTGTGTTTTTGTTTGCCAGTTGGCTCAAAAAGTGAGAGTGAGGTGATTTCCCCACTAAAAGTCAAACCAAATCAAATTCCTCCACTGTCCCTCTGCTACTCTGTGGCTGCATCCCAAATAGATCAAAGAGGAGACAGTGATGGAGGATCAACAGTGGCCTGCGTGCTATCATCTCCTTTAATTACATCTTCCATCTAATTCTGTTCCGTATGTTGCTTGGGAAGGCAACACCTATTGATCTAACATCCATTCTGACATGTAGTGATGCTCGCAGAGCATCGGAAGCCCCACCGAGACACTGTCAGCTAATATGGCAACTCAGCTGGGGAGAAATTATGAACCTAGATTTCTGACCGTGTTCCTTATCATTAGCTGGGAAGTGTGAAGTTCTTTCGCAAGGTGGATTGATATCTGAGTCCAAACTCATAAGCCCAGAGGTATACTCTGTATTCCTGTTTTCCACCCTCCTGGTTTTATCCCGATGAGTTTCAATTTTATGTTCAAGGTCCTGCTTTTTTGTGTATAGTCGTACCTGAAGGAGCGTCTCCACCCCCATCGTTCAGCCCGGACACTGAGATCCAGCGCCAAGGGCCTTCTGGCGGTTCCCTCATTGCAAGAAGTGAGGTTACAGGGAACCAGACAGAGGGCCTTCTCGGTAGTGGCGCCCACCTTGTGGAACACCCTCCCTTCAGATGTGAAGGAAATAAGCAGCTATCCTATCTTTAAAAGACATCTGAAGGCAGCCCTGTTTAGGGAAGTTTTCAATATTTAATGCTGTATTGTTTTTAACACTCGATTGGGAGCCACACAGAGTGGCTGGGGAAACTCAGCCAGATGGGTGGGGTATAAATAAAAAATTATTATTATTATTATTATTGGTTTTCCAACAGCTTAGTTTTGGAACGTTTTGGCTCCCAAATGCCGCAAACCCAGAAGTGACTGTCCCGGTTTGCGAACTATTTTTGGAAGCTGAATGTCCGACGGGGCTTCCGCAGCTTCCGATTGGCTGCAGGAGCTTCCTGCAGCCAATCGGAAGCTATGCTTGGGTTTCCAAACGTTTTGGAAGTCAAGCAGACTTTCAGAATGGATTCCATTTGAGGTCCAAGGTACTACTGTATACAGCTTGGGAGCAGGATACCTGAAAGATCATCTCAGCCCTTATAAACCCATAACGTAGGAATCAGGCCTTTAGTGTCGCATGCCCTCTGACATTTCTCCAATGAAAATAGAGATGTCCCATTCCATAACAATGACAATAAGAACAACAACATTTATACCCCACCCAACTGACTGGGTTGCTCCAGCCACTCTGGGCAGCTTCTAACATATAATAAAACACACTAAAACATTAAACATTAAAAACTTCCCTCTACAGATGTATTCTAAAGGTTGTATAATTACTTATTTCCATGGCTCGGAGGTCATGTAACTCCATAGCCTTCAACATTTCTTTGATGAAAATAGGGGCGTCCTCAGAAAAAGTGGGACATTCCAGGATCAAATCAGAAACCAGGAAGGCTTCTGTAAACCCAGGACTGTCCCTGGAAAATAGGGACACTTGGAAGGTCTGGTGTTGTGGTACCTACCTTTTTTAATTCCCTCTCTTTGTATATTAGGCAGGTGCCATCTCTGTTGTCGTTTTGGTGCCTACTTAAGATCTTCTTCTTCCAGCAAGCCTATTAAAGCAGAATTCTTTCCCAGTCTGTCTGTGTGTTGGAATAGTTTTTTTTTTTAATTTTAAAGATGTATTTCTGTTGTTTTCCAACCTGGGCTTTTTGAGAGGAAGAATGAATGCATGAAATGTACAATTTGGACAAGAAAATTGGCTTCCAGGTGGGAAAATCCAAACTAGAAACAGAACTTTTAGAACCCAAAACTAAGATACTATCAAGAATGTATAACTTGCTGCTGAAATGGAATACTCAGGATGAAATGGTTAAATCTGCTATGATTAAATGGGCACAAGATGTTGGACATAACATCATGTTTGCTGACTGGGAACAGTTGTGGACCACAGGTATGAAATTTACGGCATGTAATGCCTTAAGAGAAAATATTATGAAAATGATATATAGGTGGTACATGACCCCAGTCAAGCTTGCAAAAATTTACCATTTGCCCGATAATAAATGTTGGAAATGTAAAGAAATTGAAGGTACATTTTTCCACCTTTGGTGGACGTGCCCTAGGATTAAGGCTTTCTGGGAAATGATTTATAATGAATTGAAAAAGGTATTTAAATATACCTTTGTGAAGAAACCAGAGGCCTTTCTCTTGGGCATGGTCGGCCAATTGGTGTTAAAAAAGGATAGAACTTTCTTTATGTATGCTACAACAGCAGCAAGAATACTCATCGCAAAGTATTGGAAGACGCAAGATCTACCCACTCTGGAAGAATGACAGACGAAGTTGATTGACTTTATGGGACTGGCAGAATTGACTGGCAGAATCCGTGACCAGGGAGAAGAATCGGCAGAAGAAGAATGGAAGAAATTCAAAGACTATTT
This sequence comes from Podarcis filfolensis, assembly GCF_964270895.1. NCBI lineage: Eukaryota > Metazoa > Chordata > Lepidosauria > Squamata > Lacertidae > Podarcis > Podarcis filfolensis. The sequence goes on from NC_139616.1 coordinate 16,807,004, forward strand.
GCAAAAATATTGTAATATTAAGGAATACTGAGTGATGTTGGATTGAAATTAAGGGGTTATCAGCTGTAATGGTATAAAAGAATATGAAAAAATAGTTCTTTTTTGTATATAAGTAAAAGTATAAGTTACAATAATTTAAGAAGATGGATAGAAAATAAGGCTTTTAGCTGTAATGCTATGAGATAAGGATTTGCTGGATGAACAATTTGAACTGGAGTACAAGAAGGGGAGGTATGAGGAGGTCAGGGAAATATGTTATTGAAAAATAAGATATGAAATTTATGTGTTTTTAATATTTTTTCTTTTTAATTTTTTTCCTTTTTTTTCTTGGTTTGTATAAAATGGAAAATCTTAATAAATATCTTCTTAAAAAAAAATGAATGCATGAAATGTGCCTGCCATATTTTTTATATTTTATAGTTTATTCCTTGCCCCACTGCCTGGTGCAGTACACCACCCTGAGAACATGCATACCCCACAAGTGTCCTGCAAAAACTAGGACATACTGTTTTTTATCACAAAAGTACGGCAGCCATTTTGGTTGCTGTGATTTCAAGAATGTGAGTAAACTCTTTTTATACTTTTGTAGAAGACTGTGCCGTGTCTTATCTTTTATGAGGGAAAAAGGGAAAAATACCAGAACAGTTATTATAGAGGCTTTAGCGAGCCTGAGCAAACGCAGCCGCTGCAAAGTTTAAAATAAGGGGAATGTTACTCTGCTGAAATTGTGGAACTTGTTAACACAAGTTGGATAAGGATATAATCAGACAATATATCCTCTCCTGCATCCCTGAACATTCCCACAGAGGATATGATTGCCATCCTCATCAACTAAAAAAATCCTTTAATTGATTGCCACAGCCCTAGATAACCTTCACCTGTCAAAAGTTCCTGTGGATGAATTTCCGATTCAGAGAAAGCCCGGAAACTTTCAGTTCAGCGTATTGCTGCCTGTGTATTACACTTTGTTTCTTGTGAAAATGCGTGCCACCTTATTTATCATCAGCCAACTGATGACTGCCTTAGCCAACACATTCATAAAAGCATTACTTGGGGTTTGTTGTTCATTTTTCGGGGCATGATACATCAGAAAGGTCAATGCCTCTCGACTAATTCAATTACAACGTGCTCATCTATCACACCAGGTCTGCGAAGCCTTGGTTGGCTCACAGCTTTCGTTTGACGAATAGCAGAGGCCTGTGTGTGCATATGGGCTGCTCTGCTTTAATTACTGGCCTTGTGGGTGATATGAAAAGTGGGGGCTGCCGTGGGTTTCTTCAAACGTATCCCACCGATTTCCCTCCCCCACCCCTTTCCCAGCGACGCCAGTCAAAGGTTCAGACAAAGCTTTAGTGATACGATTTGATTTATAGCTCGGCCTTTATTATTTGTACGCCATCTTGAATTGGTGCATTTTAAATTAAAAACGCTGTGTGACTTGAAGAGCACAAATTCCTGGCTTCTGGAGAGATGGATTCTGAACTGGAAGAAGAGGATTATATGGACTGCATGAAGAGCAATAGAATCTATCTTCAGGAGGAAGGTCCAGAGCTATTTATTTCTTTAGTTATAAACCATAACAAAACAAAAAGAAGAAAACACATTCAGAGCTGAGCTGCATAGTCTATGGCTCACTGACAGAGCACCTGTTTCCCATGTATGAAGTCCTGGGTTCAAGGTAGACTGGGAAAGACCCCTATCTGAAATCCTGGAGAGATTCTGCTAGTCAGTGGAAACACTTCTGAGCCAGATGGCCGATAGTCTGATTTAAGGCCGCTTCCTGCATTCCTAGGGACACAGGTGGTGCTGTGGTCTAAACCACAGAGCCTAGGGCTTGCTGATCAGAAGGTCAGCGGTTTGAATCCCCGTGACGGGGTGAGCTCCCGTTGCTCAGTCCCTGCTCCTGCCAACCTAGCAGTTCGAAAGCACCTCAAAGTGCAAGTAGATAAATAGGTACTGCTCCGGCGAGAAGGTAAACGGTGTTTCCGTGCACTGCTCTGGTTTGCCAGAAGTGGCTTAGTCATGCTGGCTACATGACCTGGAAGCTGTACAATAAAGCGAGATGAGCGCCGCAACCCCAGAGTCATCCGCGACTGGACTTAACTGTCAGGGGTCCCTTTACTTTTACCTTTTAATTCCATTCCTCTGCTGCCATGAATATGGGACTTTGTTTTCTGAGAGTACATTCCCTCTAACCACTGAATCAAACTCCTTAATTTAACTTCAACTGTTTGTATGTGTGTGTGTGTTTTTACTGGCTTTGCTGATATAAAAACCACCACATTTCTCTTCGTTGCTAGGTGGAATGCTTTTGCTGTGCCAATTTTTGCTTCTAAACTATCACATGGCTCAAGACTGCTATGGATAAAGTCATCTGGTCATGCACACTCCTGCGTCTTTATGTGTAGAGCTCAGGTAATTCCCCAGATGTTGAATGAGAAGTTGCACAAACTTGAGTTAAATCACTCGGAGTAGAGAACTTTGCAAGTATAATTAAGTTTCTGAGCAGATATGGAGAGAGGACTGTTTTAGTGGAGAGGCAGACAGATGGCTAAGTAGGGAGCCCAGGCTAATTTGACGGCCTCTTTTTGAGCTGTAATGAACGAGGCTTTTCAGATTCATTGACCTAATTTGTGCATTTCATTCTTTGCTTATGAATAGTCAACAGTATATCCACAATCCTTTTCAAATGTTCACCAAATCCAAAGCTTTCCAACAAGCTTATTTGTGATAGAGCGGTAGGGCGGTCATTGGTCCCACTTACTTTACACAGAAACAGACTATCGAATGAAGGACTGTCTGGGTCCAAGTCTGGATTGAAAAGTTCCAGTTCTGTTAGTGCAGGATATTTTAGGTAGACTGGAAGGAGTGATTGGGGATAGAAGTTTGGTGTCTGAAAGGGAAATGCTGGAGAAGTTGGGTGGATGGTTGGGGGGGCTTTGGGGGATGTGTCGATGTCGAAAAAGTAGCAGGCAATGTATGTTTTTTCTAGATGCAAGATGGAAATTAGGTCTGATGTGCATGTGTTAGTGTGGGGAGGGAAACGTAAACTGACTTTGAGGTGTCCATACTGGGACATCAAAGAGAGGTAAGGTAAAGGAACCATGGACAGTCAAGTCCAGTTGAATTCGACTATGGGGTGTGGCACTCATCTCTGCCAAGGGAACTGGCATTTGTCCACAGACAGCTTTCCGGGTAATGTGGCCAACATAACTAAACTGTTTCTGGCACAATGGGACACTGTGACGGAAGCCAGAGCGCACAGAAGCACCATTTACCTTCCTGCCACAGCAGTACCTATTTCTCTACTTGCACTGGCATAATTTCGAACTGCTAGGTTGGCAGGAGCTGGGACAGAGCAACGGGAGCTCACTCCATTGCAGGGATTCAAACCACCGACCTTCTGATTGGCAAGCCCAAGAGGCTCAGTGGTTTAGACCACAGCGCTACCCGCATCCACAAGTGTGGAGAGCGTTGTGCTTATGTCCTGCTTGAGGACTTCCCACGGGCATTCGGATGGCCATTGTGAGAGCAGGATACTGAACTAGATTGAGTGTTTAGTCTGATCTGGTCTTTTGTTCCAGCCAGACCCCAATATCCCATCCACTCTCCACTTTGGGGGGGGGGGTTATCCCCAACCATCCATGCTCACTGAGCATGTTCAGTGCTGGCAGGGCTGCTTTGCAGGGGGTGAAGATCCTGGTGGCGGAATCCCAGCTGCATTAATATCTTGGATGAGGTTGTCGGCGTTTGTCCACAGACAGCTTTCTGGGTCATGTGGCCAGCATGACTAAACCACTTCTGGCACAAAGGAACACCGTGACAGAAACCAGAGCACATAGAAAAACCATTTACCTTTCTACCGCAGCAGTACCTATTTATCTACTTGCACTGGTGTGCTTGTGAACTGCTAGGTTGGCAGGAGCTGGGACAAAACAACAAGAGCCCACCCCATCGCGCAGATTCAAACTGCCAACCTTACGATCGGCAAGCCCAAGAGGCTCGGTGGTTTAGACCACAGCGCTACCCGCGTCCCATTTTACCTTACCTTTACCTTCAAAGAGAGACCACAACATGAAACCACTGAATTGCAATTCCTCAAGAGGTTCAGTGCTGTCACTTGTGGAATGGATTGACACAATGGGTTTTATCATACATTAATTGGCTTACCAGTGCCAGGATGTCTGTGTTATCAACAAAGCTCTCTCTGTGTGTGGATGCATATTGTTAATAACGTAATTATCACCATCTGTACTTTTCTGCATTTCATTTCCTTCTCACCTCACTGTTTATAATTCTACACACAGACAGACACACACACACCATGAACGTGTATAAATTCTTTGACTAAGGACTGTGTGCTGTTTTTGCTGAAAGAGACTAATGCACCTGCCCCTCTGGGAATAAATTCAAGATCTATGCCTTTTCCTTGCACTGCGTTTCCATGTCGGAAAAGGTGAGCCTGTTTATCTTCTGCTTTTCCGGCAGCGATGGACTCTGAATGATGAGCACTTGGGGACCAAGCAACCACCATTCCTGTGGTGCCCATGACTCTGATAAATGATAGCGTAAGTGGATTTAAACTGTATCCCTCCAGCATTTGATATGATTTAGGCTTCAGAAGGTTGGGAGCATTATCTGTGTGTAATAGCATTTAGGCTGCATTGCTATTTAAAAAAGAAAAGAAAAGAAAAAAGAAAAACATTTATGGGATTATGACCTAAGTGGCTTTTTGAAGAGCATCCAGCACTATAGCCAATAATAGAAAACATATTTCCCCGTCTCAAAGCCATCCTTGCTTCTAGCATCTCACTATCTCCCTTCTCTGAGGTTAACCAGAGCAGTCTGGAAATGGATCTCCTGAGTGAGTCATTTCTTTTTTAAAATAGATAGAAACAGAAGACTGTTCGACTTCCGAAACGTTTGACTACCGAGGCGCAAAGGCAATGTTGGCAATTTCCATTGAGAAAATGGAAAAACATGCAGCGGAAGCCATTCGACTTCCAAGGCACGTTCAAAAACAGAAGCAATTACTTCCAAGTTTTCAGAGTTCGGGTTCCGAAATGTTCGGCTTCTGAGACACTCGAAAACCTAGGTTCCACTGTAGATCGATCGATCAATCAATCAATCAATCAATCAATCGATCGATAGTCATTTTAAAGAGCTCACCAGGGAATATCCTTCTGCAGTTCTGTATGTGCCTACTCAGAATAGGGAGGGTGTTTTGTGGATGCCCCTAGAGTGATTCGCCCTGCTCCTTCCCAGAATTGACCAGGAGGGAGGGAGGAACGAGGACGAGGCCACGTGGAGTAGGCAGCAGGAGATGAGGGCGGTAAGTTCCCGCTTCAAACAAACTCACCACAACAAGCTGGGTTTGGAAAGGCGCCTCTCACCATCTCTGCAGAATTAACTCCTTCCCAGGAGCAAACAGCAGGAGGATGTGCAGTAGGACCTGGCTGAGTCATGGAGAGGGAGGGTGCAGATTTGGAGATATCCTGGAAGGGCAGCTGACCCGAAGAAGGGGAGAGAGAGAAGGTGGGCTGATGGCACCCCTGACCAGTCATTACGGCACCCAAAGGTGAGGTGGCACACAGGCTGAAATTCTCTGCTCTACAGTATCGGAGAGATAAAAAGGTAAAGGGACCCCTGACCGTTAGGTCCAGTCACGGACGACTCTGGGGTTGCAGTACTCATCTCGCTTTACTGGCCGAGGGAGCCAGCGTACAGCTTCCAGGTCCTGCGGCCAGCATGACTAAGCCACTTCTGGTGAACCAGAGCAGCGCACAGAACCATCATTTACCTTCCCGCCACAGCAGTACCTATTTATCTACTTGCACTTTGAGGTGCTTTCGAACTGCTAGGTTGGCAGGAGCAGGGACCAAGCAACGGGAGCTCACCCCGTTGCGGGGATTCGAACCGCCGACCTTCTGATCGGCAAGTCCTAGGCTCTGTGGTTTAACCCACAGCGCCACCCACGGCCATTATCAGAGAGATAGATCAGTGCAAATTCACATCCTAACACAAACCAGTAGAATATTGATCCAAGCACAAAATAGGCGCTGGGTATCTATGTCTTCCTATGGCATAGTAACATAGTACAGTGGTGCCTCGCAAGACGAAATTAATTCATTCTGCGAGTTTTTTCGTCTTGCGAATTTTTCGTCTTGCGAAGCACGGAACTGCACCTCTTCAAGCAATGCACCCTGGGTATTAATGGTTTTAAGAAAAAGGAAACAAACTCGCAAGACGTTTTCGTCTTGCGAAGCAAGCCCATAGGGAAATTCATCTTGCGAAGCAACTCTAAAAATGAAAAACTCTTTCGTCTTGCGAGTTTTTCGTCTTACGAGGCATTCGTCTTGCGAAGTACCACTGTAAATGGCTCAGGACTGCAATACCTCAGGGACTGCCTCTTCCCACATGAACCTACCCGGTATCTGAGATCATCTTCTGAGGCCCTCCTTCGTGTGCTGCCTCCTCGAGAGGTCCAGAGGGTGGCAACATGAGAACGGGCCCCCTCTGCCATGGCCCCCCATATGTGGAATGCTCACCCTAGGGAAGTTCACCTGGTGCCTTCATTATACACCTTTAGGTGCCAAGCAAAAACATTCCTTTTCAACCAGGTCTTTGGTTGATCCGATTTACATCCTATGCCCTTTTAAAATGTGGTTTTTTGTTCTTCAAGAACAACTATTGGGAGCAGTTGGAGGAAAAGCAAAATAAACACACCATGTCTCTGCAACTATTAAGTTGGAATATTCATGGATTTAATTCCCCGGAGAAAAGGAAAAAAGTATTTCATTTATTGAAAAAGGAACAATTGGACTTGATTTGTTTACAGGAAACACGTGTGATAAGGCTACATAGGAAAGTATTGATTAATAAAAGATTGGGCCAAGAGTTTATTTCATCGGACAAGGTTAAAAAGAGAGGAGTGGTAATCTATGCAAAAGAGAGCCTATCACCGAAATTTGTTTTTAAAGATGACCAAGGAAGACTTGTGGCAATTGAAATCCAAATACAAGGAGAAAATTTTTTGATAGTAGGAGTATATGCACCAAATGAGGGGAAATCTGAATTTTTTAAGAAGTTGCATGAGACATTGTTAGACTATATGGATTATAACATTATCATGATGGGAGACATGAATGGAGTGGTATCTACAAACATGGACAAGTCGCAGAGACAGGTAGTTACCAAAGATGGCAGACTACCAAAAACCTTTTTTGAGATGACTGATAATATGGACTTGATTGACATTTGGAGAATAAAAAATCCCTTGGGTAGAGAGGGAACCTTCTTCTCTGAAGCCAAAATGACATGGACAAGAATTGACCAAATTTGGATAACTAGAGGACTAGCACCTAAGACTCGAAAAGTGGAAATTTGCCCTAAAACTTGCTCCGACCATAATGCTGTGAAAATGGAGATGAAATTAACACCAACCGGTTCTTTCAGATGGAGGATGAATGACACCTTGTTTAGAGATCAAGAGGTTACCAAGAAGGCCCAAAAAACCTTGAGAGACTATTTTGAGATAAATTTGAACACCACCATTGAAAAAAGAGTGATCTGGGACGCAAGCAAAGCAGTTATGAGGGGGTTTCTGATTCAACAGAATGCAATAAAGAAGAGAACTCAAAATGAGAAAAAAGACAATATTTTGGAAAAAATAAAAGAGGGTGAGAAGAAACTGAGAGCGAAACCAAAGTCACAAGAGATTCTGAGAGAAATAAAGTTATATCAAGTTCAATACATGAAGATGATGAATCAGGAAATCGAATGGAAGATTAAACAAATGAGACAAAGGACATTTGAATCAGCTAATAAATGTGGGAAATTGTTAGCCTGGCAAATGAAAAAAAGACAAAAGCTTAACACCATTACTAATTTGGAAGTGGAAGGAAAGAATATTCAGAATCCAGTGGAAATTAGAAAATGTTTCCAGAGGTATTTTAAACAGTTATATACACAAGGGCCACAGAAAGAGTTTGATATAGACCAATTTTTAAAAACAAATGGAATACAAAAAATCTCTCAAGAAAATAAGTTAATGTTGAACTATAAAATAACAGAACAGGAGGTGGAAGGTGCCATCCAGAATATGCAGTTGGGCAAATCTCCAGGGCCGGATGGTTTAACCTCAAAATATTATAGATCCTTGAAGGATTGGATAATTCAACCACTAAAGGAGATTTGCAATGAAATTTTGGAGGGGGGAAAAGCGCCAGAGTCGTGGAAGGAAGCTTATATTACGCTTATACCGAAAACTGAGTCTGAAAAGACACAACTTAAGAACTATCGCCCCATATCCCTGCTCAACGTGGATTATAAAATATTTGCTGATATTTTGGCTAAAAGATTAAAAAAAAGTATTAGTGGAAGAGATACATAAAGACCAAGCTGGCTTTCTCCCGGGCAGACACCTGTCTGATAACACGAGAAATATAATTAACATTTTAGAAAAATTACAAGTGAATATTAATACCAAGGCAGTTTTGATATTTGTGGACGCGGAGAAAGCCTTTGATAATATTTCTTGGAGTTTCATGAAGAAAAATCTTCAGGGGATGGGGGTTGGTCAAAGGTTTGAAAATGGTATAAGTGCAATTTACTCAGAAAAAAAGGCCAAATTAATAGTTAATAACGTGGTGACAGAGGAATTTAAGATAGAGAAAGGGACACGACAAGGCTGCCCAATTTCCCCATTGCTTTTTATTTCGGTCCTGGAGGTTTTGCTAAATATGATCAGAAGGGACCGTCTGATTAAAGGTATACAGGTCGGAGCCAAACAGTACAAATTGAAAGCTTTTGCAGATGACTTAGTATTGACGTTACATGAGCCAGAATCTAGTACTAAAAGAGTATTAGAATTGATTCAAGAATTTGGTCATGTGGCAGGATTTAAGTTGAACAAGTTAAAACCTAAAGTTCTTGAGAAAAATTTAACACCGTTTGAGAAAGAGAGATTTCAGAAGGAGACAGGTCTAACATTGGTTAAGAAAGTAAAATACCTGGGGGTTAATATGACTGCTAAGAACTTAAACCTATTTAAAGATAATTATGAGAAATGTTGGTCAGAAGTGAAAAAGGATCTAGAAGTATGGTCAAACTTGAAGGTTTCCTTGTTGGGTCGAATTGCTGTTATAAAGATGAATGTATTGCCAAGAATGTTATTTTTGTTTCAATCATTGCAAATTTTGGACAAAATGGATTGTTTCAAGAAGTGGCAGAGAGACATTTCTAGATTTGTCTGGCAGGGCAAGAAGCCCAGAATAAAATTTAAAATACTAACTGATGTAAAGGAAAGAGGTGGATTTGCCCTGCCAGACCTTAAACTCTATTATGAATCAGCAGCATTCTGCTGGTTGAAAGAATGGCTGCTTCTTGAGAACACAGACATTTTGGATTTAGAAGGTTTTAATAATGTTTTTGGGTGGCATGCATATTTGTGGTATGACAAGGTTAAAGCACATAAAGCATTTAAAAACCATATTGTGAGAAAAGCATTGTTTAATGTCTGGATAAGATATAAAGACTTACTTGAAAATAAAACCCCAAGGTGGTTGTCACCGATGGAAGCGAAGGCTCAGAGAAAGCTCAATATGGAGGCCAAATGGCCGAAATATTGGGAGATTTTGGAACAAGAAGGAGATAAATTGAAATTGCAGAGTTTTGAGAAACTAAAAGATAAAGTGCGAGACTGGCTTCATTATTATCAAATAAGGGAGGCTTACAATCTGGACAAAAAAATGGCTTCCAGCTGGAAAAATCAAAATTGGAAACAGAACTGTTAGACCCCAAAACTAAGATACTATCAAGAATGTATAACTTGCTGTTGAAATGGAATACACAGGATGAAACGGTTAAATCTGCTATGATTAAATGGGCACAAGATGTTGGACATAACATTATGTTTGCTGACTGGGAACAGTTGTGGACCACAGGTATGAAATTTACGGCATGTAATGCCCTAAGAGAGAATATTATGAAAATGATATACAGGTGGTACATGACACCAGTCAAGCTTGCAAAAATCTATCATTTGCCCGATAATAAATGTTGGAAATGTAAAGGAAATGAAGGTACATTCTTTCACCTTTGGTGGACGTGCCCAAAGATTAAGGCTTTCCGGGAAATGATCTATAATGAAATGAAAAAGGTATTTAAATATACCTTCCTGAAGAAACCAGAGGCCTTTCTCCTGGGCATGGTTGGCCAATTGGTGCCAAAGAAGGATAGAACTTTCTTTATGTATGCTACAACAGCAGCAAGAATACTTATTGCAAAGTATTGGAAGACACAAGATCTACTCACCCTGGAAGAGTGGCAGATGAAGGTGATGGACTATATGGAACTGGCGGAAATGACTGGCAGAATCCGAGACCAGGGAGAAGAGTCGGTGGAAGAAGATTGGAAGAAATTCAAAGACTATTTGCAGAAATATTGTAAAATTAATGAATGTTAAAATGATGCTGGATTGAAATTAAGTGGCCTTAGCAACAAGGATAATAAGAATATGTAAAAATGGATTGATAACGGATGAAAATATACAGTTATAATGTGTTGAGATACAGAGTTAAGATAAATGAAAGAGGGTAAGGATTTGCTGAACTAACCATGTGAACGGGAATACAAAAAAGGGATGTGTGAGGAGGTCAGGGAAATAAGCAAATGAAATTTAAGATATGAAAAAATTGAGCTGTTTTTAATTTTTTCTATTTTTTTTTTTAGGTATCTTGTATCTTTTTTTTCTATGTATTTTTGTATTTTTTGTATTTTTCCTTTTTTTTCTTCTCTTGTTTTCTTTTTATTCTGTAATTCTGTTTTTTGTAAAACTGCAATAAATATCTTTAAAAATAAAATAAAATAAAATGTGGTTTCTTTGGGGGGGCTATTGGGTTGTTGTTTTATTTTTGTGGGGGGGGGGTTGTGGTTTTATGTCTTGATTTTATTCTGTGAACTGCCCTGAGACCCAGGGTATAGGGCGGTATATAAATTAAATAAACAAAAACAATGTACACCATCAAATTTATGAGCTAATTTCTGTTACAAACAGTAACAGTTTCTACATACACACATTCTCTCCCCCCCCCCCCAATAGCTTTCAATCTTTTTTTGCTGTTTGGCTCAGTATCTAAACACAAGCTTATCTGAATGTGTCCAGAACATCACAGAGTTTGGAAATTCAGAAAAACCAGACTTCAAATGCGGTATCGAAGCCAGCATAGCTTTTACATAGTCATTTTGGAGAAGTGCCATTTTGACCAGTGGGATTTCTTTAAAGTAAAATAAGTTCATGCTTGCAAACAGCGGTATTAAACAGTTTGTTTCTTGGCATTGTGCCATCCTGTTTTGTTCAAAGACCAGGAAGAAGGTGACTATGGCAAAGAAGAAGAAATTATTTCTTTTTAAATAAAAATCTTACTCATTTTGGTTACACCCAAATGATTCTCTCCTGTAGTCACAACAGATGCTTTAGTCCCATTGATCTATGTAACCATAATAATCCTTGACATGGTGTTATATAGCAAGCACAGATAGGTTGCATTTCTAACACAGAGCATGTTAAACTTCCTGATCTCCAAATCCACTGAGATCTTCTTACTGAGGACTAGTGTGTTAATTGTGTTTAGGTTTTGCATCTGGGACAGCAGACACAGGAAGTTGCATACCAAGCAGTGGCCTAGCAGGGGGTGAGGCCCACAGGGGTGGTTGCCCCAGGCGCAAAATTGTTAGAGGTGGAAAATTTCAACACCCAGTGCTGCCTCAATACAGCTGCATGCTTCCATCATCTCCATGTGAACCAGGAATTGACCTTTCCAGACAATGGAACAACTCTTATTTTATTTTATTTTAAGTTTATTTATTTGATTTTTCAGATTAAAGTTTTACAATCATATATCCGACATAAAAACAAGATTCCAAAGAATCTCCTGGACTTCCCTCCTGCCCTTTGTGGGTCCTGTTGTTAATCATTTCCTCCTGCATCTTTTATAATAATCCAGATCTTTTACATCTCCATTATTTCCAAAGTTCACCGCTAAACTACAAGTATTATTCCAATCCTACTAACAATTTTAACTGTTTACAATGGTTTTTAAGATAAATTATAATTCCCCCCCCCCCCATTCCTTATTTAAATTTTGGTCTTCCTGATTTCTGATTCTTCCGGTCATTTTTGCCATTTCGGCATAATCCATCAACTTCATCTGCCATTCTTCTCCAGTAGGGACTTTGTCTTCTTTCCATCTCTGGGCCAATAACATCTGCGCAGCTGTGGTCGCATACATAAATAGTCTTTTCTGCTCCATTGGGATTTTGGCACCTAAAATTCCTAAAAGAAAGGCTTCTGGTCTTTTAGAAAAAGTTATTTTAAACATTTTTTTCAGTTCATAATATATCATTTCCCAAAATCCTTTTACTGCCTTATATGTCCACCAGATATGATAAAAGGTGCCTTCTTTTCCCTTGCATTTCCAACATATATTTGATTGAGGGACAATTCTTCTTATCTATGCAGCTGTGATCTCCTGGGTGACGCGGACACCGTAGGCAGTTGAATGTGCATGTGTACTCTGTCTATTTCTCTCCTGCCCAACCACCCCTCTGTGTGGTCCTGGGAGCTGACAACCCTTGCTACACCACTGACGAAGTTACACCAGTGGTCCATCTTACACATTGTTGTCTACAATGACTAGTAGCAGTTCTTTGGGGTCTTTCCCATAACTACCTGGAGATGCTGAGGACTAAAACTGGGACCTTCCAAATGCAAAGGAGGTTTGCCTCTTCTTTCCTGCTGCTTGCCCCTTTCTCCTCTGGGAGACTGGGTGGCGGTAGTGAAATTTGTTCAAGTTAATCCACAACATTAGCTGAGTTAAACAATTGCTTTCTGCCCTGTTTGCAAACTGTTATTATAATCAGCAACGGGTCTTTTGCTTATTTGGTGTGTTTACTGTTGTGCTGTTTTACTGCTTAGGTGATAAATAAAGGCATCTCCTAGCTAGTGGTTTCATGGTGGTGGTTATGGCTGATGGGAAGGCAGGCAAACCAATGCCAGTGTACTGGAAGAAGCAAAGATCGCCAGTGTCAAAGCGATAATTCTTCAACATCTACTTCATTGGAATGGTCATGTTGGGTGGATGCCTGATTATCGTCTTCCAAAGCAGCTACTCTATTCTCAGCTTAAAAATGGAAAGCGTGATGCCGGTGGTCAACAAAAGAGGTTTAAAGACTCTCTAAAGGCAAATTTAAAAAAAAATTAGTATAAACACCGACAACTGGGAAACACTGGCCTGCGAGTGCGCCAGCTGGAGAACAGCTTTTACCAAAGGTATCATGGGTTTTGAAGATGCTCGAACTCAGGACGAAAGGGAGAAAGGTGCTAAGGTGTGCTTGGAAAACCCTCACTGTGATCAACTCCTGCCCAGAAACCTATGTCCCCACCGTGGAAGGACGTGTGGATCCAGAATTGGCCTCCACAGTCACTTACGGACCCACTGTTAAAACTGTGTTTATGGAAGACAATCTTACTTGGCTATGAGTGATTGCCAGAGAAGGTGGTGGTTGTGGCTGATGCTCTGGTGGAGGAAGGGAAGATTCTCTCTCTCTTTCTCCCTGCATCTGGAATGAACACTGAACTGACAGTGCTTCAGATGTCATGAAATCTAAGAAATGAAGCTCCTGCTCTCAAAGGGGCTTGGAACTGTGGCACATGCTTCTGGATCTACTCTGGTTTGGATCTCTTGCTTGGGGCTGTGGCCATGACAACCAACGTTCAAGGTGTTGACAAAAGTTGGTGGAGCGCCACATGAGGGTAGAAAATACGATGGTGAGTGACAAATATCTCAAAAGCAATGACACGTTGTGATGGCCTAACTTCTACAATAATCCTTTCTGATAAAAATATCAATTTTTATTTTTTTGTTCTCAGCAGAGCACATCAAACTGTAGGAAAGTGAAGTTTTGCCCACAGAACACACTTCAGAAGGAACAATCGCTGTCTGAAAAAACACTTGCCATGCTGATGGCTTTTGAAATTTTGCTTCAGGTTGCTTTGCTTTTATAATCTCAGTCCAGATTCACAAATAATATATTCAGACGGAGGCCACATTCACAGCATATAAAGAATACTTTGACACTACTTTAAGCAGCCAAGAATCCTGGAAGCTGTAGGTTGCGAATGGTAAAGGGACCCCTGACCATTAGGTCTAGTCATGACCGACTCTGGGGTTGCGGCGCTCATCTCGCTTTATTGGCCAAGGGAGCCGGCGTACAGCTTCAGGGTCATGTGGCCAGCATGACTAAGCCACTTCTGGCAAACCAGAGCAGCGCACGGAAACTCCGTTTACCTTCCCGCCGGAGCAGTACCTATTTATCTACTTGCACTTTGACGTGCTTTCGAACTGCTAGGTTGGCAGGAGCAGGGACCGAGCAACGGGAGCTCACCCCGTCGCGGGGATTCGAACCGCCGACCTTCTGAGCGGCAAGTCCTAGGCTCTGTGGTTTAACCCACAGTGCCACCCGCGTCCCTTGAGAGTTGTTAAGAGACACCCTATACCCAAAGCTCAAAGGAAAAATGGATTGTAAAACTATTCTGGGAATCTACAGTATTTTCTACACTGGCTGGCCGTGGCTTTCCAGGGTTTTAGACAGTTAATGTCCCGCACCCTCACCTGAGGAATCCCAGGGATTTAACCTGTGCCTCTGAGCTATGTCCCTTCCCCAAACAGAGCAGCCAAGTTAGCTCTCTTTGGTCAGGAATCAGTAGAAGGTAGTTTGCCAAGTTCCTAAGATTCTAAATGTAAGAGACTCAAAAGGCTTGAACCTTCCCCTTAGTCTGGTGGGCTGATCTCTTCCCAGTTTACATTTGCCCTGCTGGTATCAAAGACATACGGCTTAACTTTAAAATTTGAGACATTTTCTCTGTGTATAGTCGCACACACACTAGACGCACAGCATTGCTATTTTAATTGATGCATCCCCTTTCCCAGGTGTTTGATGGCTGTAGAAATCAAATCAGCTTTCATCCACAGAAAATCTGGAATGTTTCAATTTAAATGTATTGGATTTTCTGAAGCATGGTTAGCTTTTGCATAGAAATGCATTGGGGAAAGATCACAATCTGCATAAAGTCTCCTATTGCTAGAAATGTCAGAAGCAGGGTTCACTGAATGGCAAGGGAAAAAAATGTGTTCCTTTTATTCTTGGAATGAGATTAACAAAAATCGTTTTTATGATCTTCCGGAATTGGAAGTGCGCCAGCTGGTGCAAACACAAGCAAGAACCTTAACAGAAGAAATGGAGGTTTCGGCCCAAGCTGTAGTCTAAACGCTAGGTAATTGATATAGAAATTAACATGTAATGTCTAGATGAGGACTTCATTTCGGATATGCTTTTGAAGGCATCCAGTGCCATTTGGATAGGGGTTCTCAAATGACAAGCAGAGGAAAATGGACTCAAAATATGTTATTACTCCCTGGACAAAGGTGGTCAAATGCAGAAGAGGCTGGGGCTCCTGCCCCCCTAATAAATGGACAGAAAGGGGTCAAACCTTCTGAAATCACAACTGTTAAAGTTGCAAGAGCCCCAGCCTCCTTTTTGTATTTTCCCATTCATCTGCCTCCCCTGACCTCACAGGAACATACAGCTGCATGGTGAGAGTGGCCCTTCCTTGATATTTCCCCATCAGGAAAAGCTTTGCCTATGGCGTTTCATGCTGTGAAAAATGTGCAGGAGCTTTTGAGGAAGGACCATAGCTCTTTAGTAGAGCATGATTTTAAAAACATCTATCGTGTCACCGCTTGCTTGGCTTTTCTCTAAACTAAAAAGTCCCAAATGTTGCAACCTTTCCCCATTCTCCCTAAGGCATGGGTAGGCAAACTAAGGCCCAGGGGCCGGATGTGGCCCAATCGCCTTCTCAATCCGGCCTGCGCACGGTCCGGGAATCAGGGTGTTTTTACATGAGTAGAATGTGTCCTTTTATTTAAAATGCATCTCTGGGTTATTTGTGGGGCCTGCCTGGTGTTTTTACATGACTAGAATGTGTGCTTTTATTTAAAATGCATCTCTAGGTTATTTGTGGGGAATATGAATTCATTCATTCCCCCCCCCTTCAAAATATAGTCCAGCCCCCCACAAGGTCTGAGGGACAGTGAGCAGGCCCCTTTTGAAAAGGGATCAGCCCTAAGGGATCAGCCTCCATTGCTGTTAGAGTGCTGCTATGCCTGTAGTATCATCCCCAAAGGTACAAAAATGGGTTGTGGTGATGCAGTAATGGAAAACATAGTACAGTGGTACCTCAGGGTAAGAACTTAATTCGTTCCAGAGGTCCGTTCTTAATCTGAAACTGTTCTTAACCTGAAGACCACTTTAGCTAATGTGGCCTCCCGCTGCCGCTGCGCTGCCGGAGCACAATTTCTGTTCTCATCCTGAAACAAAGTTCTTAACCCGAGGTACTATTTTTGGGTTAGCGGAGTCTGTAACCTGAAGCATCTGTAACCCGAGGTACCACTGTATTAGGAGAGTGGGAGCTTGGACAGGACTGGAGATGGTTAACACAGTCAGCAGTATCCCTGGACACTCCCTTAATAGCCTTGGAAATGTTGACAAGTACCTTCTATTTGTTAGGGAGATTCCTGGCTGAATAGCTGGAAAGGCACCATTCCTTCTCACCCCTCCCTCAACCCCTAGCTAAGGATGATGTAATCTAGGTGTGAGTGTGTGTGTTGGTGTGTGTGTGAGAGAGAGACGAACAATAGACTGCACTTGTTTTTTTGAGTGGGGAACAGATGAAGAGAGAGAATGAATTCTCTACACACCTCTGCTCTCAGCTCAGCTCCTCGTCCCCTAGCAAAGCTCTCTTCCAGTACACATTTAAAGGTTTCAGGACATATTTAAAGGTGAACTTAGCCAATTCACACTTTTCAAAACAAGACACGAATTGAAAATTAACCATCCTTTGAAATTCACACTTTGGTTTGCAATGCAGTTCTCTAACCAAGTAATGTGTACCAAAAAAAAATGCATTTAGTAGGGGGAATGGTGCAGAAAGATGCATGAATTACTGAAAATAGCATGCAGAAATGTATTGTATTAGGGAGCAATTTATTTGCAGAAATGTATATATTGGGTGAAATTTGCACAAAATTGTTGATGAATTTCCAGGTCTTTTTTAAAACACACTGATGTGGAGGTGTGAACTGAACTTAAGAATGGAAAAAAGAGAGAGAGAAACTGAAATTGACAGATTCATCAGTCCTTACCTAAGGCACAAAAAGTAAGATGATGCGGTCAGTTTCTGGATAAAAAGGAAAATGGGATTCACCTCTCTCTTCCTTGTTTTTAAAATTAACCTTGACTACAGCACTAAAGGGACATGGGTGGCACTGTAGGTTAAACCACAGAGCATAGGGCTTGCCGATCAGAAGGTCGGCGGTTCGAATCCCCGCGATAGGGTGAGCTCCCGTTGCTCGGTCCCTGCTCCTGCCAACCTAGCAGTTCGAAAGCATGTCAAAGTGCAAGTAGATAAATAGGTACCGCTCCGGTGGGAAGGTAAATGGCGTTTCCGTGCGCTGCTCTGGTTTGCCAGAAGCGGCTTAGTCATGCTGGCCACATGACCCGGAAGCTGTACGCCAGCTCCCTCGGCCAATAAAGCGAGATGAGCGCCACAACCCCAGAGTCGGTCACAACTGGACCTAATGGTCAGGGGTCCCTTTGTTGGGATACTGCCAGGGAGACAAAAGCCATCATGCTCCCACACTGATGCCGGATGATCATCGATCTCCCGTAGATACAGTATCAGTCAATTAGCGACACGAAGCCTCGGAAATAGCTTTCCACATTCCAGAGCTCATGCACGCTCTATCAGCAGAGTTCGCACAGCGAAAGATGCACTCAGGAGAGCATATTTACAAGTTTATTCAGCGTTGGTCAGAACAAAGAAAAAAACATGACTGCCTGCTTCAGTGTCTCAGACACAGAGAGAGAAACGAAAGCAATAGACATTTCCTGTGAGCAGGAAATACGTAGGCTGTGACTCACAACAGCCTGTCCCCTTTTTAAGGTGGAACAGAAATATCCTAACACCCTTTACCTTTACAGCACTAAAGGTACATTTAGTTTCCCCCCCGAATCTTTTTTATTTTTGAGGAGGGCATAGAATGCAGTACCAGCCCAACCCTTGATAATTTTTGGAAGGGCTCTGTTCTCTTCCACCCCACCCCCTCTTTCTGACAATCCTGCAAACACCCGACTAAGACTATAATCATAACTAACATCCTGAGAAACAGGTCACAATTAATTCAATGGGATTGGTGAAAAAATATCCTTAGGATAATGCTGTCCACTTCAAAGGCTTATGATCACCCCCGTTTCTTCTTTTCAACCTCTTATATTTAATTGCACATATTCCACTTATTTCCTCTTCTCCCAGTCTTAACCTCATTATCTCCTGCAAAATGGGTGCTTTGTGTGGTTTCCCGCAGCCAAAAGCCATAAAAGTCATTGATCTTGGCTCAGACTGCTATGTTTTTATAGAGTGGGGTTCCCTCCCCCTTTTTCTTTTTTTGGATCGACACTGCCTTGGCACTTGAAGCAATGCATTCGTTTAGCATCCAGATAGTACTTATATCATCATGGCTATTCCATCAAAGAGGTGGCAGGTTTTGAAGACTAAGGATAATCTTGGAGAGCAATGGAGAGTAGAGTCATCTGGCCGTCCAGAAAAAGGGCATTAGAGGACTTTTAACTGTGTAATCCTGCGCCATTCTACCAATGGTGGCTGGTGCTCATTGTCAACTGCCACACATCAAATAAGGAAATCAAACAGCGTTGGATGTCAAATGCATATCCAATATTTGTTTGCTGGTTTGTTATACAGTGGTAAGTAAAGGTAAAGGGACCACTGACCATTAGGTCCAGTCGTGGCCGACTCTGGGGTTGTGGCACTCATCTCACTTTATGGACTGAGGGAACCAGCGTACAGCTTCCAGGTCATATGGCCAGCATGATTAAGCCGCTTCTGGCGAACCAGAGCAGCACACGAAAACGCCATTTACCTTCCCCCCGGAGCGGTACCTATTTATCTACTTGCACTTTGACGTGCTTTCGAACTGCTAGGTTGGCAGGAGCAGGGACCGAGCAACGGGAGCTCACCCCATCGCGGGGATTCGAACCGCCGACCTTCTGAGTGGCAAGTCCTAGGCTCTGTGGTTTAACCCACAGCGCTACCTGCATCCCACAGTAGTTGTTGTTTAGTCATTTAGTCGTGTCCGACTCTTCGTGACCCCATGGACCAGAGCACGCCAGGCACTTCTGTCTTCCACTGCCTCCCACAGTTTAGTCAGACTCATGTTTGTAGCTTCGAAGACACTATCCAACCATCTCGTCCTCTGTCGTCCCCTTCTCCTTGTGCCCTTCATCTTTCCCAACATCAGGGTCTTTTCCAGGGAGTCTTCTCTTCTCATGAGGTGGCCAAAGTATTGGAGCCTCAGCTTCACGATCTGTCCTTCCAGTGAGCACTCAGGGCTGATTTCCTTAAGAATGGATAGGTTTGATCTTCTTGCAGTCCATGGGACTCTCAAGAGTCTCCTCCAGCACCATAATTCAAAAGCATCAATTCTTCGACGATCAGCCTTCTTTATGGTCCAGCTCTCACTTCCATACATCACTACTGGGAAAACCATAGCTTTTACTATACGGACCTTTGTTGGCAAGGTGATGTCTCTACTTTTTAAGATGCTGTCTAGGTTGGTCATTGCTTTCCTCCCAAGAAGCAGGCGTCTCTTAATTTCGTGGCTGCTGTCACCATCTGCAGTGATCATGGAACCCAAGAAAGTAAAATCTCTCACTGCCTCCATTTCTTCTCCTTCTATTTGCCAGGAGGTGATGGGACCAGTGGCCATGATCTTCGTTTTTTTGATGTTGAGCTTCAGACCATATTTTGCGCTCTCCTCTTTTACCCTCAATAAAAGGTTCTTTAATTCCTCCTCACTTTCTGCCATCAAGGTTGTGTCATCTGCATATCTGAGGTTGTTGATATTTCTTCCAGCAATCTTAATTCCGGCTAGGGATTCATCCAGCCCAGCCTTTCGCATGATGAATTCTGCATATAAGTTAAATAACCAGGGAGACAATATACAGCCTTGTCGTACTCCTTTCCCAATTTTGAACCAATCAGTTGTTCCATATCCAGTTCTAACTGTAGCTTCTTGTCCCACATAGAGATTTCTCAGGAGACAGATGAGGTGATCAGGCACTCCCATTTCTTTAAGAACTTGCCATAGTTTGCTGTGGTCAACACAGTCAAAGGCTTTTGCATAGTCAATGAAGCAGAAGTAGATGTCTTTCTGGAACTCTCTGGCTTTCTCCATAATCCAGCGCATGTTTGCAATTTGGTCTCTGGTTCCTCTGCCTCTTCTAAATCCAGCTTGCACTTCTGGGAGTTCTCGGTCCACATACTGCTTGAGCCTTCCTTGTAGAATTTTAAGCATAACCTTGCTAGCGTGTGAAATGAGTGCAATTGTGCGGTAGTTGGAGCATTCTTTAGCACTGCCCTTCTTTGGGATTGGGATGTAGACTGATCTTCTCCAATCCTCTGGCCACTGCTGAGTTTTCCAAACTTGCTGGCATATTGAGTGTAGCACCTTAACAGCATCATCTTTTAAAATTTTAAATAGTTCAGCTGGAATACCATCACTTCCACTGGCCTTGTTATTTGCAGTGCTTTCTAAGGCCCATTTGACTTCACTCTCCAGGATGTCTGGCTCAAGGTCAGCAACCCCACTACCTGGGGTGTACGAGGCATCCATTTCTTTCTGGTATAATTCCTCTGTGTATTCTTGCCACCTCTTCTTGATGTCTTCTGCTTCTGTTAGGTCCTTACCACTTTTGTCCTTTATTATGGCAATCTTTTATCCCACAGTAGTACCTTGGGTTAAAAACTTAATTCGTTCTGGAGGTCCGTTCTTAACCTGAAACTGTTTTTAACCTGAAGCACCACTTTTGCTAATGGGGCCTCCCGCTGCCACCACGCCACTGGCGCGTGATTTCTGTTTTCATCCTGAAGCAAAGTTCTTCACCTGAGGTACTATTTCTGGGTCAGCGGAGTCTGCAACCTAAAGCGTCTGTAACCTGAAGCATCTGTAACCTGAGGTACCACTGTATTGTTATCTTGCATTTCCTCCAAGGAGCTCAAGGTGGCCTACTTACTTTTCCTCCTCCCCATTTTATCCTCACAACAACCCTGTGGGGTAGGTTAGTCTGTGAGGCCATGGTTGGCCCAAGGTCACGACTTTCATGGATTCATGGCTGAGTAGGGACTCCTACCCTGGTCTCCCAGGTCATAGACAAGCACTCTAACCATGGCACCACTCTGGCTATTTGGAATGTGCCGAGTATATCTGGCATTAGTCCAATTGACATTACTATTTGACTGTCAGGGACTGGGCAGAGGAGGACTTGTGGAGACTACCTCCCCAGCCTGACCCTTCCAGAGCAGAAGGAGACAGTTCAGAGTTACAGCAGGGGTTTGAGGTAGGTCTCAGCTCAGAGGAAGATGAGCGGGAAAGCTGGGAAATAATAGGAGAGGAGGAGGAATAAGAAGAAGCAGCACCAAGGGAGAGACAGCTGATGGACACAGTGTCTTTAGAAAGCATCCCAGATCCCCTCTCCCAGAACCCAGCAGGCCTTGAAAGTAGGAGAGCAAAGAGCAAAAGGCAAAAGGCCCTTTCCAGCACCCATAGTGCTGACTCATGAGGAAGTGGGAGAGACGGAGGGGGTGGAGTTTCACTCGGATCAACACCATTACTCCAAGAGGCTGCCTTTCTAAGCCTCTCTCTGTGGATATTGAATAAAAAGCCTTGGGAAGAACTTTCCTTGTCTTGTCCGTTCCTGGCAACCTACCGTGGGGGTTGTATCCTCTGATGCCTGCCACTGACATTAAAATTGGTAGAGTGGAATCATAAGAATTTGGGGCACAGTTTTATTTCACTTTGAAATTCTCCCCCCCCCCCACTGGATATTCCTCACTAGTAGACCCCAGAGCTCGTGGGTCATTCCCAGGGACCTGTCCATGGTGCTGTAGCTGTGCCAGAGGTTTCCTAAGTTCCCAGAACAGCTTCAAAAAGAGAGAGACATAAATAGAAATATTAATAAGTAAATTCATGAACATGATCAAGGTGTTTTTTTAAAAAAAAATAGCATCAAGACGTTTTCATAATAAGGATGTCCTACGACATCTCAGTTTATCAACAAATCTTAGAAGGATCTATGTCTGATTTGAAATCTACACATCATTCACATAGGTCCCATTCAGACTGCCTACATCCTTCATCAAAGGCTTATTCATACATTACACTGGAGGAGTGTATGCTTGCCGATTCACATAGATCAACTAGTGTGTGCACAGGTACATAAATTTTAAGCTTGTACACAGGTACACAGATTGTACACTTGTTGAATGTAACGTGAACATCCTTCAAGTGTTCATTAGTGTGAGGCGTCATAGCTGATGACTACGGCCTGACATTTCTCTGCATTTGCCACATTAGTAAGGACAGCTTGAAGAAGGGCTTTCAATAAAGACCCAGGAATATATGGGAGAAGGCATTCCTCAAGTTCTCATCATCATTTCTTATGATCTTTCTTGGCATACGAGACGTGTGTCTGTGTATTGTCACAGTCTCATGATCCCTGGTCTCTCGGAACTTAGGACAGCTGTTTCTTGCATCCTTCGGGGGGGAACTGTGGGGTGTGAAACTTATAGCAGTGAAGTACAATATTTCTGTGGGACGCAGGTGGCACTGTGGGTTAAACCACAGAGCCACGGACTTGCTGATCAGAAGGTCAGCGGTTCAAATCCCTGCGACGGGGTGAGCTCCCATTGTTCAGTCCCAGCTCCTGCCCCCCTAGCAGTTTGAAAGCACATCAAAGTGCAAGTAGATAAATAGGTACTGCTCCGGCGGGAAGGTAAACAGCGTTTCCGTGCACTGCTCTGGTTTGCCAGAAGCGGCTTAATCATGCTGGCCACATGACCCAGAAGCTGTACACCGGCTCCCTTAGCCAGTAAAGCCAGATGAGCGCCGTAACCCCAGAGTCGGCCACGACTGGACCTAATGGTCAGGGGTCCCTTTATCTTTACAACATTTCTACAGTGGACATGTTAGGGGATGTTTTGTACTACTCAGCAGAAAACTTCCTGTTTCCTCCTGAGCTGGGACAGACTTCCACTGCATGTGACTTGAAGAGGGTGTGGCCTATTCTGTGCAGAGGAGCAGACGTTCCTCCATGTTGTTCTGTTCTTCTTCTTCTCCATTTTGTGTTCCTGTGTGTTAGGAGAAGTGACTGCTCAGTCGCAGTCACTTGGGACTAATTCGCTTATGGGACAGTTCATGTAGATATATAGTTATGTAACCTAAGCCTGCCTTCAGGGATCTATCTGTGAACCTGAATGAATCTGTGAGTAAACTACTTTTATATTAAGTTTCTCCTGTCTATTCTTTTTAAGAGGGATTAGAAGGGATTTTACCAGGAATCTTAAGTAGTGAGGCTCAGACAAGCCAGCAACAAGCTTACCGCTGTGTAATTCAAAAAGGGGGATGTTTGGAACTCTGCTGGGATATGGAACTTGATAGCGCAAGTTAGGAAGGATATCATTAAATAAAATATCCTCTCCTGCCTCCCTAACCATCCCCACAAAAACTACACTCTATTCTCTGTCTTCCTGTCAAAGCATAGAAGTCCTGCTCATCATGAAGGGAGATGCAGCAGATGACAAGAGTTTGGAAAGTTTGTTTTAAGCAGGAGCTAGTTCCATTTCATGTTCACCATATCCCAGATATTTCCAGAAGTGACATCCAGGGGGGATTTCTGGAAGGTGGCGGTTTGTCCTTGATCTTCGGCAAGTAAACCGAAAAATTATCCTTAAAAAAAAGCTCTACTATTCCGGGGTGTCCTGGTTTTTACATTTTGAAATATGGCAACTCTACTTTACATAACAAGCTAGCTCAGTTCATATTCAATTTGCAGTTCAAAAAACAACCCAACACATGAGAGTAGTTTCAGAAAATTTGCAATATTGCATAGGAGTCTTCTCCTTAAAGGAAGGAATTCTAAAACCACATGGGGAAGTCTGAGCTCTTGAGTAGTTTTTTGGAACCGTGACAATGTTACCGTCAAGCAGGATCCATAACTGTGGCTGTTAATGGTGCAACTGTTACAGAACAACCAACCAATCAAGGCAGTCTAATGCCGTGATCCTCATTGTATAATCTCCATTCAAGCAAGCGGTCTTTAAAAATTCATGCATCCAAAGTAAAAGTATAGAAAGGCAGCCAGAAAAACTTCATGCGCAAACAAGCCAGGTCTTACCCTTCCAGCTCTCGTTGTCAATTTGGCTTAGCTCCCACGTTAGTTGCTGATAGAGCTGGCTTGATCAAGAGGGGATCTGGGCAATTGTCCGGGATGCCAAAATTCCAAGACAAGTTTTGGAGAAGGACAAGCTCAGTGCTCATTGGCCTGGTGATATTCCACAGCATTCCAGAGTCCTTTGCATCTTCCCATCCTCAGGGACTTAAACAAAAGGTCCGGCTGCCTTCTTCCATTTCATAAGCTTGTAGAAGTGGAAGGGACCACAAGCGTAATTTAGTCCAATTCCCTGCAATGCTGGAGTCTTTTGCCCAACATGGGGCTCAAACCCATGGCCATGAGATTAAGAGTCTTGTGCTCAACTGACTGAGCTATTTCAGTGCTCAATCTTTGCAGGGGAACTTGTCCTCTCAGTCAGGACAGTTCAAGCCATGTTAAGTGGAAGGGTATAACAACGTTTTCAAACCAGACTTGCTGATGGCCCCTCTGATGCTGAAGTTCTGAGAGCCGGCTGCACTGAGATGCTGGATATTTCCTCCTCTGCATATGGGGTTTCATGAGTCGGGGAGCAAACTTTTAGGGGCTGTTGACTTCCCAGGATCCCGGTCTCCGCTGGAACCCATACAGGGTCCCTCTTCACTGCTCAGGTCCTCATCTGTTTTGGATCGTGAGAGTAAACACCTACACAGGTTGGTTTCAGTGGGTCTTAATTCATATATATATATAATTTTTAAATTAAATTTTCTGTTTTACAATTTAGGATATTCATTTAAACAACCTTAAAATATCAATGACTTCCCTTCTTCTCTTTCCATGGTTCATTTTACATATCATAAATCCCTGCATATTTTATATAAACTAAACCATTCAGTAATATTGCACCCATCAAAACTTATTTACGCTGTTGAATTTATCTCAATGCTGCCAACATTTTCAAGTGTACACAATTCCCCCCCATATATTCAATAAACATTTTCCAGTCTTCTTTAAACGTATGTTCTTCTTGTTCTCTTATTCTATATGTTAGATCCCAAAGCTGCACATATTCCATCAGTTTAAGCTGCCATTCTTCTTTGGTTGGGACCTCGCTCGTTTTCCATTTTGGAGCTAACAAAACATGGGCCGCTGTAGTGGCGTATATAAATAACCTTTCCATCTGAATTATCCCCAACAAAAAGGACTCTGTTTTTTTTAAGTGCTTTAAAACATTTTTTTCAATTTATTATAAATTATTATAAATTATTATTAAGATCCACTGTAAATAATAAGTAAAAATAATAATTTACAGTGGGTCTTAAATCAGACTTGTCGTGCATAGATGGGAATACACAGAAATGCTTGACTTTGGCTGGATGTTACAGATCCAGGGAGTCTGCAGTTGCAAAACTTGCTAAAGCCCATTAAATATCAGTCTGTAACTTTGCCTCCAATGGGTAGAAGATGAACATCAGAATAAATTCAAGGTGGGAATGTAAACAAGGAGCAGAGCTTATTTGGAAACATTTGCTTTCAAATTATTCATTTTTTAAAAAATAAATAAATCAGGTTTTCTGATTTCTGGCCATTATTGGCAACTGAACTCAAGAGGGTCAGCTCAAAATACTGCCCAGAGGATGTCATTTGTCTTGGCTGCCATTTCAAGAAAGGAAACTAATTGATTAAGACAACCACCTCTGCAGAGAGAGCTTTTCCTTCCTTCACTTCATCATGTGTTCATCTGCTTCAAGTTGCAGCCTCCATACATCATGGTTAATGTCCAAGAAGACCTTTTCTGCTTCAAAATGGGCTTTGGCTGTCTTTTTCAGGTTGGGTGGAGGGGGGAGCTAAGCACCATTTCTCTCCCCCTCCAGATATTTTTAGAAGAAGCTTCATTGAGTTTGTTTACAGGAGGGAAATGAATACATACATAATTGTAGGAAAAGGAAACCTTCTCAGCCTTTTTTCCTTGTCCAGGAGTCATAAACAAATCACCTTCATAAACCACCTTGCTTGTATAGCTTTACCATACTTATCTCTAGTAGTTGCCACACTGATCCAAGGAGCACTGCATTATCCTGCAGGTCTTTCAAGCTAAGAAATCAAACTTTTAGTCCTCATGATGGTGATGGATAAGCTGGACCATTGATAACAGGGCTGGCCATGCTGATTAAGCAACCTGCTTCAGGCATGAACTGTGAACAGAAGGGAGGGAGAAACAGAAGGTAGTAATCAATGCGTGGGTGGTGAATCAATATTTTTTGTTTCTTTGTTTAATACATTTTTATTAAAGATTTCTTGGTTTACATGGTATGTGCAATTTCTCTTTTTTCAAGTTACATTTTCTACAGATCAGTTTCATTTGTTGAGACATTTGTGTTACATTAGGAAGAAAAGGGGGAAAGAGGTGGAGGGGGGAATGGTGAGTGGGGTAGGGTTGGGTGCGTAATCAAAAAACAATGTGAGGATGACATAGGCTATGAGATGAACCTCACCCAGTGGACCAGAATGTGGTCTAAACCTCCCTTTAAATCCATATCAGCAAAAAGAAAAGAATTCACTCTGAAACTCATTTACAGGTGGTATCTAACACCACGGAAACTAGCGCTAATACGCCCAGGAACCTCACCAAAATGCTGGAGAGGATGCACCTCCACAGGCACATACCTCCACATGTGGTGGGAATGTACTAAAATCCAACTCTTCTGGGTATCAATCATACAAGAAATATGCAAAATAACTAAGCAAGTAGTGGAAGTCATCCCAGAACTGGCCCTACTAAACATCTTCCAAGACAATAATGTCCACTCACAACACAAAGAACACATAGCCCACCTTCTCTCAGCAGCCAGAAGCATCATAGCCACACACAGGTGAAGTGAGAATTTTAAGGATGCTGGCTCTAGCACTATTTGGACTCTGCTTCAGGTGAGGGGAGGAGGTTGCTTTGCTCGTGCTGCGTTTTTGTGGTTTTCCCATGATTAGGGAGTTAAGAGGTCTCACTGCTCTATACTTCTGCACTCCAAATTACACTCCCTCCCTCCACCCGCAGCAGCTTCTCTGAGTGTGTGTCGGGGAAAGAGTAAACAGATTTAGGTCACATGGTACATTGAAAGCACTCTTATACTAATTTTAACAGCTGTGACTTCCCCCGGGGAACTGGGGTTCCCTCCTAGGAACTGTAGTTAGTCAAGGGTACTAGGAACTATAGCTCTTTGAGAATTCTCATAACAACTCGCAGCTCCCTTGACAAACGACAGTTCCCAGAATTCTTTGCGGAATGAGCTTTGACTGTTACAGTAACATGATACCGCTTTAAATGCATGGTGTGGATTGTGACCTCAGTCCTGTATACCTGAAGGAGTGTCTCCACCACCATCATCCTGCCCAGACACTGAGGTCCAGAGCCTAGGGCCTTCTGGTGGTTCCCTCGCTGCGAGAAGTGAGGTCACAGGGAACCAGGCAGAGGGCCTTCTTGGTAGTGGCGCCCGCCCTGTGGAATGCCCTCCCAGCTGATGTCAAGGCAATAAACAACTTTTTTACTTTTAATAGACAACTGAAGGAGGCCCTGTTTGGGGAGGTTTTTAATGTCTGATGCTGTATTGTTTTTAATATTCAGTTGGAAGCTGCCCAGAGTGGCTGGGGAAACCCAGCCAGATGGGCGGGGTATAAATAAATTGTTGTTGTTGTTGTTGTTATTAAAGGTAAAGGTAAAGGTACCCCTGCCCGTACGGGCCAGTCGTGTCCGACTCTAGGGTTGTGCGCCCATCTCACTTAAGAGGCCGGGGGCCAGCGCTGTCCGGAGACACTTCCGGGTCACGTGGCCAGCATGACGAAGCTGCTCTGGCGAGCCAGCACCAGCGCAGCACACGGAAACGCCGTTTACCTTCCCGCTATAAAGCGGTCCCTATTTATCTACTTGCACTTAAGGGTGCTTTCGAACTGCTAGGTGGGCAGGAGCTGGGACCGAAAGACGGGAGCTCACCCCGCCGCGGGGATTCGAACCGCCGACCATACGATCGGCAAGTCCTAGGCATTGAGGTTTTACCCACAGTGCCACCCGCGTCCCCGCGCTGTGGTTGTTGTTGTTGTTATTATTATTATTATTATTATTATTATTATTATTATTATTATTGCATTGCATACTACGTGTACTTAATCCCTGAGCCCTTCTCTTGGTATAGAAACCTTCCAAAATGTGTGGTACTCATCTCTGGTTGAATCTCTGCTTTCTCTAAATGCAAAGTGGAGAAGAGAAGAAGCTCTGATGATTTTGCAAAACAGTTCATGAAAGCAGACTAGGGTGAGTGGGTGGGGTGGTGATGAAAAGAGCATTCTACAACAGAATGAAAATAGATGAAGTATTTGCATTGGATAACCATCTCTTTCCCATGAAGCAATCTCCACAATGCTCACCCAGTGCCCAGCACCAAATGTTTCATTAATTGCCTTCATAGCACCCGATATTATCAAGTGAGGGAGAGGTCAAAAATGCCAAACAGTAGCTAGGCAGTGGTGGGGTGGGAAGTCCACCGCACTGGCTGGGTGGGGGAGCTGTAGAGTTGCACCGGGGTGTGGGCATCTCGAACACTGCAGGGGGCTGGTGCCACTGCCAGTCCCTCAAAAATGGCAGCTATGGAAGTTTTGGAGATTTATCCCCAAAACCAACAACTCTGATTTCCTATAAAAAGCTGTCGGCGGTTGCTACACCACTGCTGCCAAAATTATTTGGGCTTTGTTTGCCTTGGTGAGATCAGCTGTACAGTAGTACCTCGGGTTACAGATGCTTCAGGTTACATACGCTTCAGGTTACAGACTCCGCTAACCCAGAAATAGTACCTCAGGTTAAGAACTTTGCTTCAGGATGAGAACAGAAATTGTGTGGTGGTGGCGCGGTGGCAGCAGGAGGCCCCATTAGCTAAAGTGGTACCTCAGGTTAAGAACAGTTTCAGGTTAAGAACGGACCTCCAAAATGAATTAAGTTCTTAGCCTGAGGTACCACTGTACATAATAGGTCCAGTTCAGACATCAATGATGCCAGTCCAACAAAGCATGGTTTGTATGAGCATGACCGAATGATAAGTCAAGCACCGCCACTCCTTTTCCCTCCCAAGTGCCTGGCTCCAATGCCCTGGTTTGTTAAACCACAGTTTCCCTATGCCATCCAAACTGGGAAACTGTGATTTACCAACTCCCTACAATGAGCATTGCAAAGCAGTATCAAATCTCAGTTTGCAATCCTGGTTTGGAAGCAGCACTTAAAGCCATTTGCCACGAGCTCATTGCTCATTCCTGCTCCAATAAATCTTGGTTTGTTGGACTGAGAATGGGGAAAGCAATGTACGAAAACAAATCTGTACTCCACCTCTACACTGATGGGATCTGAGCTGGCCTCAGCTGACCAGGAAAGGGATCTTGGGGTCATGCAGTTTTCACTGTATGCTGAAAATGCACCTTTTAACCATTGCCTCTGATACCTGAAATATACCTTTTAGCAGATTTTATCTGTTTTATCTTGATCTGTTTTTATCTTGATCTGTTTTATCTTGATCTGTTTTAACTGCTTTAAAAAAATTAAATTTAAATTGTTGCAAGCCATTCTGGCACCTCATGGTGAAGGATTTGTAAGAATTCAAGATGGTTATAATGATAATACTGATGAAGACAAAATAATAAAATTTCATAATAATGGTGGATAATTCAGTGAACACCAGTGTGGCTGCTGAGGAAAAAAAGTTAATTCTGTATTATTGATCGTTAGGAAAGGTATTGAAAATCTGAGCAGAAAAGACGTTTAATGTATGTGACAACAGCCATGAGATGGAAAGAAGATAAGGTCCCTACCAGAGAGGAACGGCAAACCAAGCTGATGGATTACACCGAAATGGCAAAACTGACCGGAAAGCTCAGGAACCAAGAAGACCAAAACTTCAATAAAGAATAGGGAAAATTTATAAGTTATCTAGGAGACCACTGCAAGCAGATGAAAACATTAGCACTTGTAATGTAGCAAATACTATGGGCAATATAGAGAGATATAAAATATGGACTATGAAATAAGATGCAGTTGAGAAGGTGGACAATAGGCCTCCTGGAGGGGAAGGCTGGAAGTCCAAAGATTTGTGGAAAACTCTAAATATGGATATATACCGGTAATTTGTATTGTTATACAGTGGTACCTTGGTTCTCAAATGCCTTGGTACACAAACAACTTGGAACCCGAACACTACAAACCTGGAAGTAAGTGTTCTGGTTTGTGAACTTTTCTTGGAAGCTGAACATGCTCCGTTTTGAGTGTTATGCTTCCGATCTGAGTGTTACACTGAGGTCTGTCTGTTTTTCCTATTTATTTTGCGTTTTTGTGGCCCTTTCCGTTTTGTTTTTGTGACTGTGTGGAACCCAGTTCAGCTACTGATTGATTGATTGATTGTGTGACTGCAGTACATTGTTTATTACTTTCATTTTTTGGATCAATGGTCTCGTTAGATAGTCAAATTCATGTTAAATTGCTGTTTTCAGGGTTGTTTTTAAAAGTCTGGAACGGATGAATCCATTTTGCATTGCTTTCTATGGGAAAGCGCGCCTTGGTGTTGGAACGCTTTGGTTTTGGAATGAACTTCCGGAACAGATTAAGTCTGAGAACCAAGGTACCGCTGTAATTCTATATTTGTAAATCAAATAACAATTATTTCAGAAAAAGAGGAAAGATATTGAAAGTCCAGTTGCCAAAATCATAATGTTTTTATGCAACTATATAGTGCGACCACACTTGGCGTATTGTGTACAGTTCTGCATGTTAACAAGGTCGTTGTAGAGAATGGTGCAGGGAAGGTCTGGAACAAGTCCCCTATCTGGTGAATTGAAGTTGGGCTCTGCAAGAGTCTGAGGCAAGGGTGACCCTCCAGAGGTTGCTAGACTACAACTCCCATCTCCCCTGACCATTGACCATGCTGGCTGTGGATGATGGGAGTTGGAGTCCAACAATAGAGAACTTAGCCAGTAGAGCAAGTGGCTCTTAATCTCATGGTTATGAGTTCTAAATCCTTCTAAATTATCCATACTTTCCATTACTTTACAAGTGTGGTTAAAATACTGCTAATAATGTTTTAACCCGCTTACGGTGGTCTCGTAGATAAATTATAAACTTTCCCCATTCTTTTTTTTAACATTCTTGTCTTCTTGGTTTCTGAGCTTCCCAGTTAATTTTGCCATTTCATCCCATTCTTGAGCCAATGGTATCCGTGTGGAATGATTAAGCTGGGCCTTCGCCTTCATTCAGCTTGTATGCTTGTAAATAAGTGGAAATACAGAGGTACCTCGGGTTACATACGCTTCAGGTTACAGACGCTTCAGGTTACAGACTCTGCTAACCCAGAAATAGTACCTCGGCTTAAGAACTTTGCTTCAGGATGAGAACAGAAATCGTGCTCCGGCGGCGCGGCAGCAGCAGGAGGCCCCATTAGCTAAAGTGGTGCTTCAGGTTAAGAACAGTTTCAGGTTAAGAATGGACCTCTGGAGACCAGGGAGAAGAGACGGTGGAAGAAGATTGGAAGAAATTTGAAGACTATCTACAGAAATATTGTAAAATTAATGAATGTTAGAATGATGTTGGATAGAAATAAAGTGGTTTCCAGCTGTAATGCTTTAAGGATATGGAAGAAGGGGGATTGGAAATAAGTGGTATTAGTAACAAAGTTAATAAGAATATGCAAAAACGAATTGATAATGGATGAAAATACTGAGTTATAAAATGTTAAGTTATAGAGATAAGATAAATGAAAGAGGGTAAGGATTTGCTGATTTGATTATTTAAATGGGAATACAAGAAGGGGAGGTGTGAGGAAGTCAAAGAAACAAGCAAATGAGTTTTAAGTTATGAAAAATAATTGTTTTTAATTTTTCTTATTTTTTCTGTATGTTTACTTATTTTTTTATTTTTTTATTATGTGTTTTTGTATATTTGTCTTTGTAAAATCTTAATAAATATTTCTTAAAAAAAAAAGAAAGAATGGACCTCTGGAACGAATTAAGTACTTAACCCGAGGTACCACTGTATTACAGAATGCCAGTAAGACCCAGTGACCTCCTTCCAATGGGAAACTCTCCTGGGTAAGCACCATGCTCAAGAAGCACCGTGGAGATGATCCATTTAAGAAAGAGGTCTCTGAGTCAGATGATGTTTCAACAGCATGTGCATCGTGACTGATGATCTCAATGATGGGAGAAGTGGGATGAGCCTAAGGGTACCTAAGTGAGAAGCAAGCAAACACAAAGAACAAGGAGTGAAGCTTTAAAAAATAAAGTACAGGTGGAGGCATTTTAAAGAATAATCGCCAAATATATGCTGGTTTTTTTACTTTACATTTATCAGTTTTTAGCTGACTGATGCATTAAACCCACCACCACCCAACTCCCTTTCTGTGTATCAGTCCTTTCAAAGTGCAGTACATCTCCAAGAGAAATTGCTCGGGCTGCAATAAAATAAAGGGGCCGTCTCCCAAGATCATCAGTCACGATGCACATGCTGTTGAAACATCATCTGACTCAGAGACCTCTTTCTTAAATGGATCATCTCCACGGTGCTTCTTGACCCTGAAAGACCATGAGAGAGGGATGCTCCTTTTCTCATGCAGTGTGGCAGAGAGGTGTAGGGGCGCCTGTGCTTTCTAGGGATGGGGGCAGAAATTTGACTCAGTTCGCATTTAAAAGCAAACCTAACTAATCCACGTTTTCCAAAACAATGCAAGAACCGAAGCACAGCCATCCTTCAATATGTGCACTTCGGCTGGCAGAATATGCGCAGCCTGCAGACTTAACACACAGAATAAGAGAACAAGAAGAACATGCATTTAGAAAACAGCGATTCCATGCACTGCTCTGGTTCGTCAGAAGTGGCTTCGTCATACTGGCCACATGACCCGGAAGCTGTAAGCCGGCTCCCTCGGCCAATAAAGCGAGATGAGCGCCGCAACCCCAGAGTCGGCCACGACTGGACCTAATGGTCAGGGGTCCCTTTACCTTTACAGGTTGGCATGCTTTTGTGAGGACTTTAAACAAACAAAAAAACAACAACCCCACAAGCTGATATGGAAATTTGGCAAAATGAACCGAAGTGTGGGAGAAAGGAGACACCAAGAGAAACTGAAATTGACACATTCACCCAACCCTCTGGCTCTCTGCCTGGCAAAATAGACGTATGTATCCCTCTATAATCAGCTGTGACTCATGCTATTCAGCTGGTTGGCAGAGATAAGAAAAGAAGGGAGGGTTAAATCCAGTCGCCGCAAGTGCCCTTCTAGTGATCTTGACTATTCAAACAGGATCTTGCCCTGTCTATACAGTAACTTGATTAGCTTGGGGGGGGGGGATGGACACTGTGGCCCATTTAGTCCAGTATCCTGTCCTCCCAGTGGAACACTTCAAGCAGGTCCTGAGCACAACAGAACTCACCCCTGTGTTGCTTCCAACAACTAGTATTCAGAATCAGTATTGCCTCTAGCCATGGAGGAAGAATATAGCAACCATGCCTAGTAGTCACTGATAACCTCTATGAAATTGTCCAGTCCACTTTTTAAACTATCACTGGCCAACCGTGTCTCCTGGGGGAGTGAGTTCCAAAGTTTAACTGTGCACTGAGTGAAGAAGTCCTATCTTGCATCCAGCCAGAATCTTCAAACGTTCAGCTTTATTGGGCGGCCTGAGAGAGCTAATATTATGAGTCTATCGGGAGCTCAAGTTCTGCCAATCCCTGCTGCTTGCAGGTCTTTGGAGAGAAGATTCTGGAAACTGATTCAGCAGCCTTCTATATGCCAGAGTGGTCTAGTCAAAGAATCATAGAATTGTAGAGCTGCGAGGAACCCTGAGGATCATCTCATTCCAATGCAGGAATATGCAGCTGTCCCATATGTGGATCAAACCTGCAATCTTAAGAATAATAATAATAATAAATTTTATTTATACCCCACCCTTCCCAGCCAAGACCGGGCTCAGGGCGGCTAACACCAGGTATAAAAACAATTGATTAAAATACGACTTAAAAACAAGATTAAAATCTTAAACCCTTCTCCTTGTGCTCTGGCAGTGCGGCGGCAGCAGGAGGCCCCATTAGCTAAAGTGGTGCTTCAGGTTAAGAACAGTTTCAGGTTAAGTACGGACCTCCAGAATGAATTAAGTACTTAACCCAAGGTACCACTGTATCTGAGAGGCGGTATCATCCATCTCTCTCTGTGAATATTCAATAAAATACCATGGTAAGAACTTATTGTTTTCCCATTTCTGGCTGCCAGCCATGAGGGAGGGGGATCGGATTCCCTGAAGCTTGGCACCATGCCTACTCAGACCTAAGTCCTGTTGAGCTCACTGAGACTTGCTCCCAGATAAGTGGACATAAGATTGTCACCGTCACACTCTTAGTTTTGCATTGTGACTTTCGTGGCCTGTAAATCAGGTGGTCTGGCTTTCGAAGTGAACCTCCTAGGGAAGATTTTTGTCCTGGAATGTTACAAATCTTTGAAAAGGAAACGCATAAAACCAGCTCTACACACAACTGGGAGAAATTTCCTGCTGATTAATGAAAGGTGATTGTTGTCATCCCTTCCATTACCAGAACGCAGTGCGTGACGTTTTGCTGTTGTTGTCTGGACCAGTGCTGGTCTAATGAGGGGAAATGAGAGAGGTGGCAGCGGCTCCTTAGCAGACAATTAATTGCTTTTAGAAAGGGATCCAGATTCTTGGTGAAAACCTCCAACATTTACATTTCTAAATCAGCAAATATAGCCAGAACGGCAGCCCTAATTGCAATGTGCTCCAGGCGCTGGTGTGACTACAGCTGCACACCCGTTCTTCAAGTCCCACTGGAGCAGCCGCTACATATTCCAAGGATTTCAAGAGCAGGAGAGAAAAGGGGGAGACTGAGCTTTGTGAGGAGGGTGCAATTGGGACAGGGCTATTAAAAGCCTAGTTTTGGGGCCGCCTGCCAATCTGCTTCCACTCCAGGCTCAATTTATTCTTCCTCCGCCATAGCTGTTGACTTGCTTTCAAAACACAATTTGCTTTGTGCTCTTTTGCAAGGCAGGCCTGGGCCCTGATCCATTCCAAGTTGTCTGTGCCACGGGGACAGGAACAGAAGAAGTCTCATTATCATCAGTCGTGCCATTGGTCTATCTATTTCAGCATTGCCTACACTGACTGGCAGAAACTCTCCCAGGTTGCAGACAGAGGGCTATTCCAGTCCTGCCTTGAGATGCTGGGAATCAGGTTAGCTACCTGTTCTGGATGGGGTTGTAGTCTCTCTGAAGAAACATGGGATGAAGTCCAGGGATGCTCCTGTATCCATCTCTGACCTCAGTCTCTTCTACCAGTTCCAGCCATTCCTTGGCCAAGATAGCTTGGCAACTGTGGTCTTCATAAGCTTAAGAATGGAGTAATGCAATGCATTTTTTAAAAAATAAATTTATTTATTTGGTTTTCAGATAAAAAATTTGCAGTCACATATCCAACATAGAGCACAGAAACAAGATTCCAGAGAATCTCCTGGACTTCTCTCCTCCCCTTTGTGGGCCCTATTGTTAATCATTTCTTCCTGCATCTATTATAATAATTTTACCTCTCCATTGTATCCAAAATACACCATTAAGCTACAAGTGTTATTCCAATCTTTCTAAAGATTTTAACTGTTTACAATGGTTTTTAAGATAAGTTATAATTTTCCCCCCATTCCTTATTAAAATTTTGGTCTTCCTGATTTCTGATTCTTCAGGTCATCTTAGCCATTTCGGCATAATCTATTAACTTCATCTGCCATTCTCCTCTGGTTGGGACTTTATCTTCTTTCCATCTCTGGGCCTATAACATCTGTGCAGCCGTGGTTGCATTCATAAAAGGTCTTTTCTGCTCCCTTGGGATTTTGGCAACTAGAATTCCTAAAAGAAAGGCTTCAGGGTTTGTTTGTTTGTTTGTTTGTTTTTAAGAAAAGGTTATTTTAAACATTATTATTTTTCCAGTTCATAAGATATCATTTCCCCAAATCCTTTTAATACCTTACATTTCCACCACATATGATCAAAGGTGCCTTCGTAATGCAATGCATTCTGTGTGGGGCTGGCTTCCCCTGGGCTTAGTCTGGAAGCTGCAGCCAGCGCAGAATGCAGCAGCTAGGCTTGCCATGCATCCTACTTTATATAAGGCAGAGCTTTTCAACCTTTTTGGGTCCACGGCTCCCTTGACCAACTACATTCTTTTTGCAGCACCCCTGTGGGGCTCAGAAGCCCAGTTATGTTACCCTTTGCCTGCAGAGCTGGCAGCCTCTTGCCCTTTTTCAAAAACCCTCCCTTGTGGAGGGTTCCTTCAGCCTCTTCTCCTCTCCTCTTGGGAGTCCTCTGGGCAGCCGCAGCTGCCACCTCGGTCTCTGAGCTGCCCCCCCTAGCCCCAAAGAGAGGTCCCTTCTCACACTGCCCCACAGAGGCCTGGGAAGCACCCACTGGCCAGCCCCAGAGGCACCATTTGCCTGCTGAGCTTATAGCCAGGGCTGCAGCAGCAAACAGCTGTACACGCCTTTGGGAGGCAGAGATGAGAGAGGGCAGAGCAGGGAGGAGGGAAGGAAAGAGGGACAGAGGCCACTGTTGCCCACAGCACCTCTGACTGTCATTCAAGGCATCCCTGCTTGAAAACCACTGGCATAAGGCATTCCTCTCTTGCAGCGGTTCTCAACCTGTGGGTCCCCAGATGTTGTTGGACTACAACTCCCATCATCCCTGAGCTCTGGCCTTGTTAGCTAGGGGTGATGGGAGTTGTAGTTCAACAACATCTGGGGACCCACAGGTTGAGAAAGGCTGCGTGTTGGAAGCAGTCCTTTGTTTGAAGCCACCCTCTGTTTGTAGGGCTCTTGGGGTCTAAGTTTGGCATGAATAAGTGTGAAGTGTTTAGGCAATACCTGCTGAAATGTCAGGAGACAGAGATGTGACGGGGGGGGGGGGGATTTTCAGTGCCTTGAGGGTTAGGCTCCCCTGCCTTAAAAAGGGCTTTCCCCATGACTAACACAACCAGAAGGGATGGTGTAAAAATATTAAAAAGTGCAGATGAAAGGTAGGCAAGCTTGAAGCAATGATGTAGTTGCTAGCATTATATTGATTTGATTGATAGCGGCTGTTTTTGACATTTCATTATGTGATGTCAACTATTTTAATGACTTTTTTAAAAAAATGCCTTTTTGTGGCTGCCTATAATTGCTCTCTTGGAGGAAAGTAGGGGTATAAATGTATTTGCGTGGACAGGCGGAGTCCCCCCAGCCCCTGGCGACCCCCGAGCAGAATAATGACTCAAGACAACGTGCTATGGGATTAAAACTGGCCACAACTTTATTAAATTTCAGATGTAGGGAGACCTTGGCTCAGGCATTGGGTGTTTATCCTTCCCAGTCCCCAGCCAGGGATCTGGGGGACATCAGGGTTATCTAGAATGTGTAGGGATTGGGCTGGCTCTGGAGAACATATGTTCAAGCAGAGAGCCCGCCCCCCGTTTTGCCACCATTGGAGGGGAGAGCAATGACAACCTCTTGGCATATGTCCAATGCCTCCCCTCAAGACCCCTTTAACGGGGAACCCTGGGATCACTGCTGCAAAGGGGGCATGGCTTCACGCCCCCCCCAATTTAGGAAGATAGACTAAAGGATTCCGCCCAAGGCCTGAAACTGCCAAAGTTGTGGCGTTTTGCTACAGGAAAGGCAAGACCTGCCAATGCAGGAAAATTCCTTTCCGGCCCTTCAACAGCGAACATGACGTAGCAGCGCCTGCGTACCTGTGGAAAAGAAGTTAACCTGCAAAAAGAGACTTAACTGAGGGAGGGCAGGGTGGGAGAAGCTCTGGAGCCAACTGACACTTTGCAGGTAAGATTCACCTTCTGTTGTGTGGGCAAGGTGGTCCCTCCCCTTACCTGGCCGCTCCCCTGGCAACGCCTCCCTAGGCGGGATTGGGCGATTGGCTGAGGTAGGCGGAGACCTCCAGGTATCCAGCCTGGGGAGGATGAAGCCATCCCGAACTACCAGGGGCGCACTGGCATCCAGGGGGCTGCGCCCAACCACGCAAAAGGCGCCCCCCATTTGATATGGGGAGCGGTCACTATTGGAATAAATGAATTAAATAATAGAATTAATAACCATCTGCTTAGTTATCAGGTAATCATTCACCATCACTTTTGCAGGCATTTGCACAATTTTCAATTCAGTGTGTACATGTAAAAAAAAAAAAACCCTTTGCAACTTGTGTGTGACCTTGACTTGGCAATTAGCATTGTCATACAACCTAGCAGTTCAAAAGCACGTCAAAGTGCAAGTAGATAAATAGGTACCGCTCCAGCGGGAAGGTAAACGGCATTTCCATGTGCTGCTTTGGTTCACCAGAAGCAGCTTAGTCATGCTGGCCACATGACCCGGAAGCTGTACACTGGCTCCCTCAGCCAATAAAGCGAGATGAGCGCCACAACCCCAGAGTCGGAATGGCTGGACCTAATGGTCAGGGGTCCCTTTACCTTTACCTGGTAAGTCAAATGCTGGATCTGATCTTAAATAAACCGAGGGATGGGGAATTTGTCACACACACACCCCAGATGTTGCTGGACCACAGCTTCCATCATTCTGAACATAGGCTATACTGGGTGGAGCTGAATTCCTGCATCTGGAGCCACCTGCTTTAACCATCTTGTGGACTGTCTGCCTTCTAAATTTCAATTCTTAAAATAGAGCATGTACATTTAGGAGGCAATCCTGAGCTCCTTTGGAGAGAATCTGAAGAACCATAGGCTACTGTGGGTCTCCCTTTCCCATGGTTGGAGAGGGAAGTTTGCAGTCAGAGATGACTCTGGTGGTGACCATGGTAAGTTCAACTGCTGTTACTGGCCTGCCCTCAATGTTCCAAGACAACTGGGAGGCAGGGGAATCTTTGAAATGTCTAGATCCCATGACTCCTTCTTCCCTGGACATGTCCCTGCAAACAATGGAAGGGATTTTGTTGTTGTTTGTTGTTTAGTCGTTTAGTCATGTCCGACTTTTCGTAACCCCATGGACCAGAGCACGCCAGGCACTCCTGTCTTCCACTGCCTCCCGCAGTTTGGTCAAACTCATGCTGGTAGCTTCGAGAACACTGTCCAACCATCTCGTCCTCTGCCGTCCCCTTCTCCTTGTGCCCTCCATCTTTCCCAACATCAGGGTCTTTTCCAGGGAGTCTTCTCTTCTCATGAGGTGGCCAAAGTACTGGAGCCTCAGCTTCAGGATTTGTCCTTCCAGTGAGAACTCAGGGCTGATTTCCTTAAGAATGGATAGGTTTGATCTTCTTGCAGTCCATGGGATTCTCAAGAGTCTCCTCCAGCACCATAATTCAAAAGCATCAATTCTTCGGCGATCAGCCTTCTTTATGGTCCAGCTCTCACTTCCATACATCACTACTGAGAAAACAATAGCTTTAACTATATGGACCTTTGTTGGCAAGGTGATGTCTTTTTAATGCTGAGAATAAAATGGAAGAAAGGTAAAAGCAAACAAATCGGTCCTTTCCCTTCCACATATCTGGCAGTTCTTAGGAGACAGAAATTCCTTTGCACCCCCCTTCCTAATCTCCATATTCCAATTTGCATATTCATCCACATTTTAGCTTAACTTCATTCCCCACCAACACCCCCCAAAATCACCAAATTAAAAAGACTAGCTCCAAGATAGTAGAAAAGGTGAGCTCCTGACAGCACAGGTAACAGCCGATAGATACCCTCTTCCCCCCATTTTGTTGAACTTGAATTGCTGAGGAAAAACTACAGAAACCTCCCACCCCCTGAGTTTACCCTAGCAAAGAAGCATTATGCATTTGTTTTCAGCCAGTGTTTAGGACTGAATTAATTTCCCTCTAGCTTTTTTGATATCCTTTCAAGAGTATCAAAGCCA
Source organism: Podarcis filfolensis (assembly GCF_964270895.1). Lineage (NCBI taxonomy): Eukaryota > Metazoa > Chordata > Lepidosauria > Squamata > Lacertidae > Podarcis > Podarcis filfolensis. The sequence goes on from NC_139616.1 coordinate 16,847,268, forward strand.
GTGGTGTCAGTCATATAGCCTTTTTTCCTGTGATAAACACATTTCCACCTTGCAACTCAATGGTCCAGACACACAAAAGGTAAAATTAGGCCCATTTGTCAAAGCCAAACTAGAAATGTAGAATTATATTAATGAATAATGCATAATAGGCAATAATGATTTCTGCAGACCCTCAAGGGACAGTCGTATCTCATTGCTGTCCTTCTCATTGAAGGAACAGGAACGAAATTGAGCAGCTCAGGTTAAAATTATGTTCTTCTTACAAAGAGGCCTAGTGTCCAGGTAACCCTAGTTTTCAGGTAATCTAAGCCAAGGCATGGTTTTAGCTACCGTATTTTTCGCTCTATAGGACACACTTTTTCCCCTCCAAAAATGAAGGGGAAATGTGTGGGCGTCCTATGGAGCAAACCTTGGGAGCCCGGTGGGAGTTGCCGCCGGGCTCCCAAGGCTTGCAGATAGCAGCCTCCAAACCCGACTTGGTTTGGAGGCTGGTGGTGGGGAAAGCAGCGCTTCTCCCCACCACCAGCCCCAGAAGCTCGGGGGACAGCGGGGAGGCAGAGTGCTGCCTTACCGCTGTTTCCCGACTTGGTTTGGAGGCTGGCGGTGGGGAGAAGCGCTGCTTTCCCCACCTCCAGCCCCACAAGCTTGGGGGACAGCAGGGAAGCGGAGCACCGCCTTACCGCTGTTCCCCGACTTGGTTTGGAGGCTGGCGGTGGGGAGAAGCGCTGCTTTCCACACCTCCAGCCCCACAAGCTCGGGGGACGGGGGGAGGCGGAGCGCCGCCTTCCTGCTGTTCCCCGACCTGGTCTTTGGGGCTGGCAGTGGGGAAAAGCAGCGCTTCTCCCCCCCCCCCCGCCAGCCCCAAAGAGCAGGTCGAAAGGAACCCAAAGCCTCCAGAGCCCAGCGGGAACTCCCGCTGGGCTCTGGAGGCTTCGGGTGAATGCACCTTGAATGCACAGAACGCACCTTGTTTTAGAGGAGGAGAACAAGAAAAAAAATTTTTTTCCTGTTCTCCCCCTCCTATGGTCCGGTGTGTCCTATGGTCCGGTGCGTCCAATAGAGCGAAAAATACGGTATTTTGCTCCTCCTCCAATCCTGCAGCTGTGAGCAGTGCCGTGGTTTGGTACAGCATTACATCTGGACTGTTTGTTTTGTGAGATTATTTGTACTTCCTTGTGCTTTTCTAAGAAGACTCAATGTTCTCACCCTTTCTCATTGAGGGATGGCTTGTATCAAATTTTCTGGCACGCTGACCAAAGCTGATGAAAGATCAGATCAATATTAATAATATTTCTTAAGCTACAAGCTTGCTCTAAACATATACTAGACATCAGTGAGAGTTCTACCAGGAATTCACTTCTGCCCATCTCTGTAGTTACATGGAAGCAGGTATATTTATTTATTACATATATATTCCAGCTTTCTTCTACGATGCACCTAGTTCACACTTTCCAAAATGATATGCAAGCTGAAACACAGCCGTCTTTCTAAATTCACAATTCTCTGACTTTTGCAATTCAATTCTCCAACCGTGTAGTGCGTCCAAAAATGCACATGCTATAAATGCAAATATTTGTGAAAACAACATACAAAAATGCATTATATGTTAGAAATTTGCACTGCAAAAATGTGTATATGGGGGGGGGGCGTTTGCAATGAAATGCTGATGGCTTTTCACGGAGACCCTTTAAAACTAAACAAAAAAACTGCAAACTGATGTGCAGAACTGCATTATACATAGGGCTGCGTCTGAAGATGGGTAGGAAAGTTCATCTGGTGCAGAATTCAGCTGCCAGGTGGCTCACCAGAGCAAGATGGTTTGAGCATATTACACCGATCCTGGTCTGACTGCACTGGCTATCAATTAGTCTCTGGGCCCAATTCAAAGTGCTGGTTTTGACCTATAAAGCCTTAAATGGCTCAGGACCGCAATACCTCAAGGACTGCCTCTTCCCATATGAACCTACCCGGACCTTGAGATCATCTTCTGAGGCCCTACTTCATGTGCCTCTTCTACTTGAGGTCCGAAGGGTGGCAACATGAGAACGGGGTCTTCTCTGCAGTGGCTCCCCATCTGTGGAATGCTCTCCCCAGGCAAGTTCACCAGGTGCCTTCATTATACACCTTTAGGCACCAGGCAGAAACGTTCCTTTTTAACCAGGCCTGGAGCAACACCCTTTAAAATGTGGCTCTTTTGGGGTGCACATTATTGGATGACTGTTTTTATTTTTATTTTATATTGTGGTCTTTTTTTGTGAATCATCCTGAGACCTCCGGGTATAGGGCAGTCTATAAATTCAATAAATGAAATGAGAACGGAACTTTAAAAGGAGGAACAGAGAGAAGCCAAAAACTGAGAGATTCACACATCTCCAGCCCAAGGCCATCCAGTAAGGTCTGCGGCTGCATCAATATTTGAACTTTGGTCTCCCCACTCCCAGCGTGACACTCTAACCACTATGCCACACTCAGTGGATCTCCTGGGTTAAATATAATGTGAGCCTTAATCCTCTGACTCAGAGCTCATCTCTAGGGAGTTATCACTTGGATAAGTTGTATTTTAAGATAAAGCCTCCCCGTTAATGTTAGGACCTGCAAATAAACTCAGGGCTCACGCTTTCCATAAGGTGAAGGAAGGCAGAGCAAGAGAGTGGGTTAAAAAAATAAAAAACACCCTATAGAAATGAAACATGAATGGAATTACGGAGGCAATAAACATTATGAGTCATCTTTCCAATTCTGGCGAAAGGCTGCTTCGAACTAGCACATTTGATCGCGAGTGAGATGCCTTTAAAAAGAGAGAGAGCTTATGAATATGCATTCGCAGACTCACCACCCTCATCTCATAGTTGAAACAGAAAAAAAAGTTTTCATCACAGCAGAGGAAAAGGCAACAACTCGGAAGCGGAACGAGTAATGATGAAGATTGTGCAATTAAAAAGACCCTTGAAGAGACCCCAATATAAATTGGATCCTGTGAGACTACTCTGGTCTTTAAAGGACACCTGGTTTTGAACTTTTGCATGCGAAGGATGCAACATTTCATCATTTATTGATGGGAAATGCTCCTGATCAGAGGAATGGCTGCGATTTGAATTTCTCCCTGGGTCTGTCTGAAGATAGCAAGTTCACCCCATGAGAATGAACAGATACACATGCCACAGTTTCTGGCTTCCTTTGGCACAGTATAGAGGGCTTATGACAGGGGTTGCCAATGCAATGCACTACAGATGCTGTTGGACCATAGCTGTCAACCGTCCCTTATTTGGCGGGAAACTCCCTTATCCCAGCGCTGTGTCCCGCTGCTGTCTCTTATTGATGATGTCCCTTAAATTTCCCGGGTTTCAAAGGAAGCAGCTCCTCTTCCTCCCTCCCTGCCGGCCAGGGAGGAGGGAGGCTCCAACTGTGTTGCTTTGCTGCCCAGCACGGCCCCCTCCGGCCTCCTCTCACCAGCCTTGGCCCCCGGGAGCCCCTCCCTGCTGGGACTGGTGGGAGCCTTGGGCCCTTCCGCCACCATCCTCCTCGCGGCCTCTGAACTGAGCATCTCTGCCTGGGGCCTCCCTTCTTCCAGTCACTGCCGCCGCTCCCGCTAGGCCGTACTGCGGCTGCACCACCGAAGGACCCAGATGAGATGGGCAGCCTGGTGTGGCCTATGAATTGCTGAGGAGCCTTGAGAGGAGAGCGAGGGCAACCATAGAGAAAGCAGTTCAGAGAGAGGAGGAGGAGGCGGAGGCGCAGGCAGGTGTTCCAAGGGCTAACCATAGAGGGGGAAAGCGGAGGAAGGACTGCAAGTGCTTCTCCCATAGATTTGTAGTGGTAGACTAGCATAGATGATCTGATCTGCGGGTTTACTTCGGGTGCTATTTCCCCCCCCTCCCTCCCGCCCCGCCTAATCAAACTGAGAGCTGCAGATGGAGCACGAGAGAAAAGATACAGAACTGCAGCAGCATCTTCGTAGCTTGGACTTTGTTTTGTGCAAAAAGTGGTTGCTGCTTGTAGTTATTTAATTGCAGTGTTTCATCGGCTGGTGTCTTGAGCAGCAACCTCTAGAAACGAAGGGCTAAAAACTGGCGCTGCTCTCCAAAATTATCTGGTCCCTTTTAACTTCGTATTTCAGCTGGTTGACTAAAATCCCTTATTTTGGCTGCTGATCCCTTATTTTCAAATCTGTAAGTTGACAGCTATGCGTTGGACTACAACTCCCATCATCCTTGACCGTTGGCTATGCCAGCTGGAGCTGATGGGAGTTCAGAGTTCAACAACTGCAGGAGGTCTGCAGGTTCAAAGGGAACACCTGGAATTCAGAAACATCTGAAGGGCACCATATTGGACGTCCCTGCCTTATGCCCTATGCAGCCCGAGATATTTTGTTGCCTGAAGCAAAGGCCTTCTCCCAGTCAAGATACAGAAGGCAACAGCAGGGTCAGGATAAAGCACCTGGGCAACTGCTGCTGCCCACCCCTGTATCTGCTGCCTGGGGCGACTTGCTCACTCTGCCTAATGGCAGGGCCGGCTATGACGGTTCCAAGTTAGCACTGTTAGAACAGAATGCAGTCACACTCACACTGAAAACCTCCTGCAGTTTGGTTAAGGCTCTACTCCAATTCACACCTATTAGCTGTAATTTGCTATTATTTTTAGGCCTTGTTGCTGAGGTGCAACCAAAATCCAATAAGGTATGTTAAAAGCGTGTCCAATTTAGCAGCCGTTCTATTCTTATTACTTCTCCCGCTATTATCTACAGCGGAAGCAATCCAGCAGCATCGGAAGCCAAACCAGTTAATCCACTGGCGTGTCACCCCCCGCCCCCCCCAATTCTTCTTCTTCTCCTTTTAAAGCATTGGGGAACATAAATTAATTGGCACTTTAAAAAACGTAATGGCGTTTTATCTATTTCCATTTCTCCTAAAACCGCATCCTGCAGCGACAAAATAGCTCACAATGGCACACTCCGAGCCCCCTTTTATAGCAAGCTCTTGGCTGTTCTCGACTTGCGAATTAAGCACAGTGTGAATTTGGTTTTCAGGGAAATCCCAAGCAGAGACGATGACCACGGTTGAGTTTTGCTCATATAATGAAGGGCTACCTTCTATTCATTAGTCAAAGCAGTGGTCCAAGAAAGGTACGGTTCTGGGAACACTTTGCTCAGAAGTACGTGCCTCTGGGATCAGTGTGGTAAGAAAGAGGCGTCAGGGATCCATTTGGCATGGAAGTAGGGGTGCTTTGAATATTCTCCTCATCCACATTTTTCATGTCCATCCCTACCTACCATTAGGCAGGATGAGATTGCTGCCTCAGGTGGTAGATGCTCAGAGGTGGCAGTGACAGCTTCTCACAGACATCTCTCCTGAGCATCCTGGGCACGTCCCACAAGGGACATAGGAAGCTGCCATGTACTGAGTCAGGCCATTGGTCCATTTTCCTCAGGACCAGGGTTTCTTTTCAGCCGAAACTCACTAGAACTGAGTTCCTCTTTGGTGTGTTCTGGCACCTCTTTTTAGCATACCGGCAGCTGTTTAGTGGCACGGCAGCCAGAGCTGTGTGTCGGAGGCTTCGGGCTGCATGCCGCTCATGGCTTTGTGTCTGAGGAAGTGGGGCAGTGTGTCAGAGGTGACATTGTAATGTGGCTGCAATGGGGAGCAGCAGGGAAAGGATGGCAGCAGCAGCACCATCAAGGTGGGAGGGGGGTATGTTGGCAGCAGATGCTGAGGAATATCAAATGCTCTCTGTCCCCCCCCCACAAAAAATATCTAGAGCTGGGCCTATTCTTGCCCTCTTCCTATGGGGATTGGTCTCCCCCAGAAGTGCATTCATTCTTAGGCAGGACTCAGACTATTTTTTAAAATATTTAACCTTATTTTTGAATTTTTCAGTTTTACAAACCTCAAATACAGTGGTACCTCGGGTTACAGACGCTTCAGGTTACGTACGCTTCAGGTTACAGACTCCGCCAACCCAGAAATAGTACCTCGGGTTAAGAACTTTGCTTCAGGCTGAGAACAGAAATCGCGTGGTGGTGGTGTGCCGGCAGCGGGGAGGCCCCATTAGCTAAAGTGGTGCCTCAGGTTAAGAACAGTTTTAGGTTAAGAACGGACCTCCAGAGACTGAAGGTACATTCTTTCACCTTTGGTGGACATGCCCAAGGATCAAGGCTTTCTGGGAAATGATCTATAATGAAATGAAAAAGGTATTTAAATATACCTTCTTGAAGAAACCAGAGGCCTTTCTTCAGGGCATGGTCGGCCAATCGGTGTCAAAGAAGGACAGAACATTTTTTATGTATGCTACAACAGCAGCAAGAATACTCATCGCAAAGTATTGGAAGACAGAAGATCTACCCACCGTGGAAGAATGGCAGATGAAGGTTATAGACTATATGGGACTGGCAGAAATGACAGGCAGAATCCGAGACCAGGGAAAAGAGACGGCGGAAGAAGATTGGAAGAAATTTAAGGACTATCTCAGGAAACATTGTAAAATTATTGAAGGTTAGAACGATGTTGATTCAGAAATTAAGTGGTTATAAGCTGTAATGATTATGTGATTAAGAAAAGAAAGGTTAAAAATTATACAAAAATTAGGGGAAGGATTTGCTGAATTGAATTAATTAGAGATTGGAATACAGAAAGGGGAGGTATGAGGAGGTCGGGAAAGTAAGTTTTATGAATATAAGGGATTGAAATTATACTTGTTGTTGTATGTGTTTTGTATGGTTTGTATGTATTTTTATTGTTTTTGTTTTTTGTTTTTTGTTTTGTTTTTTCTATTTTATATAAATTCTTAAAACCTTAATAAATATTTTATAAAAAAAAAAAAGAACGGACCTCCAGAACAAATTAAGTTCTTAACCTGAGGTACCACTGTAAAAGAAAAGAATAATACATACATCCCCTTTGACTTCCCTCCCGCCTTTTGTGGATCCTTAAACACACACACACACACAATTTCCCCCTCCAATTTTTAATAAATCTTAAAATATTCCTTAATCCAAATTTTTAACTACAAGTTTTATGTCAATCCTTTGCAGAACTCAGACCATATCCAGCCTTTATTGAGCATTTGTTGTGATTTGCAAATTATTGCATAGATGCAAAGAACTGAACTTAAAACGGGGGGGGGGGGTTGCAAACTGAGAGATCCAAAACTGACAGATCTGTCCATCTCATCTCATCTGTCCCCACAGCCTGGGTACTCTACCCACTCTGCAACTGTTTGCCTGCAAACTGGCATGAGGGTTCAGTTTCTATCTTGTGGTGCTCACCAGGAATGTTTGGGGTCCCCCCCCCCCAGTGGTGCCCAGGGTGGGTGGGGGGCAGCCACGATGGCACCCCACTGGGATCGTGCTGCTGGGGGCGGTGTGCTCCCCCCACACCCCTCTTCCTCTGCCAGTGCCCCCTCTAGCAGCCCTCAGTGGCAAAATCTGGGAGCATTTCAGGGAGCTGGCAGAGGTGCCTCTACTGAATGGATGGCCATGGCAGTTCTGTAAAAGAAATAATAAGTATATCAAAAAAAAGACGAGCTCCATAACACGTAAGACCGATCCTTGGGAACAGCTACAGCAAACGACGGTCAATGCAATGTTTTTCTCTTCCCCCCCAAAGCAAAGGAAGTCATAAACACTTCAAGCCCATCATATGCTTCATTAACTCGGTGGCTTCAGAGAAGAACACAAGGGAAGGCAGGGAAAGAAGGAATAGGGCAGAGGAGAGGTCGGAGAACGAGAGGAGACGAAAGCAGAGGAACATCAAAACTGACAGAGGAAAGATACAAAGAATACTGTAAGCACCGAGTCAAGACCACGTTTGGGAGGTGCAAGAATATGGCAGTGATCTCAGGTCTGGTGCTACTGGTAGACCAGGCTGAGCACTCTTGCTGCTGTCCCGGAAATTGCCCTGAGATCGACAAGTAGGTCCCAATCTGCATTCTTCCCACGACTGATTTACTCTAACATTCCCCAAGATGGTGCCCTTCATGGCCATGCTGTTTTGGAGAGTGGAGGAGCTGATGGGACTTATAGTCCATTGTGTCTGGAGGGTATAGTGGTACCTCAGGTTACAAACACTTCAACTTACGTTTTTTTCAGGTTACGAACGCTTGTAACCTGGAAGGAAGTTGTCCAAGCTCTCGGAGGCCTCGCCACTGCCTGGAGGCAAACCCGGACATCGGCGGGGCCTACGGAGCTCTCTGAGGCCTCCGCGAATACCGGGAGCCAAGCCCCAACATCCACGGGGCCTGCAGAGGCTCTGCAACTGGGCTTCAGCCGCAGGAGCTCTCTGAGGCCTCCACGAATGCCGGGAGCCAAGCCGATTGTGATTGTGGAAGAGGATCCTGAGCCCCCTCCAAACAGTGAGTTTGGAAATAAATTTTAATTTTTTTCATCTAAAATACTGTCTTATTTATTTTATAGTACAGTACATTAATTATTGCCTTCATTTTATGGATCAATGGTCCCGTGAAACAGTAAAATTCGTGTTAAATTGCTGTTTTAGGGGTGGGGTTTTCATCGTCTGGAACGGATCAATCCATTTTCCATTACTTTCAATGGGAAAGTCCGCTTCAGGTTAAGAACGTTTTAGGCTAAGTACAGACTTCTGGGGGACGCGAGTGGCGCTGTGGGACGCGGGTGGCGCTGTGGGTAAAACCTCAGCGCCTAGGACTTGCCGATCGTCAGGTCGGCGGTTCGAATCCCCACGGTGGGGTGCGCTCCCGCTGCTCGGTCCCAGCGCCTGCCAGCCTAGCAGTTCGAAAGCACCCTCCGGGTGCAAGTAGATAAATAGGGACCTCTTACCAGCGGGAAGGTAAATGGCGTTCCGTGTGCTGCGCTGGCTCACCAGATGCAGCTTGTCACGCTGGCCACGTGACCCGGAAGTGTCTGCGGACAGCGCTGGCTCCCGGCCTATAGAGTGAGATGAGCGCACAACCCTAGAGTCTGTCAAGACTGGCCCGTACGGGCAGGGGTACCTTTACCTTTACCTTACAGACTTCCGGAACCAATTAAGTACTTAACCTGAGGTACCACTGTACAAGTTTGGAGATGGCTGCTCTTTGTTGACTTGCAATGGCTCTCCAGGGTCTCGGACAAGCCGCCTGTCTCAGTCTTACTTGGAGGCATGAGGGATTGAACCTGACACCTTTTGTGCTCAAAGCATGTACTCTACTCCTGAGCTGTGGCTCTTCATACTTGGTAACAGATGGGCAAATCTCTCTATTTCAGTCACTCTCAATTTCTCATTTCCCCAGTCTTCAGTTCAGCTCTCCACATTTCCACTTCATTTTGCATTTTTTTAAAAAAATCCTCATGAAAATCCATCACAAATTTTGTGCGAATTCCTCCTTATATACACATTTTTGCAAAGGAATTTCTCCCAACAGAATGCATTTTTGTAAGTTATTTCCTCTAAGAGATGCATTGTTTACTCAGGTAAAGTGGACTTTGGTTTTCAAATTTCAGTGGCGCCCTGTGTGGTGTCAAAATTCAGCGCCCCTGCCTCTCACTTTCTGCTCTGCTCAATTCACTACGTCATAGTTGTGATATCCTGAAGCATATCCTAGACTTGGCACCCAGTGTTGGGAAACCACTGTGGCACCCAGGGATCACTAAACCACTCCTGGCATTCAGTGACACTGGCTAGGATGGAACGAAAAGGTGAATATTCACACAAAGTGTTTCGGGAAAACATTTCTAATCCCTGCTCCCAAAAAATCATTATTTTAGACTGACTCTCAAAACTGCAACCCTATCAAATATTTGCATCACTAATAGAAACTATTTGGTATTTATTATCTGTAGTCTTTCACTTGCACATGTGCGAATGAGTTTGCCAAGGCAGTGCTACTGCATATTCTCCTGGGAAGCAGCCTGATTCCAGGATCTCCACTTTTTAACGATGAACGCTGCCTGCTTATTCTTATTTTTATAGACACCTGAAGGAGAAAGGTGAGAGAGAACTATACGGAATACAGATGAGTTCTTCAGGAGAATTTGCAATATTTATTAAGACCTTCCAGTATAATGTACTCCTCTAAGAATACTCCAGAAACTAATAAATGTGCTAGGCAAATGAGTGATGTGGACAGAGGAAGAAGGAAAGCATTCTCCCTAATTTGCTCGTGGTTTTACTGAGAGCTTTCACAAAATGGGGAATGGAATTATCCTGGTTTTGCTTGTGGAACATGTGCAATGGCAAAATAATGCCAGAAACGATTTTAATAAAATGAAATGAAATGAATCCATCTTATATTTTTCCAATATCGGAGTTTAAAACGTTAGATATTTTGAAAATGAATTGCTGTTTTGTTTTAGACTGCGATCCTATGGCCCCTGAGAGGGAATGCCATAAGATACAATGGAGGTTTCTCCCAGATTCATCAGAAGCTGTCTTATACCGAGTCAGACCCATTTGTAGGACTAACGGAGACGACAGGAGGTTGGATGCAGGTGAGCTGTGCAGAAGCACACTGGCAAACATGCTCCAAGCAAGCTGCCGGCTAGCTCTGCCGAAGCTCCTTTTATTAGAAGTCAACAATTGGAAACAGTAATGAAACCACCCTGAACTTAACGTATTTTCATCTAAGCACATTTCCAGCATTAGCAAATACTGTATTTTTCGCTCTATAAGACGCACCTTTTCCCCTTCAAAAATTAAGGGGAAATGTGTGTGCATCTTATGGTGCGAATGCAGGCTCCTTGGCTTCAGCGATAGCAACGCGAAGCCTCCGAAGCGCAGAGGGAGCGCTCCCACCGTGCCCCGGAGGCTTCGCGTTGCTTTCGCTGAAGCTGCCTGAAGCCTCCGGAGCATAGCGGGAGCTCCTGCTGCGCTCCGAAGGCTTTGGGTTGCCTTCACTGAAGCCTGGAGAGCAAGAGGGGTCGGTGCACACCTATCCCTCTTGCTCTCCAGGCTTCGCTTCACTGGAGAGGCGCTGCACAGTTTTCCCTCTCTGGGCAGCGCCTCTTCAGTGAAGCGGGAGGAGAAATGGAAGGGGCTCCGTTTCTCCTGCCACTTCGCTGAAGGGGCACTGAGCAGAGAGGGGGAGAATTTTCCCCCCTGTTCTCCCCCTCTAAAACAAGGTGCGTCCTATGGTCGGGTGCGTCTTATAGAGTGAAAATTACGGTACATGTGTCAGCAGGTGTTTCCCTAAAATGTTCCCCCCGAAACTTGATTACATCTTTGTCCCCGGTCATGCTCCAGCCAAGAGATATGTCTAACAAACAAATTGTGAGAGGACCAAAGGTCAGGGGGAACTCCCTGTTTTCTAGCCAAGAAGGAAAAATGTCAGGGGAAGCAAGCGCAACGCTCCTTGACATACTGTTGTATGTCTGGTGCAAGGTTTGCCTTCGCAAAGCAGAGCGTTACCTCCACACCCATTGGTCCATCCAGCTCAGTGTTTCCCAGACTTGGGTCTCCAGCTGTTTTTGGACTACAACTCCCATCATCCCTAGCTCACAGGTCAGGGATGATGGGAACTGTAGTTCAAAACCAGCTGGAGACCCAAGTTTGGGAAGCTCTGCCCTAGAGCTTCCACTTCCCACACCATAGAACTACCCAGCTTGCTTTTCACCTTCCCCACCCCATTTCTGAAGCCATTTCTCTGTTCTGTTCTGCCCTTTGTACTGCTTTTTTCTCCTTCAGCCCCACGACTCCCATGCCTCCTTGGTCACTGTGAGCCGAGGATGCGGGAGTTACATTCTTCTTATGTTCCTTGTAGACTCCATTTGACTTTGATTCAGTGGCAGCAACTAAAGGAGGCAAGGCAAAATCCCGCTACCCTGCAGGTTAAAAAGAAAAGAATGCCCATTGTTTATCATGACAAATATTTTTTGCTTCAGTTTACGGGCTAGCAAAACAACTCGGGCTTTTGCGAGAGTCTGCTGCCAAGCAGTTATTAGGCTTGGAGGCATACGTCTTGTTTTGTTTGCAAACTGATAATTTGCTCTACGAGAGGAAAAATACACCCTTCCGCTCTGCCAAAATGAAAATAAAAAGCTCTGTGATGGCCTGTGCATTGAAGGCAATAATCTATGGCCAGGCAGTAATTTGGAATCTGCAGCAGGTTTTTGAGGATCTAGGTTTTCAACAATGGAAAAAGAGGAAAAGTGATGGATTTTAAGTAGCTTTCGCACACATGGGAAAATGAGAGTGAGTGAATGGACATATGCTTTGCTTGCAGAAGGCCCAGTTTACTCTGCAGTGTCTCCAGGGCAAAGTGATGCAAGGGTTAAAGTCATATAATGAAATTTTGCTACCTTTTTAAGAAGTTTTGAACTTCAGTACAATATTCATCAAAGTGTAAAATTCAGTGGAACGTTCTGTTCCACACAATTTGTAGAGACTGAGGATGATAACAAACATTGGTCCTACACTGAGTAGACTTATTGAAGTTAAAGTACACAACTTACTTGGGTCTATAAATTTCAATCGATCTACACTGAGCAGAGTTAGTTGGCAATACAGTGGTACCTCGGGTTCGATACGCTTCAGATTACATACGCTTCAGGTTACAGAGTCCGCTAACCCAGAAATAGTACCTCGGGTTAAGAACGTTGCTTCAGGATGAGAACAGAAATCATGCAGCAGCAGTGCAGCAGCAGCAGGAGGCCCCATTAGCTAAAGTGGTGCTTCAGGTTAAGAACAGTTTCAGATTAAGAACAGACCTCCAGAACGAATTAAGTTCTTAACCCGAGGTACCACTGTACTCCCAAATTCCTCAAGCATGCATTTTTACAACATCTAAATCCAGGGGAGAATTCAAATGAGAATAATTTTGTAAACAATGCTGCAGCACAACTCTTATTTCAGTTTTCTAGTCTGATTAACCCTCCTCAGAAGGCTTTTAAAAAACCGACCCTTTCTGCATATTCCTTCCTTAAAATAAAAAATACATCCTATTTACTGGAAACTAATAAGGGCTTCAGTTAGAGGAATTTTTTAAAAAGGAAGGAGATATTTTTATATGGGAGATATATTTTTTTTGGAAGATTGCTTTAAAAGAAACAGTTCTCTAATTTGAAATGAATATGCTAGTTCTGCACCACCAGCTGTTTATAAAGTCTTGATTGAGGGCCTGACAATACGTAATTGCTTGTTCTCCCTAATATATGGTGAGACATATTCTTTTCCTGACTTTGCATGTATCATTGATGAAAAGCCTGGAGACTGAAGGCAAAATGTTGATGCCTGGATTTGAATGGTTTAAGATAGCACACTTTCACAACAGCGCCAGATCAGCTGTCTTCTGTAATTTAAGTGCTTCACTCTAGCCAATTTCATTAAGAATACTAAATTGCAAAGTGAAAGGATGGTGGAGTGGATCTTGCAGGCTGTTCAAGGGGCATTGGTGAGATTTAGACGGCATCTGCACTAAAGTTTAATAAAATCTATTGGCAGAAGGAAAGAAAAAGACTTCATCTGCACTATGCATTTAAAGCAGTACATCCTCCTCCTTCCTCTTTGGTGATCACTCGTAACTGAGTAAGATTGTCTTCCATAAACATAGTTTTAACAGTGAGTCCATAAGTGACTGAGGAGGCCAATTCTAGACTCACACATCTTTCCATACTGGGGACATAGGTTTCTGGGCGGGAGTTGATTATGGTGAGGGTGTGCCAAGCATGCCTTCCTCTTAGCGCGTTTCTCCCTTTCGTCCTGAGTTCGAACGTCTTGGTAAAGGCTGTTATCCAATTGGAGCATTCACAGGCCAGTGTTTCCCAGTTGTCGGTGTTTATACTGCTTTTTAAATATTTGCCTTGAGAGAGTCTTTGAATCTCTTTTGTTGACCACCGGCATTACGCTTTCCATTTTTAAGTTCGGAGTAGAGTAGTTGCTTTGGAAGACGATCATCAGGCATCCACACAACATGACCAGTCCAACGAAGTTGACATTGAAGAATCATTGTTTCAACACTGGTGATCTTTGCTTCTTCCAGTACACTAGAAAAATGCAACCTGTGCCGCTAAGATAGTGCAACTCGTACAGCACGTTGGCGACAAATATTCACACAGTTGTTCAAAAATAATTTTACACCATTTATCAAATATGTGAGAAAGAGACAATTACTTACAGAGTGCCATGGAGACTTACAAACTACTTAAAATAAAGTGAACTTGCAATATCAGATTTTACTAGGTTCTTGACTCAGTTTTTTGGTTTTTTTGCTAACCCAGAAATAGTACCTCAAGTTAAGAACTTTGCTTCAGGATGAGAACAGAAATCGTGCTCCGGCGGCGCAGCGGCAGCAGGAGGCCCCATTAGCTAAAGTAGTGCTTCAGGTTAAGAACAGTTTCAGGTTAAGAACGGACCTCTGAAACAAATTAAGTACTTAACTTCAGGTACCATTGTACATTTGAACTGAGGGCTTTCTATCATACTCTTAGTAAGTCTCCTTCCACGACTCTTAAAAGGAAGCTAGTTTTGTTTTTTTCATTTCCCCTGCATTTTTTTCTTTTCTGACCCTTTCCCATAGGCTGCAAAGTTGTAACAGACAGTAAAAGCGGGTGTGAGGGAGCAGCGGAAGGGAGAGGAGAAAAACCCGTAAAACAGAAGCAATAAAATGATTGTGGTAGCCAGAGGTCTCACCCTCAATGAAGCTGCCAGATCATCCATCAACACAATAGCAACACTGAAGTGGTTTTTTTTTATTATTTTTAAGAAAACCATAGCAGCCGATCTCTCTGAAGTATAAATGAAATTACCTGCTGTCCAGCTTGAGGATATATCCTTCTGGTCTACTTTGTGGCACACTGGACACCAGTTTGTATGATTTGATTGTAAGTCACCTGATGCAGGGACATTTTTTAAAGCCCAATTTGTCAAGAGACCGTGGCAATCGTGGTTTGCTTCCCTCCCCTTCCCCGCTCTTATTTTATTTCCCCCTTCCCCCTCTTGAGTTCACAACAACAACAAGCTTCAGAAAAGCAGTCTCTGGACTCAGCTATGCAGCTACAAATAAAACATTTTAAATGTGTTTTGTAAAGTGCAATATACAAATGGGACACTACAAGGCGACACTGAGCTACGCCAAATTCAATGTATTTTCAAAACTTTTTTAAAAAGCATTTTCATAGTGTTTTTTTTATATGTGTGCAGATTCCACCTCTCCCACAGGTACTTCATAAGTTGCTACCTACCTTATAAACCATAATTCTGGGCCTTTAACAGTTTCTTGACAGGTTTTTTTAAAAAACCAATAGGGGTGAGTTTCCCTGTCATGGAGACACATTGTTGAAACAAAAACTCACATTGATTTGTGCCTGTTATATAGCTGTTGGGGGCCCTTTGGTCATTCTGTCAAGAAGTGGGACCCTAGACGTCTGCCCCAAAGTCCTAACTTAACAAGACCACTGACCATTTATTGAACTTCCTACCCATATCAGTCCCCCAGGACCCTACATTGTTAGTATTTGGGGGAGTTCATGAGCCCCCAAAGGCTTGTGCGCAGCTCAGTTTACCGACAGCCCATAACTTGCCATGCAACTGAGAAAATAGTGTGCAAGCACCGCATAGCAAAATCTGTCAGGGTTTGGAGCAGAACAAACCTAGAACATGAGGTTTCTAAAGAGGAGTGGGTCTAAATTCCCCCAGAAGATCCCCACATTGCCAGTGACCCAGAAGAGCTGTTGGAACCAGACAGCTCTGTTCTAGGGGTAGCAATAATAAAAATAATATTCCAACACAACACTAAAAACAGAATAAAACATCAAACACTAAAAACTTCCCTGAACAGGACTGCCTTCAGATGTTTTCTAGAAGTCAGATACAGTGGTACCTCGGGTTAAGAACTTAATTCATTCTGGAGGTCCGTTCTTAACCTGAAACTTAACCTGAAGCACCACTTTAGCTAATGGGGCCTCCCTCTGCCGCTGCACGATTTCTGTTCTCATCCTGAAGCAAAGTTCTTAACCCGAGGTACTATTTCTGGTTTAGCGGAGTCTGTAACCTGAAGTGTCTGTAACCTGAAGCATCTGTAACCTGAGGTACCACTGTAGTTGTTTATTTCCTTGACATCTGATGGGAGGGCATTCCACAGGGTGGGTGCCACTACCAAGAAGGCCCTCTGCCTGGTTCCCTGTAACCTCACTTCTTGCAGAGAGGGAACCGCCAGAAGGCCCTCGGGGCAGGACCTCAGTGTCTAGGCTGAATGATGGGGGTGGAGATGCTCCTTCGGGTATACAGGACCGTTTAGGGCTTTAAAGGTCAGCACCAACACTTTAAATTGTGTTCAGAAACATACTGGGAGCCAATGCAAGTCTTTCAGGACTGGTGTTATGTAGAAGTCACCACACCAGCTTTGTGGGTTGCTAGTTGACTCCCTCATGTCCATAGGAGCAGAGGAGGCAGTGAGCCAAACAGGAACTTCTGGCCACAGCTGTAGTGGCTATCCCGTGACGCACAAGGAGGGGGCAGAAAGCATGGAAGCAGTTTCCTGAGAGCCAGGAAGGGGCGGAGTCTCCAACTTCTATATATAGGGAGCTGGTGTCCGCAAACGTGACATGAAGGTTGGCAACAACAATCCCACTGCGTGGGAATCCCTTGCAGAAGACCGCGGTGCCTGGGGAACATCAGTCAGGTTGCGCATCCATAGCAAGGGCCAGAGGAAGAACGACCGCTGGGAGGAGCACAGAGAGAAGGGAGGCCATGGTGCAACGGCAGCAGCCCAACCAGATGTCTCTCCTTTATCAGTGTCTACAGCCACAGCAGGCGCTGTAACTCTCCTATGGTCGGACTTCACTTCCAAAGGCACACTCCTCCATTGTCTCCAGATAGAGGCCAACAACAATTTCAGTTTCTCTTTCTCTCACCTTTCCCTGTCTTAATTTCAGCTCTTCACAATTCCACATCAGTTGTTGTTGTTGCTGCTGCTGTTGTTGTTGCTGTTGCTGCTGCTACTGCTGCTGTTAGTCCTCATAAGAATTCATTAGCATTTCAGTGCAAATTTCTCCTAGTAGACGCATTTTTGCAAAGCAGCGTTCCATAATATAATGACATTTGGTACATTATATTTCCATCAATACAGGTTTTTCTGCCTTGGTTGGCATTTTTGTACATATCGTTTTACTGGAGGCCTGCATTGCAAAATTTTGCAAATTTCAAATTTGGAAAGGTGGCTGTGCTTTGGTTTCGCATATTCTTTTGAAAAGTATGGATTTTGTAGGTTCGCCTTTAAATAGGAATTGAATTAAAATTCTCCCCCTTCCCAAGCCATATTTAAGGTCCTGTTCTGAGGTGCTTCATGGCTTATGTAAGAGCCCCAAGCCCTAGCCTTCCTGAACCCAGGGAATAAACAGTATCTTAGAAGCTGAGGAAGAACTGAGAAGAACTGGATTTCCAATAGGCTTGGATGACTCCCCCCTCTCATAAGAAAAAGGTAACAAACAGAATGAGTTATGTAAGAGAACCATAACAGTGGCACTTGACATCTGATAAAATAAGGTTTTATTAATACTATGGTACATGTGTTATAATCCAGTGCACAAGCAACTGGATTGATTAGAAGAGGGAAGTAATTGAGCTGGAGTTCATTAAGGGCTGAGCACATGACGGCCCAATGACCTCGTAAATGTCAGTAAACAAATATAACGTCTCTTTGGTTTCAACACTATTTTTAATTCCACAGATTTCATTGTCCAGCCTTGGAACATAATCACATTTCTGCTGTAGAAGGATATGTGGAACAGGAATTAGAAAACCCAAAGGAAATTAATTTGCACATCCATCAAACTAGCCCAAGGAGAAACGTCATAAACCTTCAGAAGGGTAACTATCCGCTGAGTGTCCCATTGCAATAAGCCTGTCCTCTCTCTTGGTTTTGCCAAACTGGAAATGACGTCTTTCAGACATCTGAATTGCAATGAGGGACCCACAAAGAAATATAGGTTAATTAACCTGCCTATGTATTTGATGTGTATCTTTTGCTATGCAAAACAGGCAGAAGAAAATATTTCTTCACACAGCATAGTTAAGCCATGCAATTTGCTCCCACAAGCTGCGGTGATGGCCACCATCTTGCGTGGCTTTAAAATGTGGTCTTCCAGGCCTCCTTAGCTGACCCTCAAGACTGTCCCTAAGCCACACCCCACCCCATGGCCACAACCTCTTCTTCCCAGGCCACTGTCAATTTGCATCTCTTAGTACAGAAAGTATTGATCTGACGTGCAGAGATCTTTCCTGTTCTGCTTAGTTCAAGAGGGTCCTGGAAGCTTCTTTGTGTGAAAGAATCCAGCAGAAGGTTCCTGATGTTTGGGTTATTCCTTCAGAGAAGCTGAGTACAGCTGGCTTCAACTGGTTCTCTTATCTCTTCTGTCAAAGGTCATGCTGACTATATAAGTAAGGCCAGAAGGAGCCTGGGTTTTACTTTCTCTTTCTATCTCTTTTCCTTCTGGTGTGGTGTTCTGTAAATAGTATGCTTAGTGTTAAGTTTTAGTCTTGTTACAGGTGTGTAAGTTTAAGTTAAACCTGCTGCAACTGGATTTCTTATGGGCAGTGCCAATTCTGAATGTATTGGATTTGTGACCATTATGCTCATTTGCCTTCAGTAGCAGTAAAGCTCTGCTGGTTGTAATACAATTGCCTCTGGTCTATTTTGGGGGAACTCTGTAATGTGTTTAAGTTTTTCCCTCCTCTGGACAACAGCCACTGGTCCTGCTCCAGTTGTCCCTTGTCTAGGGAGACGTGTCTGTGAACTGTATAATATGGTTACCAGATTTTTTTTCAATGAATCCGGGGACCCCTTTTTTTCTTCTTTTTCTTTTTTTGAAGCTGTATGGAAGTGAGAGCTGGACCATAAAGAAGGCTAATCGTCAAAGAATTGATGCTTTTGAATTACGGTGCTGGAGGAGACTCTTGAGAGTCCCATGGACTGCAAGAAGATCAAGCCTATCCATTCTGAAGGAAATCAGCCCTGAGTGCTCACTGGAAGGACAGATCATGAAGCTGAGGCTCCAATACTTTGGCCACCTCATGAGAAGAGAAGACTCCCTGGAAAAGACGCTGATGTTGGGAAAGATGGAGGGCACAAGGAGAAGGGGACGACAGGGGACGAGAGGACCAGTGTTCTCGAAGCTACCAGCATGAGTTTGACCAAACTGCGGGAGGCAGTGGAAGACAGGAGTGCCTGCTGTGCTCTGGTCCATGGGGTCACGAAGAGTTGGACACGACTAAATGACTAAACAACAACAACAGCAACAGGGAGTCAGTAGTGGGGATGGTGAGGCAAAAGACCCTGGGCCCAAGCACACATGCATATTGTATGAAGGTGCAAAGGCCTTCTTTCACACCCTGTGAAACATAAATGCACAATTTTTTAAAAAACTGGGCAATGGCGCGCCGTGCGCCTGTGACTCCCGAGCCTTCTCTGATCTCCTTTCCCCTTCCCCCTTTGTTTTGACAGATCAGGGGAGGCTTGGGAGTCACGGGTGGGCGGTCGTTTCCCAGGAGGGGCCAGCCTGGTAGTGCAGTTGGCTCTGGCTGGCTTCAGGAGCTGCTTGCTGCCATGGCACAGGAAAAATGGCGGGTGCCACAGCAGCAAGCAGCTCCTGAAGCCAGCCAGAGCCAACTGCACTACCAGGCTGGCTCTGGGCTGCTAAGGCTGCCGCTGCCACATTCCCCAGGGACAGATTTGCAAATTTGGGGACATTCCAGGGACGGAATTTGTCCAGGGACAGATCTGCAAATCCAGGGACTGTCCCCAGGAACCGGGGACGTCTGGTAACCCTACTGTATAATAGCTCTTGCTGGCCTCAGTAGAGAGTTGTGTCTGTAGGAGCCTCTGACTTTGCACGACTGGGATGCAGCCTCCTTCCTGTACAGAGGTATGGTAAGTGTCACATATATTGCACCACCCACCTTTGCCTCTGGCCCTTCCCACCACTGACATGCAGCCTTTGGAAGGCTGCTTACAAGGCCTTGGGCTGAAAAGTGTTCCCCATCCCTGCTTCTCCCGCAAAGTAGAAGGGAGCAAGGAATCTGTCTGAAGGCAGCAAGTGCTACTGATACCAGCGGACACACACCATCGATTTAAGAATGCAATAAATTACATTATAGATTGGATTATGGATTATATATTAAGCTACCCACGGAAACAATGGCATTTCTATTGGGTTCCTGCCAAGGGCAAATTAATTACCACGAAAGGGGGAAAAGCTCCATGCTAACAGCAAGTAGAACTTCAGTTAAATAATAGGGAGGGGGGAATATGAATTTCTTCAATGCAAGAAGCTTGAAGAGAGAATAAGTTGGCAAGTCACACAGCAATGGCTGAATTAGCAGAAGACATCATTTTGTATTAGAGCATGATGTTGAAGTTACAGCTGCAGCTGAATCCCAAGAAAGCAACTGTCATCGAAATCCGCAAATGAAAAAATGCATTCAATGAGAATTTGGAGAAATGCATTTGTAGAGTTTGTGCCTATGAAAGTCAGATTTCACTATGAAACCTGAGTACTGAAATAATAATAAAAAAGAATTCAATGACTGCCCTCCCACAAAAAACCCCTTTTCAATTGTGCTAAGGGTTTCTTAAGTTCACTGAGGGCTCCCAAAATGCTGCGAAATTACAGTTGCTTTAGGGATAGGATATCCTATGCCAAGGGTCAGCAACCTTTTCCAGCCGTGGGCCGGTCCACCGCCCCTCAAACCATGTGGTGGGCCAGACTATATTTTGGAAAAAAATAATGAATGAATTCCTATGCCCCATAAATAACCCAGAGATGCATTTTAAATAAAAGCACACATTCTACTCATTCTACACGATTCTCAGATTGTCCGCGCGCCGGATTGAGAAGGCGATTGGGCCGCATCCGGCCCCCGGGCTTTAGTTTGCCTATCCCTGTCCTGTGCATCCTATGGCTGTTATTTAAGGAATATGGATAAGGTATGGTACCCAGCTTCCTGTGGTTAGTGCCAGCTTCACCACTGCCCTGAAGATGGATGGTGGTCAGTAACGGTAAAGGTAAATGACCCCTGGACGGTTACTTCCAGTCAAAGGCAACTATGGCTTGCACTGGGACAGAGCAACGGGAGCTAACTCTGTCACTTGGATTTGAACCGCCAACCTTCAGATCAGCAAACCCAAGAGGCTCAGTGGTTTAGACCACAGCGCCACCCACTCCCTATGGTGGTCAGTAGCAAAATGGTAGAGCCAAGACCTGCATTTGTCTGTTCACTTGAAAAGGCACATGGAATCCATGCAACTGAAGCTACCATTCCACGTTACAAGTACCCAACTGGCAACCCATAATATCCCCATAGAATGAGAGAGTTGGAAGTGACCTTGAAGGTTATCTAGTCGACAACTGGCAAGGATTATTTATTTATTTAGACAATTTATATACCACTTAATCATCCCTAAGCAGTGTGTAAATTCTTAGTACAATAAATAGAAATGTGAGTTAAAATCATTAAATCACACCGCAGCCTGTGTTTTGTTAGCCCAAAAATGGAAAACGAGTGAGGTCCCAACTAAGTAAGAATGGCTGCTTAAACTGATAGAATACGCACAGCTTGCAGATTTAACATATAGAATAAGAGAACAAGAAGAATTTAAAGTTTAAAGACTGGAAAATGTTTACTGAATATATGGGGGGTTATGTTTATTTAAAAACGCTGGTAGCATTGAGGTAAATTCAACAGTGTAAATAAGTTTCGATGGATGTAACAATGGATTACTGAATGGTTTGGTTCGTGTAAAATATGCAGGGATGTGTGGTATGCAAGATGAACCACGGAAAGAGAAGAAGGGAAGTAATTGATTTAAGGTTGTTTAAATGAATATTTTGAAATGTAAATTAGAAAATTTAATAAAAATTATATAAAAAAATAAATCATGAAATCAGAATCTAGTTAAAATGCATGATGATTAAGAAAAAAAAAACATTGAGCTTTTAACATGGGGAGGGCGTGCCTGACCCCCAATGGAAGGGGTTTCCATCAAAGTGGGCCCACAATACTATTCGACCCCAAACTTTTAATGACTGCAAGCAATGACTTCGTATAGCTGTATTGGAACCCTCCCAAGTGACCAGCTGTTTCCTTCAGGGGGAGTACGATTTTGTCAAGCGCAGGATGACGATCACTCCCTTGGGTAGACAAAATACCCACAGGAACGGACTGAGCGATTTGTTTCTAGTATGCGGTGAGTTTGCATGTGCTTCCAGTTGTTCAGCATTTATATGAAGTTTAAAACAACAAAGCAAAATCTGCACAAATATTCATAAATATAGGTTTTCACAAGAGTCATATTTCACTATGTATTTTATCTCAACGTGTGCATTTCTAAGCATGCTTTATCACAGAATAAGTGTTTTTGACATAGTCTGGCTCATCATTGGAGCCAAGAACTGCATTGCAAAATGCAGAGAAGTGCAAAAATCTGAACGATAATTATGTTATGGTCAACACATTGGGCAAGGATTGAGGCCTCAGCTCAGTTTACACCAGAATTACAAGTCAAATCCCCCAAAGACCTTCTAACTTCCCACCCACCCATCTAAAGTACCTCTCTCTCAGCTGCATTGGCCCTCAGTCAATAAGGTTTCACTGAATTTGAAAGCATTAACTCTTCGCTCCCAATTTTTAGCAAGTTCTAATAAAGGTGAAAGAATGAGGTACTGTTCAACAGGTTTAGCCAGAGTACTTGGAACTGAAGGGGGCTAACATTTTAGTCAACACATCCAATACATGTTGTCGCGTGGTAGGGATGGGAGGCTCTGTAAATTTTGGTTCTCCCAGTTTCTCATTATTCTTATCTTAAAATCAGTTCTCTACATTTTGCAGCAATTTGCATTTGGAAAAAAATCTTGTGAAAATTCATCACCATCTTATTGTGATTTTTTCCTGCTAAACACATTTTTATATGCAGGATTGACTAATGTATACGTTTCCCCTAATACAACACATCTTGTATGTTATTTTCACTAATAGTTTCAATTTATGTAGACTTGCCCCAATATATGCATTTTTGTAAACACTGGGGGAAGAACTGTGTCGCAACATTTGGATAAGTGCTTATGTCAAAGGACAGCTGTGTTTATGTTCGTGTATTGTTTAGGAAACGTGAATTTTGATAGATTCAGATTTAAATGTGTACTAAATTAAATTTCTCCTCCATCCATGTGGGGTGGACACCATGCAATTCTAAATACAAGGGCCTTTTTAGAAATCCTTAAAACTGGTGGAGATGCCATATTTTGAAAAATGAGAAAGACCTTCCAGTCTTCACCCAGGAAATATCACCCTTTCAAAAGTGTTTACTGAAAATTGTTCTCATTCAGAGAGCTATAATTTTATCTCAGATGAAATCTTTACTGAAGAGGAACTGTAGAAATCGTTGTTTGGAGAAATACCTGACTGACAAGCAAACAGTGTTCAGTGTCTCAATGATAATGACAAACCTTTCAGATATGGTACTTTTTACAACAGTCTCCGCTAAAAACAACAACAGGAATAGCCCAAACATGCATGTATATGCTCTGAAATTATTTTGTACCAAGTCACTCCACATTCTGGATAAAGTAAAAATGAATTCTGCAACAGTATGCAGATAAAACAAATTTGCAGGTTCCCTTTTATTTAATAATCATAAAAAAATTCATATAGAAAGTTACATTTGTTACTCAAATTTACTGTATTTTCCCGTGTATAAGACGCCCCCATGTATAAGACGACCCCTATTTTTAAAAACCCAAAATTAAGAAAATGCACTATGCACTACCCGTATATAAGACAACCCCTTATTTTAAACTTCAAAAAATTAGGAAAAAATATAGTCTTCTACATGAAAAAATATGGTATATTTCAAGTCAACAAAACTGGTGACTTCCCGCTATCCAAACATTCATGTTTATAACCCAGATTGTGTACAATTGTATTTTAAGGCTATGTTTTATCTAATTTCATCCTCGCTAACATGTTTCTTAATATATTCTGCTAAAAAATTCCACCTGAAAATTCATTAGCTTTGTTGTGTGAATTTCTTCAGGTGCACCCATTTTTGTATGCAGTTTTCCTCTAACCCAGTGTGTTTTTGTATCTCAGTTCTGCTAACATGTGCAATTGTTTGCACAGTTTACTCTGGCATGTGCATTTTTGAACACGCGCTTTGGTTTGAGAACTTGCATTGCAAAATTCGTAGAAAAGCAATTTTCAAAGAATGGCTGCAAAATTAGGTAAGCTGGGCTTTCAGCACAAACAATCAGATCTCTCTCTCTCTTATCCCTAGTTTTAAGCCTTCTAAAACTAGGACCTGGCGCTGTTTTTTTCACAACTTAGCCTTGTTCTGCACAGAGATCTCTCTGGCTTAGCTGTGGAGCTGGGTTGTCTGTAACCGAAGCTTTACAGTCAAGTCCACACTTGAGTTATCGAAGGTGAACAAGACAGGATGTCAGCATGTCGCCACCTCCAGAGACACAATACACTTTGACAGACAACTTCAATTTCCCAAAGCGCCTCGCTTGCTGGCAAAGCTGATTTTCCCTAACACCGCCAGTTCATGCTACTAGAAAGCGGAGGGGGTGGGGAGCGGGAGGAACCATTTTCATCATCTTCTGGAAACAGGTGGAAATCTTTCCAAAGTAACTAGGATGAATGTCAGAGGAGCAGCGCAGTCCAAAATGAGAATCCGCTGTCACTGGGGGCCATTATCCCTCCGGCGCTATGTGCTAATAGTTAAGGTTTAACTGGAACACGGTGTGATTGAAGTGTTCCAGAAAGAAGCATGAAGTCACAATCAAGTTACTGTCTGTAAAGACTGCATGCAAATATTTGAATGAAAGGAATCAAATTCTGTTTTAGAGACAGTCGATTGCACTGAGGGTTCGTCCATCCACCAGCATTCCTATTACTTTCAGTGCAATTTTAGCACGTGTTTAGTGCTTCATTTTGTTATCTGATTATTTCAACCAGTCGTATGCGGCTTAATCACAATCACCTTTAAGAGGCACGTAGGGGACTCAATGCAATAAAGCTTAAGAAATAAGTTCAAGCAATAAAATCAGAATTCAATAAAAAGCCTGCTGAAGTACAAAATGTATCCAAGAAGCAGAAGAATGTCAACATGAAAGGGGGTCATCTGTCCCCAGCTGGAAGGGAGTATCACAATATTGGGACCAAAATACTGAATTCTGGGGATATGAGACATGCATATCCACTAGCAGTGGCTCCCTGAAAGAACGCAGGGATCGAGCAGGGATATAAGGGATATAAGTTGGGAAGGTTGCTTGGAATTCGTCTGCCTCGGGAAACAATTGAAAATGTGCCTTTGAGGGCAAAGTCAAATTGTTGAAGAGTTACAGTGCCTGTAAAGGTAAAGGAACCCCTGACCATTAGGTCTAGTCGTGGCCGACTTTGGGGTTGCGGCGCTCATCTCGCTTTATTGGCCGAGAGCGCCGGCGTACAGCTTCCGAGTCATGTGGCCAGCATGACTAAGCCGCTTCTGGTGAACCAGAGCAGCGCACGGAAACGCCATTTACCTTCCCGCTGGAGCGGTACCTATTTATCTACTTGCAATTTGATGTGCTTTTGATCTGCTAGGTTGGCAGGAGCAAGGACCGAGCATCGGGAGCTCATCCCGTCGCGGGGATTCAAACCACAGACCTTCTGATCGGCAAGTCCTAGGCTCTGTGGTTTAACCCACAGCACCACCCACGTCCCTGTTGTGGCTGTAGGGCCCTGTAAATTCATGCAAGAACCTTGGACCTGGGGCATTAATGTATGGGCAGCCAGTGCAGGCTGTTGAGAACCAGGGTTATGTGCTGGGTGATAGCTGGTCTCCAACCACAGTCTAGCCACCGAGCTGGAGCCTCTGGATCTGGTGCAAGGGCAGCCCCATGTACAGCTCATGGCAATAATCGAGTCACCATGGCCTGATTATCCAATAATGGCTGCAGCTGGTATACCAGCCACAGCTGGTCAACGGGACTCCTAGCTACTGAGGTTCTCTTAAAAGCATTTATGTAGTGCTTCACCAACCGGGTGCTCTCCCAAAGGCTTTGGACTACAATTCCCCTCAGCTCCAACCAGCTGTCATTGGACAGTGTCATTGCTACCACCACCTTATCTGGACACACATGTTTCTATTACCCCATGATTCCCCCTGAAAACAGCAGGAAAGAACTGTAGGCCACTACCTCAGATTTCTTTCTATATTTATATATCTAATTTTTATTAAATTTTCTGTTTTACAATTTAGAATATTCATTTAACCAACCTTAAAATATCAATGACTTCCCTTCTTCTCCTTCCATGGTTCAATTTGCATAACACAAATCCCGGCATATTTTAAATAAACCAAGCCATTCAGTATTCCATTATTATATGCATCAAAACTTATTTACATCGTTGAATTTATCTTAATGCTTCCAACGTTTTCAGTCAGTACCTCAGATTTCATCTCTTTACTCTCATGATTTTTCAGTTTGAGGCAGCTGCAAACAGATTTTTCTCCCCTGGAATCAAATAATACAGAAATCATAGAATAATAGAACTGTAGAGTTGGAAGAGATTCTGATGAACATCTAGTCCAACCCCCTGCAATGGAGGGATCTCAATAACTTCAATAAGTGCTAAACATGCACTATGTTCCATTAGTTTTCTGGAAGTAGCATTTATGTCATGAGAAAGTTCAAAGACAAAGCAGAACATTACAGTTAGGAAAACATCAGGAAAACAGGAAAACCCGTCAAGTGGATGCAGCTTATATCTGGGTTTCCGTGGTTCACTATCCAAGGATCACCAGGCCACACATATAGTGGTGCCTCGGGTTACATACGCTTCAGGTTACAGACTCCGCTAACCCAGAAATATTACCTCGGGTTAAGAACTTTGCTTCAGGATGAGAACAGAAATCGTGCTCCGGCGGCATGGCGGCAGCAGGAGGCCCCATTAACTAAAGAAGAAGAAGAAGAAGAAGAAGAAGAAGAAGAGGAGGAGTTTGGATTTGATATCCCGCCTTTCACTCCCTTTAAGGAGTCTCAAAGCGGCTAACATTCTCCTTTCCCTTCCTCCCCCACAACAAACACTCTGTGAGGTGAGTGGGGCTGAGAGACTTCAGAGAAGTGTGACTGGCCCAAGGTCACCCAGCAGCTGCATGTGGAGGAGCAGGGAAGCGAACCCGGTTCACCAGATTACGAGACTACCGCTCTTAACCACTACACCACACTGGCTCTGTGTGGTACTTCAGGTTAAGAACCGTTTCAGGTTAAGAACAGACCTCCAGAACGAATTAAGTTCTTAACCCGAGGTACCACTGTACTTAAATTATTATTATTATTATTATTATTATTATTATTATTATTATTATTATTAATTTATACCCCACCCATCTGCCTGGGTTTCCCCAGCCACTCTGTGCAGCTCCCAACAGAATATTAAAAAGACGATAAAATATCAAACATTAAAAACTCCCTAAACAGGGCTGCCTTCAGATGTCTTCTAAAAGTCAGATAGTTGTTTATTTCCTTCACATCTGATGGGAGGGCGTTCCACAAAGTGCATTAAGTTCTCCCAGACCTCTCACCTGGCCATTGGCCTCTCTCTTTCAATCGTCAGCCAAACATCGGCCCACAACAAGCAATTGGTATCCTTAATCTTGACTGCCATCGTCTAATGCCTTTCTCCGTGCCTATTGTTCCCAGATTTGCCTGAGCTTGATGGACAGGAGGCTGCTGGCTGGGGAGGGGGAGGGGAACCAATTTCCACAGAATTTGGCTTTAATTATAAAACCTGCGTAGCCAACTGGAAAATTAAGAGCTGTCTTTGTCTTGGATTTATTAAAGCTGAAGTGGTCTTTGCAAGATACCTCCTAACAGGCAGGCAAACCAGAGATAAATGATGGGTTTGGGGAAGTTCTTGTTTTGCTCCGTACAAGAACGCAGTAATTAATGACATTGTTGTGGGCGAGGAACAATTGTCGGCGAACGGCTGTCATAACACTCAAATTAGTCTGCTGAGTTTTTAATTAATGTGAGCTATTACTCCCCCCCCCCCATTTATATCGTCCCCTAAATCACCATGTTTGTTTATTTGGTTAAAGAGATGCTCTCATTTCATACTAAACCTGCGCCCTCTTACTACCATGGATATGTCATTTAAAATATTGGAAGGGTCTTTGCTGCTTCATTTCTTGTGACTTAGATTTGTGTGGTTGAGGAATGCAGGGTTGGAGAACCTGAAGTCCTCCAGATGGTATTGGACTACCGTTCCCATCACCCCCAACCACTGACCATCATTGCTGAGGCTGATGGGAGTTTGTCAAGTAACACTTGGAGACCCCATTTTCCCCAATCCCTGGAACAAGGTCTCCTTTGTGGAACAGTGCTTAAGGGAGAACTGACCCATGAGCAGCAATTTGGGATGTGTAAGGATTGAGGGGCACATGGGTGGTGCTGTGGTCTAAACCACAGAGCCTAGGGCTTGCCGATCAGAAGGTCAGCCGTTCGAATCCCTGCGACGGGGTGAGCTCGCATTGGTCGGTCCCAGCTCCTGCCAATCTAGCAGTTTGAAAGCATGTCAAAGTGCAAGCAGATAAATAGGTACCGCTCCAGCGGGAAGGTAAACGGTGTTTCCGTGTGCTGCTCTGGTTTGCCAGAAGCGGCTTAGTCCTGCTGGCCACATGACCCGGAAGCTGTCTGCGGACAAACACCGGCTCCCTCGGCCTATAGAGCGAGATGAGCGTGCAACCCCAGAGTCGTCCGTGACTGGACCTAATCGTCAGGGGTACCTTTACCTTTAAGGATTGAGGAATCGAGGGGCTTGTCCCTAGCCATGACTGAAGGACAAATCAAAATCTTACGATGAGCCAGGAGGCAGGGCACAGGACAATTCTATACCTCCTTGCTGCTTTCAAATACCAACCCTGCTGCAACATACAACATTGCCAGATTCTGCACAGCAGCACTCAAGATTTGACGGATGATGACCTGTGCCACAAACTAAATCAAAATAATGAGCACTCGTATTGGAGTGCTCTGTAGACTGACAGCTGTGGTCCTATATGTACAAGCCTTTTGCGCTCTTTCACTCTTGTCTGATGATCCTAACCCTTCTTTTAGACTTTCTTAGCTTCTTTTGGATTCTTATGGATTTTTATATATATTTTCTGCTTTAATTCCTTTTAGTGGTTTTTTTAAAAAAAAGATTTTAAATGATTTTAGATGATTGTACCCCTCCCTCCTTATGCTGGTCTATGACCGTAATAAAGTGTTGGTTGGTTGGTTGGTTGAGGGTAGAATCACTGAGGAGCAAGCCAGAAGTCAGAACTCAAACAGGAAGCTCACTTATACAACTTCCTGTCCAGCATGCTCCAATGGCCAATCCGGGTGGGTGGAGTCTGTCCGGGGCCTGGAAGTACTTTGTCTGCAGTTTACTGGTTGGCCACATGGAGGACCTGTGCACAGATCGAGCAGCTTCTAGCTCCCTGCCTATACTTTGACACATTACTGTTTACATTTTACTACGTTTCCAGGTTGATGCGATTGAACCTGAAACCTTCTGAATGAAAACAGGTGATGTGCCACTGAGCTTTGATCCCTCCCCTCTTACCCTCTGGATAACAGGTTTGCCAACCTGAAATGCACTTGAGAAAGCATAACCTGGAAGAATGGATAACCAAGATGATGGACTATGCCAAAATGGCGAAGATGACCGGGAAGATCAGACACCAAGATGATAAGAAATTTAATAAAGAATGGAATAAATTTTCAGAGTACCTTAACGAACACCGTAAACAATTAACAACATTGGCAGGATTGATATGACACTTATAATTTGATATTTTTAAGGTTAAAAGTGGATATAAACAAAATTTGGATAAATGTAATTAGATGCAGTAGAAAAAGATATATATTGGAAACCAGGAGGGAGGTGGGGAAAGTCTGGGGATTCTTGGAATCCTATATTTGTACTAAATGAAATTTGAAAAAACTGAAAAATAAAAATAAAGAAGAAGAAGAAGAAGAAATTTGAAAAAACTGAAAAATGAAATTTGAAATAACTGAAAAATAAAAATAAAGAAGAAGAAGAGAAAGCATAATCTGAGTTTTGCAATCTGGAGTGCAGCAACTACTGTTTTTGACACCAACAAAGAGCTTAGCAGAGAGATGGTTCTGCTTGAATTATCCTACCAGTGTCGTCCTCTTCCTGCATTTGGTTTGTCCAATTTCTGCTGCTGGCTCTCGATAAATTTATTTCAGAATCCATATGTGGCCAATGCCTTCGATTAGCCCAAGCAGAGCGTCACAAAATAGCGAGTGAGCTTTTGACTTTCCTAGAAGGCTTTTTCAGGCTGGATGTTAAGCAAAGAGAGGAAGAAGTGAGGGAGGCAGTGAAGCTGGCTTTGTCTTAAAGCCATAAGGGCTGCATTGGTCTTAAGCTGGAGAGTCGGAAGAGGTACCAGACTTGATAGATTAGAAGCTCTGCAGGTGTCAGGTTACATCTACGGAAATTGGAATGAAGAAAAAGAGAATGTCCGATGTCTGAAAACCGATTGCAAGACTTCCCTGATGAGTGATTGGCTTCGCAGCTTATTGATTCTTCCAAGCTCCCTCTATCAATAGCTTCATTATTTCAACAGGCAATCAGGCAGAAGGCCTCAACAACAACAACACCTCCTCCTTTAAGCTTCTGGGGCTTGTTTTAATTATAAGACAGTAACTTAAGCTTTCCTAATACCCTAGAAACATCTCAAATACAGTCACACCTTGGGTTACAGACGCTTCAGGTTGCATTTTTTGGGGGGTTACAGACACGCCAAAACCTGGAAATACCGGAATGGGCTATTTCCGTGTTTCGGCGCTTTCGCATGTGCAGAAACACTAAATCATGCTTTATGCATGCGCAGAAGTGCCAAATCGCAACCCGCGCATGTGCAGACGCAGCGCTGTGGGTTGCGAACGCTGCGGGTTGCGAACGTGCCTCCCGCACGGATCACGTTCACAACCCAAGCATCCACTATACAAGTTTTTAAAGATCAAATCAAATTCATTTATTTGTTTCTAGTCATTAAAGGTAAAGGTAAAGGGTCCATTAGGTCCACTCGTGACTGACTCTGGGGTTGCGGCGCTCATCTCGCTTTATTGGCCGAGGGAGCCGGCGTACAGCTTCCGGGTCATGTGGCCAGCAGGACTAAGCCGCTTCTGGCGAACCAGAGCAGCGCACGAAAACGCCATTTGCCTTCCCGCTGGAGCGGTACCTATTTATCTACTTGCACTTTGACGTGCTTTCGAACTGCTAGGTTGGCAGGAGCAGGGACCGAGCAATGGGAGCTCACCCCGTCGTGAGGATTCAAACTGCTGACCTTCTGATTGGCAAGTCCTAGACTCTGTGGTTTAACCCACAGCTCCACCCACGTCCCACCTTCTAGTCATTAGGCCACGACAAAAAGAAACCAGTTTAACAGTATAAAAGTTTTTTTTTTTTAAGGCAACAGAAATAGAAATTAACTTGGACACAAATAAGCTACAGCATGAACAAATTCGGAATGCTTATTTCCTTGGCAAATCACCTCTTGCTAGCTATTTATTTTTTAAAGGAGGAAATTAAAAGTAGCAGGCAGCTGACTGCTCTCCAACCCGAACGCCAAGGGTTTTTTTTGAATTCCCTTCCAGTATGTAGAAAGACAGTTCAATACAATAAGCAAATGAATCATAAAGCATCACTCTCCTGTTGGAAATAAACGAGCCCTGGTCCTAAAATATGGAGACATCTAAAGCCCATCATTTTCACATCCCCTGTTTTGCATTGAGTATTTCCTTTTCGCTGCTCGTGCAACATACTGTCATTCCGAAGGGAACATGAAATGCCAGCAAAATCGCTGGCTGCAACTGGAGAAGCTTAGGCAATCTATGCAGTCACTATATAACGTCTGATTTACAGATCATGGTGCAGCAGCTCTAAATACAGAGTTAAAGAGTGTGAGGTTTCAAGCTCCCTGGGCAAGATAAGTTATCTCCAGTACAGGTGGCGAGGCAGATAATTCGCTGCATTAATTTCTGACTCTGGAGCCCTTATTAAAACATATTTTTGCAATAAAATCCCAGGTGACACGGGGCTGACTCAACACCAGTAGGCATCTGCCAGCCACACGTCGGTCAACAGCAAAGAAAGGAAATGGACACATTGTCAATTTTACATTGAGGGAAACTGGAGGCAGCAGCCAGCTATTTCCCTTTATTATGATTATTATTTTTAAATGGGTCATGCCAAGAGTGGGTGATTTGGTTTGATTTGTTCTATTTCAATGCAGCTTACAAACCATAAATAACAATAGCATAACAGAACATAATAGAACACACAACTACAGCATAGACCATATAAAATAATTAACAAATCAACAAAACCATTCCAATCTACAAAAGAAAAACCCTATTAACTAAGCAGCAACAAAAAAAAAGCTAAACATTACAATTGCAGCAAAAGTAATATTCTGTTATTAATGGATCAATACGGCATTTATAATCTATAAAACAATATTAACAAAATAGCAACTAAAAAAAAATAAGCTAAGCCCTTTTGAGTTCATGCACATAGTCTCAATGCCCCCATGACTCATAATCTTTTTTTAAAAATAGTATTTTTATTAAGTTTTCAACAAAAGTGAATAAAATAATTAAATAAATAAAATGAAAAAACAAAAAATAAAAACGAACAGTAACAAATGCAATAACATCCACAAACAAAGAAAAATATACATAAAACCATACCACGTCCATAAAGTGGGATTCTCCGAATCCCATGACTTCCCTCCCCCTCCCCCATTCCTGGTTCCATAAATTTCTTATCAACTGCATATCATTTCATAATCTTGATGATGCCTGTTGTTAAGCCAGCTCAGCTAGACACTGGACTCAGCTACATTAGTAAAAAAACAACACAATTATCGTTTTAAATGCGTTATAAACATGCAACACCAGATGGCACTCTAGAGCACAAAACTTTTCTATGCGATTTTACATAGAGCTTCTTTTTCCTTTGTTGTAATGATTTAACTTAAGACTTATTTATAATAGTTTTTCCTGTGTGTAGATCCACCCACTGGGCTGGCTGGGCAGGGGACCATGGTGGAGATGAGGGTGCATAGGGCTCTGCAACTGTTCTGGCCAAATCTCAGATTCTGAACCTGATCAGGGTGGTTGGAGTCTCCCAAGGATTCAGCCAGAGCAAGCTGAGGCAGCTCTGGAATGGCTGAGGTCAGCTCAGGTCCACCTGGAGCAATCCAGGTCTGTCAAAAGGGAGGTGCTGCAGCAGCAAGGAGGAGAAAAGGCAAGAGAAAGAAGACAGCTTACCTGCAGCTCCTTCTCCCACACTCTCCCAACTGCATGTTTAATTGGTGTTTAAGACCCCAATTGAGCAGTATGCAAGGTCCCAATTCAGTTCAGGGCTCAGGGAAAGGCTGGCCTGGCCTCAAATTGGATTGAGGATGCTCTAAAGCATCGACTAGGTCCAGATCAAACTGAAGTGGGGCTCTGTTCAGCCTTAGTGTGTAACTTTTTTGCCCCATGAGCCGCATGTTTAATTTAAAAAAAATTCTCTTCAAATAGCACTTGACTTGACCCAAAGATACCAGGTCAATTCTGTGTCCAGGGCAGCGGTCAACCTGCTCCAACTGTTACACAGGCTGAGCCCCTACCTGTCCGCAGACTGTCTCGCCAGAGTGGTGCATGCTCTGGTTATCTCCCGCTTGGACTACTGCAAAGCGCTCTACGTGGGACTACCTTTGAACGTGACCCAGAATCTACAACTAATCCAGAATGCGGCTGCAAGACTGGTGACTGGGTGTGGCCACCAAGACCATATAACTCTGGCCCTGAAAGACCTACATTGGCTCCCAGTATGTTTCCAAGCACTGACCTTTAAAGCCCTAAATGGCCTCGGCCCAGTATACCTGAAGGAGCCCCACCCCATCATTCAGACCGGACAGCAAGGTCCAGCTCTGAGGGCCTTCTGGCGGTTCCCTCCCTGCGAGAAGGGAACCAGGCAGAGGGCCTTCTTGGTAGTGGCGCCTGCCCTGTGGAACGCCCTCCCATCAGATGTCAAGGAAATAAACAACTATTTGACTTTTAGAAAACATCTGAAGGTAGCCCTGTTTAGGGAAGTTTTAAATGTTGATAAATGTTTCAATCTGTTGGGAGCCACACAGAATGGCTGGGGAAAACCAGCCGGATGGGAGTATAAATAATAAATTGTTGTTGTTGTTGTTTTTGAAAATGGCCACGCTCCACAATTTCACATCAATCTGGGGAGTAGGGATGGGAAAATCAGTCACTTTTGGTTTCTCTGAGTTTCTGGTTTTTCCAATAATAATTCCCTTTGTGTGTTATTTTAACAACATACGCATTTGTATGCATACTTTACCCTGGTATATGCTTTTTTGCACACATTACTTGGCTGGAGAACTGCACTACAAAATTCAGAAATGCGCAAATTTCAAAGGATGGGTGTATTTCAGTTCGTCTGCTGTTTTGGGAAGTGTGCATCAGGTAAGTTCACCTTAAAATGAAAACTGAACCAGATTTCACCCCTATCACTAGCTTCAAACTAGAGAATGCTTAGATGAGAAGTCCAATTTTTTTTGGAGGGGACTTGAACATTATTAGGGGGGGCTGTCTAGTGTGGCTAATGCTTGCCAAAATACAGGAAAATAGGATCAGAGGTTTTTGTTCAGGGCACCTTTAAACTTCTATTTGTGATGATCTAAAAGAGATTAGATATTCCCTGTACAAATGCACCACCCTGGCATTATAATGTTATGGTGAGCTTAAAGACATTGCTTTTGCTCTTAGCAGACATTTGTCTGCAGCATTTAAAAAATAATATTGTGTGGATTACTATGAAACACTTTGAAGGTCCCGGATTCTAGTTATTTTGCATTGTGCAAATCCCATTACATAATTGACAAGACCCAAATGCCTCCAAGGCACCCCACTTCAGCTTGGGATTCATCTGAATTCAATGCACAACCTTATTAAATATGTTTTTCATCTCAGTGCATGCATTCCTGAAGGTATCTGTTCCTAAAATATGCATTTTGATACATTTATTGAGCTGAGAAGTGTGTTGCACAATTCAGAAAAGAGCAAAATCTGAAGGGTTCTGATCTGCACATACCGTATTGGCCCAAATATAAGCCTCACTTTTTCCCCAGATTCTGACCGTGAAAAGTTAAAGTGCGGTTTACATTCGCAACCTTACAGTATGCAGCCAGAAGCGCAGGGCAAACAGCGCCAGGAGCACTGCAAAGCGGTGTCTGCCCTGTGCATAGTCCCCCATCCTCTCCCCCAAGGCTGGGAGGGGAGAGAGCGAGGAAGGGGATAGGCCGCTGGTAATGCAGTGTGGCTCCTCCCCAGGCAGTATGCAGCCAGGAGCAGCGAGGAATGGAGCGGCTTATATTAGGGTATTTTTTTCTTTTAGGCCCTCCAATTTTAAAGGTGAGGCTGATATTCAGGTGCAGCTTATATTCAGGCCAATACGGTACCTGAAGGAGAGTCTCCACACTGAGGTCCAGCTCCGAGGGCCTTCTGGCGGTTCCCTCCCTGCGAGAAGTGAAGCTACAGGGAACTAGGCAGAGGACCTTCTCAGCAGTGGTGCCTACCCTGTGGAACGCCCTCCCATCCCATTTCCGAAAGAAATACAGTGGTACCTCGGGTTAAGAACTTAATTCATTCTGGAGGTCCGTTCTTAACCTGAAGCACCACTTTAGCTAATGGGGCCTCCCGCGTGATTTCTGTTCTCATCCTGAAGCAAAGTTCTTAACCCAAGGTAATATTTCAGGGTTAGCAGAGTCTGTAACCTGAGGCGCCTGTAACCTGTAGCGTCTGTAACCCGAGGTACCACTGTAAACAACTATCTGACTTTTAGAAGACATCTGAAGGCAGCCCTGTTTAGGGAATTTTTTAATGTTTGATGTTTTATTGTGCTTTTAATATTCTGTGGGGATCCATCCAGAGTAGCTGGGGAAACCCAGCCAGATAGGCTGGGTATAAATAAATTATTATTATTATTAGTCTGGAAGGTATGGACCAGGTCTGTTCACATCAGAATCCACAGGAAGTGAATTCCTCAAGTGCTTGAGGCTGGGTGTCAGGGAGCGGCAGGATGCTGACAGGTGAGCACCGGGAGAAGGAGGGCTGGAGCCTGACTCAGAAGAGAGGGGCAGTGGTTTGTGGAGCCGTGTACCATCTAGGAGGCAAGAATCAGAGGCAGGGAAAGCTTCAGAGCTTGAGGAAGAGGAGGAAGAGGTAGGAGTCGCAAGTGAAGGGCCGGGTGCTTCCCCACCCTCTCCTGCACGACTGTCTCCCAGAACCAGGAGAGAATTGAAGGAGGGGAGACCAGAGGCAGTTTCCACGCAGGTGAAGTCTCCAGCTACATATGGGAAGGTGCATAAACTGGTGGAGGGAGAATGGTACCCGGCTGCTGCTACTGCTCCATACAGCCCGGACCTGGGAGTAGCTGCCTAGATGCTAGACTGATGTGTGTGCATATCCAGAGCTGTAGAAGCTACTGTACAAGTTTGATCTTTGACAATAAAGAGTGAAGTCTCTGCTGTGTGCATTCCTTTGGCTGGAGGTGCCCTTGACACTGGGGGTGGCAAAAGGGGGTCCCATCAGGTGAGACGCGGGGTGGTTGTGAAGAAAGTGCAGATATCCCCTTTGCCTCGTGAGCCATGGAAGCTGAATCTTCAACAAATAAACAGTATTCAAAAGCTGGTGATTGACACAAGTGACTGAATCCATCCTTATCTTTTTGTGTACCGTGCAACCCAAAACAAGATTAAAACTGTCTGTTCGTATTATTCTGAAATTCAAGAATGCTCTTCCATATTTATTTATTTCAATCTAATTTGGGCAACTCATTTTCTTTTAATGCGATTGTTCACCTCAAATTCTGATGACAATCAGTGGTGACAAATGTTTATTCTCTTGCCTACAGGAAACCCATCTCCATAAAGGAAATCATCATACATTACTGATGAGAATAAACTCCTTTCAAACACCCGTTTGTCTTAGCCAAACTGGATTGGAATCACAAGGACAGGAGCTCTGTTTTAAACATCCCTAGATGTGCTGTTGAAGCACATCCAGCAGGGATAGCCTTGTGCATAGTACAAGAATCATCATAGGACCCAGGACCCTCAGATTAAACTGAACGTTTGAATATTCAGGAAAGACAAAGGGAAGCAAATATTCACATAGTACATACCAGTAATTATCTTCTTCTTCTTGGGTGATCACTCATAGCTGAGTATGATTGTCTTCCATAAACACAGTTTTAAAAGTGAGTCCATAAGTGACAGTGGAGGCCAATTCTGGACTCACACATCCTTCCTTCCATAGTGGGGACATAGGTTTCTCGGTGGGAGTTGATCATGGTGAGGGTTTGCCAAGGGGCACCTGGAGAAGACACTCAAATTATGAAGGCAGGGTCCAGGTCGGTTCATGTGGGGAGAGGTAGTCCTTGAGGTATTGGGGTCCTGACCCGCATAAGGCTTTAGAGGCCCAAGCTCCTGTTCCCTTTACAAGCAGACAGGAAGTCCCCCTGCAAGGGAAAGACAACGTGAGGTAGAAGAGTCAGTAAAGTTAAAATCAATCAAAGCCAAGGGCACATCTAGAAACCAGCATATCTCTGTAGGCATGAACAGGCCAAGAGTAGTTACCTTTTTAACTTTGAAACTCCCCCCCCCCCCCGCAAGTTTATTAAATCAAAGCAAATTAAGCAGGTCGTTCAAGCCAACAACTCATTTCACTCTGTGGAATAAGCGGATTATGTGCACTGTATTTTTGTCTTCCTATATAAGGCAAGCATTCTAAGGGCCCAAAAAAGTTGGCACAAAATGTCACCAGGGCAATTAGGTTGTCTCTCTGCTGGCTCTCTGACAGATCTCAAGGTGTCTGTCTTGAGCTGAAAAGGACTTTCTTGATAAGGATAACTAGAGTTGCTTACGGAATCCACTTCAACGTGATTCCAGCCTGAATTTTGCAGTTCTGCATTTGTGACATCATTTTCACATAGGAACTTGATGATTCAGAATCCATTTGGATTCTGAATATTTCTTAGAATTTTTTCCAAGTTAGAATGTTGAAATAAATGTTTTGTTTATTTATTTTCCCCTTCATTTACTATTGATGGGTTTATTATTATCATATAATTGGATTATTTAGCAAAATGACAATATGGGGCAATGGTGTAATTCGAAGAGAATGCAGACCCAACAACATCTGAGGGGCACAGGAGAGCAACCCAGTCCTGAAGACATTCTTGCCCCAAGAATCTTGAAAGAAGGAATTTTCCAAGTTACAGCCTCTTTCACGCTCACTGTTTCTTGCATGGGAATATTGTAATAATGCAATTGTGGGATACACACACATGTACCTTTATGGAATTTGCACATGAGCAGAATTCCACCACCTATGTTCCAAAATCTAACTCCCTAACTCTAATCAATAACACTGATCTGTTTCCTCAAATAACTCCTTGGTTCAACCTGAAGCATGAAAATATCCTCCTGTTATAGAAAGGAAAGGCACACATGATCAGTTCAGAATTGTGATTAATCAGTCAAAATTGTGATTAACCAGTCAAACATTCTATTGCATCAACAAAGGTCATTGCAGGTACAGAAGCTCTCACGGAGAAATCAAATTCATTTCGAGAGTACTACAGGTGTACACACAAATGAAGAAGAAGAAGAAGAAGAAGAAGAAGAAGAAGAAGAAGAGGAGGAGGAGGAGGAGGAGGAGGAGGAGGAGGAGGAGGAGGAGGAGGAGGAGTTTGGATTTGATATCCCGCTTTATCACTACCCGAAGGAGTCTCAAAGTGGCTAACATTCTCCTTTCCCTTCCTCCCCCACAACAAACACTCTGTGAGGTGAGTGGGGCTGAGAGACTTCAAAGAAGTGTGACTGGCCCAAGGTCACCCAGCAGCTGCAGGTGGACGAGCGGAGACGCGAACCCAGTTCCCCAGATTGTGAGTCTATCGCTCTTAACCACTACACCACACTGGCTCTAATGACCAAAACATACCCCGTTTATGTGTCATCAACTCCTTTATCAACCACTGTCCCAAGGGTAACATTGCCCCCTCATATGTAGTGTTTTACATTTTCCCAAATGACAGTCATGTGCTAATATAGGAGAAAATAAAATGGCCCACGCAATGACATCATTGGGGGTGGATGTCTAAACCTGCCCCTAGCTCCTGTTGATTTGGGCTGAAGGCCAATCAACCGTGGCCAAGATTACAATCCGTTTACTGTGTCCTGTGAGAACTAACATATATCTCTTGTATAGCCATATGTAAGTAAATCGCTTTATTGTTGTGCTAGCTAAAAGCCCTGACAAATCGAAAAGCAGAACACAAGGATGGGACGCATTACATACAACTAGGGCCGTCAAGCCACAGCCATATGCAGTTTGGTTGCATGGACAGCAGATCTCTGAGCTCACAAGTATTTTTCACTGTTGCTTCCAAGCCCCATCCAGCATTGGCATGTGGCCCCCAGAAGCAAATGTGGCCCCCAGGCTGTAAAAAGTTCACTGCCCCCCACTCTAGGTGTTTCAGGGGAGAAAAGGAGCTTATTGTGAGGATGGCTTCCTCTCCGCCCCTTTTTTTCATTCAATGTTTAAGAAACGGCACCCATGGAAGCTGCAGCAGCTCTTTAAAAAGAAGTTGAAAACTGTTGTGGGGTAGCAGTGACCCAGAGCATAGCTCCAGTCTCAGTGTCCCTCCTTAGTTCTCCACCAAATGCCTATGGAGTGATATATATATGCACCTAAACAGCATTATGTCATAAAATGAGCACTGACATAACGAAAGCACTCATAACGATGACATCCGGAATGAATCTCG
Organism: Podarcis filfolensis; assembly: GCF_964270895.1. Lineage (NCBI taxonomy): Eukaryota > Metazoa > Chordata > Lepidosauria > Squamata > Lacertidae > Podarcis > Podarcis filfolensis. The sequence continues at coordinate 16,887,095 of NC_139616.1, forward strand.
CCTAAATATTTCACGGCTTCCCCTTTGAGTTATGAACTTCTTATATACGAAACAGCCAAAGAGTCTATAAATCATCCCGACCTGTCGTAATTTTGGGGGGAAAAGAAGTGGAAAAATAATTTAATTTTTTTAAAAAAATCGGACAAAACTTAACTTGTAAATTAACAAACCACGTTGTCATCTGGCCAGTACGTCTATGACTATGAAAGGTGAGCCATTCATTTAAGTCTGATATTATATTAATTTTGACGTTGTATGTCATCGTTGCGCTACTTTTTTACAGCTTCTGGCTTAATGGAACGAAACAACTTGGAGGATCTGGCTGTTTGTCACAGTTGGCATCTATGCATGCCCTGCCAAAAGTGAGCGTTCACTGAGGTAGTTGTCGATAAACATTTGCTTTGGAAGAGCGATGCACCACAGAGAAGGCCGACGGGAGCAAGGGACGCGTGACCATCAGGCTGCAATTGGTATAAATTACATACCGTAGAAAAGATAAATCCTGACTAGAGACGGTCAGCAGCAATATCTGCTCTGTGACATATCAAACGCCAAGTCGCTCTGCAGACCTTGGGAAATTACAGATTATGTTATTTACAGTTCTCTCACGGAGAGTCTTTGGTGACACCAGTACAAGCTATAATGAATAGAATTCCAGAAAATGCTCCCTTACAAAGAAGGCTTGGGTCAATCTGAGGTTTGCATACAATGGAATGAAAGAGGTAACAAAATACCACTGTTTTCCATTCAGGTTCTGAAGCCTGAAAGGACAGCTGAAAGGGTCAGGCAGGTTTCTTTGGAATATAATTACTTTGGCTGGCCAGTTAAGTATAGCTGTACCTTGGAAGTTGAAGGGAATCCATTCCGGAAGTCCGTTCAACTTCCAAAACATTCAGAAACCAAGGCCTGTGTCCTGGCCACCAGGCCTCCATAAGTTGGTTTTCGCCATAAAAATGACGTCGTCCGATTCACTCGAAAATGGTGACGAACAGCTACAAATTGCCCCTGCAGCATTTGGAAGTGCAATTGCCATGTTTCCCAGTAGGTCAAAAAAGGAGCCCTCAGCGCCATGACCTGCAAATGGTGACAAACACCTGTAAATGGTGACAAACACCTGCAAATTGCCCCCGGGACATTTGCGGTGGAAACACAGGTAGGCCACAAAACAAGCCCTCTAAGGTAAGGACGCTGAGGGCTCATTTTTTTGGCCTACCTGGAAACGCAGCGTTTGCACCAACAAACGTTGCAGTGGGCAATTTGCAGTTGGTCAGCACCATTTCCTGGTGAATCGGAGGACGTCGGATTTTGGCGAAAACCATGACAGGGCACCGAGGGCTCGTTTTTTGGCTTACCTGGAAATGTGGCACTTGTACTGCCAAACACTGCAGGGGGTTTACGGTGCCAGTCATCTGACATCTTCCGATTCACTCAAAAACGGTGCCAAACACCAACAAATTGCCCCTTCCAATATTTGGCGGTGCAAACGCTGCTCTTTCAGCTTGACCAGAAAATGAGCCCTCGGCGTCCTTACCTTGAGGCTCGTTGACATAATGAACAGTATCGGCGTTTAGGCACAAGCTGCCTTTCGGGATTTTCTGACCAGATTCTCCAAATGTAGGGAACACGTGGAAATGTAAAACCATCTCCCTCGTTTAGTCTCTCACTAGATTGCTTTGCATAACTTCCTAAGACAGTGACAGAGAATGTGTTGGATGCCACCTACCTACCTGGAGGCAGTATGCAAATTATTTCATTCTGTGAGCTCTCTGCTCAAATCAGAAGAGGCATGAGGCGTTCCCCAGTTCTATTCCATTATTATCCTCTGGTTTGCTCTGCTGGGCATTCCACTCCTGCATTCTGGTTTACATGTTCTAAACTAAATTCCTGAACTGGAGCACATAGAGTTTCCTGCAGTGCTTGAGCACCCTGCCACGATGATCAGTTAGATTTCTGGGTACCAAAGGCAGAGCCTTTTCAAAGTGCCACCGCACCTTTGCGCATACCCCATCACCAGGTCAGGCCCAAGATATGTTGCTGCCTGCAGCAGAGGACTAAATGGTGGGTTCACAATTCAATGTGCAGAACATGACTGGACTGGCAGGTGAATCTAATTACATAAGTCGGAATGGCACACTGTACCTGAAGGCAGAAAACTATCTTAGAGCAGGCTAGCTGAGGGGGATTCTGGGAGGAACTACTGCCATCCCTGGCATTGTCCTCCTGAGGCCATTGTCCCACTCTGCCAATGAGCTGCCCTGCCCTTTCCACCACTGGCATGGTTGGCAGCAAAAACAAACAAACAAAAAAGTCCCAAGTGAAAAACAAAGGACCCACACGTGGTACTGCCATATATGTGGTAAATGTGCAGGCAATGATACTCTTCTCAGCAGCTACCTCTTGGCTGCTGCTGTTGTCCCCACATTATGTTGGAAGCTGAGGAGCAACTCAGCTTGCTCAGAAGGGTGTGCATGGAGTTAAGACAAAGTGGGGGACCTCCAGACTCCTAAACTGTCCCCGTCTCTTTGGTCTCTGTGCTGACTTATCCATTGAAGGCAAAGTGATATGTTAAGCTGGATACTCTCTCATTTCTGCCTCGCCTCTCATGCTTTCTCTGGACCTCAAGTCAGGAGGTATTTTCTGACAGCAATGGGGCAATCAGGGCTTCTTTCTTTCACCACCAAGTTAGTCAGCTGTTACTGCAGAATTCTGTCCTACAAAGAATGTCCTGTAAGTAGGTACATGTAAAGTAAAGGGCAAAGGACCAGCTGAATTCAACTATGGGGTTGCGACGCTCATTTCACTTTCAGGCTGAGGGAGCCGGCGTTTGTCCACAGACAGCCTTCTGGGTCATGTGGCTAGCAAGACAAAACCGCTTCTGGCACAACGGGACAATGGAACAGAAGCCAGAGCACATGGAAACGCCATTTATTTATTTTAGTTATTTATTTCTTCAATTTATACACCGTCCTATACCTGGAGGTCTCAGGGCAGTTCACAAACAAGACCACAACATATAAAATCAAACCAAAAACAATAACCTAATAAAAAACCCCAAAAAAGAGCTAAATTCTAAAAGGGTGTTGGATGTCAATAAGATCAACCCAAGGCCTGGTTAAAAAGGAATGTTTTTGCCTGGCACCTGAAGGTGTATAGGGAAGGCGCCTGGCAAACTTCCCTGGGGAAAGCATTCCACAGATGGGGATCCACTGCAGAGAAGACCCCGTTCTCCTGTTGCCACCCCTCCGGGCCTCTTGACGAGATGGCACACAAAGGAGGGCTTCGGAAGATGATCTCAGGGTCCAGGTAGGTTCATGTGGGATTTACCTTCCCGCCACAGGGGTGCCTATTTATCTACTTGTGCTGGTATGCTTTCAAACTGCTAGGTTGGCAAGAGCTGGGACAGAGCAATGGGAGCTCACCCCATCATGCATATTCGAACTGCCAACCTTATGACTGGCAAGCCCAGGAGGCTCGGTGGTTTAGACCAGAGCCCATCCTGTTAAGTATAATTGCTTAATTGACACTGAAATGGAGAATGCCTGTGTGTATTGCTGAAAAAGGTGTAACGTGGAGAAATTCCCCTGGAGTATACCAAGTGCTCTCTGAGCTCCTCGGCGGGTTGAAAATTCACTGGTAGTTGTTTTCTGATAGCTAACATGTGAGTGTATCTCACCATCATGGAAGTGGGATGACTGAGTCTTTGTTCTCAGGCTCTGTGGGAGTAAGGACGTGTAAATGACCCTCTCCGGTGAGTGAATACAGCTCCAGGCAGAATGGAGATGGCAAGGAGAGCAGACCTCTGATTTTAGATCTGTTTGGAGTATTTCATATGTTTTAAGAAGCTGAGACTGTGCTGGACTGGCACATGGATATTTTGGGTGTATCATTTACTGTTTTTTGTCCCGTTTTGAAGAAAGTTCTGCAAGTAAAGCTATAATTAAACTTATGGGCCCCTACAATGTTTCTCTTCTTTTCTCTTTTTTATGCTCACAGTTGCTTCAAGATACACAATATTAATGTCTGCACTATGTCCTTCTTATAAGAAACCTCAGCTTTCTTGTTTTATGCCAAGTCTCTTCCAGTTGAAGGTGTGCTCCAAGCAAGGATTCATTTCACTAAAATTAGCATATGGAGTTCTGCATGCAACAGCAGAATTAACACAATACGGTCGTACCTTGGTTTTTGAACAGCCTAGTTCTCAAAGTTTTGGATCTCGAACGATCGAAACCCAGAAGTGACTGTTCCGGTTTTTGAACGTTCTTTTGGAAGCTGAACATCCGACGTGGCTTCCGCAGCTTCCGATTGGCTGCAGGAGCTTCCTTCAGCCAATCAGAAGCCGTGCTTCGGTTTTAGATTGCTTTGGAAGTCAAACGGACTTCCGGAACGGATTCCGTTCGGCTTACAAGGTATGACTGTACCAAGTCAGATCAGAGACGGGGGTGTGGAAGAGAATTATGAGTTGAAAGTAGGAGCTGCCCCCCTCCCCAATCGCCTTAGAAGATTAGCTAATATGCCTCCACAATTCTCAGCCACTCAATGGAGGGGTATGTGTCTGTATATGCAGGGATGTTCATGCTCAGAACTAGCTTCTCCCACTACAGCTAGTCTCAGTCTTTTCATGTTCACTATAGCAATCCTGCACTCTTTAAATATAAATCGCTTGGCTAGCGTGGTGCCATTTCCCTGTAGTTTGTCAAGATTTATATCACATTTTAACATTCCGCATTCTGTCCTGAATTGACCAATTTTTCAGTAATCTATAATCATCTCTCCAGGAAATGGCGATTACCTCTGCCTGCTTCCCTGCTGTTCCTCTGAAAATGCTGCCCCACCCTCCATTCTACTGCTGCTGTAGAGAAGGGAAGAAAATCCCACATAAGGCCCTGTTGACTTCCTTGCTTTCTCTTACTTCCTCTTATGTTTAATTTTTATCAGTTTGTTCACTTGTTTATTTAGATGCAACCCCTCCAAATGCTCCAGGCAGCTTGCAAATCTTTGATTAAAAACCTTCCAAAAAAAATAAAAACCACTAAAAACAAGATCCAAAAATCAAACTAATGGCAGATAGTGACAACATAACCTAGCTAGATGATTTAAAAACAAAACAAAACCTCAGAGACTGTGTGCAACTAATTAGGCTTCTCTTTGCTACCTTTTGGGAAATGAAAAGGAAGGAGCCCAGAATCCATCTTCCCTAGGTCAGTCCATAGCCTTGGGGCAAATGCAGAAAAGGCCCTGCTCTGTCTCAATTTTATTAGTGGGTGAAGTGTCAGGGTGGGGCCCTCTCCAAGCACACTGCTTGAGCCCTCCCTATCCTTCTTGTTTAGCACCATGGGACTTGTGACAACGACAAATTAAAGGTTTTTGGAATAAGTTTCAGATGACCTTTTCCTCGCAAAGAATCACCTGTAACTAAAGGTTTTGTGTCAATGCACACATTTTGAATGCAGAATGTCTCAGGTTCAATCTCTGGCATCTCCTGTTGAAAGAATCCAATTGTGCTGGGCCCAGGGATAACCCGAGAATCGGGTCCAGAATTTGAAGTTTCTGCTGGGAAGAAGGGTTTGGATTTGATATCCCGCTTTATCACTACCCTAAGGAGTCTCAAAGCGGCTCACAATCTCCTTTCCCTTCCTCCCTCACAACAAACACTTTGTGAGGTGAGTGGGGCTGGGAGACTTCAAAGAAGTGTGACTAGCCCAAGGTCACCCAGCAGCTGCATGTGGAGGAGCGGGGAAGCGAACCCGGTTCACCAGATTACGAGTCCACCGCTCTTAACCACTGCACCACACTGGCTCTCATGGGGGACAGTCTGACAGGGCGAAGGCGGGATACGAGGCAGGAAACCAGGCAAAGACAGGTACAGGATCTCAGGCAGGATCTAGAATACACAATGTTGCTCCCACAACCTGGGGCAGGGTCCGACAACCTTTTATCTTTGTCGGGGTAACGGCCGGTCCTGATCCCCCGGTGACTCACCTCCCTGTTTCACCCGAAGGCGAGCACTCCTCCTGCGAGTACTCAGGTCTCTCCTTCTCTCAGACCTTAGTCTCTGCAGCTCGGGAGACGTCGGTGGGTTACTAGAGCCAGGGCAGCCTCAGCCTCCCCTGACCCAACCAGTAGTGGAGCAGCTGTAAGTGATGGCTCAGCGGAAGGCAACAAGGCAATCCCTGCATCTGGAGCCAGGGCAGGCTCAAGCCCCTGACTCGGCCCAGCTGGTGTTTGTTGCAGGGGCACCTGTGCAGACTGGGACTCTTCAGGACCAGGCCCCAGACTTGGTTCAGATGATGCCTGAGGCAAAGGATCCGGTGCAGATGGAGTCTCCTCTGGTTCCAAGTCCGAGCTCAAGTCCCAGGCCATCACACCGATAAGAGGAGATATAAAAGACCTCTACCTGAGGGCCTGGAGAGCTGTTGCCTATCAGAGTGGGGACTACTGGTTTACATGGACAGATAGGCTGACCTAGTAGGAGGCAGCTTCCTATGTCCTCACTAGAGGCAGAAGAATTTGTCACTTTTGTTTCTCATGTTTCCAGACTTAAATTTAGTTCTCTGCATTTCCACATCAGCTTGGTGTGTTTTTTTTAAAAAAAGTATTTGTAATTCATCAACATTTTAGTACAAATTTTCCCCGATATATACATTTTGCACGCAATTTTGCCAAATACACAATGTTCTGCAAAGCATTTTTTTTCCTTAATAAAATGCAATGTTGTGTCTTACTTTCACTAATATATGCATTTTAACGCACATGCATTTTTGTGCGTATTGCCTGGCGGGACAACTGGGTTGCAAAATTCAGAGAAGGGGGATTTCGCAAGGGCCGTGTTTCCATTCGCAGAGTTTCAGGATGTGCAAATTGGGTAAGTTCTGCACTCATCCTCCATAACGCTCCTTTGACACTGCAGTGCTTAGAGTGGGCACCAAACATAATAATTAAAAATGCTGCCATTGTTTCTGCATTTAGGAGAAGGTCACTGCACCACTGCTTTTATTTTTTTATTTTTTTAAAGAAGATATTTATTAAGATTTTCCATTTTATACAAACCAAGAAAAAAAAAGAAAAAAATTAAAAAGAAAAAATATTAAAAACACATAAATTTCATGTCTTATTTTTCAATTACATATTTCCCTGACCTCCTCTTACCTCCCCTTCTTGTATTCCAGTTCAAATTGTTCATCCAGCAAATCCTTATCTCATAGCATTACAGCTAAAAGCCTTATTTTCTATCCATCTTCTTAAATTATTGTAACTTATACTTTTACTTATATACAAAAAAAGAACTATTTTTTCATATTCTTTTGTACCATTACAGCTGATAACCCCTTAATTTCAATCCAACATCACTCAGTATTCCTTAATATTACAATATTTTTGCAAATAGTCTTTGAATTTCTTCCATTCTTCTTCTGCCGATTCTTCTCCCTGGTCACGGATTCTGCCAGTCAATTCTGCCAATCCCATAAAGTCAATCAATTTCGTCTGCCATTCTTCCAGAGTGGGTAGATCTTGCATCTTCCAATACTTTGCAATGAGTATTCTTGCTGCTGTTGTAGCATACATAAAGAAAGTTCTATCCTTTTTTAACACCAATTGGCCGACCATGCCCAAGAGAAAGGCCTCTGGTTTCTTCACAAAGGTATATTTAAATACCTTTTTCAATTCATTATAAATCATTTCCCAGAAAGCCTTAATCCTAGGGCACGTCCACCAAAGGTGGAAAAATGTACCTTCAATTTCTTTACATTTCCAACATTTATTATCGAGCAAATGGTAAATTTTTGCAAGCTTGACTGGGGTCATGTACCACCTATATATCATTTTCATAATATTTTCTCTTAAGGCATTACATGTCGTAAATTTCATACCTGTGGCACCACTGCTTTTTTTTTTTTCAATTCCCAGAACTGAAATTTGCACACAGTTCAAAATGGCACAAGGAGTTCTGCTTTGTCTCCCTAAAGAAAGGGTTGTATTTGTGCAGGACTTGTGTGTGTGTGTGTGTGTGTGTGTGTGTTTCTTCCCACTAAGGAGATTGTCTCTGCTTAGTAATTACAAAATAGAAATGTCACTGCTGTCAAATGAGATAATACACCTCACACATCAAGACACACACTGCTTAAAAATCAAAATGAGTAGAATAAAGAGGCTGCCGGGTGAATATGCATTGATTAAATTTACAGGCATTAATCACTTTGAATCAAAACTGAATCCCGTCAAGGAGGTGGTAAATGTGCAGGGAGAGATCAAAAAAATGGAAATGATCCCCCAACAAGGCTGTATTCAAATCACTACTGGGAACAGCTTTGAAAGTCACTTCGTTCAAGATCAGCCTGGGCTTTAATTTCATGTCCTTTATAATAGGAAACCCAGCTGGTGAGTGCCAGGGAAACCCCTGGGGTTTCCAGAAGTAGAAAAATATTTTTAAAAAACAAAAGCAAAATGGCGGGGGGTGGGGGATTTACAGGCACAAGGGTTGACTGAGGCACTCCACATCCCCTCAAATATTCACCTCAGATGAAAATAGGGACATATTCTACATCACGGCCCCTGCATATCCTCCTCAGAGCCAAGCGATCGCAACAGTCCTTTTTTGTGACCCTCCTTGGCAAGAGGTCAAGAGAACAGGCCTTTTCTGTGGTTGCTCCCTGTCTGTGAATGCTATCCCCAGGGAAGCTGCCTTCATGCCTTCATTGCATTTCTCTAGGCACCAGCCAAATACACCCCTCTTTTCCCAGGCCTTTGGCTAATTAAACAATCTATGCCCTTTTAGACTGGATGGGGTAGGTGGGTATTGTATTGTTTTGTTTGTTGCTGTGGTATGTATTTTTGCGTTATTTTATTGTAAACTGCCCTGTGATCCTCAGATGTATAGAAATGTAATTAATTAATTAAAGCAGTTTCTAGACTGCTTATTATTATTATTATTATTATTATTATACTAATTAATCTCTGCCTCAGTGTTCCTCATCTGTATAGTGGGTATATGTTTTCTAGTTACCACTCCCCAGCACAAGGCTCCCTGAAGAGTGACAGCACATCATCAAGTAATGTACGAGAAGGACCATTGCTCAGTGACAAGAGAATCTGCTTTGCTTGCAGAAGGCCCCAGGCTCAATTTCCAGGTCTGGCACCCCCATCTTGAAACCTTGGAAAGCTGGTCCCAGTTACTGCAGGCAATACTGAACGAGGTGGACCAAGGATCTGTCTCATTGTAATGCACTGTCATCTGTTACTATGGGGGCATTGCTACAAAGGAACGAGTTGGGTGGCAGTGGTAGGAGCCCCATGCACTGGCTAGCCACTCATCTAGGTGAACAGAAAAAGCAGCTCTCTAAAACGGTGTGTGATGCAAACAGATGTGTGTGTGTGTGTGTGTGTGAGAGAGAGAGAGAGAGAGAGAGAGAGAGAGAGAGAGAGAGAGAGAATGCTCCCTATGCTATTACTAATTCCATTCCTACTAAGGGAATGGGGAAACTTAAGTTATACCATTCACAGGTTGCAGTCGTATATTATTAAGAATAATAATAATAACTTAGTTCCCAAATGTTTTGGCTCCCGAACATCACAAACCCGGAAGTGACTGTTAGGGTTTGCGAACTATATTTGGAAGCCGAATGTCTGACGGGGCTTCCATGGCTTCTGATTGGCTGCAGGAGCTTCCTGTAGCCAATCAGAAGCTGCGATTTGGTTTTTGAACGTTTTGGAAGTCGAATGGACTTCCAGAACGGATTCCATTCGACTTACAAGGTATGACTGTAATAATAATAATAATAATAATACATAATGGCAACTTGGTGAGACTTATTTCTGAGCAGACAGACACCCACGGGGCTGTGCAGCAAGTTCTTCTGCATTTGGATGAAGCCGCAGTTGTAGACAAGAGCCGGGATTTGGCATCATGATTTATTGCATCCGTCCCACCACTGAATCCGATTTGCACACATGCCTCTGCAAAATGCTCACCTTGGCAGCCATCCCATTTCCACCCCAGCCCGCCAGCCCCACCTCAACTGCAAATATAGCTAAGGACATCAACAGCCAGTGGAATTTGCAACATCGAGTTAACTGTCTCATCCATCTCCCTCACCATATTTTCATATCTTGTCCTGGGGTTCTTCTGCTCCTACCTCCTCTTCTTTGTAAATGCGTTGGGGGTGGGGAAGCATTTGTAAAATATTTGTCAAAAGAGCAAAAAAACAAAAGGCCAGTGGGCACAGATAATAATATTTGTTCCCCATCAACAATGTACTTGAATGTACAAGTGGAGGCGGAAAGAAAAGTGGAGCTTACAGCTACATTTTGACAACAACAGAAAGACAAAATGGAATAGGCCAAGGAAACAAAAGGTGCATCTAAATAAATGCTGTTGGGCTCACTGCACTAGACAATTAAAGCTATATCAGAACACTTTAAGCAGTTATAAAGGTAAAGGGTAAAGGGACCCCTGACCATTAGGTCCAGTCGTGACCGACTCTGGGGTTGCGGCGCTCATCTTGCTTTACTGGCCGAGGGAGCCGGCGTACAGCTTCCCGGTCATGTGGCCAGCATGACTGAGCTGCTTCTGGTGAACCAGAGCAGCGCACGGAAACGCCGTTTACGTTCCCACCGGAGCGGTACCTACCGTATTTTTCGTCCTATAGGACGCACTTTTCCCCCTCCAAAAATGAAGGGGAAATGTGTGTGCGTCCTATGGGGCGAATGCAGGCTTTCTTTGAAGCCTGGAGAGCAAGAGGGGTCGGTGCACACCGACCCCTCTCGCTCCCCAGGCTTCAGGAAGCTATCCGCAAGCCTTGGGAGCCCGCAGGAGTTCCCGCCGGGCTCCCATGGCTTGCGGAGAGCTGCCTGCATCCCGAAGCCTGGGGCGCACAGCGGAGCGCACCCTGGGCTTTGGGCAGCTCTCCGCAAGCCTGGGGAGATGGGCGAGACTTCCCGCTGGGCTCCCTAGGCTTACGGATAGCAGCCTGTTCTGGGGGCTGAGGTCGGGGGAAGCTCGGGCTTCCCCCACCCCAGCCCCACACCTGGGGGGGAAATAATTTTTTTTCTTTATTCCCCCCCAAAAAACTAGGTGCATCCTATGGGCCGGTGTGCCCTATGGGGCGAAAAATACGGTATTTATCTACTTGCACTTTGACGTGCTTTTGAACTGCTAGGTTGGCAGGGTTAAGCAGTTATGGCTTCCCCCAAAGAATCCTGGGAACTGTAGTTCGTTAAGGGTCCCAAGAGTTGTTACGAGGAGACCCCGAGGAGATCTACACTTCTCAGAGTCCGCTGGGATTGAGGATTGCTAGACACACACCCCTCAGTCTGTTGCAGAAAACACAACTGTATGGAGGGACCTATAAGACCCTTCCTTTAAGGAAACCTGCATATTTCTTTATTTGGTATAAGTTCTTTATTTTAAAGTTATTGTGACTCTTTATATAGGATCTGATTTTTACTATTCATGTTTGATGTTTTATTATTATTCTTGTGTGTGCTGGAAGCTGCCCAGAGTGACTGCGGCATTAGTATTGTTATTATTATTATTATTATTATTATTATTATTATTATTATTATTATTATTAATTCAGGAACTGTTGGACCACAACTCCCATCAGCCCCAGCTAGCATGACAAGTGATAATGGGAGTCTCAGTCGTAGGATGGCCATGATCCTACTTTTAAGGTGGGCGTTTACACATCTTCCTGTTAGTCATACCTTTGAATGCATTTTCCCATCATTTTCCAAACCAAAGTATTATGATTATGATTATGATTATGATTATTACTAGTAGTAGTAGTAGTAGTAGTAGAGAGCCAGTGTGGTGTATGTTACGATATTGAAGCAATGCTGCTGCAAAGTCCTAGCATGAAAAGTAAACAAGATGGGAATGTTGGGACTGTCCGTGGGAAACAGAGGGACAGTCATTTCACAGTGCGAAGCACCGGAATTAGCTCAGAGTGTAATATGAGCTGTACAGAAAGTACAGGAAGTGTTTGTCACTACACTGCTGGAGTTTGAAGAGAGCAGTCATGTTTTTTGTAACGCTGCAAAGACAGAAATAAAGGCATGTAAATACATTTCTGTCTATCTCTTTCCCCTGCCTGGGGGGGGGGGCAGGAAAGAGGGGTGTGTTCTTCCCACGTTTGAGAAGAATCGCCTATCGAGACCTTGCCTGCGCTTGCTGGGGAATGCAGCCAGGGAGGTCAACAGGGAATCAAGCCGGGTGCCTGGGACTGTTGCCAGTTTCTCATGATATGGGCTTGAATTTCCCGACAGTGTAGTGGTTAAGAGCGATAGACTCGTAATCTGGGGAACTGGGTTCGCTTCCCTGCTCCTCCACATGCAGCTGCTGGGTTACCTTGGGCTAGTCACACTTCTCTGAAGTCTCTTAGCCCCACTCACCTCACAGAGTGTTTGTTGTGGGGGAGGAAGGGAAAGGAGAGTGTTAGCCGCTTTGAGACTCCCTAGGGTAGTGATAAAGTGGAATATCAAATCTAAACTCTTCTTCTACTACTACTACTACACACAGTATAAAGGTAAAGGAAAAGGGACCCCTGACCATTAGGTCCAGTCGTGACCGACTCTCGGGTTGCGGCGCTCATCTCGCTTTATTGGCCGAGGGAGCTGGCATACATGTGGCCAGCATGACTAAGCCGCTTCTGGCAAACCAGAGCAGTGCACGGAAACGCCATTTACCTTCCCGCTGGTGCAGTACCCATTTATCTACTTGCACTTTGACGTGCTTTCGAACTGCTAGGTTGGCAGGAGCAGGGACCGAGCAACGGGAGCTCACCCCATCGCGGGGATTCAAACCGCCGACCTTCTGATCGGCAAGTCCTAGGCTCAGTGGTTTAACCCACAGCGCCACCCGCGTCCCTACACACAGTATACAGGGGTGGATTTAGGATAGTGGGACTGGTTCAGGCGCACTGTGCATGGAGCCTCAGGGGCAGCGCAACTATGAAGTAGAATGGAAGGTGAGAGGCAGGGGGACACATTTTGGTGTTGCACAGGGCGTCACTGAGATTTGAGACTCCAAGAGCCACCTCTGCAGTACACTATAGATTCAGGGGGATCTGTTGAGCTAAGGCAGCAGCGTGCATTCATCTACCGGTACTTGAAATGCATAAACCTGGTAGGTTTATCAAGCTCATTGTTAACTAAAGTGCTTGCGCCCAATTCAAAGGCCGCTCCTTTTTCATTTCCCTCTGTATAGCATAAGAATCTTGGTGCTTCCCTGAGGAATGCATTTCTTTCACTTCCTTTTTAAACCAAATCCCTTAATAATCAACATTTTTGAAAACCCTCTTAATTAATAGAGTTGCTAAAAGCCACTCCGGCACACGGAGCAAAACACAACAAGAGACATTAGTTTGGCGGAAATGTAATAATGCAATCACACACAAATTACAGCGTGGCTAGAAATTATAAGCCGCAGCTGGTTTCAATTTGTTGTTTTGACCTTTAACTGAAAAATGAATTTTAATTGGCAATTGGCTTCGACAATGTGTTTGGTTTCCAAAGCAATATCGGAACGCAACGGTTAAGTGGTTTAAATAATTGAGGTTCAGCCTAGTCTAATCTTTTGAGGTTCAGTTTAGATCTTGAGCAGGGGGCGAAACTCTTTTTCCTGCGGTCTTTCCAACAAGAGGCGCTCTCAGAACAAGGTAAACAGCATGGCAGTTAGGTCTTTAGGTATAAGAGAAGGGACTGGATTGGCATTTAGTGGAAGAAGGGCCAGAGCATGGTTTGGGTTCAATGGTTGGCCAACAATATAAGAAACGTCAAAAATGCTTTGTCAAAACCCAGTAAGCTTGCCCCACACTCCCACCATAAATGTACGCAGCCCAAAAATGTTAGGCTACACCAGGGTTTCCCAAATTTGGGTCTCCAGCGGTTTCTGGGCTACAATTCCCACCATCCCTGACTGCTGATTCTGCTAGCTAGGGATGATGGGAGTTGTGGTCCAACAAAGCGTGTTCTCACTAATAGAGAGCACGTGTTGCGGTGGGGTCTAGCAGGCCACCCCACTGTTGCTGGGCTGATCTGTTTGGATGGCCACAGGCTGTGATTGGGTACTTGTGTTTCTGGGGAGAATTTGATGTATCCAATTTGTGGGTTGGGCTAAAAGGTTTTAAATACTGGGCACGCAGCTTTGAGCGTCCTCTTTTGCTGCGTGCATTGGATCACCCGCCCACCCTCCCTGAAATGGGGATTTTGCTCTTGACCTTGCTATGGCTGTCATGGGGTCGCCTACTTTTGGGGCAGGGGCCTGGTAGGAATTTTGTCCATTTGGCTGATTGGCTGGAGCCATTTAGTTTTTGCCTACTGCGTAGCAAATCGTCACAACTTGTAAGGTTTGCGGTTAGGCATTGGTTAAAAAATTGGTTGGTGGAGGGGTAAGTGCCTACACCTCCAATGATGGTGCTGCAAGGGAATTCCGTTAAAGGAATCCGGGGGCTTGCCATGTTTTCGTCTAAGTCCCTGGCATCGGGCTTGGGCCTCTGGGAGCATGCGGGGAGAGGTGAGGGTCTGGCGCCCAGCTTCATTTCTCCCCAATATTGTTTTCCCTGACTGGCTCCCGCTGGAATCCGGAAGTCAGTTCTGTCCCTGGGCGGGGGGACAGATAGTTGGAACCAATGTCTAAGCAACCACTCACAGTTATGTATTTAAATAAAGTTGTGGCCAAAATTATGCCAAAAACCTTAAACAAAAATTACGTGTGATGTGTGAGTTATTGGGGTGGCTTGGGGACCTCAACACACAACAGCTGGAGATCCAGCTGGGCTACACCGTTCATACACCAATTCCTGTCTTCCATCTTCCACCCCACATGGTGTCAACTGAAGTAAGTTCACTTCACTCTGCTGCATGGCAGGGATGCTGATGCCATGTTTTGGGTTTTCCCTCAGGTTCTAACTCGTATCTGGAGTCATCCTGGCAAAAGAAAAAAGAAGAAACAGCACAGCACAGCAAAACAAGCAGGCAGCAGCAACCACACAAGGAAAACAGCCATTTTTCTTCTCCTCCCCTCCCTTCTCGTCTTTCTTCAGAGTGAAATGCTTCCCTAGTGACACAGTTTGAAGTGCGGACCAGGGTGCTTTGCACCACAGCTGTTCCTTTGACTTTTTATCTTGCATTGTGATTTCTTTTTCTCTTTTTCAAAGGCCTCACTACAAAGAAGTCTATGTAAACTAATGAGAAAAATATTACATCCCCCATCGTCGGGGAAGAGTGACAAACCGATCCCATTATTTTTCTTGCGGACTCCAGTCTCCCACTCCCAGCGCACGCTTTCTCTGCATTCCTGAGCAAAATGGAATGATTTTATTACCCGTGTTCCGCATGAGTTCCAGGATCTCATCAGTTTCCGAAATGCTACCACACGGCCTTCTCGGGAACATAGATTAACCTGCCTTTTGCTTCGAGAGGGGAAATAATGAATACATTTTTTCCCCTTTGGCAAACACAGAGTTTTAAGGCCATTTGGTAAAAGACTTGTAGTATTTATAAAATGTGAGTGCTTGTTGGCTTTAAGCAAAGCCTAGCCAGTTCAGGGTCTGAAGGCCATTCCATGGATTATTTCAGGGAGAGGTCAATGTGGTGCTTTTGAGATGTTGCAGATGATAATTCCCATCAGCCTCAGCAGAGTCAAATGTCAGGGATGATGGGACTTGTAGTTCATAATGATGGGAGAGTTATAGTCCATAAGGCCTGGAGGGCACCATGTTGATTACTACAGCTGTGAATACCCCACCTGTTTTGATTCAGGGCCTGTTCTGGTGCTTCAAAGTGGCCTCGATTTAACCTGGAATGATTCAGGACCGACCCAACCTGAATGCAGACTCCAAATCAGACAATGCATTCTTTTTTTCTTCCATTCTCTATGCTGGTCTGTAACCAAAATCAAAATAAAGTTTGATACCACATTCTCCTCCATTCTGCTTTTATCCACTATGGTTTTATGCCATGAACTGCAGTCTGTAAGTTCAACTAGGGTATGGAAGATGAGAGAGGGATGGGTGCAATGCTCTATTAATTTTCTGCATTTAAGGTCTTATGCTCTTATACTCAGGTGATGATGGTGGTGATGATAATGTTATTATTTATACCCCGCCCATCTGGCTGGGTTTCCCCAGCCACTCTGAGCGGCTCCCAACAAAACACTAAAAACAGAACAAAACATCAAACATTATAAACTTCCCTAAACAGGGCTGCCTTCAGATGTCTTCTAAAAGTCAGATGGTTGTTTATTTCCTTGACATCTGATGGGAGGGTGCCACTACCGAGAAGGCCCTCTATCTGGTTCCCTGTAACCTCACTTCTCACAGGGTGGGAACCACCAGATAAATATAATGATAGATATGAATAAATATAAATAAAATAAAAGAGGATCAGAGATAAGAAAGCTCATTTGATCTGAAAATTTTTGTTTATGCTACAATACAGATTAAGGAGAAATAAGTCACACTGAAGCATGCTTTCAGGTTCAATGAAGATCAGATAATCAGAAACATTAGCATTAGTTTTTTTAAAAAGTAGACAAACTTTATTTTTAAAAAACAGCTTTTCCAGCCTTCTTGTGAAAAATTTCAAATCCCATCATGAAAATTAATTCTTGTGGTAATGTTTGATTCAATACTTAGCCTGGACAAATCCACAAGACATTGCTGAGACATTGTAAACCTTAAATGATTCTTAAATGGCTTAGGTCTGCTAAATGACCTCTCCCCAGAAGCTACTGTTGCTGGAATTTTTAATAGTATTCTTAGGATGACACAAACAATTGGAAACAGGTCACCAAGTCTGTACTCTGTTAACAAGTTCAGATCTAATGGCTTTAACTGTGCATTTACAACATTTGCTTTACGTACGGAGGGTAAATGTTGCGTTTCTTTTCCAAAATCATCACCATTAAGGTCAGCAGGATATTGCTCTGATAAAGATTTCCTCACTTTCAAACATGGTGAGAGATAAGTATCTCAAACGAAAGATTGTTTTCTGCTGTGGAGTCTACTATTTCTGCAAAGTACTTCACAGGTTGCCCCTCAAGCAAAATGTGTTGTTTCACAAGATTCGAGGATTCTGAAATAAATTCATTTTGTGAGTCAGGCGACAGATAATGAACTCGAGTCACTCCTTTTCTGTGACTCCTCTGCACTTAGCACCTGTTCCAGTTTAGGGAAGTTTTTAATGTTTGATAGCTTATTGTGTTTTTAATATCCTGTTGGAAGCTGCCCAGAGTGGCTGGGGAGACCCAGCCAGATGGACAGATGGATGGGGTATTATTATTGTCAGCGCTGCCCAAGGTCCCAGCTCACACAAGACCAACGCTGCTCCTTGCCCAAGTTTAAAAGTCTTTATTGAAGTTCAGTCTCATTTCTAGACGCGCAGCGTGCAACGCTACATCTGTCCGTCAGACCGTAGAACTCCCATCTGAATCTCCTCCCCCCTGACACCAGCTTACGATTCTAGCCTTACTCCACCTTCTCCTCTGTTCCTTCTTTCTCTGGGTCCTTCTGCTAGTCGGAGTCTCAGCCCTCCGAGATTCTTCTGACGCTGATTCTCCCGACTCCTCCCCCCCCCTCTTTCGGGCTTTAGGACCTGGCTCCCAATCCGGGTTTTCTGCTGTCCCGCGCTCCTCCACATTTGAACTTGGCGCGCGCGCGCAGCCTCCCACTTTCCTTCTGACCGTTACACTTGTGTCACTGCTCCCCCTTTCGGGGAGGCTAGCTGGACCTGGCCTTCCCTCCGTCTCCCCACTCCCCGATGGAGGAGAAACTGGTCCTGACTCACGTGACTCTTCCCCCCCACTGTGCTCTGGTGGGGGAACTGGCCCTACAGCTCCGCTACTCCCTTGGGACTCCCCTCTGGTTCCTTGTTTATGGATCGTCCCCTCTGGGATTCGCCTCGCCCTTACCATAGGCGCCCCCTCCTGGGAATCTTCAGATTCGCTGGAGAAGCTCATGGAATCTCTCGGTCCACTGTCATATTCCCCTACGCTCCCCTCTGATTCCTCTCCTCCGCTCTCTATTTGCTCTCTCCCCTGCTCTTCTGCTCCTGAGCCTCTGACATCCATCCCCCCCTCGAAGCCCCCCCTTCCCCCCTCCCCCTCTTCGGGTGTGGGTTCCAGGTGCTCCAGCGCTGGGGGTGTGAGTGCTGGCTTCCGTTCTCTCCCCCTGGTGTGCAACCGGCCAGCGGGATCAGGCCCCCCCACGATGGGTTCGTCGACGTCGACTTCCTCTGCTTCCATTTCTCTGCTATCGTGCTCAAAACCAAGATCCTCCCCCCACACGTCCATGTCCTCCTCTCCACCCGGTCCCTCGGGTGAGGCTGTGTGCAAGGGCTCCCTCAGCAGTTCCCTGCTCCACCCCACTTCTGGTTGAGTGTCCCACCAATAGGAGCGGTCCGTGGCAAACCCCGAGAGCGACCCCTCCGGGGAGCTCTTCCCCGGCGTCGGCTCCTCATCTGAGGAGAAACCCTGGAACGTGCTGGCTGACAGTGTGGGTGTGAAAAGCCAGTCGTCGAAATACTCCTCCGGCATGGGTCTGTGTGGGAAGATCGAATGGAACTCGTCTTTGAGGTAGTGCTCCTCCACGGCGTAACACGGCACCCACTCGTTGGCGCTGGCCGGAGTACCCTCCCTGGCGAGGAGATATTCAACTCCCTCTTCCCCCCATCTGGAGTCCAAAATCTGTGTGACCTCGTTGAGTGGGGTCGCCCTCTGTGGTCCCTCCCCTGTTGGCGATGGGCTACGTGGAGCTGGTGCGGTCCCTGGCACCTGAAACCTGTGGGGCGCCTTGTAAGGCGTGAGCACTGACCTGTGAAAGACTGGGTGCATTCTGGAGCCCTCCGGGAGTGTCAACCGGTAGGCCACTGGATTGATTTGTGCCGCGACCTGGTAAGGTCCCAGCTGCTTGTGTCCTAGCTTCCTCTTAGCTAGCGTTCTGGCCGGCACTGCCTGAGCTGCTAACCAGACCCAGTCCCCTACCTGTATGTCTTCCCCAACCCTCCTGTGCCTGTCTGCCTGCATCTTGTAGGCGTGTTTCGCGAGTTCCAAGTGCCTTCGGAGTTGCTCATGGACCTCCTGTAACTCTGCGGCTAAGTGCTCTGCCCCCCGTGGCTCCCCCTCTGCCTCGGTCTCCAACTCCGGGAAGGTTCTGGGGTGGCGCCCATTGTTGGCGAAGAACGGTGTCACTCCTGTAGACCCGTGCTTCGTGTTGTTGTAGGCAAACTCGGCTAGCGGTAGGTAGTCCACCCAGGTCGAGGGCTGTTGATTGACGTAGCATCGCAGGTACTGCTGCATGATGGCGTTGACCCTCTCCGCTTGTCCGTTGGTCTGCGGGTGTCGTGCCGACGCTAAGTTGATCTTGACGTTCAGGATGCCCAGCAGCTTCTGCCAGAAGTTCGAGATGAATTGGCGGCCCCGGTCGGACAGGATGGACCGCGGCAGGCCGTGAGCTTTGAACACGTGGTCTATGAACAACTTGGCGGTCTGTTCCGCTGTGGCCACCTTCGCGCACGGAATGAAATGCGCCATCTTGGTGAAGAGGTCTACGACCACGAGTACCGCTGTTTTGCCGCGCGAACTGGGCAGATCTGTAACAAAGTCCAGGGCCACTTTCTCCCATGGTTCGAGCGGCGTCTGCAGCGGTTCCAGCAGACCTGCCGGCTTCCTGTGTACTGGCTTGGCCCTTTGGCAGGTGTCACACCTGGAAACGTAATCCGCAACTTCTCCCCGCACCTTGGGCCACCAAAAGTCCCTGGTTACTAATTCCGCCGTCTTGTCCTTGCCGAAGTGCCCAGCGCTGGGCGCGTCGTGCAGCTGCTGCAAAACTCTCGCGCGAAGGTCGTCTCCCGGTACGTAGAGAGCCCCTTTGTGGAGGAGTAGTCCGTCGCGTATCTGGAACTCGTCGTCCCTCGCTGTGCCGTTTCGCACCTCCTCCATCTTGGATTGCGCAAACGAATCCGCCTGTAGCGCGCGACGGACTGCGTCCAGGTCCACTGCGGCTGAAGCGCACGCCCACACCTCTGGTGCGAAAATGTGTTTGGCCGCTGCCGGTGCCGCTTCCTCGAGATACTGCGGCTTCCTGGATAGCGCATCCGCCATGACGTTGTTGTCTCCCGGGATGTATTCTATCCGGAAATCGAAATCTGCAAAGAACTCCGCCCAGCGGATGTGTCTCTGGTTCAGGAACTTCGCCGTGCGCCAGTACTCCAGGTTCTTGTGGTCCGTGCGGACCTGCACTGTGTGTCTGGCTCCGACGAGGAAGTGCCGCCACGCCTTGAAGGCTGCATGAATGGCCAGCAACTCCCTGTCCCAGATGGTGTAGTTCTGCTCCGACGTGCTGAGCTTCCTGGAGTAGAATGCGCACGGTCTCCAGTCCCCTTGCGGATCTTGCTGCAACAGGACCGCCCCCACCGCTCTGTCCGAGGCGTCCGTTTCAACCCTCATCGGTTTGCTGGGGTTTACGTGTAGCAGCTGTTCTTCGGACGCGAAGAGACGCTTGAGCCTCCGAAAGGACTGCTCCGCCTGGTCCGTCCAGGTGAACTTCTTCTTCTTGGAGCTGAGGGTGTCCGTGATGGCCGCCGTCTCTTTCGCGAACCCCTTGATGAACTTGCGATAAAAGTTGGCGAAACCGACGAACTTCTGGACCTCCTTCCGGTTGCGCGGGCTCTTCCAGTCCAACACTGAGCGGACCTTGGCGCTGTCCATGGCAAGTCCCTTGTCGGACAGCTTGTAGCCCAGGAAATCCACCTCTGTCGTGTCGAACTGGCACTTCTCCAGTTTGGCATAAAGTCTGTGCTCCCGTAGTCTCTGCAGGACCTCCTTGACGTCCTCCTCGTGCGCCTCCTGCGAGTCCGAAAAGATCAGGATATCATCTAAAAAGCAGACGCACTTCTTGTAGAGGAGTCCCGCTAGCACGTGGTGCATGAAAGCTTGGAAACAATGGGAGCCATTCTGGAGACCAAACGGCATGACTCTGTATTCATAGGTTCCTAAAGGCGTAAACATGGCTGTCTTCCACTCGTCGCCCTCCCGCATGCGTATAAGGTTGTAGGCCCCTCGTAGATCCAACTTGGTGAAGATCCGTCCCTTCCTCACCGTCGCGAGCAGGTCGTCGATCTTGGGCATGGGGAATGCTGCGGGCTTTGTTTTGGAATTTATGAGCCTATAATCAACTATAAGCCGGCGTTCGGGCGTGTCTCTCTTCTTCACGAAAAACACGGGACTGCCCCCCACTGCTTTGGATTCCCGGATGAATCCCCGCTTCAAATTGCGATCTATGAACTCCCTGAGTTCTTGCATTTCGTCTTCAGACATGGAGTACAGTCTCCCAGTCGGCAGCGTCGCCCCTGGCAGGAGGTCAATCTTGCAGTCGTAGGGTCTGTGGGGAGGCAGCTTGTCTGCTTCCTTCTCGCAGAAGACTTCCAAAAAGGCCTTGTACTTGTTGGGCACCGCTTGCACCATGCCTAGGTGTAGCTGCGGTGCATCCTCTTGCCCCTCTTCTTCCTGACAGGTCTGGATGCAGTGCGCTGCGCAGTAGGAAGAGCAGAAGGTCAATTGCCGCTGGTACCACGCTAGTGCCGGGCTGTGCCTATCCAGCCAACTCATGCCCAACACTATGGGCGTGTCCGACAGGTGGGTGACGTTGAAACTGATGACTTCGCGGTGGTTCCCAATTTGCATCACCAGAGGCGGTGTCTGCTGTACCACCTCTCCTCCCAGTATCTTCCTGCCATCTACCGTGACAACATTTAGGGGCGTCGTGGCTGGCAGGAGTGCTATGCGATGCTGCTTGACGAAGTCCAACCCTACAAAGTCTGCGTTGCTACCAGAGTCAATGGTAATAGGGACCTCCAGGGTGAGCCCATCGGGCAGCTGGAGCGATGCAGTGAGTTGCACCACTGGTTTGGGTGGGAGGGGGTCTGTGGGCTGCAAAATCTCTGGGGACTGCTTCACTGACTCGCCTGGTTGAGCCCCAGAGCCTCCATCTCCAACCAGGCGTCGCCTTTTCCCTGCTGCTCTACTCCCTGCTGAATTCCTCCTTTAACAGTTGCTGAGGCTGCAGTGTGCTTCTGGAGCCTCTGGGGACACTCTTTCGCCATGTGCTGTGCACTGTCGCAGATGTAACACTTCCTGCTCCCTCTAGGAGCCTTCGCCTTGACTGCTCCTGGTGTTTGGGCTCTGCTTGCTGTCTGAGCCCTTGCACCTCCGATTTCCATTGGCTCCTCTCCACTCATCAGAGGAGGCGTGGACTGAGCGCGCTCTGTCTCTCTGGGTAGGAAGGGA
The DNA here is from genome assembly GCF_964270895.1 of Podarcis filfolensis. NCBI lineage: Eukaryota > Metazoa > Chordata > Lepidosauria > Squamata > Lacertidae > Podarcis > Podarcis filfolensis. Next base: position 16,909,374 of record NC_139616.1, read on the forward strand.
GTCGTTCTAGCTGACGTGTTTGCTCTTCGCCCCTCCTCCCTGCTCCACGGGCGTTCTTCCAGGCGCACCCCAATTGCGAGCGCCCTTTGGACTACTTCTGCTGTATTTTGGGGTCTCTCTCCCCTGGCCAGCTCATCTTTCACGGCTCCATTCAGCCCCTCCCAGAACAGATCCCTGACGGCAGCTGAGTCCTTCTGCCAGCCCAGCACATTTACTAACCCAAAAAAGCGGGAATGATACTGGCGCACCGTCGCTCTTCCTTGTCGCAATCCATGCATTTCCCTTCTAGCGACATCCACATCCACCGTTGATTTAAAGCAAGCGTCCATGGCTCCAATAAAAGCGCTTGAATCTTTGAGGGCGGGGTCATTTTCGCGTAGCAAGGTTCGCAGCCACGACTTAGCTTCCCCATGCAGATGAGTGATTATGAAACCCACTTTCTCCTCCTCATCTCTAAAATCTTTCCGAAGCAAATTGAGCGCGAAGACTACTTCTGCTCTGAAGTTAGGGTACTGCTGCAGGTTCCCGTCAAAATGGGTCACAAGGCTCGCCCCCCTTTTCCCGAGGCTAACTCCCTCCGGCTTGGCTCCCAGCTGCCCCTCCTTTCCCCATTTTTCCCACCTGGCTTGCAGATCCTGGCAGAGCGCAGCTGTGTCTTCTTCTTTTTTCTTAGACGCAGCCAATTCTGCGTAGAGCGTTGACACCGCTTCCTGCAATTGCTTGACTTTTTCCTCAGTCGTCATCTTTGCCTATCTCCGTGAGCTTGCAGAGTTTAGTGAGATGGGAGTTACTGTCAGCGCTGCCCAAGGTCCCAGCTCACACAAGACCAACGCTGCTCCTTGCCCAAGTTTAAAAGTCTTTATTGAAGTTCAGTCTCATTTCTAGACGCGCAGCGTGCAACGCTACATCTGTCCGTCAGACCGTAGAACTCCCATCTGAATCTCCTCCCCCCTGACACCAGCTTACGATTCTAGCCTTACTCCACCTTCTCCTCTGTTCCTTCTTTCTCTGGGTCCTTCTGCTAGTCGGAGTCTCAGCCCTCCGAGATTCTTCTGACGCTGATTCTCCCGACTCCTCCCCCCCCCTCTTTCGGGCTTTAGGACCTGGCTCCCAATCCGGGTTTTCTGCTGTCCCGCGCTCCTCCACATTTGAACTTGGCGCGCGCGCGCAGCCTCCCACTTTCCTTCTGACCGTTACACTTGTGTCACTGCTCCCCCTTTCGGGGAGGCTAGCTGGACCTGGCCTTCCCTCCGTCTCCCCACTCCCCGATGGAGGAGAAGCTGGTCCTGACTCACGTGACTCTTCCCCCCCACTGTGCTCTGGTGGGGGAACTGGCCCTACAGCTCCGCTACTCCCTTGGGACTCCCCTCTGGTTCCTTGTTTATGGATCGTCCCCTCTGGGATTCGCCTCGCCCTTACCATAGGCGCCCCCTCCTGGGAATCTTCAGATTCGCTGGAGAAGCTCATGGAATCTCTCGGTCCACTGTCATATTCCCCTACGCTCCCCTCTGATTCCTCTCCTCCGCTCTCTATTTGCTCTCTCCCCTGCTCTTCTGCTCCTGAGCCTCTGACAATTATTATTATTATTATTATTATTATTATTATTATTATTATTATTATTATTCCTGAAGGATGGGGCCTCACCTGGAGAGCAGTTCAATGAGTCCTAAATGTGTTGGGATAAACCATTAAATACTAGGCCATCTTCTCCCAAGAAGAATACAACATTGATGATGCACTTTAAAAGGTTGTTCTATTTCACAGCTTCAGTTTTGATTATTCTTCTAAGATGATGTCAACTCCTGTCTCAGACAGCAGGTACCTTTCTAGTACCCACCAAGCGAAGTAACAGTCTCTGTGACTATTACCTTTTTCATGTTTTGGGATCCTGTAGGAATGTTTCTGCCGCTTCCCATTAGAATCCCTTGTTGTTGTTGTTTAGTCGTTTAGTCGTGTCCGACTCTTCGTGACCCCATGGACCAGAGCACGCCAGGCACTCCTGTCTTCCACTGCCTCCCGCAGTTTGGTCAAACTCATGCTGGTAGCTTCGAGAACACTATCCGACAAAGACAACAGGCATTAGAATCCCAGTCTTCAGCAAATATCAGTGCAGAAGTAGAGGCAGAAGTGCTAGTCTTGACTGTTTGGTATCAAAACAATTGACATGAAAAGCAATATAAGGCTATATCCATTGACTTCAGGCAAGCCACTGTGTTAAATGTACTTCTCCATTAGTGCTTTGAAATTTCAGTATGTATTTGCAGCGGCACTGTTGAGATGTGACTAGCCCTTTTATCTGCTGTAACATACTTCATGCTATAACTGATCTCCCTCTGTTCAACTTTAAAAATGCTCTCCGGGCTTCACCATTCTTTCTGTCAGGTTCAGCTTTGTTTGTAATCAATATTACAAATGTAAGTAAAAATCACAGCACCTAGCTGTGCTTGCTTGCTCAAATCAACAACAATGCACCAAGAGAGCCCCTGAAAACTTTGCCTTGTTGCAAGTTGGCTGAAATAACTTGAGTTGTGCTTTAAAATTCTCCGTTCATTATATCTGAGCAACACCGTTTCTCAGGTTAACCAATAATTCCAAATTAACAGGACAGAGATGAAAAATTATCCAGTCTTAACAGGGCTGGATTTAGGTTTGAGGAGGTTCTAAGCTACTGAAGATAATGGGGCCTTTTATATGTCCAGCTGTCCTTTGTCAACAACAAATTGCCGCTGTTTTTTGTGTTGAGTATATGCTAGATGGTAATTTATGGACCTAATAGGTATCTAAAGCCATTTTATTTGTTTTCTATCTTATATTTTGGAAATGTACATCCTTGGTGTTTTTTTTTTCTTTGAATTTTTTGGGGGCCCCAAGAGCGTGGGGCCCTAAGCTATAGCTTGTTTAGCTTATATGTAAATCCAGCACTGAGGCTTAATAAAGCAGAGCACTATGAAACGTCGTGGTTGTGTTGAGTGTGGGTTTTGGTTTTTGGTTTTATTATACCTTTACAAATAGAATTTGAATCAGTGCAACTACTAACTATCTCCTGATCCTTAGGAGAGTTGTTTGGAAAATATAATTTGACCAGATATAGTCGGCACATCATTTGTTCATGATAGTAATGGTGGCAATGAGCTGTTTCACCCTCCTCTGCTTGAAGCACGTTCAGTGTTGACACCTGCTACCCTTCACTCTGTCCCCTCGTAGGTGGGGCACATTGCCCACAGGAGAGGCAAGGCAATCCCACCTTCTCACCTTGCCTACTTCTGCTCTTTCACCAATACTTCTGCACTGCCTCTTTGGATTGCCCCTAGGAGAAGTACGCGGGGACATGGTGTCAAACGAGGAAGAAGACTTACAGAAAATGTACCATATTTTTCGCTCTATAAGACACACTTTTTCCCTCCTAAAAAGTAAGGGGAAATGTGTGTGCATCTTATGGAGTGAATGCAGGCTGTTCAGCTATCTCAGAATGCAGAAAAGCAAGAGGGATCACTGCGCAGCACTCCCTCTCGCTGTTCTAGCTTCTGGCTTAGCCGCGCACAGCCTCTTCAGGGCAGCGGGGAGCCTTCATCCCACTGCCCTGAAGAGGCTGCGCAGCTATCCCAGAAGCCAGAAGAGCAAGAGGGATAGGTGCGCACCTGCTTCAGGGATAGCCACACAAAGCCTCTTGAGCGCAGCGGGAGCACTCCTGCCTCTTTGCTCAAGAGGCTTTGCATTGCTTTCTTGTTTCTTGTTTTCCTCCTCTAAAAACTATGTGCGTCTTATGGTCTGGTGCGTCTTATAGAGAAAAAAATACGGTATATGCTAGTCTTCACAAATATATGTAAACGTTTTCTGAGGTCCCAGGAAAAAAATATTTTCTATAATTTTTATTAAATTTTCTGTTTCACATTTTAGTATCTTCATTTAAACAACCTTAAACTATCAATGACTACCCTTCTTTTCCTTCCATGGTACGTTTTGCATATCATAAATCCCGGCATATTTTACATAAACTAAACCACTCAGTATTCCATTATTACTTCATCAAAATTTATTTACACTGTTGAATTTATCTTAACGCTGCCAACGTTTCAAGTGTACGCAATTTCCCCCATATAATCAATCAACCTTTCCCAATCTCATTTAAACGTATGTTCATCTTGTTCTCTTATTCTGTATGTTAAGTCTGCAAGCTGTGCATAGTCCATCAGTTTATGTTGCCATTCTTCTTCAGCTGGGACCTCGCCAGGGGCGCAGGAAGCGAGGTGCGAGGGTTGTGGTCTTCCCTGGGTGTCATCCCTGAGGGGGTGACAAAATGTCACACCGGAGGGGGTGGCACTTACCGCGGGGCCTGACCTGCAGCGCACCTGAATGACACGTCTCTCCTGCCCGAAATGGCAGCATGGGGCTTACATCCACCAGGCAGACCCCATGTGCGGATTGCCCCAGCCCCCGCCGCTCCAGGTGTCAGAGCAGCTTGCTATGCCACTGGACTTCACTCGTTTTCCATTTGGGGGCTAACAAAACACCGGCCGCAGTAGTGGTGTACAAAAATAACCTTTTTTGACACCTGGGAATTTCCATCTGAATTATCCCCAACAAAAAGGACTCTGGGTTTTTTGGGAAAAGACTTTTAAACAATTTTTTTCCCCAATTCATTACAAATTATTTCCCAATACTATTTTACCCTTTTACAGGTCCACCAGGTCCCAGAAAATTTCTGGCTCCACTCCTTTGGCTCCTGGGACCCCTTTTTGACCCCGGGCTGGGATATGATGTACCCCCTCACACCCTGCTTTCCTGAGCTGTCATGGGGTTGCATAATGTTTAAAAAGGTAAAGGTACCCCTGACAGTTAGGTCCAGTCACGGACGACTCTGGGTTGCGGCGCTCATCTCACTCTATAGGCCTAGGGAGCCAGTGTTTGTCCGCAGACAACTTCCGGGTCATGTGTCCAGCATGACTAAGTCGCTTCTGGTGAACCAGAGCAGCGCACAGAAACGCCGTTTACCTTCCCACCGGAGCGGTACCTATTTATCTAGTTGCACTTTGACGTGCTTTCGAACTGCTAGGTGGGCAGGAGCAGGGACCGAGCAACGGGAGCTCACCCCGTCGCAGGGATTCGAACCGCAACCTTCTGATTGGCAAGTCCTAGGCTCTGTGGTTTAGACCACAGTGCCACCTGGGTCCCTGCATAATGTTTACTTATGGTTTAAAGCCCTGCCCAAACATGTGCTCAGGAACTGGGGAAGAAGAAGACCGGGGAAGAAGAAGACTCCTCCCCCTCCTCCTTGCTGGCAGACTGCTTTGGATTGCTTGGTGTGGATCTGATCCAACCTTGGGCTGCCTCAACCCACTCTGTCCAAATTCTGGGTCAATTCTGTTCAGTATTTGGGATTCGGCCAAAGTCGGTGCACAGCCCTATTGATGACCCAGTTTTGCATTAAGGTTACATTCAACAGCGAACTGCAGTCGCTTCTTGCTCTCCGATAAATGTAACTGCATGACTAAATTGTTACTAGGCACATTGTCTCATTGACACATTATGTTTTAGGCTTACACCTCTTTTTTTAAAGAAATATATTGCTTGTTTTAAGCGTTCACAGACAGGACAGGAAACCAAATGCTGCGACGTGGAATGCTTCTGTTCATTGTTACAGCCAGTTAGTCAATGCCGCCATCTACGAGGCTCAAATCTAATCCAGCCAGTCACACAGTCCTGTAGCCACTGAGGATAGTCTGTCCTCATTGGGCAGTTTGGGGGATTTTTAAATGTAGTTTTATAAATCTCCTCAAGCTCCCTGCCCCCCAGCCAAAATGCACCAGAACTCAGTTATGGCACCTCTCAGGTGTGCGCTGTTGCCATTCTAAGAGAACAAGGGAGAGGTTCGTGGTGCGTTCCAGCACCTCTTTTTCTATAAAAATAGCACTGCTTATACATAAGGACATAACTATCATGCTGTTTACCACTCCCTATTTAGAGAGTTCCTCTCATTAGAAAGACCAGAGGAAAAAGTGTTTCACCCCCTGCTCAAGGTCTAAATCATTACAGTGGTACCTCGGGTTACAGACGCTTCAGGTTACATACGCTTCAGGTTACAGACTCCGCTAATCTAGAAATAGTACCTCGGGTTAAGAACTTTGCTTCAGGATGAGAACAGAAATCATGCAGCAGTGGCACAGTGGCAGCAGGAGGCCCCATTAGCTAAAGTGGTACCTCAGGTTAAGAACAGTTTCAGGTTCAGAACAGACCTCCAGACCTCCAGAATGAATTAAGTTCTTAACCTGAGGTACCACTGTATTTCCCAAACTTGGGTCGCCAACTGTTTTGAGACTACAATTCCCATCATCCCTGACCACTGGTCCAGCTAGCTAGGGGTGGATGGTGGGAGTTGTAGTCCAAAAATAGCTGGAGGAGACCCAAGTTTGGGAAACATTGGTCTAAATTAAGAGAACTCCTGGTGAGTTTCGGCACCTCTTTTTCTAGAAAGGTAGCAATGCTCAAGCCTACATTCCTCTTTTGTGTCATTTTGACTTCATAAGCAGTGGCACTCACATCTGAACATGAGAAACAGAGAGAAGGCTATATTGCTTTACAGCCTCCCCCCAAGTGGTTTACAAAATGCCGATACGCTTATCAACAAAAAAAGGATTAATACAGCATGATAGGGAAGCATGACAGAAAAACATTTAAAACAACAACAACAGATAAACTCATCGGTCCCAACAAAACCCAGGTGATATTTTTAAAAACACACTGAAAAGATAAGGGACTGCAGCAGATGAGCTTTGCTGGGTATTATGAAAGATGGAGACAAACTACTCCTTCACTTTCTATGTGCCGTGCAGAATATGATACACCTCTATCATTTTAAGAACTTCAAAACTGAGAACTAGTGCTTGATGTTATGTTTTTCTCCTCTCTCCCAATCAATTTTCCTTTTCTGTTGTGTCTTTTATATTGTAACCCTGAGGGCAAGGACTATCTTATTACTGGAGACTCCGGCTAAAGATCAGGAAGAACTCTCTGGCAAGTAAGAGCTGTTTGACGGTGGAACAGATTCTCTTTCTATGGAGGTTTTTAAGCAGAGATTGGATGGCCACCTGTCATGCATGACTTAGTTGAGATTCCTGCATTGTAGGGGGTTGGACTAGATGACCCTGAGGGTCCCTTCCAACGCCACAATTCTATAATTCCATGATTCTGTGATTCTATGATTGTTAAGAGCCTTCTTTAGTTGAAGAGTGGGATAAAAATGCTTCATATCAACTGAGAAATAATATTCTGACCTAAGACAAATAGCCCAAGAAATAAATAACACCAGAACTGTCCAATTCCCCCTGCTTCTGCCCTTTCTGAAACGATCACACACAATTTTACGTTCTGTCGTCACAATAGCATATTGCCTGTGTCGTTTCAAAACCGTGAATCCCACCTCCTTGCCAAAATGCTTATCTTTTCCCCTTCATTCCTCAATAAACCGTAACAGAAACTAAGCCAAACATACCCCACTGTTTTGCTACTTGAGCCAGGAATGGCAGGAACCAAGGAAAACATTGGCAAGTTTAATTAAAAACTTAGCAATGTGGTTTAGAGTGAGCCATAACAGTGCAGATAGCATTGCAATAACCCTTTCCCATATTAAATATGGCTTCAATATTGTTCAACAGAGAGTAGGGCATTAGCACAAGTAATCATCCCTGCCCAGTCAGGGTTAAGGGGAATTTGCTATAGCTAGAAAGGTTGTTTATATAATATTTCTTATATTTAATTTAATACCATTTCAACACGTCCTTTGACCCAAAGTACAAAACAGAATTAAAATCAAGGGGAGGGGGAGACAAAAATAAATTAAAAAATCAAATCGCACTGAAAGATAACAATGAAAAGCAGCAGCTACGATTGTACACATACACACAAACACATATACACATAACAGGTAAGCGTGTGTTTTTCCCCAAAAGGTCCTCCCCTGATGTCAAAATGAGAGCACAAAGGAATTTCTACCCGAACAGACAGGACAATTGGAAAATGAAAATGTGCGATCAAACCTAAAAGCACATACAGTCGTACCTCGGCTCCCGAATGCCTTGGGAGTCAAACATTCCGGCTCCCAAATGATCGAAAACCAGAAGTGAGTGTTCCGGTTTTTGAACGTCTTTTCAGAAGCCAAACATCCGATTGGGCTTCCACGGCTTCCGATTGGCTGCAGGAACTTCCTGCAGCTAATCAGAAGCCGCGTTTTGGAAGTTGAACGTTTTGGAAGTTGATCGGACTTCCGGAACGGATTCTGTTTGACTTCCAAGGTACAACTGTACACTTGAGCTTAAGTGGCTTCTGAACAGCAGTTACAAAAGATACTTAGGGTGCAGTAAGTGAACAGACCAGAACAGAGCAATGTACAATGTTCTGTGTACAATGGCATTTCAAACATGATCCTTCCATTACAGACTTTTAGTACCTTGTCCTTAAAGATTTGGCTAAGTTCGTGAAGATTTCGGAAGGTTTGCTGATTTTCACAGCCTTTTTAAAAGGATAATCGTGACAAAGGCAAAGTTAGAAGCTTGTTAGCAGTCTTGCTGATTCTCAAGCCCCTATTTGCTTTCAATCTAGCTCAGCAACAACTGGGGTGCTAAAGGTTCCCAACACCTGTGTTAGGGGGACACTTGCAGAGAACAGGCAGGTTTGTGGGAAGCCCCTCAAAACCCTTCCCTCACCCGGGTTCTCCACAAGAAGTCCTCTCCACAGCTGCTTTTCCTGCCAACCCAGGGAACTCATTTGGAAACTAAAGTATGACAAAGCTATAATTTGGTTTGCTATCCCCTTGCAGGCAATTACATGGCTTTAACAAGGATAAACCTCAGTAAATATTATGCCATAGAACCAGTGAGATGCGGTGCTGTGTGTGGCAGTCAGCTCAGCGGGATCCCACCTTCGTCGCCAGTGAAATATACTCAGAGTCGCAAAGTGATTTCATGCTCTTTATTCAGCTCATAGTGGTGAGGAGGAATGAATGAATGTCCCCTCAAAGTATCTGCTTTATATACATTATTTACACAATGGGCTGCACATGATTGGCTAATTCCAGAATTCTACTGTAAGCCAATCAGGCTGTGGATTCACTTTTATCTGGAGCATGATTGGGTGGTTCCTGCCAACCAATCATACTGCTGCATTGTTCTAGGACCAATCAGACTGCTGCATTCTGAATCCTATTGTTCTAGGACCAATCAGACTGCTGCAGTTTGGATCCTATTCAACTCAGTACATAACACTTGGTTTGGCTAGAACTCTGCATGTCCCCTGGAATTATGTAGCTATTTTGGCTGCGATCTGAGCAATTAGCGTGGTGTCACTGCAAAGCAACATTTGTCTAAGCTGGAAAATCTCCTTTAGCAGCTAGGCGTGGGATTGCAAAGCAACATCGGTTGAAATGCATATATATATATATATATATATATATATATATATATATATATATATACAGCACAATTACACCCTGGAACTCTGCCATATTTAATGGAAGTATTTACCTCTCTTGGAGTATGGATTAACTCTGGCAAGAACAAGAGGCTTCCTTCCAGCAAGCATCTTCCACTAGCAATCAGATGGAGTCTAAATTTCCATTTTCTGCGGTAACATCACCACTTTTCTTCAATGTGGGGAACTTTGGATCAGTGTCCTAATTAGCTAAGGAACCATCCATGACCATTCAGTTGCTCTGTGTTGTTATGCTTGCTGACAGTTTACCTGTGTCCATGGGCCAATGTCTCTTCCAGCCATATCGCCAACATTATTATCTATTGTCTTAGTTCTAACGCCCGTCAGGAAGATTCTTTCCTATAAATGAGCAGCTCAGGGATCCCCCCAAAATGTGCACTGCATGAGTTTAATGCTTGCTAGGCTGCTCCACATTTTCCTTCAAGCCTGCTTTACTCCATAGATGACTCTCTCTGCCCCCCCCCCAATAATCTTTATTAGTTTTCTGGTTACATACTCCACATACACATAATGTGTTGCATTTTACATTTATACTTGCTCCTAAGCACTGACTTCCCTCCTTCCTTCTTCTGGTTTTTTACATCACAAATAATTTTATCACATTATTTTCATCCATTTTGTATATTGTTATTCATTTTCCATATATGTCCATAGTATATCCATAAACAAATAAATCCTCCTGTTTATACAATTCTTGTTGTCTGTCTGTATTCAATTACAACTACTGTTAGTTATATTAATCTCCTTATACATTTTGCTTCTTATTCTTTTCATTATCCATCACTTTTCTTAATCTTTCCCGTTATGAGGTTTATTTCCAATTCTACTGGTTTCACTATTTCATCTTATCTTTCCTATATATCATAAATTTTTCCCATTCTTTTTCAAAAGTTTCCTCGTCCTGTTGTCTAATTTTCCCAGTTAATTTGGCTATTTCTGCATATTCCATTACCTTCTGTTGCCATTCTTCTACTGTTGGTATTTGTGGTGTTTCCAGACCTGGGCTAGCAGTAACCTTGCCACTGTTGTTGCATATAAAAACAATTTCTGGTCGTTCTTGATTCCATGGATGACTCTCTTTAACTTAGCTAGATCCCTTCTCCTTGCCTCTCAGGTACGGTTGTTATTTTCTTTCAATTAGTCGGGGCCCTTGCAGAAATTACAAGTTGGATTTCTGAACCACATTAAAAAGGGTTTGAAGGAACCTAGAACAGGAATCTGGTTATGGGTCAAGGCCAACCTATTCCTGGTTGCTTCATCCTGGCCTAAGCCTGTATATTTCTTTCTGAAAACAGAGGCAGCTGGGGCTGATTCTCTCTGCTGGAGGAACCAGCCACCCAAACAATTGAACTGCTGGCAAGAATCTATATATAGCCTCAACCTTGCACCCACAGATCATGGTGAAATTTTGGGGAAGGCTTCTTTTTGCACTCCCTTCCTGGTAATCATTAGCATCTCGCTTCTCTCTCCTGCGCTTACTTATCTCAGTCTCAAAATGTTGCTGTCGTTCAATCCTTGCATTATCCAAACCAACATCTGCATTCAAGCATCGACTGCTGGTTCTACAGAATCCATCTCACTGCATGTGTGGCAATTCTCCATCCTCCGATTGTTTCTATCACTACATTAGTAACTGTTCCAAGTATACAGGTCACACACCTGGTTTTGGGTAGCCTGTGCAATAGCTTGCAACAACTAGCCATCTCCCTGTTTTATGCTGCTGTACTGGCACTTCAAGCTTCAAAGCCAATTTACACAAAATGACAGACAATGAGTAACTAAATCTTTTATTTGCATTTATCTCGACATTTGTTGATTCTCGCCAAATCCTTCAAGTAATCAAGACAGTATTGGTAATTCTAAATTAATACTAACATTGTGCAATAGCCACTGTGGCGTGAAACTGTCTCCAAATTCAAGATCCCCAAACATGATGTACCGGTAATATATGGGTTCGTGTTGTTGTGTGTACAGAGAAACATTAAATCAGTTAACAAAGGTTTCCTAATCATGAACACTAAAATTCTACTCTGCAGGTCTTTTAGACTGGCAATTACAGGAATGCCCTTTAAAAAGTATCTCATCAATCATTTCTGCAGTGCTTCGTAACTGCCAGACGACCTTCTTGGGAGGTAGAACACAATTTAGAATGACTTTAGCTTTTACACTTGTCTCATGACAATAGAAAGGAAAATAACCCTATGTTCTAGCAGTGCATGGAAGCAACTACTATAACAATGCGCTATCCAAATGAAAACACAACCAGATATTTTCAAAAGGCTGGAATGTACAAGAAAATCATGCATGCATCTACTAACAAAATAATTACGCTGCAAGGAGACTCCTCTACAATGTTCCGGGGGGAAATGGATTTTAAAAGTCTCTTAAATGAAGCTGCACTGAAAAAGCCAAGTCACAAGGCAGGGGTTCAGATTCTGTTCCAAATAGGATGGGTGGGTTGGAGAACTTTAAATGGCAATGCTGGGATCTCAGTTTAGCTGTGCTGTTTTTTAACAACAAAAAATCCCTTCCATTTGTGTCTTGCTGACAAATGGGTGTGCGTGAGTAGTTCAGAGAATGCAAGAAGCTTGCAGTAACTGGGCTTTTGCTGCCTTTCTGCAGCAGTCCATGCAATGCAAGGTACTCTGTTATCTCTGCATCTGGCAGATAGTGTATTCTGTGTATATCATGGTGGAGGGGCTTTGTGGAAGCATCTCTCAACTCCCTATGCTTTGACTGGCTCCATTCATGCCTGGCTGACATGAGAGTGGGAATTCGCAGTGCTTCCAAGGACACTTGGGTACGGATGGTACAGTTGCTTGTCGTGTGCTTTAGAGTACTTCTGTTTTTTCCTCACCTTCTGCACTAGAAATGCATAGTATCCCAACGTATGTCCCCTCCAGACCATCCTCATATTGTGCATTCATGATGACTTGCATGCATGATGGTATCAGAGAAGTTATCTGCAATTCCGCTGTCAATACTGTTTGAGAACTGCTTCGTTTGCAATTAGTGCATGTCCTGTAGCTCCCTGCTAAAATCCTGTAACGTTTATGCTACAAATGTTCGGGGGCGGAGGGGTTGTCCCACTTTTGTTGGATTACAGTGCAACGAGTGTCCCTCCAGGCAGTAATAATGTGGTAACAGGGAAGCATCGCAGAATGATGCTTATAAATCCACTATTAATGATGCACCTATTATTGCATCAATGGCATGTTGCAGAACACAGCCACACACACAAAACACCTGCATCACATTGATGATGGCTGTTGGCTTGCTGTACCCATAGGACTACCAAAGCCAGGTTAATAATAATTGATTGCTACAATTATATGCTGATGTTGGGGGAGGATCTCCCTTAGGATGGAAGCCAAATTGTCCCATAAAGAGTCACCCTAAGAGACAGCTTAACAACACATCAGAGGCCTACGGCTTATTCACATTTGTGGATTAAACTTTTAAGATGGTTGTCAGGAGTATTTCCACATCAACACACAAGATAAATATGCTGATGGTTCGTCTGCATTTTAAGGAAGACTCCTGAATCAGCTGCCTACTTTGGCTGTGGCAATGCAGCGCTCTCTAGTGGAAAGTTATGCTGTTGACATTCTGCTCGGAAAATACCTCTTAAACTCATAAGCGAGGTTGCCAGCTCTCACAAGTATTACCCAACTGGATCGCTGAGACGCGGATTCAAGTTCACCAAAGCTTATTCCACAGCAGGACTGTTAGCTTTTTAAGGTGTCCTGAGCCATTTTGTGAAAGGTTATCGCAATCCCAAAAAGCAGGGTGTTTCAGACTTATAGTCCTAACCATGGTTTAGCACAATGTGAACAAACATAGAGAAGCTTTGAGATAACGTGCTTTATCCCTCTATCCTGGGTTTGAAACAAACTATGATGTGCCATTTTATCCTATTAAGTGCAAATCCTTGTTTTGAGGCTCAGACTAAATGCCAAACTCTAATATACCTCAAACCAGGATGAGAGACAGGTATGCAAAGAAAAGAATGAGTGCATCATTCCAAGGCTCCTATTCATTTGTCCACACAAACCGTGGATTGCCATTATGTTTGAGCCACCTTGCAGCCTGTGGGACCCTGGGCCAATGAAGAGCGCTCCACTGTGATTTGGAAATACAACTACAGTGGTACCTCGGGTTACATACACTTCAGGTTACATACACTTCAGGTTACAGACTCTGCTAACCCAGAAATAATACCTCGGGTTAAGAACTTTGCTTCAGGATGAGAACAGAAATCGCACGGCGGCCCCATTAGCTAAAGTGGTCCTTCAGGTTAAGAACAGTTTCAGGTTAAGAACAGACCTCCGGAACAAATTAAGTAAGTAACCAGAGGTACCACTGTAACTGCCAGTGGGAAACAATTGTGACTGTATCTCCACCACTAAAAGTACCTGCAAATAGAAGCAGCACAGACCACATTTTCTTGCCCCTATGCAATTTATTTGCATGTAAGGTTCCCATATTAACAAAGTGAACATAGTGTCTTCTGATATTTATTTGCTGTATTGTAGTAGCAGTACTGTTCATTTTTAAGATGTCAAATACTGGTAGGTGCCATGCAAGAATTAAAAAGCAATCAAACCTAGGCCCTATCTATAGGTTCAGGTTCTGAGCAGATGAGGAGGCGGTGATGGAAGAGACAGTAGACTTAGTGCACTTGCAGAGATTTCTTCAATATTCTGTAGCACCACATATTCCAGTTTCCCAGTATCTTTGCCTATGTCTCCTGTATTTTGCTCCACTTCCCCCTTGCCCTTCTCTGACATTAATTACATTTTAACAAGGTTTGCCCTTTAAGCTTGACAGTCTATTCCCGTTTTGGAACTCATTACCTATTGGGTTCAGAGCCTGAAGGCTTGTGATGGTGGATCGGGTGCTCTTTGAAAGGATCCAAAAAAAGGTTATGGGACAAAATAGCCAAGTTACGCTCACTGCTAGAATTCCTCAATGTGCTCAAGCAAATGGCAAGGATGCTGTCCATACAGAATGTAATTCATTGAGTCATCACTCAGTCCTCTGACTACTGTGCCGGCCGATGTGTCATGGCTCTTCAACATCCCTGGGAAAGAAGTTAGAGCAGGAAAGCAGAATTAACTGCTGATTTAACAGCACCATATGCAAGGCTGGGAGGGAAATGTATGCAGGCACAACCACAGTCGCTATACCATATAAGCTTTCCAGAGGTCTCTGGGCTGGAGCAAGTGCAATGCATTGGAGCTGGAAGCAAGGAAGAACCCAGAGTAGGGTTTTGCAGCTAGAAGTTGGCTGCACTTTTAGCACTGTGCTTACAAGGGAAAGGAAATGGGTTTAGCTAGGGCTGCCATATGTCTGGAATTTCCCATACATATCCGGACACAACTTTTGTGTCTGGATTTTCACTTAATGAAATATGGCAGCCCCAGTTTAGCACAACCCTTCACGGTAACCCAAGAGTTGCCAATTATCCTACTGGACTCAGCTCAAAGGTTTTGATTTTATCATTTGAAGTCCTACACCTCTGTTTTTGGGACGCAGGTGGTGCTGTGGTCTAAACCACAGAGCCTAGGGCTTGCCAATCAGAAGGTCGGCGGTTCAAATCCCCACGACAGGGTGAGCTCCCGCTGCTCGGTCCCTGCTCCTGCCAACCTAGCAGTTCAAAAGCACATCAAAGTGCAAGTAGATAAATAGGTACCACTCCAGCGGGAAGGTAAATGGCGTTTCCATCCACTGCTCTGGTTTGCCAGAAGCGGCTTAGTCATGCTGGCCACATGACCCAGAAGCTGTATGCTGGCTCCCTCAGCCACTAAAGCAAGATGAGTGCCGCATCCCCAGAGTCGTCCACGACTGGACCTAACGGTCAGGGGTCCCTTTACCTTTACCTTATCTCTGTTTTTAAGTTTTAATGTTTCACTGTGCTTATTGTTTCAAAATGCTTTCAATGGTTCTTAAATATTAAAAAAATGTGTCCCTCTAACTTCCTTTTGTATCACTGAAGTGCTTGCCCAAAACGGCCTTGGCGCAGTATCCCTGAAGGAGCATCTCCACCCCCACTGTTCAGCCTGGACACTGAGATCTAGCACCGAGGGCCTTCTGGCGGCTCCGTCACTGCAAGAAGTGAAGTTTACAGGGAACCAGGCAGAGGACCATGAGACACAGACATTTTTCTAACACTAACTGGTCAATAACATCCTTCCTAGCAGGAGGCAAAAGGGTAAAAAGCTCCTCATGACAGCAAAATAACCTGCTTTAGGAAATCGCCTGGACTGGCAAAGGATGGATAAGCAGCTGTCATTAAGATGACAGGCATGGGTTGATGAAAGATACAGCAACACAAAATCAGCCTCTGAGAGTGACCAACTCACCTAGTCTCCTCTTCCTCTACCACTTCTTGTGACTCTCCCTTTGCTAAGGATTTTGCACAGTTCTTCAGCAGGCTCCAGCACTCGGGCATCTGTTGGCTAATTGTGGACAGCCGCTGCAAGCTGGCAACGAGACAAAGACAGAGATTCCATCTCCCTGGGCTCCTGCCTGAGCCCACTTTGCCATGCCTCATTCACTCAGTGCCAGATGGTTAAGCGATAAGGAGTTAAGTCAAAATGGCGCTCCCCAACACTGTAAGTAAGGCTTATCCTTCGTAGTTCTCACTTTCAAGTTCTCAAAGTGATTCACATTTGTTCATTTTTATAACAGCCACATAAAAGTAAGTGATCAGGACAAATGTAAAAACGAGACATATAAAAACTTTTATAAATAATGCAATGAATCCTCATCACCTCCTCGTACCATTTTAACTAGTTTTGGTTGTTTCATATTATTGTTGCATTGGTTTTAACATACTGTCAACCACCTAGAGGACACAACTGGGTAAGTGGTATAAAACCACGAGTAAATAAAATCACTATTATTATTATTATTAATTCAAATTATATCTTTCCTCTCAAAGGAGACCAGGACAGCAGTTTAGGCCAATTTAGCCCTCAGAATAGGAAATAGTATAAGGAAAGGTTTCATGGTGCTCATCTGTGTGGATCATGTTGTACTGCCATCTGATGACATTACAAACAAATTGCACCCTGTGGAACACATCACAATAAATGCAGTATACAATCTTCCCTGAAATTGGGGCTTGATACATAGTTTATCCGAGGAGATCACAAGTCTTCTCTACTGCACCCAAAGTATACAGCAGCACCTCCGCCCAAAAGCATTGAACTGTCAAGGCAAGTACTGTACTAATCTATAGGCATATGGCTGCTACTAAATCTGGAAATCCTGGGGCCTGGGGTACACCCCGTTGCTCCATTAACAGTGGCCACTATCCTGTGGATTGTTTATTTCATTTATGAATTGCTTCCCCTGAAACATCCTGAAGCAATTAACATCAGTTTTTACATCAGCGATAAAAACGTTTATGGAAACAATTTCAAGTCCAGTGCAAAGAAAGGCTGGGATAAAAGCATCCACATAAAAGGCTTGTTGGGAATGGAAGGTCCCCAAGAGGCACCCAAAAGTCAATAGAGACAGCACTTGTTGGACATGGAATGGGAGAGAGGGCAGGTGTTGTTGCCACACTATAAGCCTAAATCCCAGAACGGGCATCCTGATTATATGGAATCTGCCCTCCTGCAGACTGGTGAAGCAACTGGGTATATGATGGGTGAGATTATATTCCAGGTATCCTGGCCCCCAAGCTGTGTGTAGATGTGCATGCCAGTATCAGCACCTTGAACTCAGCTTGAACAGAATCTATGTTTTCCTTATGTCCTCGGTGCCAGGCCAGAGGAGAGTCGGGATGCACCGAATTTGTTTGAGAGTCTAACGCTCTTAGGTAGAGTGCTGATCTCTCCAGAGAACATTCCCGCTCCGGTCCCCTGTCGCAATCACATGAGCAAAAATGGCTCGCCAGCTCCAGGTCTTTTTCCGATTCAAGAAACTTACCTATCTTTTAGGAAGATGTTACAGCGCTTGTCCCAGGGTAGGACTACGGCTAAGGCTTCGGGTTGCTCTTCGGCTTTCAGGGCAAAAGCTTCCATGAATGGGTAAGTCGTGAAGTCAAAGATGAAAATAGTTTCACTTTGCTGCTTGACCCCTGTGGGCAGAAAGAGAACAGCTTGCTAAGAGAGAAATGCACACACACACACACACACACACACACACACACACACACACACACACACAAAGTTGGGACAGGCACTATTTTTCTCTTTTGGGGGCTGTACTCCCGTGGGAGAAATTTGTTAGGAGTCGCATGCCACTAATCTGTTATTGTTTTTAAATCACATACAGTCGTGCCTTGGAAGTTGAACAGCTCAGCTCCCAAATGTTTTGGCTCCCGAACGTCGCAAACCAGGAAATGACTGTTCCAGTTTGCAAACTATTTTTGGAAGCCGAACATCCGACGGGGCATCCGCGGCTTCCGATTGGCTGCAGGAGCTTCCTGCAGCTAATCAGAAGCCGTGCTTGGGTTTCCAAACATTTGGAAGTCGAACGGACTTCTGGAACGGATTCCATTCGACTTCCAAGGTACGACTGTATTCTCCTGTTGAAAGTAATTTGAGTCTTTGCGGTTGACAGTGACAAACAGACAAACTCATTCATTCATTGATACGATAGGCTTATCAGCTTGGCAGAGTGGTTCTTGGTTCGTGGCTCCAGGTGCAAGCAACAAAGTTCAATAAATAGGACCAGGAAACTTCTAGAGAGGAGGGAAGACACAGGGAGATTCCACATTAAACAGCGGGTGTGCTGGATCACTGCAATAGGATATCTGAAAGTCCGCTGCCTGCTAATTGATACATTTCTCCCTTGGAGATTCCCTCAACTAAAAGGAACCTGATAAGAACTGGAAAGAACCATGTGGGGGCGGGCGGGCTTTCTCGTGTCACTTACAAATGTGACGCTCACTTTCACTTCCCGTGAACCAAAAAAGCCCAGGAGTCTCAAAGTGAGCGCATTTTGCATACAGAAGGCCCCAGATACAATCCCTAGCATCTCCAATTGAAAGTATCAGGTAGCCAGTAATAAGAAAGGCCTTTGCCTAAGACTCAGGAGAGTCATTGCAAGTCAGAGAAGACACTGCTGGACTATATGGGTCAGGGGTTTAACGGTATATGCCACCTTCATTTGTTCAGGAGGTTACAACAGTGGGAACTGTTAATTAGCCAGGAATTAGACCAGAAAGGAAGTCACTCAGCTTGTAAATTGCTGCATGCAAGCTTCATTGCCTCAGAAACAAGGTGGGAGGGTTGCTTGCAATTTGACTGGAAATATTATGAACTACAATCTTGCACATGCATGGAATGAGTCTTCCATCGAGAGATGGGGAACCTGTGGCCTTTGAGATGCCATTGCCCTACAATTCTCAGCAGTCCTGGCTAGTTGGGGCTAATGAAAGTTCTGCTCTGTTTCCTGTTCAAGTGTTAACCACTATTGGGCAGCTTCAAAGCTCCTGCCCACACTTCTCCTCTTTTCACCATTAACCAAACTTTAATTGGGCAGCCCTCCAAATAGAGGACTCCTTCAAGTTGAGGTCTGACCTCTGAAAAGTAGGGCACATGGCCACCCCATCTGTCTATCAGATCTTGGCCTTCTTCCCATATGCGTGTTGTGTCATATACTAGAGATTCCTGAAGAAAACATGAGCAATCCTTTTCTTTTAAACAGAACGTAAGAAAAACAGAACGGTAGAAGTGGGGGACGGGAAAAGGAGAAAGGGCATGCTGAAGAAGAAGAAGAAGAAGAAGAAGAAGAAGAAGAAGAAGAAGAAGAAGAAGAAGAAGAATTTTATTATTTATAAATGGCCTCGGACCTGTATACCTGAAGGAGCGTCTCCACCCCCATCGTTCAGCCTGAGGTCCAGCTCCAAGGGCCTTCTGGTGGTTCCCTCCCTGCGAGAAGTGAGGTTACAGGGAACCAGACAGAGGGCCTTCTAGGTAGTGGCGCCTGCCCCATGGAACCCCCTCCCATCAGATGTCAAGGAAATAAACAACTATCTGACTTTTAGAAGACATCTGAAGGCAGCCCTGTTTAGGGAAGTTTTAATGTCTGGTGCTGTATTGTTTTTAATATTCGGTTGGAAGCCACCCAGAGTGGCTAGGGAAACCCAGCCAGATGGGTGGGGTATAAATAATAAATTAATTATTGTTATTATTATTATTAATAAGAAGAAGAAGAAGAATACCCTGCCCATCTGGCTGGGTTTCCCCAGCCACTCTGGGCAGCTCCCAACAGAACACTAAAAACAGAATAAAACTTCAAACACTAAAAACTTCCCTAAACAGGGCTGCTGAACAGTATTATATTTTCCAGCCTCAATTCCCTCATCTTCCCAGGTCAGAGGAAGACTCAGTGGGAGGAGGCATCGCCCAAGAAGCAACTTGCCCTCTGCCCTCATAGAGTCCAGATTGTGTGGCTGTTTACATAATAATAATAATAATAATAATAATAATAATAATAATAATAATAATAATAATAATAATTATCATTTATACCCCGCCCATCTGGCTGGGCTTCCCCAGCCACTCTGGGCGGCTTCCAAAAGAATATTAAAATACTATAATACATCAAACATTAAAAGCTTCCCTAAACAGGGCTGCCTTCAGATGTCTTCTAAAAGCCTGGTAGTTGTTGTTCTCTTTGACATCTGGTGGGAGGGTGTTCCACAGGGAAGGCGCCACTACCGAGAAGGCCCTCTGCCTGCTTCCCTGTAACTTGGCTTCTCGCAGTGAGGGAACCGCCAGAAGGCCCTTGGTGCTGGACCTCAGTGTCCGGGTAGAACGATGGGGGTGGAGACGCTCCTTCAAATATACTGGACCAAGGCCGTTTAGGGCTTTAAAGGTCAGCACCAACACTTTGAATTGTGCTCGGAAACGTACTGGGAGCCAATGTAGGTCTTTCAAGACCGGTGTTATGTGGTCTCTGCAGCCGCTCCCAGTCACCAGTCTAGCTGCCGCGTTCTGGATTAGTTGTAGTTTCCGGGTCACCTTCAAAGGTAGCCCCATGTACAGCGCATTGCAGTAATACAAGCGGGAGATAACCAGAGCATGCACCACTCTGGCGAGGCAGTCCGCAGGCAGATAGGGTCTCAGCCTGCGTACCAGATGGAGCTGGTAAACAGCTGCCCTGGACACAGAATTGACCTGTGCCTCCATGGACAGCTGTGAGTCCAAAATGACTCCCAGGCTGCGCACCTGGTCCTTCAGGGGCACAGTTACCCCATTCAGGACCAGGGAATCCTCCACACCTACCCGCCTCCTTTCCCCAAAAACAGTACTTCTGTCCTGTCAGGATTCAACCTCAATCTGTTAGCCGCCATCCAAGCTCCAACCACCTCCAGGCACTCACACAGGACCTTCACTGCCTTCACTGGTTCTGATTTGAAAGAGAGGTAGAGCTGGGTATCATCCGCATACTGATGAACACCCAGCCCAAATCCCCTGATGATCTCTCCCAGCGGCTTCATGTAGATGTTGAAAAGCATGGGGGAGAGGACAGAACCCTGAGGCACCCCACAAGTGAGGGCCCAGGGGTCTGAACACTCATCCCCCACTACCACTTTCTGAACATGGCCCAGGAGGAAGGAGCGGAACCACTGTATAACAGTGCCCCCAGCTCCCAGCCCCTCAAGATGGTCCAGAAGGATGTTATGGTCGATGGTATCAAACGCCGCTGAGAGATCCAGCAGAACTAGGAAACAGCTCTCACCTTTGTCCCTAGCCCGCCGGAGATCATCAACCAGTGCGACCAAGGCAGTTTCAGTCCCATGATGAGGCCTGAATCCCGACTGGAAGGGATCCAAATGGTCCGCTTCTTCCAGGCGTGCCTGGAGTTGTTCAGCAACCACTCGCTCAATCACCTTGCCCAAGAATGGAAGATTTGAGACTGGGCGATAGTTGGCTATCGTGGCTGCATCTAAAGATGGTTTTTTAAGAAGCGGTTTAATAACCGCCTCTTTCAGCGGGTCTGGGAAGGCTCCCTCACGGAGGGAAGCATTCACCACCCCATTAAGCCCATCGCCCAGTCCTTCCCGGCTAGCTTTTATAAGCCAGGATGGGCAAGAATCAAGGAGACAAGTGGTTGGTTTCACTCGTCCAAGCAGCCTGTCCACATCCTCGGGGTAACAGATTGGAATTGATCCCACACAACTTGACTAGACAGGACTCTAGCACTCTCCTGCCCCGGCCCTGCTCCCACGGTGGAGTCTACCTCTTCTCGAATCTGAGCGACTTTATCTGCAAAAACTTTGCAAAGTCATTGCAGGAGATCATGTGGCCTCTCTACTGGGCCCTGATGGAGCAGGTGGTTCCGCTAAATTGCGAACTGCCTGAAAGAGTCTCCTGCTGCTGTTTTCCGCAGATGCAATAGAGGCGGTGAAGAAAGTCTTCTCCGCTGTCGCTATCGCCACTTGGTAGGCTCGACATTGAGCTCTAACCCGTGTCCGGTCAGATTCAGAATGGGTTATCCGCCACCGGCGCTGTAGCCGTCTCAATGATTGTTTCATTGCCCTCAGATCCGTGGAAAACCACGGGGCTGTCCGGGCTCCATGCAATCGGAGAGGGCGCTTTGGAGCCAAACAGTCAATAGCCCTGGTTAACTCCACATTCCAGCAGGCCACCAGGGAATCAGCTGAAAGGCCATCAACATGGGATAAAACATCCCCTACCACTCTCTGGAAACCATTTGGATCCATTAAGTGGCGGGGGCGGACCATCTGAATCGGTCCCGCCTCCCTGCAGAGGGGAAGGGTCACGGAGAAGTCCAGTTGCACCAGGAAGTGATCTGACCATGGCACTTCTTTGGTTTCGCTTTTACTTAGTGTCAGATCACCAACATCCATAGACGTGAACACCAGGTCTAAGGCATGCCCGTGGCTATGAGTTGGGCCAGACTTATTCAGGGACAGCCCCATGGAGGCCATGCTTTCCACGAAGTCCCGAGCGGCCCCTTGTAAGGTCGTGTCGGCATGGATGTTAAAATCCCCTAGGACAACCAAGCTAGGTGTCTCCAGGAGAACATCCGCCACGACCTGAAGCAGCTCGGGCAGGGAATCCTTGGTGCAGCGGGGAGGTCGGTACACCAATAGGAATCCTGTACTGCCCCTATTGCCCAACTTCCAGAACATGCACTCAGAGAACTGGTTCTTTCCAATAGGACGCCTGGTGCAAACTAATGACTTCCTAAAAATCACTGCAACCCCCCCTCCCCGCCCACAAGGCCTGGGTTGCTGTGCGTAAGAGAAACCTGGTGGACAAGCAGCGGCAAGGACAGGCCCATCTGCTTCATCCAACCAGGTCTCCGTCACACATGCCAGGTCAAATCCTCCATCCACAATCAGGTCGTGGATGGCAGTGGTTTTATTCATCATTGACCTGGCATTGCACAGCAACACTTTCAGGTCATGTGGGTTTCCCTTGTTGATTCCAGTATCCTTCCGGTCAGGACCAGACCTGGAGGCAGGGATAGTCCTCAGACAACGACTAAGCCTGCTTCCTCGGTAATGACATGGTCTGGTCTTAGCGTAACTCCTCCTCCTACCCATGATCACTGAGATCAGTTGTCTGAGTGCATCCCCCCCTGTGGAACCTGCCCCAGCCATTTTGTTTGCTGGGACCCACTCCCAGGCAGCCCTGACCACTCCCCTTAAAATCAAATTAAAGCCTATACAAAAAACAAACTAACAGAACAATAAAACTATAAAAACAAAAAACAAAGTTACAAACACAACATAATTAAATTAAACAAATTCCCACACCCAACTAAACACCCACCCCACCCCACACACCCGAGGCCTCCCTGGAGCCCCATAAGCTGCAGAGGTGAGTATGGGACCCACCCCCAGGCCCAAGGTGGAAAATGGGCTTCAAGGGGGAGCAGTCCTCCCCACAAACTCACGGCAAAGCGGCAGCAGCCGCTTAACTCCTCAGACTCAGTCACATAATAGGGGTTGGTGGCTGCAGAATCAGACAACAGCCCTTTTGAGAAACACTGACAAGCACCTCAGAGGTAGCGAGTTATCTGCAGGTCCAGACTAGTCAGCCTCCACCACAGGGCCTCAGCATGCTACTGAAATACAGTGGTACCACAGGTTAAGTACTTAATTCGTTCCGGAGGTCTGTTCTTAACCTGAAGCACCACTTTAGCTAATGGGGCCTCCTGCTGCCGCCGCACCGCCGGAGCACGATTTCTGTTCTCATCCTGAAGCAAAGTTCTTAACCTGAGGTACTATTTCTGGGTTAGCGGAGTTTGTAACCTGAAGCGTATGTAACACGAAGCGTATGTAACCCGAGGTACCACTGTAACAGCTCTCCTTGGGCAAGTTTCAGCCGGCATCTGCCACAGCTACCTGTCCAGGGTCCTGAAAAGCCATGCTTTGCCTTGCCTGTTGTAATCCTGCATAGTCTCTTTTAACTTTGCCCTATCAGATGCGGCCCTGCAATGCCAGTAAGTCCCTTGCTTTAATCCATCATCTCCTGGATTGAGCCAAGCTAGGGCACAACAAGCAGGCATCTTAAAGAGTTCTCTGTGATGCTGCAGAGACCACAATAGAAAGACATTTGCTAACCACCTGAGGCATGTTATGGGGTGTTCCCACTTCAGGGGAAGGGCTTGAATGCCTTCAAGTGCTATTTCTGAGTTTTGAGTGCCTGCTCCCTTTTGTACCTAGGAGATCCTACCTTGGAGGAGCAAGTATTGGCCCTGAGTATCCACAGAAAAAACGGGCTGCCAGGAAGTTGCCACCTTGTAGGAGGGAGGCATGATGAACTGGGAAATATAATCTTCTGTGGTGGTGTCCATCAGAATGACTGTGCCATCCCAGAAGAAAAGAAGTACCTGGAACAATGAAAGTTCATTGTTATGACAGAAACCCACCTAATGACAGAAACCCACCTAATGAACTGATAGTGTTTCCATAGCTACTTTCTTGGATAGGATCAGCAGTGGATCTTGACATTTTCCCAGGTAGGTTATGATTCACATTCGCAGGCACAGCTGCACAGAAGATTTACCGTATTTTTTGCTCTATAAGACTCACTTTTTCCCTCCTAAAAAGTAAGGGGAAATGTGTGTGCGTCTTATGGAGCGAATGCAGGCTGTGCAGCTATCCCAGAAGCCAGAACAGCAAGAGGGATTGCTGCTTTCACTGCACAGCGATCCCTCTTGCTGTTCTGGCTGCTGAGATTCAGAATATTTTTTTTCTTGTTTTCCTCCTCCAAAAACTAGGTGCGTCTTGTGGTCTGGTGCATCTTATAGAGAGAAAAATACGGTATTCAGGCTTTTAACAGGGCTGAAGCCTAGCAGTCTGGCTTCGTCCTTCCCTCAAAATCCAGAGGATGAAAGATGTAGGGCTAGGCAGAACTACAAATCCCACTTCGGCCAAAAATGTATTAACTGATGCTGAGAAAACTCAGCTTCTTAGCCACATGGAAAGAAAAGTAGTTCAACTCAATATAAACTATAGACAGATGATCACTACTGTTGTTGGACTGGACAGCCCCGGTTAGGTTTACTGACCTTTTGATTTTGTGTGCTTTTAAGTATACAAGCATAGTTTATGTAGACAGTGGGTTTTTTTTTTAAGTCTGACAACTACTCTAGGCCCCAGTTTAGATGTGTTATGGCTGCCCACACACTTCTATGGGCTAGCTGTCTATACAACATCCATACTCTACCCACAAGAAATTGTAAGTGTTAACTGAAAATTTCATGCCCAGAAACCTTAATCTTGTTGTGTTAATCTAACTAAAACAGTATCTCCTCTCCCCCCCCCCCAATACTGCTTTCACAATTCTGGTATTCAGAAGATGCAGAAGACATTATGGGAGGTAATCAGAAAACACTCACTGTATCAGGTAAAGAAGAAATGGTTGCTATAGCAGTGATGGTCTGATTGGGAGTCTCAGGCCTAAGAAAGAAACCCAAGTTTGTGTTACTCTTTGTGCATTTCTTCTTTGGGCATCTTGTGGGGAAAGCACACCAGTGAGAGCAGAGAGGTGGATTCACATAACTATTCTGGGGAAATGGTTTGGTTTTGCTTCATATTGCAAATGAGGCCAACAGAGCGTTCTACAATGTTCAAAAGTCATTGCCTCCAGCAGACATAGCCTGATGTGTTCTTTTATTTTATTTTATTATCATTTTTAAACAACACAAGTCTCAGATTTCCACTTTGGTTTCATTTCTCAAAAAACAAACGAACCCCCCCCCCCAAAAAAAAACACACTATGTTGTCAGTCAGGATTGCTGGGTGAAATCCTGAGAATATATCAGGAACTTCCTCTAAATGCTTTAAAACTCTAGGAGTGGAGGTATTCATTTTAATTAATGAGAAACTGGACTTCCACATTTCACCCAGTTCCTTGGCCTTCAGGATTATCTTGTTAGAGGTCACTTAGTTTATCTGCATCTGCTCTTACCTACTTATGCTCTGTTTCCCTAACAATACCCCCTTGTATCCCAAATGGCCTTCCCTTGTCCCTGTAGGTGGTATTATCCAGCCGCAACTATGAATTCCAACTCCCAATACTCTCTTGGAACCAGAGTAGTCCTAACCAACTCCAATAAAAAGAGGACTAGAAAATGAAGTACCCTCTTCTTCTGGGAAGTACAGGAGTGGAAGACAAGGTATGCGGCCCTATTTGTCTTTGGGGGGGCCTGGGCTAAAGAGTCCTCTCAATAGGAGAACCTCTCCCATCCTTCAAACAAGGTTCTGGGTCTGTAAACAGCCAGAATCCTGCCTCATCCGTACCCCAGCAGCTTGGTGTCAAATTCTTTGGCCCCCGATGTAATCATGTGGAGAGACCCATCTGTGCACAACACCAGAAGCTTCACTTTGGTACTTGCAAGAACTTCACTGGAGCCAGGTGCTTTCTCGCAGAGTGAGGGTAAACATGGCATGAACTGGATGCTTCGTATAATGTATCCATCAGGGAGCACAGTCACAGACAACGGGAACCCTAGGAAAGCATAAACATCACAGAGGGAGAACAGGAATGACAGCAGGATCCTCCTGGCCAAGATAAGACAGATGGTTTCTACTAGACTGGCTGATAGGTGGGTGGGTGTGACCTGACAGCATCTATTCTTCACATCTGAGAGCCACACTTACCCAATGCTTGGATTATTTTGCAGTTTGCTGGCCAGCCCACATCTATTACATGCTGTAGCATATTAGAAGATGTGTTTCTTAGTTTACATTTCTTAGTTTATCCACTTGTTTCCAGGCACAATTCAAAGTGCAAGGTTTTATTTATTTAAAGTGTTTTTTATCCTGCTCTTAAGCTAAAAAGGCTCCCAGAACGGCTGGCTTATTGTTACATGAGATCGGTAAAAACAAGAAAGGGGGCCAACCTACAGCCTAATAATCTAAAATACACGATACGAAAGGGAAAAGAAAACGAACAAAGCCATGCACCAATTCTTAAAGTTACACGGTAGTTATTATAGTAGCCAGCTGGAATGGAAACAGTTCAGGGAGAAATCAAACAGAGCTGGTCTCCTGTCAGAGCTGATGGAATGGCCCTGTTTTCCCCCCTCACATTGCTGAAGCCTAACCTACAAATCCTTAAACAACCTGGGCCCAGAGTACTTGGAGGTTCATGCCTGTTGCATGTTTAGACCTTTAAACCTCCCCCTTAAATAAATTCAGACAAGACTCAAATTTTGGTTTGGTTTTTGGCAGAATTTAGGCCACAACTTTATTGATTACAGCAAGTGACTGGTTGCATAGGCTCTGGTTCAACTAGCGCCCTGCACCGTTGCCGGTAGCGCTGACCCAGAGCACCAGCATAGGTCAGCCAAGGGCGAACACTTGGAAAGCCGGGAGCAGGCTAACTCCGCCACCCAAATGCTCCCTGGACTCAGGCATGGGCACAACCCCCTCACAGGGGTTGACCAAACCATTGAGTCCCTGAATTCCTTTAACAGAATACCCTTCACATAGGGATGGCGAGAGCGTTCTCCCATCCCTGTCACCTGAATCAGAGGCTGAATCAGAGCCAACCTTACAAGTTGTGATGATTTGATACGCGGCAGGCGAAACCCAAATGGCAACAGGCAATCAGCCAAGTGGGGAAATTCCTGCCATGCCCCTGTCCCAACGACAGACAACACACAACGGAATAGCAAGGTCAAGCGCGTTAGCCCTAAATATAGGGAGAGGTGGGGGGGGGTGTTCCGATGCACGCACCAAAAGAGAAAGCTCTGGGTCACATGCATAGGTATATATAGGTCCCTTGATCTGTTTAGCCTGCGTCCCATTGGCCTGTCTGAACCCTGCATTAAGGGACCTACCAATCGGGTGTTGTGCCTATCCAAATGTACCCACCCACAACACAGGGTTAGGTTGCCAGGTCTCACTGCAACATGTGCCCTCTTTAAGGGAGGACCCCATTTCCCACATGGATTGGCCCAATCATTAAGATCTTTGGACACCAGGCTCAGGGTGCCACCACCACCACGACGTTTTTGGTTGTAGTGCCTCATTTCTAGAACTCCCCTTTTTTCAATTCATCAAGTGCCTTCGCTTATGGTTGGCGAGGGAATAGCCCCATGGCAATCTCATGAAAGTTGGCAAGGAGAAAGCTCACCAATAGATTTTTCCCAAACCGTAATGGTTCCATCTTCGCAAGCAAAAGCCAGGTAAGAGGAGCAAGGTGTGACGGCTGAGTAGGTGAGTGGAGAGGCACAGGGCCAAACCATGTCTGGTTTTGGATCAGAATCTGAAAAGGAATGAAAGAGCTTATGAATGATGGGGCCTGTAGGAAGGAAAGAGACAGTGCCTTTTGCTTAGTGCTACCCTTCGTTTATGCACTGTTTCCCCCATGTGCCTCAGAGCACTGGGGTGACCAGCATGCTGAATCCAGCCTCATATTGGAAAGTGAGCGAGGTCCCAGCTAAAAAGGATTGGCAACATAAGTTGACAGAATATGCAGAACTTGCAGATTGAACGTATAGAATATAGAGGAAGAAGAACATACATTTAAAGATTGAAAACATTTATTGAATATATGGAAAATAACTGTATACAGCCAAAAACGCTGGCAGCATTAAGATAAATTCAACAGAGTAAAAAAAAAATTGATGGATGTAAAAAGGAAAACTCATTTGAATGGTTATAGTAAAATATGCAGGGATGTATTATATTTAAAATGAACCATGGAAAGAGAAGAAGGGAAGCCACTGGATATTTTAAAGTTTGTGAAATGTTTATTTGGAAATGTAAAGTTAAAAATTTAATAAAAATTAATCTAAATAAAAGAATCCAGCCTCCTATGAGTTGCTATTTGGCCCTACATCTTTTTTCACACCGAGGGGGTACCCTGCCCAACTGACTAGGTTGCCCCAGCTGCTCTGGGTGGCTTCCAAAAGAATATATGGAACACAACAGTATACCACACATTAAAATCTTCCCAATAAATACAAGACTGCCTTCAGATGTCTATGGGAGGGCATTCCACAGGGCGGGTGCCACCACCGAGAAGGCCCTCTGCCTGGTTCCCTGTAACCTCCCTTCTCGCAATGAGGGAACTGCCAGAAGGCCCTTGGAGATGGACTTCAGTGTCCAGGCTGAATGATGTGGGGGGGAGAGGTTCCTTCAAGTATACAGGGCCGAACGGCTATTGTGGACCCTCTTACATCATGCCAAGGGTCAGAACTACATTGCCAGACAGATTAGGCTTATGCCAAAACTGGCATCTCTGAACAGCAATATTGTATCATGGGAACACTAGACATTACAGTGGAGAAAGCAACATGGGGATGGGAGCCCAGAAGTGGCAGGAGCAGGAGGCTGAAGCTCAGCTTAAAAATGCCACAGCTCCATTGCAGATATGCCCAGAAGAATCTTTCTGGGATGGATCATAAGGAGGTTTGACAATGCACATAAAATTGCAGCTGTTACTTGCACACTGCGTTACCAATTTTCTCCTTTGCTGGGCGACTGAGAAAGTAGTAGCAGAGGTTGTGGCTCCTGCTCCAGTGAATGCTGAGAGCAATGGGCATATCTGGAGAACAAGAGAAAGAGAAGGAAATAAATAAAGAGCCAACAGGGAAGATAGGCACTTCAGAACCCCAGCAGCTCCCCTCTCCCCAATTCTGGGAGCAAAATGAGAAAGCCAAAAACAGAGGTGGGTGGGCCATGCAAATTTCAAATCCCAGACACAAAGTTCCAGGTTCCCCACCTAGTTTTGTTCAGGCTTGCCTCTCTAATTCTGCAGAAGGAACTTCCGCAGTACAATTACCTGGCTCAGCTCTGAATTCGGTTCCAACAGGCAAAGTGCGGCCAGGCAAGTGAAAATGGAACATAGCATTGCTGAAATGGCGGCCAGGGGCGGGGGGGGGGGGAGGGAGAGAGAGAAAGAGAGAGAATAAATCATTTTAGAACATATAGGATATATATAAAGGTTCGGGGGGGGGAGATAGTCAATGACACTGGTATAAGTAATGTTTGTGCTAAACCACCACAAAAAGCAACAACAAACATTGCAATGTGACTTCCTGTTAAAGTATACATTATACTAGGGGCTGCCACCCCTGCTCACTCCACATGTCCGTCCACCTACCTGCCAACCCCCACACCTGGCCACCTCCTCCTGCCTAATAATAATAATTTATTTATACCCTGCCCATCTGGCTGGGTTTCCCCAGCTACCCTGGGCTGCTTCCAACAAAATATTAAAAATACAATAAAACATCAGGCATTAATAACTTCTCTAAAACAGGGCTGCCTTCAGATGTCTTCTAAAAGTCAGACGGTTGTTTATTTCCTTGACATCTGATGGGAGGGCGTTCCACAGGCTGGTGCCACTATTGAGAAGGCCCTCTGCCTGGTTCCCTGTAACCTCACTTCTCGCAGTGAGGAAAGCACCAGAAGGCCCTTGGAGCTGGACCTCAGGCTGAACGATGGGGGTGGAGACGCTCCTTCAGGTATACTGGGCCAAGGCCATTTAGGGCTTTAAAGGTCAGCACCAACTCTTTGAATTGTGCTCAGAAACGTACTGGGAGCCAATGTAGCTCTTTCAAGACTGGTGTTACGTGGTTCCGGCAGCCACTTCCAGTCACCAGTCTAGGAGCCTTTGCATCTGACCAAACCCCATTCCTTTTACACCTTACCCACCACCTCACCTATCCCCCTCACAGCTCAACCCACTTCTCCTCACACATTTTAAAGAAGGGGGAGGCACTTCAGAGAGTAGTTTTCTGAAGCGTCTCCCTCCCTACATTAAACTACGCTGCAGCTGCATTTAACAGAAGGGGAAGGCACTTCACAGACTGGTTTGCCATACTGTTCTGTGAATCATCTCCCCCCGCCCCTCCGTTAAATGGCTCACCTGGGCTGCCGGCTGCCTGCACTTCTCACTCACCTGCATGCTGTCCCGCTGGAGCTGGTGTGGCCACCTATCAGCAGCCACGTGAACTGCAGCGTGACAACAGCCTTACATTCCTATATATATAGAAAGAAATCAAGCCACTGATTAATATATTGTCCCATGAACCCAGGGTGGGCTGGAGGTGAATCTTTCCAGCCTTACTACTGCAGCAGAAATAAACTCTGGGGGTCTTGCTGCTCCCATGAGCATGATAAGGATGGAAGATTGAAGTAAATGTTAGATGTAATTCAACCCCCCACTCACCAGGGTTTCTCCTCCTTGATCTCTAGCTCATCTTCTGTCTCCAGATACTGTTGGAAAGTGCTGCTAAATATTGCCTCCTGCCGCTCCCATTGGCTTTCCTTGAGCATATGGTTGTATCCCAAGCCAATCACACTGCCATCATCGCTCTTCATTAAGGCTTCATAAGGATGCTTAAATGTGCTTGCTGAGTTTAAATGTATACAGGACAGTGTTAGAATCAGTCATGGGCTCCTTGCCATGAAGAATCCTTGTCTGATACGCAGCAGGAGCCAGTCACAAAGGGCTATGTCATGTCCTACCAGCCTAGACAGGAAACCTGTTGCAAATTTGCACATTGTATTCTCACTGGTCATTTTTTAGAGAGAGAATCCTCCCCTCTTAATGCCCTTTAATCAGGGAAGGAGAAACAGTAGGCATCAATTGAAAACATTCTATTTTCTTTCAGTGCACTAAATGTTGTTCAGTATAGAAGACCGGGTTCTGTAGGGATTGCAAAGTCAGACCAGCTCTGGGCTCTGATGGCCTCTGCTGGTCAATGCTGGTAGTGCTCTCCATTTCTGACAAAGGAAACACTCCCTGTTAATGTTGGAAGAGGCACTTTAGTCGGTCCCAATACATGCATTTATCACACTATTTTTACATTTTGTATTTTTACTGTTGCACTGTTTCAACAAAACACAGAAACAGAAAAAACAGGTAAACAGAAGAAGGTAAGGAGAGTTCATACGTGCAAATGGTTTGGGTGATCGGATCTTCAGCAACAGAACAGGGGGAATCAGCCTCGATTCAAGTCTGCTTAGAAGCACTTGAGGATCCTGTAATGAAGCAGAGATGCAATTCTAAACAATTCCACTTCCAGAGTCCACTTCCCATCTTGCCCCACACACTGAGATTTTCCGAAGCCAAGCAATTTCTGGCTATCCTCTTTCGAATGTTAACCAATCACTTGATACGAAGACTGGGGGACCTCCTCTATCCTACAATAAAAGTGGCTGGACTCCAAAAATAGTGCATGTGTCTCATAGCGCCACTCCAGGTCCAAGACACAGGACAATGCATGGTATAAGCGTTGCACTCATCTAAAGCAAAAATAGGGGCCAGAAATTAAGGCTGCAAAGTCCAAACCAGCCCTGTAATGGCTGCTGGCTGCCCCCCCCCCCCCACGAGTTGTCAACCAAGAAGCAATAATGGTGTAAAGGAGTAGCATTTAGGAATATGATCTTCAAGTTTGTTGCAATTCTGCCTGTCTCAGAGCAGATAAATGGTTAATTCTTTCATAAGAGGCTTCCTTTACAGATAAGCTGCAGCAGGAATTGGCCGACTTCCATCTTGCATGGTCTACTTTTTTTGTTTACTAGCATTTCTGTGATCCGGCGATGTGTGTTGTGTTTTTCAAACAAGATGGCATGTTCAGAATCTCTCAATAGTTACGGCATAACTCATCTGTGTTAAAGGACCCTGGGCACATCAACCAACACCCCTCACTTCAAGAGCAGTTATATCACCTTAACAGTCATGGTTTCCTCCAAATAATGCTAGGAACTGTAAAAAAAGGTAAAGGTAAAGGACCCCTGGACGGTTAAGTCCAGTCAAAGGCGACTATGGGGTTGCAGCGCTCATCTCGCTTTCAGGCCGAGGGAGCCAGCATTTGTCCACCGACAGCTTTCCAGGTCATGTGGCCAGCAACATTCTGGCGCAACAGGACACTGTGATGGAAACCAGAGCACACAGAAATGTCATTTGCTTTCCTGCCGCAGCGCTACCTATTTATCTACTTGCACCGGCGTGCTTTTGAACTGCTAGGTTGGCAGGAGCTGGGACAGAGCAGCGGGAGTTCATCCCGTCACGGGGATTCGAACCGCCAACCCTTCAGATCAGTGAGCCCAAGAGGCTCAGTGGTGTTTAGACCACTGTTAGACTACTTACCACCTCTTCAGCAACCAATCCTTGGATTTCCGGAGCCTTCTTCTACAGAACCAGAAAAGGCAGCAATTATTATATACACACTGGAGTCCCTATAACATACAATGTGATCCAGGATACCCCAATTTCACCTAGGACCACTGCAGCGCCCTCAGCTCAAGAAACCTTTAAGACATGCTCATTCCTGCTCCCAGTGAAAGAAAAGGAAAACACACAGGGAGCAGGTGGTAATTCCTCCTTGAAAGAGGAGGAAATGGGGAACATGCAAGCCCATTTCTGAAAGGTTTGCTTGTGCTAACGTTACAAATGAAGGGCAGCACATTCATGGGTTTGTGGAGCTCAGCATTGGTTTATCTGTTATTTTATCTGCACACCAGTCGAAGAGAAATATTTTTTGATCAAGTGGTTCATACAAATAAATAATTTCCAGGCATGCCTATCCACGATAGAAAGACTACTTGCTCATGAGAAGAGAACTCTGAAACATTGTCATTTGGCTTCACTGAATACAAATTTTCTGCCTCTGAAAAAGTTTGGAACGTACACCTGTGTATAAATGGTATCGGGACAGAAAAGAACTAAAGACAAAACTCTCTTGAAGAACTACAGTGGAAATAGGGCGCCCATTTCCCTTCAAATGATGTTGGACTCAGTAATGTTCATTACTGAGTTATTTGCAGATCACTCTCCTTCCCAGGCTGAGAGGGAAAATGGCGAAAACAGGATATTCAATGGGACGGTGTGATTTTTGCAGCTGCTTTTAAAGTTGCAAAACAATGAAGCACGGGACGGAGCAATGGGGAATTTCTGAAACAACAGTGGGATATTAGCTCCGCCCAAGGCATGATGGAGAACAGCAACAACTGGGAAAAGATAGATATAATATTTTACAAGGACAGGATAATTGCCACACACAGGAAGAACAAGGATATAGTTTGAATGCTTCACCTGCAGGTTTATAAATCATTCGATGTGTTGATACGAATGGAAGTCGTTAACATTGCTATTTTGACTGTAGTGTAATTGAAATTAATAAGATTTTTGGAATGCAGAAATAAAGTAAACCATCAATTCTAGAATGCGGGGGGGGCACCTAAATTATATAATTTGGCATCTGAGTGATTGCTATTAGTAATTGTATTATAATTTTGCATTGTTATAATGAGACTATTATTGGATTGTTGTAACTGAAAACTAATAAAAATTATTATCAAATTATGTCGGACTAAAACTCCCATCGTCCCTGAACATTGGTCATGCTGGCTGATGGAAGTTGGAGTCCAACAACATTTGGAAGGCCACATTCATTCATTTATTCATGTGTTCATTCATTCATTCATTTAAATGACAATTGAAAGGTCATGGAGGGGAAGGGCACAAAAAACTTTTGAGGGGCTAGATATGATCCATAGGAATTACATTTTTTTTATCCACCTCTACCCCAGCCTTCTCTGGCAGGGTTGCCTGGTTAACTTTCATGTCCTTGGTGTTTGCTGGAGTTGTAAGTGCGACATTCTGGGCATTTTCTGTTTCTTTTAGCCAAGAATCCTTAGGCAATCGGTAGATCTCCAGCCAAGCCTCCGAGCTGCCTGCTGTGAGGAAACAGAAGAAAACAGATGAAGCAATGCAGAAGGAGAAGAAAGGTCTCTTAGTCAAGCAGTCTTTCTAGTTTTGCTCCCTAAAAGGCAAATTCATGCTTACTCTTGGCCACTTATACATAGTATGTCGGGAGATACAGATATATAGGCATGTAAGTGGCTCTTAAAGTTTCGAAGCATATGGGAAGGGGGGGCGGGAATCTTACCAAAACACACAAAAAGTCACACACATTCCAAGTATCCATTACCCAATATCTGAAAGCATCCTATTTAGAAACCTCAAACCCTATTGAGAAAGTTTCCATGTCAGTGCCATAGCCTGGATTGTGTCACAAAAACTCTGCAACTAAGTCATGCAATTTGCTGATGCAGTTACTTGCCAAAATTCTGGTCCTTTACCATCCAGATTGATTTATTCTTTTTGTGATAAAGTTCATACATGTAAATACATTCTACAAATATACCCAACAGTGTAAAAAAAAACTATGCTGAGGATCAGAAACCCCTACAGTTTGATAAGGGGTGTTTTCTAAAGCTCTTTGAGGATGCTTCTCCTAATAGTTTTATATTAGCAGCGTCGTATATTCTCGGTGAAAACCAAAGTAAATGGAATCGACCTCTGTAGGGAACAGAAACAACTTCCTCACCATATGCTTGACTGACTTACAGTGCAATCCTATACATGTCTACTCAGAAGTAAGCCCCACTGAGTTTAATGGCACTTACTCCCAGTAAGTGGATACAGGATTGCAGCCTTCAGGAATTAACAAGAAAGGCCCGTTGTATCCATATACCAGAGGTAGGGCCTTATCGGTGGTGACCCCATATCTCTGGAATGTCCTTTCTAGAGAATTCTCTGAAGGCCCTTTCTCTAACTGATCTTCAGTTAGACCTACCAGCTGCCAGTGTGGTAGGACAGAACCACCCCCCAAACAGCAGCATTGTTGCAGCTTGCCTTGAAGGGGCTGAGGGAGGGCAGAACTGAGTTTAAGCATGTGCAGATGTACCAGTGAGAGCCCCAGATTGCTTAGAAACTTAATAATAATAATAATAATAATAATAATAATAATAATAATAAAGCCCTTTCACATTGATTTTATGCAGGCGCCATATGTTTTAATTCAGCAGCAGGGAACCTGTGGCCACCCATAAGTTGTTGGACTTCAACTTCCATTAGCTCCAACCAGTGTGGCCAATAGCCAGAGATGAAAAGTGTTGTAGTCCAAGAACATCTGAAGACCACCGGTCCGTTCCTCATATTTTAATTGATGAGGCTTTTTTATTGAGATGTATTGTGATTATAGGGACGCGGGTGGCACTGTGGGTTAAATAAACCACAGAGCCTAGGACTTGCCAATCAGAAGGTTGCGGTTCGAATCCCTGCGACGGGGTGAGCTCCCGTTGCTCGGTCCCTGCTCCTGCCAACCTAGCAGTTCGAAAGCACCTCAAAGTGCAAGCAGGTAAATAGGTACCGCTCTGACGGGAAGGTAAATGGCATTTCCGTGTGCTGCTCTGGTTCGCCAGAAGCGGCTTAGTCATGCTGGCCACATGACCCGGAAGCTGTACTCCTGCTCCCTCGACCAATAAAGCGAGATGAGCGCCGCAACCCCAGAGTCGGCCACGACTGGACCTAATGGTCCTAATGGACCTAATGGCCCTTTACCTTTACCTATTGTGATTATAATGCCTATTTCTGTAAGCTATCTTCTGAGGACTTGGTCCCCCTTTTTCAAAAGCTATATGTAATGGCTTTAGGGGTTGCTTGTGCGTAAGTTGCCGCCACTCTGGGCTAGGTTGGCTGGTTAAACCATTTCTCGCTGGACAGCCATCCACTCCGTGGCTGTTCAGTCGCTGGCAGAATCCGTCAGTAGGCGTTTCTTAAACCTTTTCCAACATAAAAGTTGTTTGACGCCCAGTCTCCTCCTACTCTCCCTGCACGGAAGTCTTCTGCGCAGGGAGGGCGTGGGTAGCGGAGGACCTGTGCTCTCCCCGCTGGTGTCCAGTGAAGAGTCCCGGAGCCTGCTCTCTGCTTCCCCCATTGGCCCCCCTCTATCCCTGGTGTTGCGCTGATTTTCTTCCCCAACAGGAGACCTGCCTCTCTCCCTGCTTGGCCCCTCTCCAGCATCGCTGTGGAGCCTCACCTCCTCCTCTAGTTCCGATGGCAGTTCCCTGACACTATAAATATGTATTTGAAAAGTTACTTGTCTGTGGAGGGTGTTCTGGATCTTTTATTTGGAAGATTAGACCGAGTGGGTGCAGTATCACAAAACGAACTACCCAAAACACATCATGGTAAAAAGAGAGATTCCAAAGGGAAACCTGAAGGACTTGCTTTAGCAAATATAAAAAGTGCTAAACTCCAGCCTGCAGGTTGCAACTTGTCTGGCTAAGTTTGACAAATGTTGAGACTTGCCTTGCAGCAGAAAGCCTGCATAATCAGCCCCGTGAGAGAGTTCCAGTGCAACACATGTATTTCGCTTACTAATATCTTCCTGCCGAGAAAGAGATTAGAAGATGGTAAATATATATTCTGAAATATATATTTATGGTAAAATATATATTTATGGTAAAATATATATTTTATGATGGTAAATATATATTCTGAAATTAGAGCAGGCTGGGCTTGTGGAACCAGGAATGCCAAGCAGGGAAACCTGATCTGGTAGGTTTGTTGCAAAAGCTCTTTTAGCACACCACCTATCATCAGAAGACTCTGATGAGGAAACCTTGATGTTCTGCCAGGAAAATGCACAATAAAACATACGTGGCTTTATCACATTCATCATTGCCTCCAGAGTTCAATAGACGTAACTCATTTTAACAGTTGGACTTGGCTGCAGATAAGGACTGCACAGTGGGGAAAGCTGTGCCTATTGATTTTCCGCCTGCTGCTGGACGGTTGTTGAACACAGAGGACCTCATCCGGGAAGAAAGCTGGCATCAACAGGAAGATGGACCATCAAAACACTCAGCCCACAAGGGACAGTTCTATGCAGGTAATGCAGAGTATAGGCTGGCTGCAAGAGGCTTGGAAGGATAAGTAGAGTCAGGGCTGACACATCCAGTTTTGCTGCTTGAAGCAAAATGAAAAAGCAGCACCCCACCCTCTCCGCTGCTAGTGGAGAAGCTAGCCAGAGCCAATTTCCAGTGAGATCTCACCAAAATCTGGCGAGATCTCTCACACTCTGCCAGATCTTTCAAAATTTCAGCAAAAACTTGCCAGAAATTGACAGCGGAGGCAATGGGGTGAGACTTTCTGCTGCCCGAAGTGGCTGCTTCATCTTGCCTTTTAGGTGGGCCAGCCCTGAGTATAGCAGATACCGTATTTTTCGCCCTATAGGACGCACTTTTTCCCCTCCAAAAATGAAGGGGAAATGTGTGTGCGTCCTATGGGGCGAATGCAGGCTTTCGCTGAAACCTGGAGAGTGAGAGGGGAGAGCCCCAGCGCCAGCCCCACAAGGTCGTGGGACAGAGGGAGGCGGAACGCCGCCATCCCGCTGTCTCCCGAAGTGGTTTGGAGGCTGACGGCGGGGAGACCCCGCTGCCAGCCCCGCAAGCTCCGGGGACAGTAGGGAGGCGCAGCGCGTCTCCCCGCTGTCCCCAGACCTGGTCTGAAGGCGGGCGGCGGGGAGAAGAGCGCTTCTCCCCGCTGCCTGCCACGCAAGCTCCAGGGACAGCTGGGAGGCGCAGCGCGTCTTCCCGCTGTCCCCGGACCTGTTCTGCAGGCGGGCGGCGGGGAGAAGAGCGCTTCGCCCCGCAAGCTCCGGGGACAGTGGGGAGGCGCAGCGCGTCTCCCCGCTGTCCCCAGACCTGGTCTGAAGGCGGGCGGCGGGGAGAAGAGCGCTTCTCCCCGCTGCCTGCCCCACAAGCTCCGGGGACAGAGGGGAGGCGCAGCGCGTCTCCCCGCTGTCCCGGACCTGGTCTGAAGGCGGGTGGCGGGGAGAAGAGCGCTTCTCCCCGCTGCCTGCCTTGCAAGCTCCGGGGACAGTGGGGAGGCGCAGCGCGTCTCCCCGCTGTCCCCGGACCTGGTCTGAAGGCGGGCGGCGGGGAGAAGAGCGCTTCTCCCCGCTGCCGGCACCACAAGCGCCTGGGGGGGGGAATAAATTTTTTTCCCTTTATTTCCCCCCCAAAAAACTTGATGCGTCCTATGGGCCGGTGCGTCCTATGGGCGAAAAATACGGTATGTAAAACCTTGAAGCAGCACCAGTCAGGACTTTTAGCATGCATGCATAAAGTCAACAATAACTGCTGACATAGTCCAACCAAAATTAAGTCCCATTAATATTTACGGGAGAGAATATGTTAATGGTTCAATTTTATACACACATACTAAGTAGCAAGCAACAACAACAAAAAATCCTTCCAGTAGCACCTTAGAGACCAACTAAGTTTGTTATTGGTATGAGGTTTCGTGTGCATGCACACTTCTTCAAATACACTGAAACAGAAGTTACCAGACCCTTATATATAGTGAGAGGGTGGGGAGGGGTCTTACTCAGAAGGGTGGTGGGAATGGGTGATTGGCTGATAGGCGTGGTAAACCTAATGACGACTATCAAGGACTGCAATTGGTCTTACAGGAAAAAGCAATGGGTGAGTAAAGATGCATAGGACTGAGTCATGCATCTCTTCCACAGGCATCTGTGAGACTTCTTATGGTTTAAGTTTGGCCACTGTCGGTCATTCACATTTAACCTCATTTTACATTCAGACCGAGCCAAAGCATGTTTACTCAGATGGCCTACTCAGTGAAATGGGACTTGTTTCCAAGTAAGCATGCAGAAAGTTGGGGCACTGTTTTAGAAATAAACACCACTGAAAGTATAGGTCTTAATTCCAAGTAAAGCATGTTCGTTATCAGGCTGTATATCAAATGCTATGGGGGGAAAGATGTGTGTGTGTGTGAATAATTATACATATGGGTGGATGGAAGTGCCTTTCTACTTAGAATTGCACCAATATGGGTACCGCACAATGGATTTGGATAACTGGGTTTTCCAAAAGCTGAGATTCAGATAACCAGTAACTATAACAGATAGATATATAGTGGGGACTCACCACTTCATTTATGGCTTTTATAGACAGCAGATTCTCCTTGAAAAAGTAAAAAAGACGAGCAATACCTGGAACACAACAACAGAAGAAACTGCACTAGGATACCTTTTCTTTCATGTTCATTAGCACATCAGGTTTCCTCTTTTCCATTATCCATTAAATGACAAGTGTTATAAATAATCAGTTTTCCCTTCGGAGAGTTCTGAGAGGTGCAAATACTAATTCCTGCTCATCCATGAAGTTTGCTAGTGACCTTGGACCAGCTACTATCTTGTAGCCTAACCTACCTCATAGAGTTGTGATGAGGGTAAAATAGAAGCGGGAGAATCGTGGATGCTGTGCCTTGAGTGCCCTGGAGTAAAGGCGAGATATAACATCTGCATAGCTGAGAAGCCCTGCTCCTTTGAACCCTAGCATTTCATGCTACCAGGCTTGATGCTTACCTGTGACCATCTCTTACCTGTGACCATCAGCAGTCCAGCAAGTCATCAACTGGAGAAGCAATAG
The DNA here is from genome assembly GCF_964270895.1 of Podarcis filfolensis. Taxonomy (NCBI): domain Eukaryota; kingdom Metazoa; phylum Chordata; class Lepidosauria; order Squamata; family Lacertidae; genus Podarcis; species Podarcis filfolensis. The sequence goes on from NC_139616.1 coordinate 16,949,572, forward strand.
CAAAAGGGGGTGGGTTTTATGTAGCAAAGGGATTGCTGTAGTTAAGTGGCAGAGAATCTGCTGTGCATGCAGAAGGTCCCAGGTTCTATCCCTGGCAACAGTTGAGATTAACTTATCTAAGTTAGCCATGGTCATTCATCTCAGTGGGTTTACTCTGAGCAGGACTAACATTGGCTATGATCCAATAGAGATGGTGCTGGTTTGAAACACAATGGAAAGGACAGGTGCTGTCCCAATTCCAACATAGTATGGAACAGGCCTCCTGATGAGATGGTATCTGCAGTTTCATAAGGGAAGAAACATTATTTCAGTTATCCTGGTCCCAAGTTGTATAGCGATTTCTGCACCAAAACCCGCACCCTGAACTTAGCTTAGCAGCTAACTGGCAGCCAGTGCAATTCTTCCAACAGCAGGGGAACATGCTGGTGGTATCCTGTCCCAAGTTCAGCGGCTGTATTTGCACCAGACGAACTTCAAGGACAACCCTACATAGAAAGCACTGCAATGAATTGCAATAATCCAGCTGGGTTACTACAGCATGGAAAACAGTAATTATGCTATCATGGTAAAAGGGAATCCTAGCCACTGAGGTCACCTGAGCCTCCAGTCACAGAAATATATCCAGGAGCACCTCAGGGGAAGTATATCTATAGTAGGCAATTGATCAATTATCCAGGCTGGAATTGGTCAGGCAGTGCACCTCCATCTTGCCAAGATTCAGATTCAATTTGTTGACCCTCCTCCAGCCTACCATCAAGCCCAGGTGCTGGTCCATGGCTTACACAGCTTTCCTAAATGAGATGATACACAAAAAAATAGAGCTGGGCATCATCAGCGTACTCATCACACCTTACTCTCTTATTTGAAAAAGAGAATGGTTGCTAGCGTGGGGGCAGTTTCTTGCAAAATCCGAGTCATGCACCAGTTCTGGCACAGAACTGGCTGAATGTGGGTATCCAAGTAGCAGGACAACTCAGACATATGACTACAGAGCTGCTTCAGTTGCCAAAATTAAGCTGAAAAAGACAATAAACAACATCGTCTCAGGCAGGATTTGTGCTTCTTAGTTGTCATTAAAGCACAGGGAGGTTTTCAGAATTACAACCAGGCAACGAGAAAAGGCATGGGACCACTATGTCATTCCATGCAAGCCACTTTCTTCCTTTAGTTCTCCCTTCTGTAAAATAGAAACAATACAGATCCCTCTCACAGGGTTGATGGGACAAACATAACAGAGGCCTGAGGTCCTCATAAGACAGGTAGGATAGAAAATAGTGCAGAAAAGATAATTAATTTGCAAATGGGTGTTAAATATACTTACCCAGCTCATCCACTGAACCAACGAGATAGGAGCTACTGCCAAAGTTTGAAACCTTGATGGCACAAATCTCAACGTTGGCTGCCTCCCAAGCACATACCTTCTCGCATGTGGGCTTTTCACATGTGGGTATGCTGAAGACAGATAGTCCCATAGAAAAGCCAATGAAGATGAATTCTCCAGCGGCTACCATGCAGTTTGCCCTTCCCTCAACCTGGGAATATGGAAAGTGAAGAAAGCACAATGCCCAGCTCAGCGATTAATCCCACTGCATGCATTAATGCACCGCTGATAAGTATTAGTGTTATTTTCAATGCTGCCATATTAATAACCACACTAGCCATTTTGCACACATGTAAGTAGCCTGTTAAATAACCACCACAGTCTGTGCTTACTGCAGTTCATTTCCCTCTGACCTCACCATCCCACCCACTAACAATCATATGTATATATGCCTACCACCTCAGGAAAACACTTCATACATATGGTGAAGTAGATCCTAGTCCACAAAAGCTTATGCCATAATAACTTTGTTAGCCTTTAAGGTGCCACAAGACTCTTTGTTATATCCTACTGAATTCATTGAGGAGCTGCTGCTAAGTAAGAACTACTCATCCCACAATTTGCCCGGGAATGAGTACCTGGAATTCAGATGAAGGTGGGTACTTTGGGGGCGGAACCTTCGGCTGCCTGGTTTCCTGTAATGGTTGAGGCCCCTCAACAATTTCCCAGGTCCGCTCAAGCAAAAGATTCACCAGTTTATTGATCATCCGGTAAGGCTGAGGCAAAGAATCAAGGTACTCATATGGATCTTTCAAGTATATGTCCTCTTCTTCGTCTTTCTTAATCCAGTCCTTCTCAGTGGGTGAAGGTATGTCCAGGGGCTGCTTCCGGAGGAAGACGGGCATTTTTGTGCCACTTCTATTGTCCCTCTACAAGCAGTTTGGCAGCTTCGAATATTAAGAAAGCCCTGTGGTAAAATATAATCTGATTATTGATCAGGTATTCCCCCCCACTCAAAAGCAGTTCATTATATTTTGAGAAGCAATACCTGCTTCACACCATGGCAACCAAAAGGGAGAGCGAGGACAGCACTACGGTGCTGAGGTCCAGTATTTGGGCTTCCCATAGGCATCAAGTTAGCCACTATGAGAACAAGATGCCTACGGTAACTAAATGGGACTTTGATCTGATCCAGCATAGCTCTACCAGAATAGAATTCAGTGTGACTGTGTTCCTCACTAGATAGCAAATATGCCCCTGACTCCTCAGAAGTAAAGTTCAGGAGAGTCTTGCTTGATAAAACAGATAAAACAGCACTCTCCTACTAGGGATCCTCAGCAGATGTTATTCAAAGGCATGCTGTCTCCAACACTAGACTAATAACTTTATCGTCCAAATGGAAACTCACTGGGTGAAATCCTGGATCAGTTGCTTTTCCTTAGCTTAACTAAAGGGCTCCAGAGAGTGTAGATGGCTCCTCCTCCCAGCTGAATCTGCACAACCACCCTATGAGGTAGATTACACTGGGTGTGCCTGTGTAAGCAGCCCAAGGTCACACAACGAGCTTTATGGGTACGTGAGGGATTTGAACCTGGATCTCCCTGGACCTAGTGTCATAATAAGAATTATTATTATTATTTATTTGTATCCCACGTATCTCACTGAGTTGCCTCAGCCACTCTGGGCAGCTTGCAACATATATGAAAGCAAAATAAAACATTAAACATTAAAAAAAAACTTCCCTATACAGGGATGTATTCTAAAGGTGTTTTACACACACACACACACACACACACACAGAGAGAGAGAGAGAGAGAGAGAGAGAGAGCTTTTTTTTTCCTTAAAAAATGTTTAGGGGTACTCTCATTTTGACACAAGAAAATCCCCATTTTATAGTTCAAATTGGGAAAATTAAATACAGTAAATGGACAAAAGTACAAAGATTCACAAAATGTTTAGGGGTTTGTGCCCCCCCCCCGAAAAAAGTACTGTAATATATAATTTATACTTTTCAGATTTATACATTTTCACTGATTTCAAAACTTGACTTCCTCCCCCAACTTCTGCAGTTCCTTAAATTTATTTTTAACATCTTCTGCATATCCACATTAACTTAATTTGTTCATTTATTCATCTTCTTTAAATATATACACTTATGAAACTGCAGGTTATTGCAATAATCCCGCCAATGTTTTTAATCTCTTTACAATTTATCTGTAAATATTCAATAAACCATTCTAAAGGTTATATAGTTCCTCATCTCCACTCTTACTCTCAAACCAACTGGCCTCATTAAAAAAAAAAGTGCATGTGAGAAAGATAAATGCGTGTGTGTGTGTGTGTGTGTGTGTGTATAGATACACACACACACACACACACACACACGGTGCTGAGCTCCAGAGACATGTTAATGAATCTTATTAATTGATTTCACAATAACAAATCACAACCCCTTACTCCGCTTTCCAAACCCCAGCCCCGCACCTATACACGTGTACACACGCGCGCTCACACACACACACACACCACCCTGCACCTGTTTCCGGAAGTTGACACGTTGCCATAGTAACCCAGACCCGGAAGGAAGGAAGGCCGGCCGTTTTTGAGGGGCGGGGCGATCTACGGGCGGGGAGGCGGGGCTAACTCTGATCACGCCCACTCCCCGAGAGCCAGCTGATCGCACAGGTGGCGCGTTGCGGGAAGTTCCGTGTCGGGGTTCCGAGCTGCTTGGCCGCCGTCCGGCGTGGGGTTTGCCGCCGCCTTTGCAAATGGAAGCGTTTGTGCACTTCACGAACCAGACCCACGGTCGAGATCGGCTCTTTCGGTGAGGGGGGAAGGAAAGAGGCGAGTCGGTGGGCGGGCTGAATGGCAGGTGTCCTCCAAAAGTTTTGTTTTTGTTTTAGCTTTATTTTGTATTTATTGCTAAAGGCACTTTTAAGGCGGTGTTCTGTAAGAGTTGTCGATTTCGCAAGCCTTTCCCACCACACCAAAAACACACAGAGAGAGAAGCAATTGTGCAATCCTATGTACTCGCCGTGCTTTTTTTCTAAAAGTTTAGGGGTACTCATTTGGACTCAAGAAAATCACCATTTTAGAGTTTAGATCGGGGGGAAATAAATACAGTAAATGGACAAAAGTACAAAGATTCACAAAATGTTTAGGGGTATTCGTACCCCCAGGAAAAAATACTGTATGCTCGGTAGTAGCTCCCGTTGATCTCTAGCTAACAGGACCGGTAGTCAGGGATGATGGGAGTTGGAGTCCCAAAACATCTGGAGGGCCGAGTTTGCCTATGCCTGCTCTAAACCATAAGGAGTGCTCAGTTTCCAAAATTGCAGCTTGACGCTTGCGGATAATGCCATGCCTGATGTTCAGGTTTCTAAAATACTGCTCAGGGAAGTAGCAATGTACCCTGAGGAATGCATCCAGGTAATTAAAATGACTCCTGGGAGCACAAATTTGCCAAACCACAGAAGAGGCCGCTCTGATCTTTGCCGCTGCCCATGTAACAGCTCTGTCCAGATTGAGGATTGCGACCAGGGAGAAGAGTCGGTGGAAGAAGATTGGAAGAAATTTAAAGATTATCTACAGAAATATTGTAAAATTAACGAATGTTAGAATGATGTTGGATAGAAATTAAGTGGTTTCCAGCTGTAATGCTTTAAGAGAATATGAAAAAAGGGTTATAAATAGGTAAAAACATAATGGTAAGGATTTGCTGAACCAACAATTTGAGGTGGAATACAAAAAAGGGAGGTATGAGGAGGTCTGGGAAACTGGCTAAAGGAAAATAAGCAATGGAAAATTTGTGTGTTTTTAATTATTTTTATTTTGTATTTTTGTTATTGTTATTTTTTTTCATTTTACTGTAATACTTAAAAAAAATCTTTAAAAATATCTTAAAAAAAACAGATTGAGGATTGCGACAGAAACGGTGGCAGTCGGGTGCCTCTGAAGTACGGTTGATAGTGTGGTGTAGAGAAGGTCCAAGGTTCGATTCCTGACACATATTTTTTTAAAAAAAGATATCTGTACTGCCCTTCATCCAGGGATCACTTGAAGGTTTACGATATAAAAACACAAAAAGACATGCCATAGTAACAAACAAAAACAATATTCCCCCTCCCATTTAAAAGACCATAGGTTGTTTAGTTAGCCAAAGGCCTGGGTAAAGAGGCGTGTTTTTGCCTGGCACCTAAAGATATAGAACGAAGGTGCCATGGGAGCCTCCACAAGTGGAGGGAGCCACCACAGAAAAGGCCCGTTCTCATGTTGCCACCCTCCGGATCTCTTACAGAGGAGGCACACAAAGAAGGGCCTCAAATGATGATCGCAGAGTCCAGGTCAGTTCAAATGGGGCAACTCTGTCCTTAAGGTATTGCTGTCCTGAGCTATTTTAAGACTTTTTGGTCAAAACCAGCACTTCAAATTGGGCCCGGAAACTAATTGGCAACCAGTGCTCTCAGGCCAGGATCGGTGTGATATGCTCAAACCGTTTTGCCCCGGTGAGCAACCACATAGGGCTGGGAATGTCCCCTGCCTGAAACCCTGGAGAGGCTGCTATCAGTCTGAGTAGGCAGTAGATTATTATGGAATCATAGAGTTGGAAGGGAACCCAAGGGTCATCTAGCCCAACCCGCTACAATGCATGGTGCTTTCATTCCATGTCTTTAGGTGCAAGCCAAAAACATTCCTCATTTCCCAGGCATTTGGCAAATTTAACAGTCTATGGTTCACATCTGTCCCTGGGTAGGTTCAAACCACCAACCTTCTGGTTAAGAGCCAGACCCATTGTGCCAACATACTGAGCTCGATGGGTCAGTGGTCTGACTCATAGAACAAACATAAAATACTGCCTTCTACTGAGTGTAACACTGGAGCTAGGAAAACTGAGGTTCAAATCAAGTCTCCACCCCCATCGTTCAGCCCAGACACTGAGGTCCAGCTCCGAGGGCCTTCTGGCAGTTCCCTCCCTGCGAGAAGTGAGGTTACAGGGAACCAGGCAGAGGGCCTTCTCGGTGGTGGCGCCTGCCCTGTTGAAAGCCCTCCCATCAGATGTTAAGGAAATAAACAACTCTCTGACTTTTAGAAGACATCTGAAGGCAGCTCTGTTTAGGGAAGTTTTTAATGTTTGATGTTTTATTGTGTTTTTAATACTCTGTTGGGAACCTCCCAGAGTGACTGAGGAAACCCAGCCAGATGGGTGAGGTAATAATAATAATAATAATAATAATAATATCAACATGAAGCTCACTGGGTGACTTTGGGCCAATCACTAGTTCTCAGCCTAGCCTATCTCATTGGACTTTTGTGAGGATAAAAATTAGGCATGTATTGTCTGAGCTTCAGGAGGCGGAAGTGGCTTATAAAAGAAATTGATTCTAATTATTTTTGAAACTGCGGTGCTCTTGTCAGCAGCAGTTTAATCTGGAGCAATGAACAGCTGATCTCTCGATCTCTCTTCTGTGAAAACCCAATCATGTGAGGACCAGCAAAGCTAGTTATGTTTAGCCTGGAGAAGAGAAGTATTCACATATCTGAAGGGCTGTCGTGCAGAAGATTTGGCAGACTTGTTCTCTGTTGCCCTGTGTGGTGGATGACCCTTGCTCCGAAAAGCGTGGTCAAAATTAAAGGGTTCAGGAACTCAGACCAGACCGAATTTCATCAAATCATGCACAGACTTCACTAAAACAAAACTCTACAAGAGAGGGTGGAGAAGCAAATCTGTTATGATTGCATTTTTATGAGAAGCTTTTTGAACCAACATGGAAACCATTACCAACTATTCTTCAAAATTCACACTCCTTTGATTTTTGCGAGGTTGGTCTCCCGACAGAAAATGTACACACCAATGCATATATCGGGGGAAAGTGTGCATTAAAATACATTCATTGGTGAAAGTAACACATAAGCATGCAATACAGTGGTACCTCAGGTTAAGTACTTAATTTGTTCCGGAGGTCCGTTCTTAACCCGAAACTGTTCTTAACCTGAGGCACCACTTTAGCTAAGGGGGCCTCCTGCTGCCGCCGCACCGCCAGAGCACGATTTCTGTTCTCATCCTGAAGCAAAGTTCTTAACCCGAGGTACTATTTCTGGATTAGCGGAGTCCGTAACCTGAAGCGTATGTAACCCAAGGTACCGCTGTATATTGGAGGGGGAGGGAACCGCTTGCAAAGATGTGTGTCTTGGTTGGAACGGCATACAAAAACAGGGAAAATTCACGTGGAAAAATACTGGTGGATTTTTATGAGGATTAAAAAACAAAAAACAACAGCCACAAATTTCCAGAGAAATGTGGAGGACTCAACCTAAGGCTGGAAAAATGAGAAAGTTAATAGAAGTCAAAAAGGACAGGTTCATCCATCCCTAGTAGTGCTAGACAAACAGGAATACAGCTGATGTGCAAAGCAGCCAGAGGGAGAATGCTGCCTCACTTAGTCATAACTCAGTGACAGGGCAAATTCTTTGCACACAGAAGGTGCCGGATTCAGTCCTTGGGATCCTCAGAAAGTGCTGTAAGATGCTCCTGTCTGAAATTCTGTAGAGCTGGTGCCAGGCAGCCTTTGCCAACCTGATGCCCTCCAGATATTTGGGAGGAAACAAACCACAGTCCCTGGCTTAGCGTCGCACCTCAATCGGGGGTCATGGTTTTGTCTACGGCACATCATTAACCTTGGTTTAGCATGATGTGTGAACTGGGCCAGACTTTAGGAAAGAAATGGGAGTTAGGGAGATGCTTGCTTGCTCCAAGCCAACACATTTCAAGAATACCTGCTCTTACTCTTGGGTGTTTGCTAATAATATATTTTTAATTTATATATTTTGATTCATTTACATACCACTTAATCATTTCTAGGTGCTGGACATAAAAAAACAAACAACCCACAGAAAATGGGTCAATAAAACAATACAAAGTTAGAAGGAAACCAAAGACCACCTTTCAATGCTTGCTGGAACAACAAGCCTATAACCAATAACCGTATGTCTGAGGTTGAGCAAGGAGGCTGGCTGTTTGATCTCAATTGGGAAGGAGTTCAAAGGGCACTGAAAGAATGGCTTCTAAAAGTTATGAGCCATGGGATACCATCAAGGGACTCCACAAAGATCACAATGAATGGGCCATGATATAAGGGACCAGGCTTAATAGATCGTGGACCCATATGAGCAACCAGTGTAAGTTTTTAATCACCAGTGCTGTGTACTGGCGGTAGTCTGTCCTCATCAAACGCAGCATTTTGCACTAGCTGGAATTTCCGGATCAGCCACAATGGTTGCCCCACACACAGCATGTTGCAGTAATGGATTCTTGATTATAGTGTGCGTCTCCTTGTGTGCATGTTCACATTGCTTGAGTTGCCTCCTAAACCAGGAAACATAATTGTGTGCGTAAGGATATTTTGTGAGCAGTCGCCCCGAGGAAAAGGACAGTTCCCCTTTGATGCTTCTGCCTTAATTTAATTGTGGGAGAGACAGTCCTGTCCCTCTGCTTTTGCCTGTGATGTGAATTGGGTTCTCCGTGTTTTTCCTCCCCATTCCAGAGCAACTCAGTATGCATGCATGCTGCTTAGCTATATGTTAGAGCATAAGACCAGCCGAGAGGAAGTGATAATGAAGCTCAAAAACCTGGAGGCGAGCATGCGCTCCGGCCGCAAGTGTAAGTATGTTTTCTTATAAGGAAATACCAAAAGAGAGAGAGGCACGTCTTTTGTAGGCATAATCTGGGGATGGGGAGCAGAAAAAAGGACCAGTTGCAAATGCACAAAAGCAATATATAATTGAAACAGATCACAAATGATGATGAAAGTAGTAGAGCTTGTGTTGCTGCACTTGAGCTAGTTTGGAGTCCTGTTAATTGAAATGAGAAGAGCACATGCTTATAATTCTTCATCAGATCTATCAAAAATGGTCTGTTGTAGGGGTGGGGGACCTTTGAAAGCCCAAGGTCCACATTCCCTTCTGGGCAACTTTATGGGGGCCACATGGCAGTGGTGGGTGGGGCTAGAGGCAAAATGTATGTAAATGTATGTATGTAAATGTTATCTTTGTACCATAAGCTAGTTGGTACACACCCACACAACCCCACTCCAGCCAGCCAAGCACAAGGCATTATCAGAGTTCAAGGACACGTTCCAGACAGGCAACAACAACCAAGGGGGGTGCAAAGCAGGACCAGTGAGGGGTATGGTCTGGGGACAGTATCAAAGGCTAAATAGAAAATTTTGGAGGACTGCATTCAGCCAATGGGCCTGAGATCAAACACAACAAAGGTTTTTGCAAGGTTTTTTAAATTAAGTAATCTGCATTAATTATATGTGTGATTTCATTGATGTAGACATGAATGGACATAGTGACTCAGGCTGCATTTCATCCACCCTTATACCTGGAAATGCTCCATTTGAGGAGGACATGCTTGCAAATAAAATCCTATACATCCTCCTTTGCTTTTGCACAGTTTCAGCATGTCACCTTAATTGGCTTTTAATAAATAAATTGCTCAACATGTAAGTAAGCAGTGTACACTGGGGGGGGGGGGGAGCCAAGTGGTTGAAATAGTTTTAAAACCCAAGACTGATTCCCAAGGGCAGATCTTGCCTGTTAGCTTCCTTCTAAAACTGTGTGGGAAAGGGGGATGCTGTGCTCGCCATGAAAATGTGCCCTGTTCCAGAGATCTGAGCCCAATTCTTCCTGTATAAGTCTTATCTCCTCCAATATCCAGCGTTATCTGGTGGGCTGTTGGTACCCAGTGTGAGGTATATTGATGGATCTTGGATTAAGTTCCTATACCAGAAGCATCCATGTCTGTTGACTGGGTGATGAGGTTTGAGGGTTTTGTTGTTGTTTTCAATCAAACAGTGTATAACTTTTATGAAATAGGAAAACAAAAAATGAAAGCTGCTTTATCATTTGCTTGTTGTTGACAAGTCCACTTACCGTACCTTTAACGGTCAGGCGGCTTTTCGGCCTAGCCTCATCCCCACAATCTGGTAGTGACGGCTTGGTGGGGAGTGCCCAGCCAGCAAGTGTGGTCTCCTGGAGGATAAATTGAGGCCTGCCCAGCCTCTTCACCTCGTTCTCCTTGGCGGAATACTTTTTGTGCAAAAGGTTTGCAAGTCTACCCATCTCATCACCTTTTGTATTGCTGAAGCCATGTAGTAAATCTGTTTTGTTTTTAAGTACTCTTCTGCTCTGGTTCGCCAGAAGTGGCTTAGTCATGCTGGCCACATGACCCGGAAGCTGTACGCCGGCTCCTTCGGCCAATAAAGCGAGATGAGTGCCAGAACCCCAGAGTCGGCCACGACTGGACCTGATGGTCAGGGGTCCCTTTACCTTTACTTTACTCTTCTAAAGACCCTAACTTGCATTATGTGTTGCTGTTATATATTGTTTGCTTGCCTGCAACCATATCCAAGAAGCTGATATTTAGAAGACCGTAGGACCCTGTCCATCCAGCCAAATGATGGAGTGTAATTGGGATAATAAATGCGATTAACTCCAGCCAGTTCCAGGTGGGATTTTGTGGGTGGGGTTCACTCACAAACCAGCAAATTCAAGATGTGCAGTTAAAGTGGATTTGGCACTCTTGTGCAAGCAGCTGGCTTCGTGTGCGTGTGTTTTTGTAAGCACTTTCCTTACACATATGTACATTCACACAAACACACACACACACACAAGATACATATATTTGTGGTAAGGAAAGTAATGGGAAAATCCCCTGAAAAGTGGGGGGGGGGGAGAGATAATTGCTTTACATTATGTTGTACAGTCACCCCCACAAAAACATCAGAATGTATGCTCAGTGAACGGTGGCTGTCGTATAATCTCCTGTGCAAACTTTGAGCAAGCAAATTGGGATGAAAGCTCAGTAAACAGGCTGTCTGGAAACAAGGCCCTTCTAACAATTGTGGGTTCTCTTGCAGTGTTCAGGCTTGGTAACATGCTGCATGCCTTCGTTTCGGCCAGACACGCCTCCCAGTTGCCAGATTTGGTTCCCCGCTGCTGCCTGACTGCCTCCAACCTCAACCGTGTCCTGTACTTCATGTGCGACACTGTCTTGTGGGTGAAGAGCGTGGGACTCATCTCGCATATCAACAAGAAGAAGTGGCGCAGCCGGGCGACCAAATACTACTACTATTCCCTGCTGATAAACCTGGTCAACGACTTGTACGAGCTCTGCTGGCGCATGGAGCAGGCCGCACGGAAAGATAAGCTTCAAGGGGACTCATCTCGGCTCCAGAACTTAACTTCTCTGGCAACTAGTGGCCTGCAGCCATTTCTCCTCCTCCTCTACATCACACTGAAGAAACATCCTCCTTTGCTTCTGGACACGGTGAAGAACCTTTGCGATCTCTCTAGTCCATTGGACGTGCTGGGAATCTACAAAACCAATCCCGGAATCATTGGGCTCTGTGGCCTTATCTCCTCCTTGGTGGGGATCCTCACCATCGCCGTCCCACAATTGAGACTGAAGCATTGACTTTTGACACTTCCCTGATGGCTTCCATTTTGCAGAGCAGTCCTTTGGATATCAAGCCCAATTGGGTGGGCTTCCTCTGTCCTTGTCAGCAGACTTGTTCTCTGCCACTGCCTTCGTTTCCACCTCTTTCCTCATATGATTTTGCTGCCCTTCAATGGGAGAAGGCATCAATCAGTGATGGCATAAGAAAGTGTGTGCCGGATTTATGTACAAGCTAAACAAGCTATAGCTTAGGGCCCCACTCTCTTGGGGGCCCCAAAAAAATTTAAAGGAAAAAAAAAACACTGGGTGTACTTTGATAAAATACATACTTTGTTATGTGCAAATGGCTTTAGATACCTATTAGGTCCATAAATTAACATATAGCATCTATTCGGCACAAAAAACAGCGACAATTTGTTGTTGACAAAGGACAGCTGGACATATAAAAGGCCCCATTACCTTCAGTAGCTTAGGGCCTCATCAAACCTAAATCCAGCTCTAGGAAAGACTGAAGGAAATGACTTCGCAACTATGTAACAAAGAATGTGAAATTGTACAGTCAAGATTTGGGTCTGAATGTAGAAAAAAATGGCCCGTGGCCCTCAAGAGACTTTGGCTGAGGGCAGTCAGCGGGTTATGTCCAATGTAGCACTAAACAGATATTCTGATCTCCCCCTCTCCTCCCCTGCTCACCCTTGAAACCTATTCTGGGGGCTTTCCCTAACCTTCCAGAGCAGATTTGGGAATGGTGGGGGGGGGGGTGTAGAATCCTCTAGCCCTAATCCTTACACTGAAGTCTTGTTGAATACCACCCAGTTTATCTTTCGCTGGAGAACTGAAGTTGGTTTGGAATCATAGAATCACAGAATTGTAGAGTTGGAAGGGACCATGAGGGTCATCAAGTCCAACCCCCTACAATGCAGGATTCTTTCGCCCTAGAACCCATGACCCTGAGATTAAGAGTCTTGTGCTCTGCCAACTGAGCTATCAGAGGGGTCACATCTCAGGCTATGGGCGCTTTCACATCTGATCTAGTTTTGCAAGTTTTTTTGTTTTGTTTTTTAATCGCTTCAAAAACTTGCCAAGCTGTTTGACTAGAGGTTATAGTGGGAAAGCAAAGCCTTGTAAAAAAAACCCAACAACAACAAGACTGTTGTGTGTGCAACTTCATTTTATCCAAATGCTGCTTCCAGTCAAACAGAGTATATAAAAGTGCAAAACCTAGTTCACCTTTTGTATAATGACATGAGTATGCATACTATGAGGAAACCATTTGACTCTTTGGAGAGTGAGGAACTTCTCCCCACACCCAAAAGATGTGAAGGCATGGGGGGGGGAGACAGAAAAATGTGGGGTGGGAAACAGTGTGGCTGCTGACTTTGATAGGGACTCTTAAAAAGGTAAAGGGACCCCTTACTGTTAGGTCCAGTCACAGACGACTCTGGGGTTGTGGCGCTCATCTCGCTTTACTGGCTGAGGGAGCCGGTGTACAGCTTCCGGGTCATGTGGCCAGCATGACTAAACCGCTTCTGGCGCACCGAAATGCCATTTACCTTCCCACCAGAGCAGTACCTATTTATCTACTTGCACTTCGGTTGGCAGGAGCAGGGACCGAGCAACAGGAGCTCACCCCGTCGCAGGGATTCGAACCGCCGACCTTCTGATCGGCAAGGTCTAGGCTCTGTGGTTTAACCCACAACGCCACCCGCGTCCCTTTATGGACTCTATGACTGCCCAAATACAGTCGTACCTTGGAAGTTGAACGGAATCAATTCCAGAAGTCCATTTAACTTCCAAAACATTTGGAAACCAAAGCTCAGCTTCCAATTGGCTGCAGGAATCTCCTGCAGCCAATCAGAAGCCACGGAAGCCCCTTCGGACATTTGGTTTCCAAAAATAGTTCGCAAACCAGAACAGTCACTTCCAGGTTTGCAGCATTTGGGAGCCAAACCTTTCAAGAACTAAGTTGTTCGAAAACCAAGGTACAACTGTATGCAATTGCAGGTATCCAGAAATTCTGTGCATGTTCTTTAAAGGGCTACCTCCTGGCCCATATTTATCCTGGCCAGTCTGCAGATTCTCCCTCCCAGCCTCCTAACATATAGGGATGCCAGGCCTAGCACAGAATATGCCTTACTTTCTCAGATAGCACTGCCTTTCTTGTTGCTTATGGTAGTGGGAAAATCCCTTTTTCCAAATGTCACTGGGTGAATGATTTATTTGTGTTTCCCTATCCCCTTGGGGTGGGCATGTGGGGGTGCAGTATATGCACACAGATGCATCTGAGTTAAGACGCAACTTTTTTTTTTAAAGAAATATTTATTAAGATTTTACAAAAAACAGATATACAAAAACACATAATAAAAAAACAAGAAAAAAATAAGAGTAAACACACACAAAAAAGATACAAAAAATTAAAAACAATTCTTGTTCATAATTTAAAACTCATTTGCTTGTTTCTTTGACTTCCTCACACCTCCCCTTCTTGTATTCCCATTTAAATAATCAAATCAGCAAATCCTTACCCTCTTTCATTCATCTTATCTCTATAACTTGACATTTTATAACTCAGTATTTTCATCCATTATCAATTCATTTTTGCATATTCTTATTAACTTTGTTACTAATACCACTTATTTCCATTCCAACACCATTTTAGTTATTTTTTTTTACCTATTTATACCCTTCTTCCATATTCTTAAAGCATTACAGCTGGAAACCACTTAATTTCTATCCAACATCATTCTAACATTCATTAATTTTGCAATATTTCTGTAGATAGTCTTTAAATTTCTTCCAATCTTCTTCCACCGCCTCTTCTCCCTGGTCCCGGATTCTGCCGAGTTAAGACGCCACTTGCTTTACAACAAAAGAAGGGTGTTGCCTTGCAACAAAAGGAAACCATAGGTCAGCTGTAGTTGGAGACAGGCCCGAGGAACGAGCTGGGTGGCTTGAGAGGGGAGAACATTGTGCAATGTTGCCAGCAATTTTGTAAGGTTCTGAGCAAGCAATCTTAGTGTTATCAGAGCTTCGTGGTTCTCCCCCCCCCCCCCCACACACATAAACTTCCAGGCGGCAGTAGGTTTTGGTTTGGTTTTGAAAATTAAGGGTGTAATAGGATACATTAAGGGGACGTGGGTGGCACTGTGGGTTAAACCACATAGCCTAGGACTTGCCGATCAGAAGGTCGGCGGTTCGAATCCCCGCAACGGGGTGAGCTCCTGTTGCTCGGTCCCTGCTCCTGCCAACCTAGCAGTTCGAAAGCACGTCAAAGTGCAAGTAGATAAATAGGTACCACTCTGGCGGGAAGGTAAGCAGCGTTTCCGTGCGCTGTTCTGGTTCGCCAGAAGCAGCTTAGTCATGCTGGCCACATGACCCAGAAGTTGTACGCCGGTTCCCTCGGCCAATAAAGCAAGATGAGCACCGCAACCCCAGAGTCGGCCACGACTGGACCTAATGGTCAGGGGTCCCTTTACCTAGGATACATTAAGAGCCCAGCTCGTTTGGTGTAGAGGATGCAAGTTGACTTTGGAATTCCATTTCCAATGCAAGCATGCAGGTTTCTGAGTTTTAGCAAGTCATTAATTCCCTCCCCCCAACCCCCCCTACTTTGCAGAGTTGTTGTGAAGCAATCCAGTGTAAAGCTTCTTAGAAGGACAGGCAAATGAAATAAGCAAACAAGAGTCTAGGTTGTCTTGTCTCAGAAGGCGGTGGACCTTTCGTTGTAAGATTTTAAATAGACGTTGTATGGTCCTCTATCAGGGATGCTTTAGCTGTTCTTCCTGCGTGAGCCTTGGGGTCCTTTCCAACCCAATGATTCTAGTTTTCCTGCTTCTTACTCTCTTAACATTTTGTAACTTCCCTTTTGCACAGGATGCTTTTGACTACACCTTCAAGCCCAACAGACATAAACTCATGACATAAAAATGCATCATCATCTTTGTGTTCAACAGAATTCTGATGAAAGCAATGAGATGTATTTCTGTCTCACGAGATTAGGGCTGTTGGGCAATGCTAGCAGGTGCCGTCAGAATCGCCCTCCAAAAGAAGATACTGTATTTAAAAGGCTCATTTTTAAGACACTAAAATCTGGGAGTAGACTATTGGGAGCTCACACATTAGGATTTCTAAAAGCTATGAAATTAAGCCATATTTGTGACTTGGGACAGGGTGGAATCCCTTTCTTGGTGCCTTTTAATCTTGCATATTGGGAATTTTTTAACAGTGTTTATATTATAAAGTATTTTAACTTATGCTAACATTTTGAATATGTTGTAAGTTGCTTTGTGACCTTTTTCTGCAATGAGCAACTAACAAGTTTAATAACATGAATTTTAAGAGCACCCAGCACCTTGAATATCACACTATCTGGAATAAAAGCTGCTATACTGTACTTCCATTTTTTTCTAGAAAAAAAAGAAAAGCAATTGCAAACTTCTGAGTTTGAATTTTAGTCTTGTGTTTGGTTTGCACATGGTAGGTGAAAAAAGTCACTGATAGAGAAATTGGTGTTTGTTCCCTTCTGAAAGGGGAAACCAAGAATGGAACCTTGCAATGTGCACTTCACTGTTCAGCTATAAAACTTCACCCAGCTGCTGGCTTTGCAGCCTAACCAGACCTTAAGAGGAATGAATTCCTGTGGAATCTCTCAAGAACAATCCGATTCAGCAAGACGTCTGTCAGCCTCCAGATTATCGCATCAAAAAGCAGATCCCTTGCTGCTTCCAATTTTTTATTGCCTCTTGTAAAACCATCTTAGAGGACATTTCAGCCTTCTTTCAGCTTTGCAACATACATTCAAAGGTGGTTGGAACTGAATAATGTAGGTCCGCCTTTCTCAACCTTGAGTTCCCAGATCTTGTTGGACTACAACTCCCATCATCCCTCACCACTGGCCCTGCTAGCTACAGGTGATGGGAGTTGTAGTCCAACAAGATCTGGGGACCCAAGGTTGTGTAAGGCTACTTTAGGTGGTAAAACGTGGTTTAAGCACCAGCTCACCCCTATGAATTCAGGCCTTGGAACAGGGATGGAGAACCTGTGGTCTTCCAGATGTTCTTGAACTACAACTTCCATCACTGCTGACCAATGACCATGTTTGCTGGGTCTGATGGGAGTTGGAGTCCAGCAACATCTGGAGGGGCCACAGGTTCCCCATCCTAACTGTTCTGCAGCTTCATTGATAAACCGTGATGTGGCACCTAGCAGCGCTCCTGTAAAATTCCTCTTGAATTTTAAAGCCTATTCTTCAGCTGTTTATATTCCACTATTTGAGTTTAGCAGGTCTCACTGCATCCATCTCGCAGACCTAATTGCAGGCAAGAATGTGTAGGACAGCAGTGTTGTACAATAAGATGAGTCAGTCAAGTGTTCTGCTCTTGTCTCAAACAGAACAAGAGAACGGTATAACAGCCAGTGTTTGCATGTTGGATGGGAAAAAAGCAGCACATCATTCATTTGAATAGTTCCCTTCACATGAAAGGGCCATGGCTCAGTGGAAGAGCGTCTGCCTTGCATGCAGAAGGTTGCAGGTTCAATCCCCAGTACCTCCAGGTAAAGGTAAAGAGACCCCTGACCATTAGGTCCAGTCGTGACCGACTCTGGGGTTTCGGCGCTCATCTCGCTTTATTGGCCGAGGGAGCCAGCGTACAGCTTCCAGGTCATGTGGCCAGCATGACTAAGCCACTTCTGGAGAACCTTCCTGCCGGAGCAGTACCTATTTGTCTACTTGCACTTTGATGTGCTTTCGAACTGCCAGGTTGGCAGGAGTAGGGACCAAGCAATGGGAGCTCACCTTGTCGCGGGGATTCGAACCACCAACCTTCTGATCGGCAAGTCCTAGGCTCTGTGGTTTAACCCACAGTGCCACCCACATCCCTATCTCTAGGTAGGGTTGGGATAAAACTCCCTGGCTGAGACCTGCAGCTTCTTCTGGTGTTCCTGTAAACTTAGCTGGTGAGCACTGGCAGAATTGTAGGCAAGGAGAGACAGACAGTGAAGAGGTAATTCCCATCTGCTTGGCATGAAATTTATTCCAGGTCCAAATGTCTCCCTGAGGAAGAACTTGTTCTGAACCACGTTGAGCCCAGAATAAATTTTGTTTTCAGCCCCTAGTTTATTTTATTCATTTGCCTGCCATTTGTACTTTCCCGGTTTTGCGGCTGGTTGTCTGACAGGATTGTGGCCAAAAGGGAGAAACGAGAGAGAGGTGACAGCTTGCCCTGGTGAACTCTGAAATGCAGAACATCTTCAGGGGAAAAGATTAAGGGTACAACCCCTCCCCACACTCCAAAAGATGAAGAAGCAGCCCATGGAGGGCTGAGAATGCTCAGTGGCCATACGATACTGACCAACGGTTCAATGGCAATGGAATAACAAGAGGGAGGAAGAATGGCGTATCCTGGAAATGGGCAGGGCTGGCAGAAATGCTGAACAGGAGCCCTCAACCCTGCACTTGACACTTCCTTAATGGCAGTCCTGAAGATACAATCACCCACAACGCTTTGATCTTATGGTAGCTATTTTAAATCAGAAATAGCCAGTGCGCTTTCTTTATTTCTTTAAAGAAATGTTTAGGGGTACTCTCATTTTGACTCAAGAAAATCACCATTTTATAGTTCAAATCGGAGGGAATAAATACAGTGGTACCTTGGTTTGCAGCCATTTTGGATTACAACCACATCAAACCCTGAAGTGTGTGTCCCTTTTTTCGGATTACAACCTATTTTTTGGATTGCAACCCATTTTTATTTTTTGGGGGGGAGGCCCCATTGGCGAAAGTGTGCCTTGGGTTACAACCTGTTTTGGTTTACAACCAGACCTCCGGAACAGATTACGGTTGTAAACCAAGGTGCTATGTACTGAGCTGAATAGGATCCAAACTGCAGCAGTCTGATTGGTCCTAGAACAATAGGATTCAGAATGCAGCAGTCTGATTGGTCCTAGAGCAATGCAGCAGTATGATTGGTTGGCAGGGACCACCCAATCATGCTCCAGATAGAAGTGAATCCACAACTTGATTGGCTTACAGTAGAATTCCGGAATTAGCCAATCATGTGCAGCCCATTCTGTAAATAATGTATATAAAGCAGATACTTTGAGGGGACTTTCATTCATTCATTCCTCCTCACCACTATGAGCTGAATAAAGAGCATGAAATCACTTGCAACTCTGAGTATATTTCACAAGGTATCGCTGTACAGAGAATGGACAAAAGTACAAAGATTCACACAATGTTTAAGGGTATGCGTACCCTTGAGTCTTTTCCCACCCCCTAAAAAAAGCACTGGAAATAGCTATCCTGTGTGGGTCTATGGGTGGGAGTGTGAAAGTGTAACAAGGTGGCGAATAGGTGCTACAGTGGTACCTCGGGTTAAGTACTTAATTCGTTCCGGAGGTCCGTTCTTAACCTGAAACTGTTCTTAACCTGAAACACCACTTTAGCTAACGGGGCCTCCTGCTGCTGCTGTGCTGCCGGAGCACGATTTCTATTCTCATCCTGAAGCAAAGTTCTTAACCTGAAGCACTATTTCTGGGTTAGTGGAGTCTGTAACCTGAAGCGTATGCAACCCGAGGTACCACTGTACTTGCTTCACCCGCAAGTCCAACTGCAAAGCCAGGAGTTAGGGCTGCTGTGCATTTTCTTTCTCTGCATGTGTTTCATTGGGCTGAAAACCAAGTGGTCTGATTTAACCCCATTTCAGTCTAGGACAAGGAGCACTTGTGCTGTGGAATGGTGGCTGGTCTCTCTCTCTCTCTCTCAAGTCATCTATGCCAAGCAGAGTGCCAAGTGCCCAGCCCGCTGTTGGGGAGCAACTGCTGCACTTTGGACTTCTGTCTGCGGAGAGGAATGATTAATTCCCAGACCTAAGGAAATAATTTCCACTTGGTTGCAGCAGCTTTGCTTCTTCACCTATATTTGTGACAACAATGGATTTGAGGAAGGAGGAGGAGGAGAAAGCCATGCAGAGACACGGGCTGGTTTGAAGGGCCAGTTGACGCTGGAAATAAAGTCTAGGCCCTGTTGCCAAAATGCCTGGTCTGAAACCACTGGTGGTGATTTAGGGTCCCATCTGCACTATGCATTTAAAGCAATATCATACCACTTGAAACAGTTTTGGCTTCCCTGCAAAAAATTGGGGACTGTAGTTTGTTATGGATTCTGGAGAACTGGTAAGATACCCCTATTCTCTCAGAACTACCATTTGCAGTGTGATTTAACAATCCATTTTCCCAGGAAACTCTGGGAACTGGAGCTATAGGAGGGCAGTAGGGGGGTCTTCCTACCAGTTCTCAGAACCTGGAGCAAACTACATTCCCCAGGATTTTGAGGGGGAGGAAGCCATGGCTGTTTAAAGTGGTATACAAATAGAAACACTGGCTAGAGCATGTGCTTCTGAAGACAGCTTTGTTTAGGGAAGTTTTTAGCATCTGATGTTTTATTGTATTTTTAATATTTTGTTGGAAGCCGCTCAGAGTTGCTGGGAAAACCCAGCCAGATGGGCAGGGAATAAATTATTATTATTATTATTATTATTATTATTATTATTATTATTATTATTATTATTTTCTCCAGTGCCTATACTATAGAGACATTCATATTAGCCTCATCTCCCAACTACTCCATAAGTACCCAGGGCACACAGGATGTCATCCCATCATCCCTAGCTAACAGGACCAGTGGTCAGGGATCATGGAAATTGTAGTCCCAAAACATCTGGAGGGCCGAGTTTGCCTATGCTTGGTTTGGACGAATCCCCAGCAGGGCTGGCAGCACAACAGCAAGAGGAGGGCTCAGATCCGCCGCCTGAAGCAAATGGCTTCACCTTGCCTTATGCACGGACCACCCCTGTGCCCAACAGCAACAATATAATTCAGCTCTTACTACTCCTACGTATATTCATAATCACACTGTCAGCCGTTGATATATTACAAGGCACAATTAGAATGCAATTTGAGCTTCAGGTGCTTATGGAATGTAACCAAAAATGTACACATTAACTTGAGCACTTTTTAAGCAAGGAAGCCAGAGACAGAAAGATATCCCAGAAGGGGAACTGGCAGTGCATCCCCTGAAAGCACCTGAAATTTTTTTTAAGAGCCAGTGTGGTGTAGTAGTTAAGAGCAACAGACTCGTAATCTGGTGAACCGGGTTCGCTTCCCCGCTCCTCCACATGCAGCTGCTGGGTGACCTTGGGCCAGTCACACTTCTCTGAAGTCTCTCAGCCCCACTCACCTCACAGAGTGTTTGTTGTGGGGGAGGAAGGGAAAGGAGAATATTAGCCGCTTTGAGACTCCTTAAAGGGAGTGAAAGGCGGGATATCAAATCCAAACTCTTCTTCTTCTTTCTGAAGATCTGGAGACTCTGACCCAAGGGGATATAATTTCTCCCTTTGGATGTGTGATTTGCCTCTTGCAGATTTGGCCATTTGAAGATCACAGTTGGGCAATGTTTTGGGCATCCGCCTGAGTTTTACAGAATCCAAGGAAGCTCTTTTGCCCAATTTCCACAGCAGCTTGGCAAGACCCCTGACCCTATTAGCTGGAAGGTGGGGCTTACTTGCGTTACTGTCTGGGGCAAGACTTGTCTCTGCCAGAGTTGAGACAGCACTGCTGCACGTTCTCCACTTCTGGCACCTTGCTAAAGGCGGTTTGACTTGTGAAGCCGGTGAGTAACGTTCTAATATAGTTATTGCAAAAAGACTCCTATATAGTGAAGATGCCGATATATGTGACTTCTGGAGACTCTTTCCTGGAGCAATGTAGATTAAGGCTGCAATCTTTTCAGGCTCCCCAGAGGCATCTGGTGGTCCACTATGAAAACAGTATACTGGACCATATGTGGCTGTGGTCTGATCCAGCAGAATCGTCTTACTTTCTTATGCTCAGATGCATCTTTTTATTTAGATATTCCACTAAAATAAAAAAAAAGATGTTTGAGAACTTAGCCTGTCACAAATTCAGCACTGAGTGGTTAAAAAAAGAAAAGAAAGGTAAAATGTTGATTGTATCAAAATTCAGGAAGGAAGCAAAAATTGTGAGCAGGAATGGGTGAGAATTTTTTATTCACTTTGCATTGCATTTCACTTACTGAAATAACATGCAAAATGAAACACAGCTTTCCTTCGGCGTTCTCACTGCTCTGTATTTTGCAGTGCAAGTAATGGTTGCAAAAAAATACATCTATTAAGGTAGAATTAAAATGTATGTATTTTGTAATTGTTGTTATATATTGGAAATAAATAAAGCTATATATATTTATTTTAAAAAAGAAAGAAATGAACAAACCTGTCCCCCCCCCCCCAAGGGCTGCTTTTGATTCTATTAACAGGGAATAACTGCGGCTTTAAATTTCTTAATGCAAATGTAATGTGCATTTGAGAACATGAGAAAAAAATAAACTCTGTTTCCCACATTGCTTGAGGGATAATTGCACATTTATTGTATGTGTAATTATATGTAAAAATCCCCAAGACAGCTGTTTTCCTCATTGATTCCTGGCACCCAAAGCCGCTTTTCCTGTGTCAGGGTTGAAGTTCCAGGATTGTACAAGCTTAGACTCTTCTGAGGGCTTCCTAAGAAACCACACAGGAAGAATCTCTTGCCTTTGCGCTGCAGATTAATTTGTTCTTTGCACTTTAGTTTACAGGCTAATGCAATGATGGCAGCCAAAAGCAAGCAGCTAATGCAGAACGGAACCCCTAAGGTAAGTGCGTGGGCGGAAATCAAGACGGAGAAACTTGTTCCCTAAAGTATGAGGATTTATGACGGCTCAGTGCATTTTGAAACACAGGCTCCTTCAGAAGCAACCTTGAACTTTTCAAGTCTGCAGAATGATTGAAGCAGCTTGCACAAATGTTCCTGCTGGCCTGACAAAGCTCCAGTCACTTGTGGGACAATTGTTGTTCCTAAACTGCCCTCAGACGCAGGTGGCACTGTGGGTTAAACCACAGAGCCTAGGACTTGCCGATCAGAAGGTCGGCGGTTTGAAACCCAGCGATGGGGTGAGCTCCCGTTGCTCGGTTCCTGCTCCTGCCAACCTAGCAGTTTGAAAGCATGTAAAAGTGCAAGTAGATAAATAGGTACCGCTCTGGCGGGAAGGTAAACGGCATTTCCATGCGCTGCTCTGGTTTGCCAGAAGCGGCTTAGTCCTGCTGGCCACATGAGCCAGAAGCTGTAAGCCAGCTCCCTCGGCCAATAAAGCGAGATGAGTGCCACAACCCCAGAGTCGGCCACGACTGGAGCTAATGGGGTCCCTTTACCTTTACCTTTTAAACTGCCCTCAACCTTCTACATTCATTTATTCATTGTGTTTACTGTATTGGCCCAAATATAAGCCGCACCCGAATATAAGCCACAAATTAAGGGAGGGGGAGAGAGAAAAAAATAATAATACCCAAATAGAAGCCACTTTATTCCTTGCTGCTCCTGGCTGCATACTTGGGGTGGGGGGAGCCACGCTGTGTTGCCGGCGGCCTTTCCCCTTCCTCGCTCTCTCCCTTCCCGGCCTTGGGGGAAAGGATGGGAGACTACATGCGGGGCGGGCGCCGCTTTGCTGAGCTCCTGGCACTGTTTGCCCAGCGCTCCTGGATGCATACATCAAGGTCGCAAATATAAGCCGCACTTTAACTTTTCACGGTTGGAATTTGGGGAGGAATGAGGCTTATATTCAGGTCAATACTGTATTTACTGCCTTTTCTCCAATGAACTCAAGGCAGCATATATGACTGCTTCACAACAACCCTGTGAGGTAGGCCAGGATGAGTGTTTGAGGAATTGAACCTGGAAGCCTTCCCAGTCTTAGTCCCTTACCTTCCTTCCCCAACAGGGAAATGATAGTGCATTGCAGAGGGTCTTGCACCTACCGGTGGTCAATTCAGCATGCAGCAACCTCCAGAAGGCATATTCCGTCACCAAAGAAGTTCATCCCCTGATGGCGTCCGTGTGTGGGGCTTATGAGCGAGGCCTCCAGAATGCCGGCTCCATAGCTGCATCGAGCGTGAAGCCTGTGATAAAGAAGCTGGAACCTCAACGTAAGTCAAAAGTGGGGGATCTCTGGCCTGGGGGGGGGGCAAATGTGGCTCTCCAGGCATCTCTATCTGGCCCCCGGAACTCTCCCTCAGCCACACCCACAGCTTTGCACCCTGACGCTTCTTGCCTGGCTGTAATTTGGCCTTGAACCTTTCTAACACCTCTTGCTTGGTTGGGTAGAGGATGGAGAGGAGTGTATGGTTGGGTGTAGAAACTAGCCCTACTGTACAAAGGGGGAAGGGACGTGGGTGGCGCTGTGGGTTAAACCACAGAGCCTAGGACTTGCTGATCAGAAGGTCAGTGGTTCGAATCCCCACGATGGGGTGAGCTCCCGTTGCTCGGTCCCTGCTCCTGCCAACCTAGCAGTTCGAAAGCACGTCAAAGTGCAAGTAGATAAATAGGTACCGCTCTGGCAGGAAGGTAAACGGCGTTTCCGTGCGCTGCTCTGGTTCGCCAGAAGCGGCTTAGTCATGCTGGCCACATGACCTGGAAGTTGTACGCCGGCTCCCTCGGCCCATAAAGCGAGATGAGCGCCGCAACCCCAGAGTCGGCCATGACTGGACCTAATGATCAGGGGTCCCTTTACCTTTTACAAAGGTGAAATTTACATTCACATCATCACTCATTTTTGCTTCTGGCCTTTTCCACCACTAGGATGTGGCCCTTGGAAGGTTACCCTGGAGGGAACTTGGCCCTCAGGCAGAAAAGTGTTCCCCACCCCTGATGTAAATACTGTATTGTTTGAGGGCTGGAAATGACACAAAGGAAACAAGTGCATTTGTTTAATTCCTGGCCTGGATTGGCCCTATACATTCTCAGGCGGATAATGGGACCACAAATCCTGTGTGGGTTCACCATGACAAGGCCAGGGAAAGGGAAATATGGCGCCATGACAGAAGCCAACAGGAATGGCAGTTGAATCCAGTTTCCACAATGGTGAGGGAGCAGCTTCCTCCACTGTAACTAAGGGCAGCAAGAACACAAATTTTGCTGCCTGGGTTAGAGAAGCAGTGATACACATGTGCGCAGACAAACATCTGCTCAAATCAAGGTGCATAAGTTTCAGCTAAGTTTCTTTTGAGGGAAAATGTCCCACAAGCACCTCTCCACATGTCTGACACTAAAACACACACAAATGCTAAATGAAATAAACATTTATCTCCTTTCATGACTCCCAAAATCAGCAGCCCGAGGCATTTGCCCCTCTGTACCTAATGATAGGGCCGGCTCTGTTGGCTCAGCTATAATTGAAATGCTTTTGGAGGAAATGTGTCATGGAAGGTCAGGCAGCAGAGCAGAAGGATTGTGCTTTTCACTTCCCTCTTTTCATTATAAAATTAGATCTTCCCCTGCCACCTTGCTTTGTACATAAACCAGGAAAACACATGATAAAACAAAGATGGCTTCTCTACCACATGTTTCTTATATAGCTCTGAGGATGTGGAAGGAAGACCCTGGGAGTGAGGAATTGTGTGCAGGGTCTCCGTCCAACTACAACACACACACCTGCTTTGTGCTTTCAACTTTAACATGCAAGTATGAGATATAGGAAGGGACGCGGGTGACGCTGTGGGTTAAACCACAGAGCCTAGGACTTGCTGATCAGATGGTCGGTGGTTTGAATCCCCACAACGGGGTGAGCTCCTGTTGCTCTGTCCCTGCTCCTGCCAACCTAGCAGTCCGAAAGGACGTCAAAGTGCAAGTAGATAAATAGGTACACTCTGGCGGGAAGGTAAATGGCATTTCCGTGTGCTGCTCTGGTTCGCCACATGCTGGCCACATGACCCAGAAGCTGTACGCCGGCTCCCTCGGCCAATAAAGCGAGATGACCGCCGCAACCCCAGAGTCGGCCACGACTGAACCTAATGGTCAGGGGTCCCTTTACCTTTATGAGATATAGCAATTATACCCAGGCACCCCGGTCAAACGAAAGCCTCCTATTCACAGTATGCAACAGACCCTCCAAATGTTCCTATTTTCCAGGGATGTCCCAGTTTCTGATTTGATCCCGGAATATCCCAGGTTTTCTTAGGATGTCTCTATTTTCATTGGAGAAATGTTGGAAGGTATGGAGTTATTCAACTCCCAAGCCATCTCAAGGCAATCCTATATAGGGAAGGTGTTTTTAAATGTTAAATGTTTTATTACGTTTTTATATATGCTGGAAGCTGCACAGAGTAGCTGGGGCAACCCAGTAAGATGTGTGGGGTGTAAACAGTAAAATTATCTTTATGGAATGGGACGTCCCTGTTTTCATTGGAGAAATGTTGGAGGGTATGATGCAGAGATGGAGAATTTGGATGTTGGACTTGGAATTTGGCTTGTTTGGAAATTGTTAAGTGTGTGTTCTGCATGGACTGATTGAATCAAACAATTTACAGCTTGCTCCTTCTGCCTGGCTCTGCCCTAGAACTGTGTTAGTATCTGTATCCTCTTTGATTCAGTTGCAGCAGCCAACATCCTGACTTGTCGAGGTCTGGACCATTTGGAACAGAAGATTCCTGCCCTCAACCAGCCAGTGGAGAAAGTAAGTTATGAGACTGCTTTGCTGGATGAGGCCTAAAGTATAGGTAAAAATGTAGAAAGCCAGCTCATTCAAATGTTGTTAAGATGCACCTCTTTGCCCAGCCTTTGACAGTTAAGATATTTTATTATGCACGACCCAGTTCTTCTTTTGCCAAATGGTTTTTATTCATTCTCCAAATTTTAACCAATCAATACCAAATTACATCAAATTTACTACATTCCCCCCCCCCCAAATATGATGACCTCCCATTCTTCTTCCTAGATGTGTCCCTACTTCTCCCTATTTACTGCTTTTTTCCATTTTTGTTTGTTTGTTTGTTTATACTTTTCAAGTTTATACATTTCACTCGTTTTATACATTTCACTAACTTTACAATCGTTTTGACATTTCAAAACTTGACTTCCCCCTCTTTCTGCAGTTCCTTAAATTTGTTTTTAATACCTTCTGCATATCCAAATTACCATATTTTTTGCTCCTTAAGACTCACTTTTTTCCTCTTAAAAACTAAGAGGAAATGTCTGTGCGTCTTATGGAGTGAATGTGGGGCCCCTGAAGCTAAATTGCCAGAGCGCAGCACGCTCCTGAGCTGCTCTTTGGGGCTGGCGGGGGAAACCCAGGCTTCCCCCTCCAGCCCTGGGAGCAGCAGGCAGGCTGTGCTCAGATGCCCCATGCTGCTGAGCAACTCTGGGGCAGCCTGCGAAGCCAGAACAGCTACAGGGAGCGCTGTGCAGTGTTCCCTCTAGCTGTTCTAGCTTCTGCCTAGCTTCATCCCGCTGCCCTGCGGAGGCTTCGCGTGGCTATCCCTGGCTTTTGCAGGCGGTGCGTCTTTTGGTCCGGTGCGTCTAATAGAGTGAAAAATACGGTGACTTGATTTACTCATTTAATAATAATAATAATAATAAATTTTATTTATATCCCGCCCTCCCCAGCCGAAGCTGGGCTCAGGGCGGCTAACAACAATCAAAATAATCCAACATTCTAAAAACATTCATTATAAAATTAATTAAAATCAAATTGTTCATCTTCTTAAATATATACTCTTATAAAACTGCAGGTTATTACAGTAATCCTGCCAATTTTTTATCGGTTTATAATTTAAATATTCAATAAACAATTTCCATTCTTTTGTATATAAAAAATTGTTATCTTGATTTCTTCTTATTCTGGTAAGTTTTGCCATTTTTGCATATTCCATAAGTTTTTGTATCCATTCTTCCTTTGCTGGGACTTCTGCTTCTTTCCATCTGGGGACAAGTAACATTCTTGCCACTGTAATTGCGTACATGAATAAGTTTCTATACATTTTAGGTAGTTCTGTCCCTATAATTTCCTATTTACTGCTTTATATTCCAATTCACATTTCAACCCTTATATCTTATCTTGAATTTCATATTTTCCAATTTAATTCTTTCTCCTTCTCCCTCAGCTGTCTAGTTTTCAATTCCTGCCCGTATACTTAGCAATATCTGATACAGCAAAAGCAAAAACAAACGAGGTCTCCCAGTTCCTTGTCTCTCCCCCTTAAATCCTTACTTGTTTCTGTACTAATTCTTTCTTTGTTTTCATCTTGCATGTGTGTAGATCTGGGACGCACTTCTTCGGTTGAATCTATTCTGTTGTGTTTCGGCCATTATAAGAGTTCTGTGTTTTACCTTTATAACTGTAATAGTTTTATTTGATTTCATAACAGTATACATTATGTTGTTGTAACCTGCCCTGAAACATTATAGTGACAGACAGGTAAGCACCCTTTTAAAAAAAGTAAAATAACAATCTTCTTCTCTGTTATCTCCTCCTGCTTTAGGTTACATCTGATCTAAAGGACTCCATCGTAACTTACATGCAAAGTGCTATGCGCTCAGTTATGCACACCTTGGACCGAGTCATGGGACTGGGTGTCAAAAGCTGCAAGCAGCCCAAGGGTAGCTTGAGGGACGCAGCAGAGTATGCCAGGACCAGTCGAGTGAGCCAGCTGGCTGAAGCTGGAGTAGACGCGGCCATTGGCAAACTGGAGAAGCTGGTGGACTTCTTCTTGCCAAAAACTGAGCACGAGTCAGGTTAGTTAGTACAGGGACAGACTTTGGTAATCTTTCGTAATACGGTGCCCTGTGCCAAGCCAAAATTTGAGATCTTCTCAATTAGAGATCTTCTCAGACTTGCAACTTGCAATGTGGGGAAACTGTCTGCACCACTCTAAATCCAGCGCTGTTTCGTACCATTACAGCGGTACCTATGGTTACGAACTTAATTCGTTCCGGAGGTCCGTTCTTAACCTGAAACCGTTCTTAACCTGAGGTACCACTTTAGCTAATGGGGCCTCCTGCCGCTGCACCACCACGTGATTTCTGTTCTCATCCTGAGCTAAAGTTCTTAACCAGAGGTACTACTTCCGGGTTAGCGGAGTCTGTAACCCGAGGTGTTTGTAACCCGAGGTACCACTGTACCTGATTTTGTGGAAGAGTCGTCGGGTTGTCCTATTTTGAAAAGCAAAAAAGAGGACACATTTGCCAACTTCTACTTTGAACTATGAATCGCTAGCATGATTCTCATTTTACATACATGAAAAAGAGGACATGTCCTAGAAAAAAAGAGGACACATGGCAACCCTAGCTGGTGTTAGGTCATAGATACAGTGGTACCTCGGGTTACACATGCTTCAGGTTACATACGCTTCAAGTTACACACTCCACTAACCCAGAAATAGTGCTTCAGGTTAAGAACTTTGCTTCAAGATAAGAACAGAAATCGGGCTCCGGCGGTGTGGCAGCAGCAGGAGACCCAATTAGCTAAAGTGGTGCTTCAGGTTAAGAACAGTTTCAGGTTAAGTATGGACCTCCGGAACGAATTAAGTACTTAACCTGAGGTACCACTGTATGCCAAAAGAGAACAAAGCAGCCCTGGTGTTGCAAAAACGGAGATGGTGAATTTGTGGTGGATTGTCTACCCATCTTCCTCAATGTTGCCAATCCCCAAATAGAAAACTGCTTTCTACTGTTTAGAAAGTCCACCTAGCTTGCAACAACTTTCACTAGGGGTTCAGGCAGGGCTGTCTCCCAGGCCTACCTGTAGATGTCAGGAACTGAACCGGAGACCTTCTGCATGCAAAGCAGATGCTCTTATCACTGAGCTACAGCCCTTTCCTACTACGTATCGCATATGGGAATTCAGTAATTTCCACAAGGTGGCACTGGAGATGCTTCTGTTTCCAGTACTCGGGGTACTTCATGGAACTATTTGGATTCAAACCACAGTTTATTATTTCTTTTTAACAGAAACTCATACTGCAAATTGCTTAACATGTCCCATCTGAAATTAATAAAAAAAAATGAGGTAAAATGGCCATTCAGACAGAGTATTGTTAGCTGAAATTACAAGCACCATTTTTTTCTGCTGAGCAGCAAGTCATTAAGACTGGGTTAAACCCTTAAACTAATTAAAAACTGGGAGTTCTATCCAATGTTATCACTTGGATGATGGAAGGGTCTTTGATTCTAGTGGAACCTTCTATCAGCAGAATGGAGAAGGCAGGCAATGTTTGCATATTCACTCTCCCCTCTGTACCCCCACTTCACCCGGCTTTCCTCCAACCTGCTCCAGAGAGGGGGAGTTTACCCTTCAGGGCATCATGGGAGTTGGGATAGGGCTGTAGAGGGGAGGGTGAATCCCTGTTCCACTGATAGGAACCTCCACAGAAACAATGGAACCTTTCTTCCAGTACAAGGACATCATTAGTTTCAAGACAATCCCTTATAACTGGACACCAAAAAAGACATTCATGATTAACCAGCAGCATATTATCTAAAATATTAATTA
This sequence comes from Podarcis filfolensis, assembly GCF_964270895.1. Taxonomy (NCBI): domain Eukaryota; kingdom Metazoa; phylum Chordata; class Lepidosauria; order Squamata; family Lacertidae; genus Podarcis; species Podarcis filfolensis. Next base: position 16,979,722 of record NC_139616.1, read on the forward strand.
TTTTTAACATGAGTTGGTTTTATAACTGCGGGTGACAGTAAGGATACAGGATAAATTTGATTCCATTCACATTTAATGGTGAACCTGCCTAATTCACACTTTCTGAAACAATACTCTGGTTCTCTGCCACAACAAATCCACTTTTGACAACATCTGCAACAGACTTTTTGCAGGAAGGAAAGTGACTGGGAAATGCACTAAAAAAAAAGTGTGAGATAAACAATTTGTTGACGGAAAGATGTCGAACTTCCAAGCAAACAAATAAAACTGAATGCTCAGTAAAGAATGGGCATAGCCTAACCTCCATGGAAGCTTTGTGCAGTAAACAGGTTGTCCAAAGAGAGCCAGAGGGAATGAGAGTGTATGTCCTATGCCAGTTTTTATGTGAACTGCCCTAAAAAGCTGGGGGAATTAATGAATGGGCAAGATTATGCAGATGTCATTCTTTGATCAGTTCATTAAAACTAGTCTGATGGATTGGTTAACTATCCAACCTTATGCATGTCCAGCTAGAAGTCAATTCTTTCAAGTTCAATAGGACTTATTCCCAAGAAAGTGTGTGTAGGATTGCAGCCTAAAATTTCTTTAACCTTACTTTAAAACTGTCACCTTTGATAGCTACTGTGGAAGTGTAAGGTGTAGCTTATACTCACACCAAACTGTCTTGCCATTCTATTTAATTTTTGAGAAAGCAGGCCTGAGTCTGCTACTTGAAAGAAAATTGAAGCAGAAAGAGGAGAGATGATCTTATTTATATTTATAAAGATGGAACTAAAAAGAGAATGTGGGTCTGTTAGTCATCAGCTGCCTATAACCTGGCCTGTTTATTAGTAGGTAAAGGTAAAGGACCCCTGGATGGCTAAGTCCAGTCAAAGGCAGCTATGGAGTATGGCACTCATCTTGCTTCAGGCCGAGAGAGCTGGCGTTTGTCCACAGACAGCTTTCCAGGTCATGTGGCCAGCATGACTAAACCACTTCTGACACAACGAACACCATGACCGAAGCCACTGTTTACCTTCCTGCCACAGCGGTACCTATTTATCTATCTGCCCTGGTGTGCTTTCGAACTGCTAGGTTGGCAGGAGCTGGGACAGAGCAATGGGAGCTCACCCCATCTTGGGGTTTCGAACCACCAACCTTCTGTTCAGCAAGACCAGCGCCACCTGGGTTCCCTTTTATTAGTAGGGATGCTCTGATGTCTTAGAAAGTGCAGAGGCATTTAACCTCTTTGTCTAATATCGCTGCTCTTGCTCCTTGATTGCATGCATATTCTCAACTCCCCACATTTTTCTTCTCTAGTGCACAAGCCTCCGGGGAGATGTGAGTTGAGCACCCTTGGGAGGATAAGATCTTTAGCTGTTACTGCTTTCCACCGTGCATACAAAAAGACCACCCAAAACATCCAGCGCGTAAGAGACAAAGGGCAGGATTTGGCAACGTGGATCCCAGGTCTGGTAAGTGTCTCTGTCTGGAATTCTCTTGGCTAAAGTGAGCGTGGCTGTTGTACCAAGTGCTGGATTAGCACGTAAAAGTTTAATTTAGGGCTTAGCATGTAATAGTTTAATTTAGGGCTTAACGACACCTTAATTTTCTATTTTAAGCATCACTCATAATAACTTTCCCCATGGCGCCCACTGTTCTAGGACCATTTGAATTCCCTGCCCAAAATGAGCCATCGTCAGGACACAGTCGGTAAAAATCATAACGCCTTTGTTTCTTTAGACCATATTTCCTTCTCAATTCTTAATGCTGTCACTGTGCTCATGAGGACTGGAAACATAAAAATAAAGTAAACAAACAAGAAGTAAACAGAAATGCCATGAAGCCCATCTGGTGCATGTCAAGCGTGGAACTTTAAGAAAGAACCAAAACACTCAGAACTACTTCTTCTTCTTCTTCTTCTTCTTCTTCTTCTTCTTCTTCTTCTTCTTCTTCTTCATTTACTGCTCCTCATCCTAGTATCACAGGACGGTTTACAATATAAGAATACAAAAAAATGCAACGTTGTTGTTGTTGTTTAGTCGTCCAGTCGTGTCCGACTCTTTGTGACCCCATGGACCAGAGCACGCCAGGCACTTCTGTCTTCCACTGCCTCCCGCAGTTTGGTCAAACTCATGCTGGTAGCTTCGAGAACACTGTCCAACCATCTCGTCCTCTGTCATCCCCTTCTCCTTGGACCCTCCATGTTTCCCAACATCAGGGTCTTTTCCAGGGAGTCTTCTCTTCTCATGAGGTGGCCAAAGTATTGGAGTCTCAGCTTCAGGATCTGTCCTTCCAGTGAGCACTCAGGGCTGATTTCCTTCAGAATGGAGAGGTTTGATCTTCTTGCAGTCCATGGGACTCTCAAGAGTCTCCTCCAGTACCATAATTCAAAAGCAACATAATAACAAACAGACAAAATAACCCATCCACACACAGTTCAAAAGGCCATAGTTTGGTCCTTGGTCTCTTTTGGACATGCTTTCTGGCAAGAGTAACACCAGGAGATTCCGAGGGCCTGATAGAGAGGCCTGGGGACCCTGGGCCTTAGGTTCTCCACCTTTGCTCTAACCATTACACTACACTATTGGCCCACATAGAGAAATAATTTGACCTACGTTCCTAAGTAAGCCAATTCCTAACTCTGTTCCTAATTTATTTTTAGGATTATATGATAGTTTCCTGTGTTTCCTTTTAGTGTGGGATTCTGAACTCTACTAAAGACTTTATCTCTGGGCACTAGGTTCACAAATGAAGATGAAAAGGCTGGTTTATTTTTAACTGGCTCTGTATTGATTCATGACTTTGATTAACATCCTTCTTAAAGCCATCAACTCTCCCTCGTGGAGTCATGGGAGCATGGGTTTTGAACAGGAGGAGGAAGACACACAAATTATCCCCCTTGGTACCTCCTTTCCAACATCCTGTTGAGTTTGTGCCTGGGAACCATCACATAGCTACTTCCCCTCCCAAGGTCTTCTTTCCCCTCACTCCCCATGTATATCTCCCAAGGATTGGGTCCTCCTGGCTCCAGTCCCAATACAGAGAGATGTCTTGGGTGTCCAAGATTAAGTAGAACATGTTGTGGTTCCCTTGAGCTGGGATTTGCATGTACAGCTTCTGGAGGAAGCTACCAAGCACTCTTAAGAGTGTTTTCACCCTTGAGATCTAGTGTGGTGTAGTAGTTTAGGGTGTTGGACTAGGACTGCAGAGAGGGAAACCCGGGTTCACTTTGCCCCTCTGCCACACTCGGTTGATGGGCTTAGGCAGTGTTTTTTTTCTTTCTTCTAAAAATTTTTTAGTAAAGGTAAAGGGACCCCTGACCATTAGGTCCAGTCGTGACCGACTCTGGGGTTGTGGCGCTCATCTCACTTTACTGGCCGAGGGAGCCGGTGTACAACTTTCGGGTCATGTGGCCAGCATGACTAAGCCGCTTCTGGCAAACCAGAGCAGCGCACGGAAAAGCCGTTTACCTTCCTGCCGGAGCGGTACCTATTTATCTACTTGCACTTTGACGTGCTTTCGAACTGCTAGGTTGGCAGGAGCAGGGACCGAGCAACGGGAGCTCACCCCGTCGCGGGGATTTGAACCGCTGACCTTCTAATCGGTAAGTCCTAGGCTCTGTGGTTTAACCCACAGCACCACCTGCGTTTAGGGGTACTCTAATTTTGACTCAAGAAAACCACCATTTTATAGTTCAAATCGGGGAAAATAAATACATCAAATGGACAAAAGTACAAAGAACATGTGTTACCTTATATTACACAGTTGACAGCTGACAGTAACTTCCACATTGGTATGAGGGTATGTGCACTAACATCTTCCCGATTCCTTTGCTTGCTGTTGGTGTCCATTGCCAGATGTCGTCCTTTCAAAAACCATGAATTTACATACACTTGAAGGCTCAAAGGAGGGCCTACCAGTATTATAAACATTAAGTTGGCCACAGGGTTTAAATGCAATGAAGCTCTTGTTGGAGTCAGTATTAAATTCATCTGAGAGAAGCCACGTTCACACTCACTTGTTGAAATTCGGATGTTCTTGATTGCATTTAAAAGAGGCATAAGAGGTGATGGAATCTTCTTTTCTGAAAAGTGCTCTCAAAAACCCCTTAGGATTTGTCTATCGGGAAGTCCAACTCTGTCACACCAGTTCATTATTTCTGTTTCACCAAAGGTTAAAGGAGGATTATCTGGCCAAGTTTTACAATCCAGCATGGGGTAGCAATGGAACGGACGATTCACCATGCTAGAGAAGAAACTAAATTTTTTAACATTTTTAGTTTCTTCTCCCGTTAGATTCACAACATGTTTAGGGGTATGCGTACACCTGCATACCCCCAGAAAAAAATATCACTGGACTTAGGTCATTTGCTATCTCTTAGCCCAATCTACTTTACAAGGTTGGTGAGAAGATAAAGTAGAGAGGCCACATGACCTACTTTACAGAGGACGCTCCTCTGTTTGAAGGTCTGCATGTTTTTAGGAGTCTTCTGTTTGAAGGGCTGCCCAAGCCAAGTTGGGTTAAAAGATAAAGAACTCTAAGAAGGGAGAGCAGGAGGGATCTTGAAGTTCACAAAAACATCGGCCACCTGGGCACAAGTTTTCCCCATTAAGGTGGGGTGTATTGTATTCCTACATAAGATACAGTACTTAACCACCAACCTTTGTACCTGGTGACCTTTTCCTATAGCATGAGTCATACTGGGAGGTGGGGAAGAACTCCTTTTAGCTGCTCTGGTGGGGTAGTGAAATGCTTAAAAGTGAATAATGTGTAGCAAATTATTTTATTTATGGAAAGTGTTCATTATGAGTACATAAAAGCTTTCAAATATAAAAATAACTCTTCGTAGTCAATTTATACATTTCTGACTCTAACAATTTATAGACAGTTAAAACACAGAGAGACACCTGAGCTTGATGATGGGGTTCTAGATGCTTGAATGAGGCGTGTTTGCCAGCCAGGGATAGCTCAGTTGGTAGAGCATGAGGCTCTAAGTCTCAGGGTCATGGGTTTGAGTCACATGCTGGGCAACTTTCCTTCATTGCAGAGGGTTGGATTAGATGATCCTTGTGGTCCCTTCCAACTCTACAATTCTATGATTCTCTGATTTCTACACTTACACCAATACATAGAAATCACTGACCCTGTCAGGGGACTGCCATCGGAACAGGGGAGCAAGGCAGGGGGGCTGTTGGGATACAGAGAGCCTCCGAAACTCCTGAGTTCCTCTTCCAGCGGTAGGAAAAGCCACACCTCCAGTGGAGAAGAGAGGGAAGGGGCCAGCCAAGCGAGGAAAGGGCTCGAGGATGCTGCTAAGAGCCCCAGCGCCTCACCTCGCCAGGCTGGCCAGGAGGGACGCACGCCACTTCCGTCGCCCAGCTTGCGAAGATGGGTGAAACGCAAGGAGGGGAGGAGGGGGCTTGTGGTGCCAAAGTTCTTATGTTGGGGGAGAAGCCGGAAGGGGCCACTCCCGGATTCTGCAAGTGACTAAGACGGACATGAACTTTGTAGATCTGCACTGTAAATAGTTTACACAATTGTTGTTGTTTAGTCGTTTAGTCGTGTCCGACTCTTCATGACCCCATGGACCAGAGCACGCCAGGCCCTCCTGTCTTCCACTGCCTCCCACAGTTTGGTCAAACTCATGCTGGTAGCTTCGAGAACACTGTCCAACCATCTCGTCCTCTGTCGTCCCCTTCTCCTTGTACCCTCAATCTTTCCCAACATCAGGGTCTTTTCCAGGGAGTCTTCTCTTCTCATGAGGTGGCCAAAGTATTGAAGCCTCAGCTTCAGGATCTGTCCTTCCAGTGAGCGCTCAGGGCTGATTTCCTTAAGAATGGATTTGATCTTCTTGCCGTCCATGGGACTCACAATAAAACCTGTAAAAGACAGGTCGGAGTCCTGCCTGGTTACTCACGAGTAACCACCATCAGCGTCTGACAGAACCTTTGAAATTTATACCTTGATGTGCCCAAAGTGACAAAGAAATCATTTCTCACCCATGTCCAATCAGTTTTAATCCTCATGCCTTCTTTGGGCTTGGAAACGCATGGACTCTTCACCATCTTCTTCTGTGCAGGTTGTCTTGGCCCGGCAGAGCTCAAAGAAGGTCCTGAAGATCATCACTGGTGTTCAGAGCGCAGAAACTGGCTGGCTAAGCAAGAAGGTTCAGAAGGTGCCAAAGAAAGAGGAGGAAACCAAGAAAGATGACACTGGGAGAAAGGTACAGCTTTTGAAATCATTATTCTTGGACTATGTGCGTGGTGCGTGTGTGGAACATAGATCAATGACAGAAACCATCCTTTGCACGCAGACCGTCCCAGATTCAATCCTTGCCATGTCCAGGTGGGCCTATAGGAAACTGCATAGAAAAATGTGTTTAAGATAAATTTGCACTAAAATACTAATGAGTTTTCATGGGGAATATTTTTAAGCACAAAATGCTGCAGATATGTGGTGGATTGAATTTAATGTTGGGAAAACGAGAAACTTAGAGAGCTGAAATGAACACATCCTTCCACCCTTACATAGAATAATTACTCCCCACCAAGACTTTCATCTTGCTTAAAAGAAAACCTCAGGAACAAAGAAGAGTAGTTTTTAGTTTTATGCAAAAGAGGAGCAGCTTTCCAAATCTTTCAAACTCCCATGTTCACAGAGAAAACTTAAAATGTGGAGATATATGATATCCACCAGAGTTCTGTTCCGCACTGGAGAAGCAGAGTTAGCTTTTTAGGAGATTAGCTTTGGCATGTAAATAAATGGTGTTAACCTGTTGAATCCAGCTGTTTTGGGTTTGAGGTAGCCAGGCATTTTGCTTTTTTCCTCCACTGGGTGCAACTGGGGGAGTCAAACCAGAGGCCAAATTTCCACAGGAAATTCATCCTCTATCCAAACAGCCAGGGGAAGGAAACGGCGGGAGCTCTTTCCCAAGGGGACACGGCATTAAAAAGCCACGCACGGGGTCTTTGATTATATCAAAGACCCTGGAAATTCTGATGTTATTACTATCATGACCTCTGTTCGGTGGTGGGGGCTTTCAGGAAAACTTTAAATTTACAATTTTTCCATTGTCCTAAATTGATGGAGCTCTGATTTGACATGTTTACCCAGAGAAAATTGAATGTGCTACTGTGTATTGGGAGCAGAAGGGTTGGGATGTGGGAGAAATGTGATTTTATTTTTGTTTGCATTTTAATGAAAAACTACCTAATTCACCCTTCTGCAGACCTAGTATGTGAGCTGACACGCAGTTATGCTTTTAAATTTGTACTGCTCCGAATTCTGCAATTCAGTTTGCCAACCAACCAATATGTCCAAAAACGCACATATTGAGTGGAAACGTGTGTAAAAATGTATAGGTTAGTGGAAACAGAATACAAGAATGCATCGTAGTAGGAAAAAAATGCTTGGAAAAATGTGCATATTACTCAAAACAGAATTAAGAAATGTGCGGTTTGAATCCCCACGACAGGGTGAACTCCCGTTGCTTGGTTCCTGCTCCTGCCAACCTAGCAGTTCAAAAGCAAGTCAAAGTGCAAGTAGATAAATAGGTACCGCTCCGGCGGGAAGGTAAACGGCGTTTCCGTGCGCTGCTCTGGTTTGCCAGAAGCGGCTTAGTCATGCTGGCCACATGACCCTGAAGCTATACGCCGGCTCCCTCAGCCAGTAAAGCAAGATGAGCGTCGCAACCCCAGAGTCGGTCACGACCGGACCTAATGGTCAGGGGTCCCTTTACCTTATGTTAAGAGAAATTTGCACTAAAATGCTGGAGCATTTTCAAATTACTACAGAAACGTGGTAATATTGGGGAAATGTGAAACTAAGAGAAATTGAAATTGTCAGAATTGTCCATCGCTAGTGAGATTCTGTGGGAGAGAAGCCATCACTTCCCCTAAAGCCTGTGAGATCACACCAGCCAGGCCAAAAGGTTGGCGAGGGGGATAATTTTCTTTGTTGCACACCCTGACCTGGTTCAGTTTAAAACCTCATTGATACTACAGTGGTACCTCGGGTTACATATGCTTCAGGTTACATACGCTTCAGGTTACAGACTCCACTAACCCAGAAATAGTACCTCGGGTTAAGAACTTTGCTTCAGGATGAGAACAGAAATCGTGCTCCGGCGGCGCGACAGCAGCAGGAGGCCCCATTAGCTAAAGTGGTGCTTCAGGTTAAGAACAGTTTCAGGTTAAGAATGGATCTCCGGAACGAATTAAGTACTTAACCTGAGGTACCACAGTACCTGGGTCCCGTTGACACTAGTTTTTCATCCTTCTTGGGGTTACGTCAGGGGTACAATAGAGTTTGGAATCCATCAGATCCAAGATGTTCTCAGATTCCCACATGGCTTACCCTGCTTCTGGTCCTATTGCTCCACAACCTAGACTTAATGATGCTTAGCATCCTTAACCAACTACAGTTCCCAGGATTCTATGGGGAACTGGTAACCCGGAAACTACAACTAATCCAGAACGCAGCAGCTAGACTGGTGACAGGGAGTGGTCGCCGAGACCACTTAACACTGGTCCTGAAATAATAATAATAATAATAATAATAATAATAATAATAATAATAATAATAAAAATTTTATTTATATCCCACCCTCCCCAGCCGAAGCCAGGCTCAGGGCGGCTAACAACAATCAAATAATCAAACAATCAAATAATCCAACATTTTAAAAACATTTCATTATAAAAATTAATTAAAATCAAATTGATGGCAACTGTTAAGCAAAATTCTGTGCAGGTTGCCAGAGGAGGGAGTCAGGCTGTGCCCTAACCAAAGGCCTGGTGGAACAACTCTGTCTTGCAGGCCCTGCGGAAAGATGTCAGGTCCCGCAGGGCCCTAGTCTCTTGTGACAGAGTGTTCCACCAGATTGGAGCCGCAGCTGAGAAAGCCCTGGCTCTAGTTGAGGCCAGCCTAACCTCTCTGTGGCCTGGGACCTTCAGGATGTTTTTATTTGCAGACCGTAGGTTCCTCTGTGGGGCAGACCTACAATGGCTCCCAGTATGTTTCCGAGCACAATTCAAAATGTTGGTGCTGACTTTTAAAGCCCGAAACGGCCTCAGCTCAGTATACCTGAAGGAGCGTCTCCACCCCCATCGTTCTGCCCGGACACTGAGGTCCAGCGCCGAGGGCCTTCTGGCGGTTCCCTCACTGCGAGAAGCGAAGTTACAGGGAACCAGGCAGAGGGCCTTCTTGGTAGTGGCGCCCACCCTGTAGAATTCCCTCCCATCAGATGTCAAGGAAATAAACAACTATCTGACGTTTAGAAGACATCTGAAGGCAGCTCTGTTTAGGGAAGTTTTTAATGTTTGATGTTTTATCGTGTTTTTAATATTTTGTTTGGAGCCGCCCAGAGTGGGTGGGAGGCCCGGCCAGATGGGTGGGGTATAAATATATTATTAATATTACTATTAGTAGTACAGTGGTACCTCGGGTTAAGAACTTAATTCGTTCTGGAGGTCCGTTCTTAACCTGAAACTGTTCTTAACCTGAGGTACCACTTTAGCTAATGGGGCCTCCTGCCGCCGCCGCGTGATTTCTGTTCTCATCTTGAAGCACAGTTCTTAACCTGAAGTACTATTTCTGGGTTAGCAGAGTCTGTAACCTGAAGAGTCTGTAACCTGAAGCATCTGTAACCCAAGGTGCCACTGTAGTAGTAGTAGTAGTAGTATTTAAAGTGATATGAAACCACTTCAAATGAATGGTGCAGATGTGGTCACGGCTATTCATATGGGAAAGTCATGCTTGCTCAACCAAGATCCTTGGCTTTATTTTCTCCTTCTAGACAGCAAAGCAAGTTGAGGCACAGAGCTTGGTGGGCAGTGTGTCTCAGAACCTGCAGACGTCGTGCTTCTCCATCGCCTCAAGGGTGAAGGATGCCCCTGTTACTGTCTGGAATGCGGCTGGGCAGCTTCTGCAGGTTTCTCCACAGAGGGCCATGTCTGAGGCAGGAGACAAAGTGGACCTGTTGAAAGAGACCTTTCATAATATCACAGGCAACCTGCTGGGAACATTCTCTTCCTATGTACCTGTAAGTCACATCTCCCTCCTGTAGGATGGGAGATATTTGGACATATTTGGTGGGCATATTTGGAGTTCGGATCTGCATAATTGGAGTGGGGTGTGTTGCAGCTTGAATCTTTGTGAACCATTTGCCTATGCACAAACTAGCTTGTCATTTAGAATGGGGAGGGGGAATCCGATTCATTTCACATTTCAAGGTGGACCTACCTCTAACTGGTATTTTTCCAAAACAATGTCTGAACCAAAACACAACCATCATTTGAAATTTGCAACCCTCCGAATTTTGCAATGCAGCTTGCCAGCCAGGTAATAGGTACAAAAATGCAGATAAATGCATCTATAGCATACAGCAATGGCGTATATTACACGTACAAAAACGTATCAGGGGAAATTGCTTTGCCAAAATGTGTATACTAGGCAAAATTGCGTACAAAAAATTCTTTGGGGAGACATTTGTGCAAAAATGCTGATAAATTTTCATGAGGAATTCTGTTTGTTTTAAAAAAATACAGATTGATGTGGTAACATGGAGAACTGAATTGAAGAATGAGAAACTGATATTGACATAGTCACCATTCTCCATCCATCTCTCTTTCACAAACACAAATACACACAGACACAGACTTGCTGGTTGCCTTAGGTCTTTTCCCTGTATGCCCAGGCCACATGGGAGTAGCTTTCCTGTGATTCTACCCTATGTGGATGTAAATACCACAACCACCTGGATGTAGCTCATTGAATGGGTCTTTCCCACGCTGCTGACACACACACCCTCTTTGGGCCAGGGACATACTGGGTAGAAAGGCACTGCTCATGCAGGTGCAATGGTCATGCACATACAGCACAATGCCAAAAGTTGAAGACTGTAGGATGTGGCCTATATCTGTGTGGGCTGCAGCCTTTGCAGAGATCTCTAAAGCAGTGGTGGGGAACCTGTACCCTACAGATCTTGTTGTACTTCAGCTCCCATCAGCCTCAGTCAGCATGGCCAGTGGTCAAGGGTGATAGGAGCTGTAGCCCACCAAAATCTGGAGGGCCACACTTCCTCACTCCTGCTCAGAGGCCACACCTGTTGTTGGCATCAGTAGCGTGCCCCAGTATCGTAAGTGCTGGGAAACTGTATACGTGCAGCTACTCACACAGAGTCAATTAAGGTTTGGCAGATAGCCAGAAGGCAATCTGAAGGAGTAAGTCTGCCTGGTGATAACAGAGACATGGAGACAACTCCCTGATTGGTGAAGCTCTCTCAAGGGAGTGATAATTAATGGCCTACTAACTGGGAGTTCAGCGTTCAGAGGTTTAGAGTTCTGTGTGTCAGTGTAGGAGTTGTGAGTAGTGTATGAGAGAGGTAGCAAAAGATCTGTGTTCTGTTCCTGTAAATAGTCCACTGTATATAATAAACACCTAACTACAAGTTCCTGGTTCCTGCTTCGTCTATCCTGTCTGCAGCCAAGTCGCCGATTGCTTCCGTGGATTCTGCGTGTACTCTGCTAGGTCTGGCTAAGGTCCTGCAACTAGTCAGAAAGTTGCGAAACACCAAATAGGTTTTGCCAATAGTAAGAATGTTTGCGCAAAGTTCTGTCGTAAGTGCTTGAACCCATCCTGCAGAAACCAATCTCCAAAGGTTGAGTTGGGAGGAATTTCCTGAAAAATTATAGGGTCTGGGTTTACCCATCCAAAATTCACACCTCTCTCTTTCTCTCTTTCCATATCCACTCTCTCCCATCCCTGGTTTAGCTTCCAAAGATCTCGGTGAAACAAGAGGAGACTGCAAGCGTGCCCATGGCTAATTCTGAGTCAAGTCAAGACCAGGAAGGTACCCAGCCTGTGAGCACAGATGCTGAGGAGGAGAAGAGGGGGCTCGCGTATCAGCTCCTAGGAATTCGGCGGTCTAGCCGAGGTCATCATCCCCTCTCCTTCCTCAATCTTGATGAGCCCCTTCCTCCCCAGCCAGGCCCCTCCCAACATCGGAGCCCAGCCTTTGAAGCTGAGTATGCAGGATCCCACAAATCTGCCTTCTCCCCTTACAAGAATTGGGCTGGCAGCAGGAGATTGAGCGAAGGGCTGTGCCGCCCCAGTTCGCAGGTTGTGTACACCAGGGCTCATACAAGCCTCTATAGCACCACGTTCAAGAAGGACTAAGCCAATAAGAGGCCCAAACCCTCTGCTTAATATCTTGTTCAGTCTCTTGAGTCTACTGCCCCTGCTGGCTTTGCAAGCTGTATAACATTAGAATATATCAGGTAGAGCCCGGCCTCCTCAAAAAGAACATTGTGGGGTGAGGAACTGACTCAACCCCTAGGAGTGTGTGATCAGGATAAGGACCACAGTACGTGAGGCTAGTAACCCATTTCCCCACACCAGAGAAAAAATATTCTCCTCCAAACCTTCTATTCCTCAGCCAGTGATGAAGAGAAATAGCTTTGACAGTTTTTATCAGTGCCACAACCTGAGGAGTTATGTGTTATCACTCCACACCGTGTCACAGTCCTAATCTTGTATTTAAAACAAACAAACAAAACAAACCTCCAGACATGTTAAATCAGGAATGGGGAATCTGTCACCCTCTGGTAGGGATGGGTGACTCTGTCAATTTCGTTTCTCTCGTTTTTTTAAAAAAAAACCTTGTGAAAATTAATTGGCATTTCAGGGCTAATTTCTCTTAGCAAATGCATGGTTTTTGCCTAACATGCACATTTTTTTGCCAAGGAATTTCCCCAAATACAGTGCATTTTTGTAAGCTAATTTCACTAACATATTCATTTCTAGGCACACTTTACCTAAGCACATACATTTTTTGAACACTCTAATTGGCTGGAGAATAACACAGCAAAGTTTGAAGATGTGCAAATCTCGAGGGACGGCTTAGTTTTAGCTCACGTGTTGTTTCGGAAAGTGTGAATAAGGCAGGTTCCCCTTTAAGCATGAACTGAATTTAATTTCTCCCCATTCCTACCCTCTTGAGTTTTGTTGGACACTAGTACAGTGGTACCTCGGGTTAAGTACTTAATTCATTCTGGAGGTCCGTGCTTAACCTGAAACTGTTCTTAAACTGTTCTGAAGCACCACTTTAGCTAATGGGGCCTCCCGCTGCTGCCGCACCGCCAGAGCATGATTTCTGTTCTCATCCTGAAGCAAAGTTCTTAACCTGAAGCACTATTTCTGGGTTAGTGGAGTCTGTAACCTGAAGCGTATGTAAACCGAGGTACCACTGTACAGTGAGTGGTCATGAATGATGAACATTGGAGGACCACACATTCCTCAGCCCTGCCAGACGCATTGACATGCTTAACATACTGCCTTGTTTGACCTTAAGAACCATAGCTAAAGACAACCTTCCTTACCTGATTGGGCTACTTATATTTCCAGTTGGGGCTTTAAACAAATGGCAAATCAGTGATTTCCTCCTAGCCGACAGAAACATAGAACTATAGAATTGTAGGGTTGGAAGGGACCACAAAGGTCATCTAGTCCAATCCCTTACAATGCAGGGATATTTTGCCCAATGTGGGAATCAAATTCACAACCCTGAGATTAAGAGCCTCATTCCCTACCGAACTGAGCTATCCCTGGCCAGCAAACACGCCTCCTTCGAGCATCTAAAACCCCACCATCAAGCTCATGTGTGTCTGTGTGTTTTTAGTGTCTATGAATTGTTAGTGTCAGAAATGTATAATATGAACACTTATTTTATATTTGGAAGCTTTTATCTACTTTCCATAAATAAAGTAATTTGCTAGACATTATTCCCTTTTAAGCATTTCACTACCCTATCAGAGCGGCTAAAAGGAAAGAGAGAGAGAGAGAGACAGAGAGTGTTTTCTGTTTTACAATTTAAAGTACTTATTTTTACATCCTTAAAATATCCATGACTTCCCTTCTTCTCGTTCCATGGTTCATTTTACAATCCCTGCATATTTTACAGAAACTATACCATTCAGCGTTCCATTATTACATCCATCATAACTTATTTACACTGTTGGATTTATCTTAATGCTGCCAGCATTTTCAGCTGTACACAGTTATTTCCCATGTATTCAATAAACATTTTCCAGTCTTCTCTAAACGCATGTTCTTCTTGTTCTCTTATTCTGTTTCACCGTCAAGCAGCTCTTTCAGTCAGAAAGTTCTTCCTGGTGTTTAGTCAGAACATCCTTTCTTGTAACTTGGGTCAGGTTCTATGCTCTTGAGCAGTGGCATAGGAAGAGGGGTGCGGGCAGCCCCGGGTGTCATCACTGAGGGGGGTGACAAAAAATAACTCCCGCACCCACCGCATGCCCCTTCCTACACCACTGCAGGAGCACACTCCCCTTGAGTGATTTCCAGAAACCAGAAGCATTGCTGCCTCCAACTTTGCAGGCAGAGCACAGCCTTTATGGCTAGTAGCCTTCAACAGCCCTCTCCTCTCCATCTTCCTCACCTGCTCGCTTTGGCACAGTAAATCTCCACGGAACCTGGAGAGTCCCGGGGCAGCCAGCTGGGAAGAGAGCGAGGCTCCCTCTGGAGGCCAAGAGGTACAGTGGAGATCTTCCTGCCCGGTTTCAGCCGCCTGGAAGGTTTCCAATAATAATAATAATAATAATAATAATAATAATAATAATAATAATAATAATTTATTATTTATACCCCACCCATCTGGCTGGGCTTCCCCAGCCACTCTGGGCGGCTTCCAAAAAAATATTAAAATACTGTAATACATCAAACATTAAAAGCTTCCCTAAACAGGGCTGCCTTCAGATGTCTTCTAAAAGTCTGGTAGTTGTTGTTCTCTTTGACATCTGGTGGGAGGGCGTTCCACAGGGAGGGCGCCACTACTGAGAAGGCCCTCTGCCTGGTTCACTGTAACTTGGCTTCTCACAGTGAGGGAACCGCCAGAAGGCCCTCGGTGCTGGACCTCAGTGTCCGGGCTGGATGATGGGGGTGGAGATGCTCCTTCAGATATACTGGACCAAGGCCGTTTAGGGCTTTAAAGGTCAGCACCAACACTTTGAATTGTGCTCAGAAACGTACTGGGAGCCAATGTAGGTCTTTCAAGACCGGTGTTATATGGTCTCGGCGGCCGCCCCCAGTCACCAGTCTGGCTGCCGCATTCTGGATTAAGGCTTGGCCAGGTTGAAATGGGCTGAGGCTGCTTGGGACAGGTTTCCACGAGGGCTTTTCTGGTATTGTCGAGGGCGGTGTGGGAGTGAGTTAATACTTCCCCCCCCAAAAAAATTTTAAATTGATTTTCACAAAATTATAAACAGACAAACAAACAAACAAACAAACAAACATAAATCATAACCTTATTAAAATTGCACTTATTAAAATTGTTAAATGACTTCCTCGCTTCCCCTTGGTTGAATTTCAATGCATATCCTTTTAACGGTTTTCCAAATCAGAGTTCTTATAAACTTAACGTAATCATTTAACATCCTTATATCTTTTCATTTCAAAATTAAACATATTAAACATCACTTAACTTGTTTAGATTCCTAAGCCAATCTGATACCTGCAAGCATTTCCAATTAGTTTAACTTAACAAATTTAACTAAATAATCGTTAAATTTTGTCCATTCTTCCTGATACTCCTCCTCCTTCTGGTCACGGACTCTTCTGGTTAGGTTGGCTAGCTCCGAAAAATCCATCATCTTCGAGTGAGTTAATACTTTTTGCTGGGTCTGGGTTGCTCTGGGTTTTATGACTGCATGGTGGAAGCTGCCTTTGGAGGCTCATTGCCCTAAAAAGTGGCTTTTGAATCTCTGCAGAAAGCCAGAAACCCACCATCCAGCCCCATTTCTTCCCCTCTCCATAAGCGGACTGCATTCCTCTCGCCACCATCAGCATATGTCCATCCACAGTCCAGCCGCTGGCTCCTATGGTAGGGAGCAAGAGCAATGGGGGGAGGGCTCGGGGAACTGAGGGGAAAGAGTTTGGAGATCCGCACAGGTGAGCATGAAGGCAGAGGCATAGCTAGGTGAGGTGGGGGGGTACTCGGAGTCACACCACGGGGCCTGCAGCGTGCCTGAGCCATCTCTTGCGGGGGCGCAGTTAGTGCCAGCACCATCCGTTAAGAGTTTGGGTGTAATCTTTGACACCTCCCTTTCCATGGAGGCGCAGATTGCAGCTATAACAAAGGCGGGGATTTTTCATCTCCGCCAAGCTAAGCAGTTGGCTCCTTATCTCTCTCTCCCTGACCTAGCCACTGTTATCCATGTGACAGTCACCTCCAGACTGGATTATTGTAACTCGCTCTATGTGGGGCTGCCCTTGAGACTGCCCCAGAAACTGCAGTGGGTGCAGAATGCCGCGGCGAGACTCCTTACGGGTCCTCACTGCGAGATCACATTCACCCAGTGCTATACCAGCTGCACTGGCACCCGGTGGAGTACAGGATCAGGTTTAAGGTGCTGGTTTTAACCTTTAAAGCCCTATACACCCTAGGACCCTTGTACCTACGGGACCGCCTCTCCTGGTATGTCCCACAGAGGAATTTACGGTCTTCAAACAAAAACATCTTGAAGGTCCCAGGCCACAGAGAGGTTAGGCTGGCCTCAACCAGAGCCAGGGCTTTTTCAGCTATGGCTCCAATCTGGTGGAACGCTCTGTCACAAGAGACTAGGGCCCTGCGGGACTTGACATCTTTCCGCAGGGCCTGCAAGACACAGCTGTTCCACCAAACCTTTGGCCAAGGCACAACCTGACTCCCTCCTCTGGCAATCTTCACAGAACTCTAGCCCAATGGTTGCCATCAATTTGATTTGAATTAATTTTATAATGAAATGATTTTAGAATGTTGTATTATTTTATTGTTAGCCGCCCTGAGCCTGGCTTCGGCTGGAGATGGCGGGATATAAATAAAATTTATTATTTATTATTATTATAAGAAATTTCCATCGTGAAAAAATGGCTTTAAGTGCTTATCCTCACAATGTTAAGTAAATAAACCAGAAAATAACACTTGCAACTATATCTTATTTTTCCTTCTTTTAATCATTTCAATGTGTGTGGGGGGGGGGTGACAAGAAATTTTCCACACCGGGTACCACCTGACCTTGCTACACCACTGCCAGAGAGGAGTGGCTGATGGAGATGATGGACTATGTTGAAATGGCGGAATTGACTGGGAAAATCAGAGACCAGGAAGAGAAGAAATTCAAGAAAGAATGGGAAGACATTATAATGTATTTAAGAGAACACTGTAAACAACTAAAAACTTTGGCAGGATTAGAATAATACTTGTAAGGTACAAAATACAATGGAAAAATGGTTAATAATATTTCTAACAAGATAGAGAAAATAGGATAAGCTGAAGGAAAAGGGGATTGACAATGGAAACCAGGGAAGGGCAGTGGGAAGTCAAGGGATTCTGAGAATCCTAAATGTGATGCTGAATGATGTGTTTAAACTGAGATTGGTTATGTAAAATTTAATAAAAATATTTATAAAAGAGAATTGTAGTTAAGCAACATCTGGGAGGCCACAGGTTCCTGCTATAGACTTTCTGCAGCAAGCCGACAAGTCCTTCTCCAGCTTTATGAATCCTTGCCAGCTGGAATTTCTCTTTAACTGTTATCCTGCCGCTCCCCTACATGCACACACTTGCTGTAATGAGCAGAAATGCAGAGATGCCACACAACAGGCAGGATACAGGGTTGATGTGTGGGAGATGCTGTGGCCTCTGCCTTTGGGAATGTCAAGGTAAATATACTGCATGTCTCCGGGCTGTTCTCTGGCAACCCTTTGGAGTAGGAGAAGAAGCTGGGGTGGGGGGCAGAACAAATCTAAAAGCCAGTAGGATTGTCACTTTTAAAAAAAACTATTAATTGCCCTCTTTCAGTGTTCTATTAGCCCCCAGGCAGACAGAAATTTGGAGCACATCAAGCTGCCAAGAAAGGCATAAAAATGCCAGTCTCGATCTATGTAAGACTTCCAAGCAAATGGTCTAGTACAGGTATATTATTTCTCGGTTGGACTCAGGGACGTATGTGGTACATTCCCCAAAAGTCCAGAAAAGAATACCAACAGGTTAGTATGGTAGCTATGTATCCTATTTTTCAGAGCACTATCCTTTATTCGAAAATGTCCCTATTTAAAGGGTACTTTAGACCAGACTTGGACCAAGGTAAAGGGACCCCTGACCATTAGGTCCAGTCGTGACTGACTCTGGGACTGCGGCGCTCATCTCGCTTTATTGGCCGAGGGAGCTGGCATACAGCTTCCGGGTCATGTGGCCAGCATGACTAAGCCGCTTCTGGCGAACCAGAGCAGTGCACGGAAACGCCGTTTACCTTCCCGCCGGAGCGGTACCTATTTATCTACTTGCACTTTGACGTGCTTTCAAACTGCTAGGTTGGCAGGAGCAGGGACTGAGCAACGGGAGCTCACCCCGTCGCGGGGATTCGAACCACCGACCTTCTGTTCGGCAAGTCCTAGGCTCTGTGGTTTAACCCACAGCACCACCCGCATCCCTAGACTTGGACCAAACTGCCCTTTAAATAGGGAACACATTCAAATAAGGTTAAAAAATACATAGGAAGGGATTGGGGGAGTCTTGAAGGAGGAAGTTACCTCTTGGCTGCCTTTCTGACTATGGTGAGATGTATTGTTTTTCCTATTTAAATTATAGTATTTATTTCTCAGTTTGTATCACGCCCTTTAGCACGTGCAAATCGTACACGGAACTGCTTTCATTCTCATTTCTTTTAGTTATGTGTAAGTGGACACTCTTAAGTAACACGTTCTATCATTTTGTGCATTATGTCCAGTCTGTTATACAGCTTTTGAATCTCTGAGTTGCTCTGTTGCACTTTCCTGTCTCCATGCCTATAAATAGGGCTGATTTGTGCTTTGCATGGTCCTGGCAGAGAAATTAGCATCTAAGCCTTTGGAGCCAGCAGGTCCCTTGATGGCAGCAGCAGCAAGGAAGGAATATTCGAACTGGAATAAATAATAACTGCCAACAACTATGTGAGGTTTCTGCTTGGTCTAATTACTGGCTTCTCACAGATTTCATGAGCTAAGTCAGAAAGCTGTCTCCACTGGGGCTACCAATCTTTCCCCTAGTAAGAGGCTGCTGCCTTCTGTGGCTTTGTGACAAACAGAAATCCGACTGATAAAGCTTTTTCCCATCAGTGCATGGGAAGAAAATTCACATGTTCAATTCCTGCCTATTGAGGTCACCTACCACCCCACTCCCCCAACTCCTGTAATTCTAACTCTGAACAAGAGTGGATCTGGATGGGCAGCTGTGTAAGTGAAATAATGTGATCAGGTCACCTCTGTGCCTGACTGTCATTCATGTGGTGAAAAGAGTTGATGGGCTCTTCTGGGACCCCTCTTCCAGTAATAATAATAATATTTTATTATTTATACCCCGCCCATCTGGCTAGGTTTCCCCAGCCACTCTGGGTGGCTCCCAACAGAGTATTAAAAACACGATAAAACATCAAACATTAAAAACTTCCCTGAACAGGGCTGCCTTCAGATGTCTTCTAAAAATCAGATAGTTGTTTATTTCCTTGACACCCAATGGGAGGGTGTTCCACAGGGTGGGCGCCACCACTGAGAAGGCCCTCTGCCTGGTTCCCTGTAACCTCACATCTTGCACTGAGGGGACCACCAGAAGGCCCTCAGAGCTGGGCCTCAGTGTCTGTGCTGAATAATGGGGGTGGAGATGCTCCTTCAGGTGGACTTTGGTAATATGATGCTTTAAGCAAGGACAAAATTTGGCACCCCTCCCCAAATATATATATTTATTTTCATGCCCTCCTCTCTCTTGCCTTCCATTCTGTGCCCCCTCAGCTCAGTGCCCTGTATGTGGGAACCACCCACACTGCCCTAAATCCGGCACTGCCTCTTCTCCCTTCCGATAGTTCAGTATGTGGTCAGCCTTTCAAATAGAAGACTCTTTCAAACAGAAGACTGTCCCCTGTAAAGCTGGACAAATGTGACACTAAGAGAGCATCGTGAGCACACCTAGCCCAAGAAAACCAAACGGCCGGTATTTGTTGTTGTTATTAAAACATTTATAATTAAAACATAATAGAGTAAATATGGAGATAAACAAAGAAGAGAAACAGATGCTAGAAATAAAGGATAAAGAGAATGAGAGAAGAGTGAGATAAAGAAAACAAAGAGAAAAATCATTAGCAAAAGATGCAAGAGAATACACACACACACACACACACACACACAGTGGCACCTCGGAAGCTGAACGGAATCTGTTCTGGAAGTCCGTTCAACTTCCAAAGCATTCAGAAACCAAGGCGCGGCTTCCGATTGGCTGCAGGAAGCTCCTGCAGCCAATCGGAAGCCGCGGAAGCCGTGTCAGGTGTTCAGGTTCCAAAGAACGTTCGCAAACCGGAACACTCACTTCCGAGTTTGCAGCATTCGGGAGCCAAAACATTCAAGCCGCAAGGCGTTCGTCAACCAAGGTACGATTGTATATAGGAATATGATGTGGAAAAATGAAAAAAAAGAGGAATGGACAGCTCCATCCATCCCTACTTCTGACTCACATTGATTTGAGCGCTGGGCCATCTTTTAAAGGGCTGACAGAATGATGCATCACGTAATTTGGGTTGTTTTGATCTCTTGGCATATCGCTGCTTTGCTTTGGAAACCACCTACAAGTGATGTTGCATCTAAAACCATTTTTAATTTCTGAATAAGGGGGTCTTCAGCATCTGGCACAAACGTACTGTTACAGCAGCAAAGCGTGTGTTGTGTTTGTGTACACGTGCTTGGCAGGTCTTCTTTGCTCTGATCTAAGCCAGGGCTCACCTAGTATGTGGTCAGTGACTGGAAAGAACAGTTTATCCAGGGAGAAGCGGAAAGCTATATAAACAGCCACCTTAGCAAAGCGACGGGTGCTGATGAAAACAAACGGGCAAAACAGGGAACATTCCTGCCTGGAATCACACTAGCAGAAGCAGACCTCATATCTCTGGGAGTTCTGCAGCAAGGGAGGGGGACAGAGTTGAAGACGGGAGCACGTCCAGATGAGTTGTCATTGAGCATTCATCCTGATACACTCGGAGGGAGATCAAATGTGGCTACTTATCGAACATTCACTCTGATTCGTTTGTGGGGAGGTTAGATGCCATTGCGTAAAAGCACACATTATTCCACACGCTCCAGTGCATTTTCCTGTCACTTTCCTTACTGCAACTAGCCTGATGCTTTGGGGAGAAAGTTCGTTGCACAATACCTCCCAATGAACTACAGTATACTTGTGAGACATGGATGAGCCAGTGTGATGGACTGCTTGGACACAGAGGAATGGTGGGAGAAACCAGCTGGGGAACCCCCAAGGGAAGCAGGCTCAGAGCCTGGGGATCGGTGGTGGGATGACGATGAGTGGTCAGAGGAAGAAGAGGAAGAAGACTGGGAGGAGTTGGTGTCAGAAGCTGAAGGGGCAACAGGGCTTAGTGAGCGGGGGTGAGTCCGTGGTAGAGAGCAGTCCACATTCAGAGGCAGAAGCTGAAGCAGGGGAAGAGGGAGGCCAAGAGGCAGAGGTGAGTCAGGCTGGTGAAGAGCCCCTCCTGCTCCCCTCCCCCGTGTAGTTTAAATCTACAGCAGGGAGCCTTTTTTCAGCCTGGGGCCACCTTAGCTCTTATGCAACCTTCCAGGGGCCTCATGCCAGTGGTGGGCAGGGCCAGAGGCAAAAGTGGGAGGAGCACCAAATGTCAGTGTTACCATGTTACCATCATGTAGGAGGCTGATTACTACACACAACCCTCTCTTATCTTTCATCCAGGCATGTACCAGAGTACAAAAACATCCAAGGAGGTTGTGATCATGTGAGGCTAGGAGGGGGAGAATCTCAAGGGGCAGATAGAGACACCTAGAGGGCCACAATTGGGTTCCCCATCCCTGCCCTACAGCGTATTCCTTCTTCTAGCGTGGACAAAAACAGAAATCCAAGTAAACAAATAAACATCTTGTTCTCTGTCCATTTTCTGGGCCGTATGACAGCTGCCCTTCCCCTTGTCACCTGGCTCCAGGAATGTTCCCTTTCCCTCACCCTTTTGAGAACAAAAGATGACCCCAAAACTGCCTGAACAAGAGGTGCATCTGTGTTTATTTTACTCCCTTGTGCACAAAAGCAAAGTACCAGCACAGAAATCAAGAAACAGAAGTCTAGAAACAGCCACATCCATCTTATTTACACACTCAGCCTTCTCAGCTCACCGAAGAAAGAGGAGCACATGGTAGTGACTTGAAATTACACACATATATTCAGGAAGTGGCTATGTTTTGTGGAAACGACAGTTATAGGCTGCAACACTAGAAAAGAAGTGGAGAATCCTGCCCCCCAGGTATTGCTGGACAAAAGCTCCAATTCTTGATGACCGGCCATGGAGCTGATGGGAGCTGAAGTTCAACACCATGTATACCGCAATCTCATTCCAAAGAAACCAACTCCAGGTAGACCTTGTAACTTCTCTCCACTAGGCTGCTAACTGGGAACTGGTTTCCTTTGCCTGCAAAGGATTGGTTTTAACAGCGCATATCAAGTGTGTCTCCCTCTGCACTGAACAGCCACTGCCCAGCCCAACCTGTGCATCTGGGGTGAAAGGGCAGATCATCTCCTTGCAACCTCCTTTCTCTGCCAGAGGAGTTGACTGCTCCCAATTCCTTGCACTTTCCATCGCTTCTTAGGGGCCCCGGGGACAATTTTCCAGCAGAAGACAAGCTCCAGCTCCTCTCTGGGATCGGGCTATTTAAGATCTACCACACCCACACAAGGCCCTGGAAGGAAGCCATGTCTCCCTTTGCACAGGCGTGTGCTGTACATCACTTAAGAACAGCAGCTGCCTGCTGCCAGCCAACGGATCGGGAGGGAGGGGTGGCTGATTAGGACATGGAGTTCCAGGCACCTACTCACATCGCTGCAGCTCAGCAGTAAAGCAGTCAAGTCGAAAGCAAGCAAGACAGAACCGGAGGCTGGAGGAAGACTTGGCAAAGATTCTTGCCTCTTTGCTCAGAACACGCAGCTGACAGTATGCTTCTTCCAAGCTGCTGTTACCAAGGCGGGAGGAGCGAGGACTCGACACCAACGAGTACAGGGAGGGGCTAAGATCATACCATATAAGCTTGCCCCATTCAGCCTCCACTGAGCTTAAGAGATGAGAATGCTTTGCATGAATAAAGTCCCAGGTTCTACTGTTCAGGTCCAGCATCACCAAGCAGCCCCACCAGTGTTAGAGACAGCAGCTGGGTTTTAATTTCCCACAATGCCCCATAACGTTGCTCAGGGGCACAACTGGAAATTAAAATGTCGGGGCACACCCAACCCCTGCCCCAGGGCCTGCAGCAGTCCTGATAAGTCTGTTGGGGGCCACCTGTGCAGAGGAAGGACCACCAAAGGTGACCGTGCTGAAGTCACCTGAATCCCTGGCCTCTACAGTTAAAGGCTCTTGGGTAGCAGACCTGGGGAATCCTCTGTAAGAGTTGTTGCCAGCAAGCCAAATTAGGATGTACTGGGCCAGGTGGGTGACTCAGTGTAAGATAGCTCTGTACAGAGTTATTCCTATTCCAGAGCTGACAATGAGATTTGCAATCCCATGCATCGAGTGAAATTCCCATCTGTGCCATGGGGTGTAAAATTAAGATGTAGGATGGTTGCATCCACACATTTAAAGCATCTTTATGGCCCCCTCCCAAATAATCATGGGAGCTGCCGTTGCCCCCTCTCAAAAAGCTACAATTCCCAATACCCCTAAAAACTACAGTTGCCAGTATTCTTTGCAGGGCGAGAGCACACTTTAAATGTGAATTAAAAATATGGTGTGGATGCAACCATTGTCTCTTTCAGCCATTGGTCCAAAACAGCCTTTTTTCAACCTTGGGTTCTCAGGGGCTCTTGAACTACATCCCCCATCATCCCTGAACACTGGCAATGCTGGCTAGGAATGACAGGAGTTGTAGTCCAACAACATCTAGGAATCCAAGGTTGAGAAAGGTTGCTTTAGAGATATGGCCCTGTGCAAAAACCAAGGTTTTATAGCAGCTCTCGTGCATCAATATGGGAGATTGAAATGCAGGACCCCCCCAGCTTAAATCAAGGGTCTTGGGCAAGAAACTAGCTGCCCTTGATCCAATTCCTACTGTGTGAAAGTTCAGGGGGAAGGGAACGTTCATCCCCCCTTAAGGGCAGCCTGGCACCTCTTGTATTTCAACACCACAAGGAATCACTTTATTGCCTATTGAGTCGCATTGCCCTGCAGGATCCTGCCTCTGGAGCAGGGTTAGAAGAATGAGATACCCTACTCCAGGCAGTGAAGGCTGGATGCCATGGTGTTTCTCATATTCTCAGTCCATCTCACTGGTGGTGGTGGGTCCCCACTGGGACTGGTAGGGCAGAAGGCAAGGAGACCAACAGTAGGTGGCGCCACAGCCACTGACAGTCTGAGCCTGTACTGATGGGTCATACATAAGAAGGCAGGCAGGCGGGAGCTGGCTGACGGCAGACTGAGGTTGGTGGGGCAGTACCTTGTTTGCCCTGGTGGACCATCTTCCACCATGTCTCACATGGAGTCTGTTCTCTTCCGGGCAAACACAGCAGACACGCTCTTCACGATGCTGCGAATCCCAGTGCCCTTCTTCACGGCCAGTTTGGCCTCGCAGATGCGTTCCGCCAGGCTGTTGAAGACCACGAGGGCCCCGTGGTAGGCCTCTGCTGCTGACACCTCGTAGAACTCACAGTCTAGGGAGAGAGCCAGGAGCCTGCCCTCCTCGCTGGAGACCGTGCGCCGGTGGTGCAAGTCTCGCTTGTTGCCCACAATGACAATGGGCACTTTCTCCTGGGCTGGTCCTTCCTTGGCTGCCTTGATGAACTGGATTTTGGGTTGCACACTGTTAAAGCTGGCTCGGTCACAGATGCTGTAGACCAAGACAAAGCCATCGGCCCACTGGATGCGCTTGTCCTCAGAAGAACTCTCTTCTGTCCGCTCCTGAAAAGGAAGGAAAATGTAAGGGTTCCCATGTTTAGTCTATTGATTGGTTGCTCTTTTTTATTGACAAAAACAATGCCCTTATTAAACAGTTGGTCTGCAAATATAAAGCATTCCCTTGGTGGGGAGAGAGAAGGAAAGATGTATCTTCTAAGTTGGATTGGAGAACCTGCAGTTCTGCAATGCTGTTGGACTCAGCCTCGAGCAGGATTGCCAATGGTCAGGAATGATGGGAGTTGCAGCAACATATTGAGCCCTTCCAACCCAATATGAAAGAAATAATAATAATATCTTCTTCATCACAATTATTGTTTTTCACATATGCAGATTTATTCAGTTATTGACTGAAGCTCATGTGACTAAAATGTAATCTAATTTAATCAGATGACAAATAAGTTGAGAACCCAGGAGATGCAATAAAATAACATTAACAAGGCTGGTCTTTCAGAGGAGCACCATAGAATCATATCATCTACATCCTCAGTTTGGTTGAGATCCCATATCAGCTCAAGTCAAGAAACAAATGCCATTGGCCGGAATTCCCATAGTTATGGTAGTCAGGTACTTCTCAAGAGACTAATCCTATGCAACAATCTCACACACAGCTTTTAAACTTGCTGCACTCCTGTCAAGAGGAGACTCCTATTCCCCTTGTAGAGCAATAATTCCCTGAGCTCCCTGGGAAGAGGGATTGATTGCTAAACCACTCTGGGAATTGTAGCTCTGTGAAGGGGAACAACTCTCGGCACCCTTAACAAATGACAGTTCCCAGAATTCTTCGTGGAAAGCCATGGCTGTTTAAAGTAATATAAGAGGGCAGATGGGGCCTTAGAAAGTGGAGTTTTACACACACACACTCACACAGAGGAATTTGGCACGAAGCTTGTAATTTAAAGGTACTGATCATTTGCCAGACCTTTGGGAACTAACTGAGATCAGCTGGGAATATTTATATTTTTAACTGTTGCTCGCTTGCATTTGTTTTAAATAGTTTACTTTCTTATTTTAAAAAAATCCCCACCCCCCACAATCATGGCACTGCCCATGAATCTCTTGTCAACCTTTTGTCATTGCTGTTCAAAGGCGGAGTATAAGTACTGGAAGTCGAATGAAGGTGATAGTGTGGATGGTTAAGTCCAGTCAAAGGGGACTATGGGATTGCAGCACTCATCTCACTTTCAGGCTGAGGGAGCTGGCGTTTGTCCACAGACAGCTTTCTGGGTCATGTGACCAGCAGGACTTAACTGCTTCTGGTGCAATGGAACACCGTGACAGAAACCGGAGCACACGGAAACACCGTTTACCTTCCCGCCACAGCGGTACCTGTTTATCTACTTGCACTGGCGTGCTTTCAAACTGCTAGGTTCGCAGGAGCTGGTACAGAGCAACGGGAGCTCACCCCACTGCAGGGATTTGAAACACCAACCTTCTGATCGGTGATAGTGTAGGATAACCCCCTCACCTGCGAGCAAGGGAAATCCCAGATGTGGAAGAGGATCTCTCTGCCTTCCGCTGCCAAAGTGTGGGTGTAGATAGACTCTGGGTGGGGAAAAAGCATACAGTTCAGGTTTGCCAAAAAGCCACTCCTGATAGTTCTGTTCTCTCACTTCCCCTCTCTGTGTCTGCTCCTCTGCCACTCCCTTTCCAACCTCTCCAGGTGTTAGCAACTGGCAGCCTCGTAAAGCAAGAAACGAGAACTGAAAAGTTTTATACAGTTTCGATCCCTGTATGGGACAGCGGCATATTCTTGCACTGCAGGCGGTTGGGTGAGATAATCCTCAGGGTACCTTCTAACTCAACAATTCTATGAATCAAGATTTCTCCTTCCTCCTTAGTGGCAACTTTATACAGCCAAACCTCAGTTCCCAAACACCTCCATTTTGGAACGTTTCGGCTCCCAAACGACAAAAACCTGGAAGTAATTGTTCAGGTTTTCTAATGTTTTCAGAAGCCGAACATCTGACACGGCTTCCGCTTGAGTGCAGGAAGTTCTTGCAGCCAATCGGAAGCTGTGCCTCGGTTGTCAAACATTTCGGAAGCTGAATGAGCTTCCAGAATGGATTACGTTCAGATCCGGCCAGATCCGGCCCAATCGCCTTCTAAATCCGGCCTGCGGACGGTCCAGAAATCAGTGTGTTTTTACATGAGTAGAATGTGTCCTTTTATTTAAAATGCATCTCTGGTTTATTTGTGGGCATTGGAATTCGTTCATTTTTTTTTCCAAAATATAGTCTGGCCCTCCACATGGTTCGAGGGACGGTGGACCGGCCCACAGCTGAAAAAGGTTGCTGACCCCCTGGACTAGGGTGTCCAAGCCCTACCTAGAGATGTCAGGAGATTGAATCTGGAACTTTCTGCATGCAAAGCAGACGCACTACAGCACGGAGGTCCCAGGGCTGGTTTCAGGTTTGGAGAAGCAGGCATCAGCGCAGAGACAGACTCTGGCAGCTGCCTGAGAATCCCATATGCTGGCACTAGTTTTTCATAGAATCCCCTCACTGGATGGTATTCCGATCTACCCATCCCTTCCTGCTCCACGTTTCACGGCAGAAGGAAACAACCCAGCCCTTTGCACAGCATCCATTTTTGCAATTGGGATTTTTTCTTGTTTTTTCAACCATCCAGCCTCCCCAAGGGTGGCATGAAATTAACAGGCACAAATCTGTCCGTGCAATGATGCAATTATGACACTCACCCATGTCTCCATATTCCCCGATGAACCTTCTAGTGAGAAAGCGCACTGTCAAAGCTGTGAAAAAGAGTGGGAGTTGTAACTGTTATGTAGGACAGATATTGAGATGGGGGGGACCTTTGTTCTATTCTCAGAAAAACAAAACAAAACCACACCACCCCAGACACAAACTCAAACCGGCAAATATGAAAGTTATCAAAATTAAGTTTGCTGGATTTGTAGCTGATCTGACAGCTATTTCCCTCCCCTGAGAAGAAAATCTTAAGTTTTACAGAGCCAAAAGCATAATGGTCATTTCCAATTAAAGATGTTTGCACAGTTATAGGTCGCTACCCCTGTAAACATCTATAATTATAGCACAATCCCAATCATGTTTACTTCCACTGAGCTGGTTTGCATGTAATGCTGTGCCAAACCATGGCTTAGAATGAACACCTGAGAAGAATTGCAACCTGCTGAACTCCTCTCCTGGTATTGTTGCCACCATACGACCTGGGCCTAAGCCATGGTTTGGTTTAGCTTTCCATTTGAACCCGAGCCTGTGGTTTGTCTCATTCTAGACAGACCATTTATAGCTAAGGTTTGTTTATTTGTTCACAGTTCACGGTTTGTTTGGAGGAGACAAATCAAATAAGTAAGCCAAATTATGGCGTCGCTCAAATAAAGGCAGCAGGAGGAGAACTGGGCAAGGAACACACACAATCTTCTTTCTGGGAATCTTCACACTTGTGCATTTGCACTAAACCATGGTTTGGTTTAGAGTTACATGCACACCAGCTCACTGCACTCTGTGGAGCTTGCTCCATAATAATTGTATTCAGGATAGAAGCCTTATTTCTAAGTTCAATTGAATTTTTGTGGAATTTCCTTCATACCGAGTTCCATAACACTTGGGGAGCATATGGCTGGGCTGTTATTTTTTCTTTATTTCTTACATTTCTGCTCCACCTTTCTTCCACCATAGAACCCAAGGTGACATAAATATAGTTCCCACACAGTCACCCATCCAGGCATTAACCAGGCTCAAGCCTGCTTAGCTATGACAAGATGGGGATTTTGTTTGCCTACAGGCCATTTGCTAGCAATGCCTCAATGACCTAACATCCAAGTTAGTATGCAAAAACTCACACACAAAAAAGATGCAGCTATTGACAAATTATAGAATATATTTCATGTATGGATGCAATCATTATGCTTCAGATTAGAGTTTCTTTAAAGTAAGGCTGCAATCATTTGTACTTCTACTTGAGAGTAAGTCCCATTGAAATCAGCAGGATCTACTTCTGAGCAAACATGCACAGAAGTCCACTGGAAATATATACTGCGAAAGAGTTAAGAAACAAAAAATAATTTTAAAAAAGACATTTGAGTGAGCTGTGAAATACTGCAATCTTCCCTCTGCACTTCATATCATTTAGCAAATCTGATGAGAGGTTAGCAATTGGCTCATACAACTGGATCATAGTGGATCATGCAACTTTTCTTGTGTACTGTAAATATCGAACTCACAAAACATTGCTGAGTTGATTTCCACCCTAGCTACCTTTTGTGAAAGGCAAAAGAGAACTCTCCACACGTTAAATTTAAGTTTTGCATGAAGATCAAGTTGAGAAGTCCCCAAAATAGAGGGTTTCTGTCTTTGAGGGGGTGTTTCGCAGCATCAAGTTTCCAGGTTTCCATCGTTTGGCTCACCTTCCGTTTACTTTCTCCCAGTGACAGAACTCACCTGATTTTCCCACGCTGTCTGCTCCAAGGACCACCACATTGGCTTCCACTTTCAGTGGCGAAGGAGTGGGTGCCTCCACCCCAGACTGGTGGTCTGGGGTGAAGCTGGCACTTCTACGCAGAGGGATTCGGAGGACCATTGGTGGATCTGTTCTCACCCAATCTGTCAACCACTGACTTGTCTCTTTGCTGCTTTCCTCTCTCTGTTCAGTCAGAAGGAGAATGACTCCCTTTCTCACTGCAGCTGGAGGAGTGATTTGCATGGATCATACCATTCCTAACGAACGGGAGGGGTTTCACTCAGGGGAGCTGCTAGGTGAACAGATCCCCAGCTATTAAAAAACAGACTATGACAGCAATGTAGCAGGCTAATTTTATTCACAATAAAATTGTCAAGAGGAACTAGTGGTGAGATTGACCCCCCTGCATTGGAGGAGTGGGAGAATCCAGGTGGGGCTCATTCTTTCTATATAGATTTCACCTCCAGTATTTTCCATTTATTATACACACAACCCAATATGGGATAAGATGAACCCCATCATGTCTTCAAAGTGCATATGATTGGTATCTAACACTGAGTAAAATTGAGTAAAAATGTACAAAACAAGTTCAAAATTGTGTTGGAAATGTAAAGAGAAGGAGGCTACTTTTTACCAGATGTGGTGGACATGTACATTGGTAAAGGCTTTCTGGGAAATGATATATAATGAACTAAAGAAAATGTTTAAAAATACATTCGTTAAAAAAAAAAACCAGAAGCCTTTCCGTTAGGAATAATAGGTGAAGACATACCAAGAGAGGATAAAAGACTTTTTATGTATGCAGCGACGGCAGTGAGAATGCTACTAGCCCAGAATCATAGAATCATAGAGTTGGAAGAGACCACAAGGGCCATCGAGTCCAACCCCCTGCCAAACAGGAAACACCATCAGAGCACTCCTGATATATGGTTGTCAAGCCTCTGCTTAAAGACCTCCAAACAAGGAGACTCCACCACACTCCTTGGCAGCAAATTCCACTGTCGAACAGCTCTTACTGTCAGGAAGTTCTTCCTAATGTTTAGGTGGAATCTTCTTTCTTGTAGTTTGGATCCATTGCTCCGTGTCCGCTTCTCTGGAGCAGCAGAAAACAACCTTTCTCCCTCTTCTATGTGACATCCTTTTATATATGTATTTGAACATGGCTATCATATAACCCCTTAACCTCCTCTTCTCCAGGCTAAACATGCCCAGCTCCCTTAGCCGTTCCTCATAAGGCATCGTTTCCAAGCCTTTGACCATTTTGGTTGCCCTCCTCTGGACACGTTCCAGTTTGTCAGTGTCCTTCTTGAACTGTGGTGCCCAGAACTGGACACAGTACTCCAGGTGAGGTCTGACCAGAGCAGAATACAGTGGCACTATTACTTCCCTTGATCTAGATGCTATACTCCTATTGATGCAGCCCAGAATTGCATTGGCTTTTTTAGCTGCTGCGTCACACTGTTGGCTCATGTCAAGTTTGTGGTCAACCAAGACTCCTAGATCCTTTTCACATGTACTGCTCTCAAGCCAGGTGTCACCCATCTTGTATTCGTGCCTCTCATTTTTTTTGCCCAAGTGCAATACTTTACATTTCTCCCTGTTAAAATTCATCTTGTTTGTTTTGGCCCAGTTCTCTAATCTGTCAAGGTCATTTTGAAGTGTGATCCTGTCCTCTGGGGTGTTAGCCACCCCTCCCAGTTTGGTGTCATCTGCAAATTTGATCAGGATGCCCTTGAGTCCATCATCCAAGTCGTTGATAAAGATGTTGAATAAGATCGGGCCCAAGACAGAACCCTGTGGCACCCCACTAGTCACTCTTCTCCAGGATGAAG
Organism: Podarcis filfolensis; assembly: GCF_964270895.1. Lineage (NCBI taxonomy): Eukaryota > Metazoa > Chordata > Lepidosauria > Squamata > Lacertidae > Podarcis > Podarcis filfolensis. The sequence continues at coordinate 17,010,944 of NC_139616.1, forward strand.
AGGAACCATTGATGAGCACCCTTTGGGTTCGGTCAGTCAGCCAGTTACAAATCCACTGAGTGGTAGCATAGTCAAGACTGCATTTTACCAGCTTTTTTACAAGAATATCATGGGGCACCTTGTCAAATGCCTTGCTGAAATCAAGGTAGGCTACATCCACTGCGTTCCCTTCATCTACCAGGCTTGTAATTCTGTCAAAAAAAGAGATCAGGTTAGTCTGACATGACTTATTTTTCAGAAATCCATGCTGACTATTGGTGATCACAGCATTCCTTTCTAGGTGCTCACAAACTGTTTGCTTAATGATCTGCTCCAGAATCTTCCCTGGTATTGATGTGAGACTGACTGGGCAGTAATTATTTGGGTCCTCTCTTTTCCCCTTTTTGAAAATAGGGACAACATTTGCCCTCCTCCAGTCTGCCAGGACTTCGCCTGTTCTCCAGGAATTCTCAAAGATGACTGCCAGTGGTTCTGAGATCACATCTGCCAGTTCTTTTAATACTCTTGGATGCAGTTCATCTGGCCCTGGAGACTTGAATACATCTAAACTAGCCAAGTATTCTTGTACTATCTCCTTAGTTATTCTGGGCTGTGTTTCCTCTGCTGAATCATTTGCTCCAAATTCTTCAGGTCGGGCATTGTTTTCTTTATCGGAGAAGACTGAGGCAAAGAAGGCATTGAGGAGTTCAGCCCTTTCTGTGTCCCCTGTTTGCATTTCACCATCTTCTCCTCTGAGTGACCCCACTGTTTCTTTGTTCTTCCTTTTGCTACGAACATACCCATAAAAGCCTTTTTTGTTGCTTTTAACCTCTCTAGCAAGCCTGAGTTCATTCTGTGCTTTAGCTTTTCTGACTTTGTGTCTACACGTGCTGGCTATTTGTTTGAATTCCTCTTTGGTGGTTTCCCCCCTTTTCCATTTTTTGTACACATCCTTTTTTAATCTTAACTCAGTTAAAAGTTCTTTAGATAGCCACCCTGGCTTCTTTAGAGATGGAAGGAGAAATACCAACATAAGAAGAATGGCAAATGAAACTGGTGGGAGTATGCGGAGATGGCGATGAAGGGGAAGATCCGAAACCAGGAAGATCATGTATTTATTAAAGACTGGAGTAAATTTGTAATTTATTTAAAAGACCACTGTAAACAGTTAAAACCTTTGGCAGGGATGTAATGATACTTGTAATGTGGATTTACTTATGGTAGTTATGGTTATAAAATAGATGGATAATGGTAAAAGATGCATCAATTTTTAACTTAAACATGGAACCCATGGAGGGAGGGAAGGAGGTCCGAAGGTTAAAAGAACCTTGTATTTTAATGTTTGAAATGGTTATGTTTTATCTGTATAAAATTATAAAAACCCAATAAAAATTATAAAAAACAAAAACAAAGTGCATATGAAGGCCTCTGTTTGAAGGTGTTTTCTGTTTGAAGAGCTGTCTGTTCCAGGGGTTTCCAAGCAGAGGTTCGCAAACTTCATTCAGGTGACCCCCGGCATGTGTGTAAAGAACATTTACAATATGAATTCTACAGAATTCAAATCATATTGCAAGACAAGGAAGAAGAGAACCAATAACATTGCAATCAAAAATCGCACAGCATCTAGCACAGTGCATTACAGTTGTTGCAACAAGCAGGAAAATCGTGAAGTGGTCCTCTGGGGTCTTCAACCATTTTCACGTGGTTCATGGTGGGGAAAGTTTGCGAACCACTTGTGGTTAAAAAAAAAATAGGGTTGTGTGTCCAGCTAAGTTCTACTCAAGAGTGGACTTATTGAAATGAATGAACCTAACTTCATGGTGTTCATTAACTTCAATGGGTTTACTCTGAGTAGAACTAGCACTGGACACCACCCAATGAATCTTAAGAAGGGAGAGCAGGCAACTTGAAGTTGCCCATCAACAGTTAACAGCACCTAAGAGTAGACTGAGCAGACTGGCACCCAGGTCACGTGGGCACGGTCTTGTTTTGCACTCTGGTATAATCTGTTGTATTTCTGTTTAAATGACTGTAATTATTTCTAAATCTGCATCTCAACATATAAATTAGGCTATGCAAAATAATAATAATAATAATAATAATAATAATAATAATGCCCTCTTTTGTCCTCTTTTTCGGCAACATGTCGCAGGCCACTTTAAGCATGGCATGTTCCAGAATAGGTAAAAAAGTAAAGGTAAATGACCCCTGGATGGTTGAGTCCAGTCAAAGGCAACTATGGGGTTGCAGCGCTCATCTTGCTTTCAGGCTGAGGGAGCCAGTGTGTGTCCACAGACAGCTTTCCTATTTCCAGCATGACTAAACTGCTTCTGGCACAACAGGACGCCATGACAGAAGCCAGAGTGCACGGAAACACCATTTACCTTCCTGCCACAGCGGTACTTCTTTATCTATTTGCATTGGCATGCTTTCAAACTGCTAGGTTGGCAGGAGCTGGGACGGAGCAACAGGAGCTTACCCTATCGCTGGGATTCAAATTGCCGACCTTTTGATTGGCAAGTTCAAGAGGCTCAGTGGTTTAGGCCACAGCATCCAGAATGGCACCTGCCTCAGAAGATATAAGGTTATGAAGAGAGAAAAACCCTTCAAGAGAAGACAGGCCTGGTTTCTGTGAAAAAAGTTAAATATCTGGAGGTGAATTTATCGGTGAAAAATTTGAATTTATGCAAGGATAATTATGAGAAATTATGGAATGAAATCAAGAGAGATCTTGAGATTTGGTCAAATTTTAAATTGTTATTAATGGGCCGAATATCAGTGGTAAAGATGAATGTATTGCCAAAGATGTTGTTCTGATTTCAAGCCATACCAATTAGCCTTAATTTTGAATTCAGTAGCCTTAATTTTGAATTCAATTTGGAAGCACACACTCGTCAGGATGGAGGGCACACCTATACCATCATTATTTTCAGGTGAGATTTAATCACATCCCAGCAAACTTGGGCTGCACAATTCAAGCTAATGAGGAGCTCTTACGAAACAAACCAACTTCCCGGCACAGACAGGACGTTGGGCGATAAGAAAAGAGACGGCGATGTGTACTAGAAAGTGTGAGATGACATTTGCTTGACACGATGTTGACTAATCTCCCCACAAGCAAATCAAGATGAATGCTCATGAAACAGGTCGTCTCAAAGCAACTGGAGAGAGGGGTGTGTAGAAACTTCTGGCTTTTGTGTGGCTGGAATGTAATCTAATGTACAAAGGTAGGAGTCACATCTGTTGCTCCATTTATGATCGCCTCAGCCCTGGCATGCGGACCCTAGAAGGAGCCATCGGACAATGTGACCGTCAGGCTGAATAAAGGTTACCTATCCCTGCCTTTACAAAGACCTGTGAAAGCAAATGAGTCTTCAGCTGGTGATTAGGGATGGGCTTTGCAGTAACTGACCCAGTCACTTGTTTTCCACAATTCCCAAGCACAAAATCAATTAGTTAAGTAAAATTGTTCATAAACCTATCTGAGCTCGGCCTGTCCTCTCCGCTTGTGAGAATCCCATAATTGATTCTGGTTCTTTAGACTGGCTTGCCAGAACTCCTTGTGCAATGGGTAGCATTAATTACTGTTATGCCCATTATCATCACCAAGTATTTATTTGCAGGCTGTTAGCGATACAGCAAATTTGTTTCTCTTGTGGTGCTGTTTCTTCTCATCTGCATGCAATTCCAACAGACCATCTTGTATTCACAATCTGTACCACTCTGAATCTTGACCCTTTTTTGCATTTTTTTTAAACCCAATTTGTTAGTCACAGTTTTATGTGTTTTTTCAGAATCTTTAACGATGGACCGTTTTTCCTGCATTGTTCAGAATCCTGACCCCACAGTTCAAGTTATTGTGCAATTTCCCCCCACTTTGGCATTTCTAGAATCTTGAGCTGCAGGCCACATATTAGTGCATTTTCAAAATCCTGACTCCATGAGTCACATTTTTCTATTTTGCTATTGGGGCAGCCATATATTATCCTGCTCTTAACACCATTTGCACCCGCTAAAGTTTTGGGGCAATCACACAGCTTCATTTCCAGTTACAGATAGGTAGCCGTGTTGGTCTGCCATAGTCAAAACAAAAAAAAAAAAAATTCATTCCAGTAGCACCTTAAAGACCAACTAAGTTAGTTCTTGGTATGAGCTTTCGTGTGCATGCACACTTCTTCAGATACACTGAAACAGAAGTTGCCAGATCCTTCTATATAGTGAAAACAAAAAAAAAATTTTGTTAGATTTTTCCTTCCAGTAGCACCAAAAAAATTTTTTTCCTTCCAGTAGCACCAAAAAAATTTTTTTCCTTCCAGTAGCACCAAAATTTTTTTCCTTCCAGTAGCACCACTATATAGAAGGATCTGGCAACTTCTGTTTCAGTGTATCTGAAGAAGTGTGCATGCACACGAAAGCTCATACCAAGAACTTAGTTGGTCTTTAAGGTGCTACTGGAAGGAAAAAAAGCTTCATTTCCAATTAGTGCCTATTTCAGAACTTCCCATTGAAATCCCGTAACTTCTAACGTCACAAATGTTCTGATTTATTTTTGTCCCCCTTTGGTTGTACTAACTCCTCCAGACTGGAAACTTTGGGGGGGGGGGGAAACACATTTTAAAAAAAACTATTGCCAATGACCTGCTTGCAACATCAAATATATCTGAATGACCCATTAGCAGTATTAAGTCCCTATCTGGAAGCACCAATGATTTTCATCTCTGCTGCTGCTACATTGTTGCTTTTTCATTTTGGAATCATGTTGCTGCTGGGTTTGCTTTGTTTAACATGTTGCTGGAAAGACAGTGTCTTTTTTCGTAAGCAAATACGATGCAATAAAAACAAGCACTTTCCAGTTGCTTTTTTAAAACATAAAAGTATCTTTTGTGGTATCACAAAAACCCCACTGCTGTTTTTTGGCTCTAAAACAGTATTTAAGGAACCACAAGACTCTGTAAAATAAGGCTTCAAGGTGCAACAGAAAACATGTGGTTGGCATGTCAGAAATTTGATTACCATTCATAAAGAATAAAAGAAAATGCATTCAAGAGGTGAACAAGGCTTTTTCGTTGTTTGGGATGTTGAAGCAGGCGTCACCCTGAGTGCAAAATGATGGGACTTATTTTTTTATATAATAATCTTTATTTTCAATTATATCCAATAATAGCCTCTTTGTAACAATACCAATTTATAATACAATTACAAACATCAATCATTGAACCAAATTATATAATTTAGATAAGGTCACACCCCCATGCAAGAATTGATGATTTTGTTTCTGCGTTCCAAAACCTTTATTGATTTCAATTACGTTCCAGTCATCATCATAATCCCTTATACAACAGCTGCAATATTTACAACTTCTATTCGTGTTGACACATTAAGTGATTTATGCAGGGCTTTTTTCGGGGGAGGGGAGGATGCAGGGGTACCCATACCCCTAAACTAACATTTTGTGAATCTTTGTACTTTTGTCCATCCATTATCCATTTATTTCCCCCGATTTGAACTATAAAATGGTGATTTCCTTGAGTCAAAAGGAAAGTATCTCCAAACATCATTTTTTTTTAGAAAAAAAGCACTGGATTTATGATTTTAGGAGTGAAGATCTCGAACTATATATCCTTGATCTTCCTGTGCGTGACATTTATTCTGTCTGTGGCGTTTCTTCCTGTGCTTGCAAAATGTTATGTCTTATCTTCTGCAAAGCATGTATTGACTGATTTTATTTTATTTTTAACTATTTCTGGTGCGTGGGTCGTTGGACTTCTGTGGGTTGCAAACATCCACACAACATAGCATCCTCTGGAGAGAAAAACAAAACCACACAGGGAGCACCAGCTGCCCTGGCAGGGCCTGAAACGAGGCCTCCTCGACGGCGCCCTGAGGAGAAAGAAGGCGGCGGCGGCGGCGGCGGCGGCGGCTCCTCCTCCCTCATTTTTAAAAGCCACATCTCCCGCCGCCGCCGCCTCCTTCTCCTCTCCAAAAGCCTCCCTCACTTGACGGCTCCCTCGCCAAGGAAAGAGGCGGAGCCGCCTGCCGACGCCATTTCTCCGCGCCGGCCTAGTCGGGCCCGCCCAGCGCCGACGCCTCGACTCTGGGTAGGTATCGCCGCGCCAAGGCTCAAAAGGAGGCGGCGGCGGCGGCGGCGGCGAGGTGAGGTGGGAAAGTGCACAGCGCTTCGTCAGCGGCTTCCCTGGGAAGGGTGCCTCTGAGCATGTGCAGGGAGTTCGCGGTGTCCCGCTCCCTCGGGCTTGATGTGCTCAAGGCTTATTTCCCTGCAGGGGGCATGGAGCCGTTTGTCCCGCCGCATCTCCCATGCAGGTCCCCCCCTTCTTAATTTCCTCGACCCTGGCTGTCTCCCACTCCAAAAAAAAAAAACAAAAAACAAAAACCCTCAACGCCCCCCTTTTTTGCTTATGCGATCTGTGCCCACCCCACATTTTCTCGTGGGGTGCTCAGGGGTGACTCCAGCTAGCCCCACGCCTGATGCTTCTCTTTGGGAAAGTCTTTGGGATTTTTGGGCCAAGTTATTCGGAAAAAGTTACGCCTATAATTTCTACGTGCTCTGCTGCTAGTGCAACTTTTTCATAGGGCAATTAAAGTTGCCACTTATTATTATTCATTTATTGTGTTTCTAGCCCACCTTTTTTCTCTCCAAATGAGGCATAGGTTGTTCCTGCCCCCTCATTTAGTCCCCACAACAACCCTGCGAGGTAGGTTAGGCAGACTGTCCCAAGTTCAGCCGCGAAGCGGCTGCATGGGAACTTGAACCCTGGTCTCCTAGGGTCCTAGTATGACACACTAACCATTACATCACACTGACTGTAATGCCTTCCTTTAAAAACAGGTGCTGAGCTGCAGGTGGGCAAAGCTGGGGTAAGGGAGAAGGGTTAAAATGATGAAATTTATTTAAAAACCTGTTAGATTTCTTTGAAACTGGCTGCTGTTTATGGGTGCTTTCAAGCTGTCACTATTTTCAGATTCAATCACGTACCAGCCAATTTAGGTTGCGCAATTTTAGTTGATTGAGAGGTCTTGACATTTTGCAGTAGGAAAAGTGACAGGAAGATGCACTTGCTTTGATGCAATGTTATTCAACCAGTTTCTGGGAATAGCAAGTGGGGAGATTTCTGTTGCATTTTTGGCCACTCAGAACATGGTTCTGGACTATTTAAGTCTTCGGCCTGATCCAGCAGGGCTCGTTTTATATTCTGTATTGTATTTGTATTGTTAACTGTTTTGGAAACTTTAGCTGAAAGGTGACCTAGATATCCAAAAATACATAACATATGCCTTAACCAGTACTTTATTTTATTTTTGCTTGTGCTCTCTACTCTAACTTGGCTTTTCCTCTTTTCATAGCATGTCAGGCATAGAGATGACGCTCCTACTTGGTTTTCAGATGTCCTGACTCTTCATTTGCTACTAGCCATGGGTCTGAAAGCCAAACTCCAACCACCAACTGTGGAGGTTCCTGTCAGGGTGGCTGTACGCATTCGACCTTTACTTCCCAAGGAACGACTGCATGGGCACCAAACTTGCCTACAAGGTGACCCGGAGACTAAGGAAGTTACTCTTGGGCGCAGCCGCCATTTCCACTTTGACACAGTCTTCACCGAATCCTCGGACCAGGAGTCTGTGTATGCTGCTTGTGTACAGCCACTGGTGGAAGCTTTCTTTGAAGGTTTCAATGTTACTGTGTTTGCCTATGGACAGACAGGCTCAGGGAAGACCTACACCATTGGAGAAGCTAGTGTCTGTGAGTTCCATCTTTTGCATGAATAGCATGTCCTGCATTCTTCTTTCCTCTCTACCCAGGGTACATGTAGCCCTATTACTTTTTATTGTAAAGGCAGGGACTGTATTGTATGTAAGCCACTCTTTAAACAAATAAGATAAACCATAGCCTGCATCTGAGCAAGTGGACTGTAGTTCACAAAAGGATCCAGCCTCAAGGGCCTGATTTCATAGGTGGGTGGAGCTGCCCATCTGTCAATCACTTGATGACACAGTGGTGGCAAGTGACTGCGTGCTTTCAAGTAATGAAGTTGAGACTTTAAAGCACCCAGTGTAGCCGATTTACTCTCTCCAAAAATGTGAAGCCGATTTAAATGTTTTGAGGAAATTTTTCAATCAGGTTTCTAAAAAAAGCTTTTGTAAGAATGATTCACTCCAAGGGAGCTAAGAGGGTAAACTTTGGAGGAAGCTTGGTTCCTTGACACCCATACCACTGTGCCACTAGCGCTATTATATGTGTGTTTGTGGCAAGTGGGCTAATAAAGTACAGTCGTACCTTTGAAGTCAAACAGAATCCGTTCCGGAAGTCCGTTTGTCTTCCAAAATGTTTGGAAACCAAAACGCAGCTTCTGATTGGCTGCAGGAAGCCCCGTCGGACTTTTGGCTTCTGAAAATTTTTCAGAAACAAACACTCACTTCCGGGTTTTGATCGTTCGGGAGCCAATTTGTTCAGGAGCCAAGGCGTTTGAGATCCAAGGTATGACTGTACTTTGTGGGTTAGTAACTTTTGTGGATTCCTTTTGCAAGGCTGCTGTACAGTCTCAGGTGGGGACAGAAACATTTTTCAGCTTCATGCCTTACTTGAGACAACTGGGGACTCTTGGATAATCAGTGTAATATCTGCTGGGATTTGGCTGTCTGGTTTATTGAATAGATGTGTGTCCCCTTAAAGTGTGTGGGACACACTTTAACGAGTGGATTGCTAAATTCATGCTGAACTGTTATTGAAACCTGTGTTCTGCCAGCAAAGTTGCCTTCTGAATCAGTTTGGTTAAAAGCAAACAATAACCACCTTCGGTATAATAACTTTCTTCCTGGTGATTAAATTAGTTCCCCACACATCCATTACAGCCTGCAATTTCCTCCCAACAAATGTGTTTTCTTTGTTGCTTCCAGCTTCCATCAATGAGGATGAGCAGGGCATAATCCCACGAGCCATGGCTGAAGCCTTCAAGATCATGGATGAGAATGACTTGCTGGATTACACGGTCCGCATTTCTTATCTAGAAGTGTATAAGGAGGAGTTTCGGGACCTGCTGCAGGTGGAGACAGCTAGCAAGGACATACAGATCCGGGAAGATGACAAGGGCAATATTGGTAAAAACGAACAAACTGTTGCTGCTATTGCTCCCTGCATCTTTAAAAGCCTGACTTCTCGTTGTAGTTGGAATTGCTCCTTTTCCTTGCCATTCCTAGTTGGCAAATCGAGCAGGTAGCACTTTGGTTTGCCTGGTCTGCATTTTGTGGATTTAACAATCTAGCACTTCCCTTTTTACCTCTTCTCCAAAACTGGAGTTTAGTTCCCTCTAGCTTCCCTGGTATGGCTGAAAACTAGGCTTGTACAGGCTTCTTGCCCCAGGATTTACCTCTTGAATCATACATTATTTCAGGATTTGACTCCCTGTACACAGTGACCTTGCTGTGCCGTTATTAGCCCGAGTTATTGCTTTCATTACTTAATTAATTAAATGGGTTTTACGTAGCCTCTTGTTGCTCAGCTGTTTAACTCACCTTGATGCTTTCATCAGCTGGGGCAGAAAAGCTTCATCAGCTGGAGCTCCCTTTAGCTCTTGGTTTTCCCTCTTTGCTATCCCTCTTGTTGCAGTGCTGCATGGGGTGAAGGAGACCGAAGTGGAAGGCCTGGACGAAGTCCTGAGCCTACTGGAAATGGGCAACATGGCCAAGCACACTGGGGCCACCCACATCAACAGAAAGTCAAGCCGCTCGCACTCCATCTTCACCGTGACCATGGAGCAGCGCCGCAGTGCTGGGCGTCTTACTCGCCTCACCCTTCAAGAAAAGGTCTTGGTTCCAGCCTCTGGCCAGGTTCTTTCCTCCAAATTTCACTTTGTGGATCTGGCAGGCTCTGAGCGGGTGGTGAAGACGGGGAACACTGGGGAGAGGCTCAAGGAGAGCATCCAGATCAACAGCAGTCTTCTGGCTCTGGGCAATGTAATTAGCGCATTAGGAGACCCCCGCCGGAAAGGCAGCCACATTCCTTACCGGGATTCCAAAATTACCAGGTAAGTAGTATGCTGTTCTTTTTATCCACAGTGGCCTGCATTAGGGCACAGTCCTGTGTGTCTTTCTTGAGCAGTTTGCTCATGTCTTGACTGTGCCGTCTTTCCACTTGGGGGGGTTCTTCTCTTTCTGTGTTTCCTAACTTGGACTTGCCGCTTGGAATCTCTGCTAGTTTTGTCCCGATTGCTGCTTCTGAGGCAGGCTCAGTAGTCGGAATGTTCAATTTTATTGTCCTCCTTGTCTGTTCAGCTTCAGCCTTGCTAATGGATGTACAGTGGTACCTTGGTTCTCAAACTTAATCCATTCAGGGAGTCCATTCAGCTCCTGAAACCATTCGAAAACCAAGGTGCAGCTTCCGACTGGCTGCAGGAGCTTCCTGCACTCAATCAGAAGCCACGTTGGACATTTGGCTTCCAAAAAATGTTTGCGAACCGGAACACTTACTTCCGGGTTTGCGGCGTTCGGGAGCCTATTTGTTCGGGAGCCAAGCCGTTTGACAACTAAGGTACCACTGTACTGATTCCTGTCATATTCTTCAGGATCCTGAAAGATTCTCTTGGTGGGAATGCCAAGACCGTGATGATTGCCTGCCTCAGCCCTTCCTCCTCTGACTTTGACGAAAGCTTGACCACGCTGAATTATGCCAACCGTGCACAGAATATCAAGAACAGGGCGGTGGTGAACTGCTGCAAGGAGACGGAGCACATGGAGCAGCTGCAGCTGCAGATAAAGAGCCTGCAGAGGGCGCTAGAGCAGCGACACCGCTCCGAGACACGTATCATCAACCGTTCCGAAGCTCCCATCAAGCGGTCTTCGCAGGATAATGCCACCCGCTTGCATGCAGAGTGCAGCCGCTACAGGACCTGTACGGACGCCGCGTACCAGCTCTTCATGGAATTGCAAGGGGAAGGCAATCTGACTGTGGACCAGATCCTGCGGGTGAAGGAGTGGTTGTGTGCTGTGGAGAGCGAGAGGAGCGAGCTGAGCTCAGCCTCTGGCTTAGACAGTGGCATTGAGAGCACTTCAGTGGAAGATCAAAACCATAAGGCGGCAGGTTCCAAGCCAACTAAGTCTCAGGTACTATTATTCTCTGCTATTATTTTTTCAGATTTCTTAGCCACAAGGGTGAGCCACAACCATTTTTTAAAATCCCATTTTTTTAAAAAAAACAACAACACACACCTTAAAATAGATTACAATCAAGAAAGTAAAGTAGGTTCTAAATATTTATTACAAAGAAAGGATAGTACTGTGGGCAAGAATGCGCAGGTCCTTTGGGGGGGGGGTTTCGTATGGGAGATGAGATTCTTCTGCAAAGGTTGTCAGCTGGTCATGTAGTTGTCTTAATCTGGACCCCTTTTAGGGTATACAAAGATGCCAGATCCAGGACAGACTTCAGTACAATTTGTTGACATTGCCAATGAAGAGTGATGCTTAGTGGTAGAGCACTCTGTTCTCCTTTACGTTGGCAGATGTGGCAGTAGGTGTGTAGGGCCTCAGTGATGGACTGGATGGGAGCCCATAAACTGATCCTCAATGGGGATACGACTGAGGCACCGATGGTGGGTAGATCCTTTAACCGGATAGGTGGGCTTCAACCAGTCCTGTTTGGGGTTGCACTCTCCCTAAAGGAGCAAATGCACAGTTTTGGAGATACTTCTGGATCTATGACTGTTCCTGGAGGCACAAATGGCCTTGGTGGCACAGAATTCTTTCCATCAGTTGTGGCTGGTGGCTCAGCTGCAACCCTCTCTGGACATGGATAGGATACCTTCTGTTGTCTACATTCTAGTAACCTCTAGGTTAGATTACAGCAATGCATTATGCACATGCATGCCTTTGAAGATAGGCCAGAAACTATTGCAGAGTTCAGTGGCCAGATTGTTGGCTGGAAGTAGGAGGTTTGATCATATAACACCGATCTATGTAACATATAACACCAATCATGTAACCCTGACAATGGTGGCTGCCTTCTAACTTCCTGATTCAATTCCAAGTGCTGTTTTTGACCTATAAAACCTCAGGACTCCAGTACCTTAGGTAGCAAGTGTCACCCTCCTTTCCCTTTGGCAGAAGGAAGAAGACCACATGGAAGGATCTGAAGCTGTGAGAGAAGAACACATGGCAAGGTTGGAGAGGCAGGTGGAGCGTTTAGAGGAGGAGAATCGGGATTTTCTAGCCGCCCTTGAGGATGCCATGGAACAGTACAAGCTGCAGGTATCACTTAGGCCATGTGCAGACTTCCTCTCTTGTGGGCACAATGGTGATCTTCAGACAGAGAAATCCATATTTGCAGCCAGATTCTTCTTGTCCTCCCTTTTACTTTCATTAAGGTTTCGTGCTCTCTTCTTTCCTTCACTCCACTAGGAAGACAATTGGTTCATCTTTTGAAAATGAGTCCACACCAGCATTTTTACAGGTCACCTTTCCAACCTTTGAGTTTCGGGATTTTTGCTTGCAGTCTTCGTTCAGCTAAGCTGTCACTGGATGGGGTACCCAGCAGTATCTGCTGGGCTCTTAATACATGGAAGAGTCCATCTCCTATCATCTTGCGTATTGTTACTCTAAGGTAAAGGGATGTGGGTGGCGCTGTGGGTTAAACCACAGAGCCTAGGACTTGTTGATCAGAAGGTTGGCGGTTCGAATCCCCGCGATGGGGTGAGCTCCCATTGCTCGGTCCCTGCTCCTGCCAACCTAGTAGTTCGAAAGCACGTCAAAGTGCAAGTAGATAAATAGGTACCGCTCCGGCGGGAAGGTAAACGGCGTTTCTGTGTGCTGCTCTGGTTCGCCAGAAGCGGCTTAGTCATGCTGGCCACATGACCCGGAAGCTGTACGCCGGCTCCCTTGGCCAATAAAGCGAGATGAGCGCCGCAACCCCAGAGTCGGCCACGATTGGACCTAGTGGTCAGGGGTCCCTTTACCTTTACTCTAAGGTAGGTCTATCCAGATGCTGTTAGAATCCAGCCTAGCCAGCAGCCCGGGATGATGAGAGCTGCAGTTCAACATCTTCTGGAGGGCACCACATTGACTACCCTGTGAGGCAACCAAAACTTGTTTCCCCCTTCCCCCACAGAGTGACAAGCTGCAGGAGCAACATGACATCATCTGCAAACTACAAACATACCTGCAGACAGAGATGCCCAGACTTGGTGTTCCTGAATTGCTGCAGAACGTCTTCTTGGTACAGCTTGACCAGAGGCCTCACACAGCTCCTGTGGATGTTGCCCAGTCTCACCACCGGCTTAGGCTTGCCCGTGATAAGCACAGCAAGGTTTGTGAGCTGCCCTGGGGTATTCTATCATGATACATTGAGCTTTGCTTCCTCATGAGTGTTGTCGAGAAATGACCTATTTCACCTTCCCCCAGCCCATCAATTTAAGCAAGCTGGATGTCCTGGAGATTTGAATTTAAAGTGGTGAGTGATGTAAATATCATATTGCTTTTATTCGAGGTGAGGCAGAGAAGACAACGTAGACTTTGTGTGTAGGAAATATTTCTGATGCAATATTTTTGGGAGAGCTTTTCCTTCATTACTTTTCTTCTCTCAACAACTTTTTGTGTAAAATTGGGAGGTGCTTCCTCACACAGTTTTAGCATAACTCTGGAGTGAGTGGGAGGAGCCACCCAGTATATCATTTGTCCACCCACTGAAAAGAATTAACAGCACAGTAAGTCTAATGTAAGACCACGCTGTAGTCTAAACCACTGAGCCTCTTGGGTTTGCTGATCTGAAGGTTGGAAGTTTGAATCCCCACGACGGGCTGAGCTCCCGTTGCTCTATCCCAGCTCCTGCCAGCCTAGCAGTTCGAAAGCACACCAGTGCAAGTAGATAAATAAGTACTGCTGTGGCAGGAAGGTAAACAGCGTTTCCATGCGCTCTGGTTTCCGTCATGGTGTCCCGTTGCGCCAGAAGCGGTTTAGTCATGCTGGCCACATGACTCGGAAAGCTGTGGACAAACGCCGGCTCCCTCGACCTGAAAGTGAGGTGAGCGCCACAACCCCAAAGTCACCTTTGATTGGACTTAACCACCCAGGGGTCCTTTACCTTTTACTTTTTTGCCTAGAAATATTAAGAAGCTATTTGCGGATCACAGGTATTTTGTGTGTACTTTTACTGGATATATCTGCCACAATTGCATCTTCAGGTAAGGGAGTGTCGGGGGTAGAAAACGGGTTAGATAATCTGGTGAACCTGTTACTCTTTCAGACTTCCTTGAAGGAGTTAGAGCTAAGGATTTGAAGTTTCCCCTTCAGAGGACAAATAATTTCAGGGTGCAGGCAACACGTCAGGGGTATTTCACTTAGTATTCCTTTCTCTCTCTCTGAACAGCTGTGCAGTGCCCCAATCCTCAATGGTAAGAACTTGTTGGTGTACCGCCAAAGACTGCCTTGTGGCTTGGTGAGCAGCTTGGAGGCTAACAATACGATACAAACACAGGAGATTGACAGGACTCCAGAGCAGGCAGCGGAGCCATCTGTGGAGAAGGGAGACCGTGAACAGATAAGGTCCCTTTACCGACGCAGGTGAGTGAAAAGCCTGATGCTGGACTTACAGACCCACCTACTTCGCATAACTCTGGTTCAGTCTCTAGCATCTCCACCTGGCTATCTCTTCCTGAGACTTTGGAGCAGTGTTTCCCAAACTTGGGTCCCCAGTGGTTTTTGGACTACCAACTCCCATCATCCCTAGCTAGCAGGGCCAGTGGTCAGGGATGATGGGAATTGTAGTTCATTGCTAGGAGATGCGATGAGGTTGAGGGAACGTTCTTTCTTATGTGTTGGACCTGTAAAAGGGTAAAAGAGTTTGGGGAAATAATCCATAATGAATTGGAAATAATTCATAATGAGTTGGGGGAAAATGTTTAAATATACTTTCTGGGGGAAAAAACCAGAGTTCTTTTTTTCAGATGGAAATTCCCAGGTGTCAAAAAAGGTTATTTATGTATGCCACTACTGCAGCCCCCAAAGGGAAAATGAGTGAGGTCCCAACTAAAGAAGAATGGCAACTTGGAATATGCGCAGCTTGCAGACTTAACATATAGAATAAGAGAACAAAAAAGAACATATGTTTAGAGAAGATTGGAAAATGTTTCTTGAATATATGGGGGGGAATTGTGTACACATGAAAATGTTGGCAGCATTAAGATAAATTCAACCACGTAAATAAGTTATGATGGATGTAATAATAGACTACTGAATGGTTTAAGTTTGTAAAATATGCAGGGATTTATGATATGAAAAATGAACTATGGAAAGAGAAGAAGGGAAGTCATTGATATTTTAAGGATGTTTAAATGAGTATTCTAAATTGTAAAACAGAATTTAATAAATATAAATATATATAAAAGAAATGTAGTTCAAAAAGCTGGAGACCCAAGTTTGGGAAACACTGTTTGGGAGGGATACTGCTTGTGTGGGGTACCTTGCCTTTCTGCCGGACTCAGCGACTTACTTGTATCAGTGTCTGAAATTGGAATGTCTGAGGCCCACCTCTTGCAAACACCCAGCTAACACAAGTGGGAGAATATTTTATGCATGAACTGCCCTTAACAATATAGGGGAATGTGGCTGACTCGCTGAGCAGGCGTGCAGATGCTGCCAGCTTGGAACAGGGCAGTTCAGATGATAAAATAGAACATTAGCCCTGTTGCAGAAAGGATGTTGCTCTGTGCACAAAATCTTCTATTTCTTGTTGAAATATATATTAAAAAATGTCCAGTGGCTCCTTAGAGACCAACTAAGTTTGTTCTTGGTATAAGCTTTTGTATGCATGCACACGAAAGCTTATACCAAGAACAAACTTAGTTGGTCTCTAAGGTGCCACTTGACAATTTTTATATATATGCTACCTACCTGATTCTATTTCTTGTGTGATCCCTTAACTTTTATTCATCAAAGGTGATGAATTCCATACAATGAAGGAGAAACTGACTGAAATGCCACCAGCTTTACTTCTGTCTGGACTCAGGGTGGGGTGTGTGCTTTATAATTTCAACTTTTCTTTCCCGCATTGCTTATGCAAGCCCTCTGGATAAAGTGACCAATTTGGTTGCCATTCTAGAAATGGGATCTACAGCTGCAGCCAGGAGGAGGTTTCGGACAAGAGAAGCAGCAGACAATGGAATAAGAGCAATCCAGCCCTGATCCAGGAGGAGCCTCCAGAACCCTCGAGAGGTAAGAGGAGATTCGGTTGCCACTCTCAAAACTCTTATGTGGAGCCAGTGTAGTGTAGTGGTTAAGAGCGGTAGTCTCGTGATCTGGTGAACCGGGTTCGCGTCTCCACTCCTCCACATGCAGCTGCTGGGTGACCTTGGGCTAGTCACACTTCTCTGAAGTCTCTCAGCCTCACTCACCCCACAGAGTGTTTGTTGTGGGGGAGGAAGGGAAAGGAGAATGTGAGCCGCTTTGAGACCCCTTCGGGTAGTGATAAAGCGGGATATCAAATCCAAACTCCTCCTCCTCCTCTTCTTCTTCTTCTTCGTCGTCTTCTTCTTCTTCTGATAGCAATATAAAACCAGGACACCCTGGATGTTTCAAGCTGTACCTGGAGTAAGCAACTCTTTGTTGTTATTATTATTTTTATTAAATTCAATTTTACACTATACATTTGACTTCAAAAATTAATCATAATCATCAACATTTAGGATTCCCTGAATCCTTAGACTTCCCTCCACCTTTTCATGGTTTCCAATATGAAACTTTTTCTGCTGCGTCATATATTTTCTCAATTTTTCTTAAAATAATCCCTATTTACCTTAGTTTTCTATACATTGCAAGTGTTACTCAAATCTTGCCAAAGTTTTTAGTTGTTTACAGTGTTCTCTTAAGGAAATTGTAAAATTTTCCCATTCTACCTGGTTTCTGATTTTCCCTGTAATTTTTGCCATTTCGGCGTAGTCCATCATCTTCATCAACCATTCGTCTCTGGTCGGGACTTTATCTTCTTTCCATCTCTGGGCCAGTAGTATCAGTACTGCTGTCGTTGCATGCATAAATGATAGTTTCTGCCCCTTTGGTATCTCTGCATATAAAATTCCTAGTAAAAAATGCTTCTTTCCCCCCACAAACATTATTTTAAACATTTCTCATTATATATCCTTTCCCAGAAAGCTTTGTTATTTTGCACATCCACCACATATGGTAGAACATGCCTTCCTTCTCCAGTATACATTTGAAGCAGTTCTATACATTTTTGCTGATTTTGTGGATTTTAAATACCAGCGATACATCATTTTCATATAGTCCCCTTCAACGAACAGCATGCTGTAAATTTTAAGTCCTTCCTTCATAACTTTTCCCAATATGAAAATGGAATATTATGCCCAATATCTCTTTTAGGCAACTCTTGCCTTGGTGCCTTCTGTCCCTTCACCTATATGGATTGGATTCTTGCCAGGGCACTTCTATATTTTGCTTCTTTTTTCCACAGAGGACTGCAGGAGACCAGAGCTGAGCAGCCTTGGAGAAGGCTTTTCAGGGAAGGATTCAGAGTGGCGGCTGCTTCAAGCCCACCAGAAGATCCGTGAATTGGCAATCAACATCCGCATGAAGGAAGACCTGATTGTGGAACTCATCAAGACAGGTGAGGAGCACTCTTAAGTAGAGATGTAGCTTGGGTGATTGACTTGAGGATAGGGGAGTTTTGGGGCTCTGCCTGGCCAACCCCGGGGCCTCAGGAAACTGCTGCATCTTAGCATCCCAGCAGAGACCCTTTTTTCCTGTGTCCTCCATATTTTTATTTACTTTGAAAGCATTTCCCCCTTTATATCGTCTCAGAACAACTGGAAGGGGCAGTGCTATATTTGATTAAAGATATATATATATATAAATCTTGTTGTTTTTTTAAAAAAAGATTTTTATGAAGGTTTTACAAAAAGAAGAAAGTTACAGAATAAAAAAGAAAAAAGAAAAAAAAGGAAAGGAAAAAGGAAAGGAAAGGGGGAAAAAAGGAAAGGAAAAATACAAAAAGTACAAAAATACATAGGGGGAAAAAATACAAAGTACAGAAAAAATAAATAGAAAATAGTTAAAAACAAATCAATCTTTTCATATCTTAAATTTCGTTTACTTATTTCCCCGACCTCCTCACACCTCCCTTTTTTGTATTCCCGTTCACATGGTTAATTCAGCAAATCCTTACCCTCTTTCTTTTCATCTTAATTCTATATCTCAACATATTATAACTTTATATTTTCATCCAATATCAATACATTTTTACATATTCTTGTTAACCTTGTTGCTAAGGCCGCTTAATTTCAATCCAACATCATTTTAACATTCATTAATTTTACAGTGTTTCTGCAAATAGTCTTTAAATTTCTTCCAATCTTCTTCCACCGACTCTTCTCCCTGGTCTCGGATTCTGCCAGTCATTTCCGCCAGTTCCATATAGTCTATCACTTTCATCTGCCATTCTTCCAGGGTGGGTAAATCTTGTGTCTTCCAATACTTTGCGATGAGTATTCTTGCTGCTGTCGTAGTGTACATAAAGAAAGTTCTATCCTTCTTTGGCACCAATTGGCCGACCATGCCCAGGAGAAAGGCCTCTGGTTTCTTCAGGAAGGTATATTTAAATACCTTTTTCATTTAATTATATATCATCTCCCAGAAAGCCTTAATCCTTGGGCACGTCCACCAAAGGTGAAAGAATGTACCTTCATTTTCTTTACATTTCCAACATTTATTATCGGGCAAATGATAGATTTTTGCAAGCTTGACTGGTGTCATGTACCACCTGTATATCATTTTCATAATATTCTCTCTTAAGGCATTGCATGCCGTAAATTTCATACCTGTGGTCCACAACTGTTCCCAGTCAGCAAACATAATGTTATGTCCAACGTCTTGTGCCCATTTAATCATAGCAGATTTAACCGTTTCATCCTGAGTATTCCATTTCAACAGCAAGTTATACATTCTTGAAAGTATCTTAGTTTTGGGATCTAACAGTTCTGTTTCCAATTTTGATTTTTCCACCTGGAAGCCAATTTTTTTGTCCAAATTGTAAGCCTCCCTTATTTGATAATAGTGAAGCCAGTCTCGCACTTTATCTTTTAATTTCTCAAAACTCTGCAATTTCAATTTGTCTCCTTCTTGTTCCAGAATTTCCCAATATTTTGGCCATTTGGCCTCCATATTGAGCTTTTTCTGAGCCTTCGCTTCCATCGGTGACAACCACCTTGGGGTTTTATTTTCAAGTAGGTCCTTATAAAAGATATATATATATAAATCTTGGTTGTATGTCTTGAGGAAAAGCATTCACCTCTCTCCAAGCTGAATGAGAGCCAATTGGCAGTCTTCTGCCGTGTGTATGTGTACAGCACATAAAGCCAGAAAGGAATTGCTTCGGTTTTCTTTCAAGAGTAGTAGCTGTATTGTTTTGTGTTCCCAAAATAAATTCAGCCTCTGTATACTTACTTAAGAGCCTCTCCATCAAACCCAGAGGGACTAACTTCTGAACAGGCTTGCAATGAACTGGAAATTCTTATCTGAGGTATTCTTAGTGAAAATTGAAGCAAGACAAGGTGTGGTTTTTTTTTTTTGTGTGTGTGTGTCAATATTTTATACATGAAAAGTGGTGCGCAAGTTTTTAAAATACTCTGGTTTTATCCAGAACACTTTTGCCTCTGGCTCTGCCCCTTCCAGCATGCAGCCCCCATAAGAAAAAAAAAGGTTGCCCACCCCCTGTGGTAAAGGGATAATTAATTATTATCTGTGTCATGCTGCAATAACAAATATTTACTGCCATTCAGCCTTCTTATTCCTTTCTTTTCCTGTTCCCCAGCACAACGTCTGCTTGTCCTCTCTTTTTTCTGGTCTAATTTTAATTTCTATTATTCCCTTTTTAAAAAATTGATTTTTATTGGTTTAGCAAAATTAATCTCACAATTAATAAAATTAAATTATAAAATAAAAGGTGATTCTTCTGAATCATAGGACATCTCTCCTCCCCTCCCCTCCGTGGGTCCTTTGTATAGCTTAATCAACTGCATATTATAGTTCATCCAAATTACAATCCTCCAAAGTATCCAAAGTCTTTGTAACATTGCAAGAGTTATTCCTTCTCTCTTATTCCCATCCTGGCTTACAGTTACTATTACATCCTTACCAAACACTGAGCTGACAAGACTGCTGCTGTCATGTCTTCCTCTTCCTAATTGCTAGTGGAAGAAGAGACTGAAGTCTGTCTTGGAGTGTCTTGATTTTGACCTGCAATTGATCTCCATGAAGTCCCCCTCCTTAAAATGATGTTCTTTTTGCTGCTCCATTCCCCCCCCCCCCCACTGACTCCCCCCCAAAGACCACCCCAGGTGCCAGACTGGCCTTTTGTGGTGATGCCAAGTGTCTGTGTCTTTCAGGGAAGCATGCGCAGACGATGAACAAGCAGTATTGTCAGAAAATCCGCGACTTGGAGCAGGAAGCAGAGCTGGTGCGAGTGGAATTAAACGATGGCCAAAGGCAGCTTTGGGAGCTGGAGGGCAAGGAGCCCCGAAACCCCGCAGAGAAGCGGAAGCTCCAGGAATACCGTACCAAAGTGGCAGCAGCTCAGAGCAAGGCAAAGGTGAGCCCCGGAGCACTACTTATATTGGGGAGTGGGGTGGCAGAGTGCCAGGGTGTCTCAAAAAGGCCTCTTCCATTTTGAGAGCCTCGTTTCAGCCCCTGGCATTAGCTGTCCTGCCTTATTGTCCATCCTGCAACAGATTCTGCAAGAGAAGAAGCAAGCGACGGAGAAGCTGGCCTCTCTCTCCGCTCAGAACGAGAAGCGCTTGCAGGAGCTGGAGAGGAACGTGCAGCTGATGCGGCAGCAACAGGGGCAGCTGCAGAGGCGGCTGCGGGAGGAGGTGGACCAGAAGCGGCGCTTGGAGACAGAGATGCACAAAGGGCAGCACCGTGTCAAGGTAGGGGTGGCTGGGCTTCAGTGCCAAGGCCAAAGAGTATTCAGGAGCAGCGATGGCCCTAGCTGTTCACAGAATTGTAGAGTCGGAAGGGACCCTTTTAAAGAGAACTACACTGGTTGCTGGCATATTCTACCTCAGGTTAAAGAGGCTAGTTTTAACCTTGAAAGCCCTTCAAGGCTTTGGGATCCAGGGCCCCCTTGTATCAACCTGTGGGAGAATAACATTTTCCACTGAGGCTCCTCTGACTGCCACAACCAGTAATCAAGCAGGTGGAAACAAGAGAGGGCTCCTTCATTGGCCATGTAATCCATTCATTTGGTACCCATAAAAGGTAATATAAAGGTAAGGTAAAGGACCACCTGGACGGTTATGTCCAGTCAAAGGCACCTGTGGGGTGCGGCGATCATCTCGCTTCAGGCTGAGGGAGCCGGTGTTTGTCTACAGACAGCTTTCCAGGTCATGTGGCCAGCATGATGAAACCGCTACTGGCACACAGAGGACCGTGATGAGTTCCAGAGGGCACAGAAACGCTGTTTACCTTCCTGCTGCAGCGGTACTTATTTATCTACCTGCACTGGTGTGCTTTCGAACTGCTTGGTTGGCAGAAGCTGGGACAGAGCAATGGGAGCTTACCCTGTCACGCAGATTTGAACTGCTGACCTTCCAACTGGCAAGCCCAAGAGGCTCAGTGGTCTAGACCACAGCTCCACCTGCGTCCCATTTGGTACCCAATTATAATTTGGTACCCATGTTATCTTTGTCACCAGGTTAAGACTTTTTTTTTATTCTCGGGGGCATTTTAAATCAATTGAAGTTCTAGTTTTAATGGAGACGAACCGGGCTTTTTCTGGCACCTCTTTTTCTAGAAAAACAGCACTGGAGAACAATATACATAATAAATATAACTACCTGGAACTGAGTTACCCATTTGGCTTTCTGAATATGTTTTGATGTTATGGAGTCTTTAGAAGGTGGTCTGTTGTTTGGTATTGCATCTTAATTGCATAGTTGCATTTTGTGCCATGAGCCCCCCGGTATATGTTGCTATGAAGGGTTGTGCATAGAAATGCCTTTAAATAAATGATACCTTGCGGGTCTGAGAATTTCCCCTCCACTCACCTTCAGGAGTTGGAGCTGCAGCATGAGCAGCACCAGAAGATCTTGCGCATCAAGACCGAGGAGATAGCAGCATTCCAAAGGAAGCGCAGGAGTGGCAGCAACGACTCCATGATCAGTTTAGAACAGCAGCAGGTAATGGGGCAAGGGCTGACGTGCCTTTCATCTTCAGCAGCTTGAGGCTGGTGTGTGAAATGCCCTTCAAAAGGGCAGGATTGGGAGCAATAAGAGATGGTGCTTTTTGAAGAGTTAATACAGTTGTACCTTGGTTGACGAACGCCTTGCGAGTGGAACGGTTTGGCTCCCAAATGCCGCAAACCCCGGAAGTGACTGCCCTGGTTTGCGAACTATTTTTGGAAGCCGAACGTCCAATGGGGCTTCCGATTGGCTGCAGGAGCTTCCTGCAGCCAATGGAAGAAGCCCCGCTTTGGTTTGCGAACGTTTTGGAAGTCGAACATACTTCCACAATGGATTCCGTTCGACTTCCAAGGTACGACTGTATAGTAGTTAAATCATTTCCTGGGTTTACAAGTCTTGTCTTTATTTTATCCAGTTGTGTTATGTCCTGAAATTGGGGGGACATAGGAAGCTGCAGTACACTGAATCAGACCATAGCTTCATTTAGTATTGTCTACTCTGGCTGGCAGTGGCTGTTTAGGACTTCAGGCAGGAGTCCCCCTTTCCCAGCCCTTTTGGGAGATGCCAGGGATTGGACCCTCTGACAGTCTGAGTCCCTCTGACAGTCTCTCCCTCTGCCTTGCCTTCCCATCAGAAAATCGAAGAGCAGAAGAAGTGGCTGGACCTCGAGATGGAAAAAGTCCTTGAGCAACGCCGTGCCTTGGATGAGCTGGAAGACGAGCTGACCAAACGGGAAGCCATAGTGGCCAAAAAGGAAGCGCTCCTTCAGGAGAAGAATGGCCTTGAGAACAAGAGGCTCCGCTCTAGCCAGGTGAGCCCTTGGGTGTGGAAGGTGAGCTGCTCGTTGCCATTATTTTCTTTGTGGCAAGTATAACGTGATCCATGCTGAATATTTTTTCTTAGTAAACCTGGGGTGGGGGAGTACAAAAACGAAGCTTGTATTAACGAATCTGTTCATGGAGAAGGTGTAAACAAAAAGAGGAAGAAACACTTCATTGCAAAATTAAAGCTCATTGAAATATTTTTTTGGCTTGATTTACAAGTAAATATTTCTAGGATTCGAAAGCACATCAAAGTGCAAGTAGATAAATAGGTACCACTCCGGCGGGAAGGTAAACGGCGTTTCTGTGCGCTGCTCTGGTTCGCCAGAAGCGGCTTAGTCATGCTAGCCACATGACGTGGAAGCTGTACTCCGGCTCCCTTGGCCAATAAAGCGAGATGAGCGCCACAACCCCAGAGTCGTCCATGACTGGACCTAATGGTCAGGGGTCCTTTTACCTTTACCTTTTTATAGGATTGGGCTGTAATGACCAAAATATGCTGTTGGCAGAAGGAAGCTGAAGGAAGTGAGGGGTGGGGGTTGCTGCTTAGGAGAGGTGCAGTGGGGAAAGGTGGCTATATGGTGGCAGCAGTCTAGTTCACTCCCTTGGTCACTGTTTGGTGCCCACCTAGCAGAATGAGGCCTGTGCAGAGACTCCTCGCCATTACAGTGTATAGCGGCTGCTGGGGGCGAGACCTGAGGAGAGAGTTCCTCCTTGGTTTTCGCCTTTCACAACTCATTCCACTTGAGGAGGGGGGGAAGACACAGAATTCTCACCTGAAATCTGCATGAAGGCAGAAAATTGCCTGAGGGTTGAAGGGAGGTGACCCTCCCTCTTAGGATAAATAAATAGGGTCCTCCTTCGGGTACAGGAGACTCGATCAATGCTAGCTGTCATCCTCCCTTCAAGAAGATACAGTGGGACCTCGGTTTAAGTACTGTGGTAC
This sequence comes from Podarcis filfolensis, assembly GCF_964270895.1. Lineage (NCBI taxonomy): Eukaryota > Metazoa > Chordata > Lepidosauria > Squamata > Lacertidae > Podarcis > Podarcis filfolensis. The sequence goes on from NC_139616.1 coordinate 17,034,880, forward strand.
CTCTGGTTATGTACTTAATTCGTTCCAGAGGTCTGTTCTTAACCTGAAACTGTTCTTAACCTGAAGCACCACTTTAGCTAATGGGGCCTCCTGCTGCGCCGCCGCTGCACGATTTCTGTTCTCATCCTGAAGCAAAGTTCTTAACCCGAGGTACTATTTCTGGGTTAGCGGAGTCTGTAACCTGAAGCGTCTGTAACCTGAGGTACCACTGTACTGTTTACAAACGATTCGGTCTATGAATTCTGCAAAACTGGAAGTAGTGTCCCGGTTTGCGAACTTCACCTCGGTCTAAGAACGGAATCCGAACGGTGGAAGGGCACCAGCAGCGGGAGGCCTCATTAGGGAAAGCGCACCTCAGTTTAAGAACTGCTTCGGTTTAAGAGGTACCACTGTAATTGTTTTATTCTGTGCCAAGATGTGTCCCCTCTTTTCCCTTATAGTTGCTATGCTATTCCTTCTTTGAATAGGGTTAGCTCTGTTAGCTCCCTCCCCTGAGGAATTAAAACTAAGTGATGTTTGGTAAACTGCAAGGACATAAGCTGCAACTGGCGGACTTGCAACCCTAAGGATCTCTCCTCACCCCCCCCCCCCCATTCCTCGATTCTTTCTGGCTTAGGCCCTGAATGATGACATCATGCGGGTGTCCAGCCGCCTGGAGTACCTGGAAAAGGAACTGACGCAGAAGAATGGGCAGCTTTGCCACAGCAGCACGCATGATCAACAACAGATCCGGCAAGAAATTAACAACTTACGGCAAGAGAAGGACCAGTTGCTCAAACAAAGGCTGGAGATAGACAACAAGCTTCGCCAGGGCACCTTGCTGTCCCCAGAGGTTAATTGGCAGCTTTTCTTGTTGCAAGTATAGTTGATATACTAGAGATGATTTGTTTCTTTTTCTGTGATTTGTAGGTTCTTATTATAAACATTCTAGACAGGTATATTTCAGAGGGAACTTTCTCTTAAAGTGCTTTGAAAATGACCTGTGTGCATCTTCGTTTATTCATTAATTTATGCTGTGCAGTTCCTCTCATCTTTAAACAAGGGTGCGATTGCCATGAGTGCAGAACACAACTGCTCGCTAAGGTGGAAGAAATGAGCCTCCGTGGAGTGCAGGAGTCTTAAGACTAGGTCATTAGTGGAACTGGGACATGACACCCTGGGTTCATTTGGGAGGAAGTGTGGGATGTAAGTTTAATAAAATGAAAATATATCTGGTGTCTTGACTCTTGGGGCACTGTGTCCATGAGTGCCATCCTATTTCTTTCCTAGATGCTAAATTTTAAACTCAGGTCCCTGCTTGGCCAAGGACTTGAGCAAAAAGGCTTCGAGCAAATTATGATCAGCCTTTGTACGCAAAGTGGGAGTCACACTAAAACTATATTTCAGGTTTATGAGAGCAGCTAAATGTGGGGACTGGGAACCTCTCTGCCCAGCCGAACTAAACGTTATTAGCTGCAAAGCAACTAAAGTTATCCTTTCCCTCTCAGTAGTTTTCTTGCTTTCTTCCTCTCCATTCAGGAGGAACGGATCCTTTTCCAGCTAGATGAAGCCATTGAGGCTCTAGATGCTGCCATTGAATACAAAAACGAGTCAATCACTTGCCGGCAACGTGTTTTGCGGTCCTCAGCCAGTCTCCTATCCCAATGCGAGATGAATCTGATGGCCAAACTCAGCTACCTCTCATCCTCCGAGACCCGGGCACTGCTTTGCAAGTATTTTGATAAGGCAGGTGTCGAATTGTGGCTCTGCTCTGTGGAGCAATGCACTGTCCAATATGAGCACATCAGAGGCCCAGGCCCTTACCCAGGGGTGCAAAACTTTTAGTCAAGCTTAGGTCTGTCTCAGTGGTTTTCCTGGTTCTTAAAATATAATAAATATAATACCTTTATTGTCAATGTACAACCTGTGTACAATGAAATTAACCGAGCCTCCTTCCCCCCTCCCCACAAACACTCAATCTCATTGTGTGCTTGTCGCACAACACACCAACCCAGAAAGTCAGTTGCACTATATTATTTTCCATTCAGCAGCCTAACAGCCCATGGATAGAAACTGTTTTTTAGCCTGTTGGTACAACTGATTATACTTCTATATCTCTTGCCCGAGGGTAGAAGATTAAAGAGGTGCTGGCCGGGGTGTGAATCGCCTGAGAATTTTTCTCTCTCCTAAGGCATCGATCCCTTGCAATGTCATCTAGTGGGCTCAGGGGACAGCCCATGATATCATGTGCTGTATTAACCACCCTCTGTAAAGACTTTCTGTCCATGGCTGTCAAGCCAACGTACCACAATGTGATACAATATGAGAGGACACTTTCTATTGTGGACTGGTAGAAGGAGTTCAATTGTTGTTTAACATTGTTCTTTCGTAAGACCCTGAGCAAATGGAGTCTCTGTTGGGCCTTTCTGACCACCTGAGTTACGTTGATTTTCCAAGTGAGGTCCTCACTAAGGTAAACTCCCAGGAATTTAAAGGAAAAGACTCTCTCCACACAACCCCCCGATATACAACGGGACTAGTTCTCCTCTCTTCCTCCGAAAGTCCAACACCATCTCCTTTGTCTTGCTAATATTTAGGTGCAAGTTTTTCTCTAGGCACCATGTAGATACTTTTTGAACCTCCCCCCGTACACTGATTCATCTCCACCTGTAATTGGACTCATTATGGTAGTATCATCTGCAAACTTAATAATTGCAGTAGATAGATCAGATGAAATATAGTCATATGTATAGTCATATGTACAGGTAGGGGCTCAGCACACATTCCTGTGGGGTGCCAGTGCTGAGCTTCAGGGAGGTAGATGTAAAAACAAGCACAATACCGTAAACCCGCATTTAGACTGCCACCATTTTGGGCAGTAGGTTGTATAGGAAGGGAGCAAGAAGGCATCCCTACACATAGAAAACTAGGATGTCGGGGGTTAGACTTCTCCTTGAAATACCCATTCTCTGTGTGAGGGGATTTTTCATTTATGTTTTGCACAGAGGAGCTTCCAACCTCCATCTGCAGTGGCTGTCCAATCCAGACCCAAGTAAAGTAGGATTACATGGCTTCCCACATTGTCACTGGGTCACCTTTTTCACCTTCATGAATCTGTCAGTGCCATACGCATACGTTGTTTCAGTTCTCTTAACAAGATGATGCCTTAGTTGCGAGAAGACCATGCAGAAAGTTTGTGTTTTTGGCCAGGTGGTGACTCTGCGAGAGGATCAACACAGGCAGCACATTGCCTTTTCCGAACTGGAGATGCAGCTGGAGGAGCAGCTGCAGCTGGTATTTTGGCTGGAAGTAGCACTGGAGCGCCAGTGCTTGGAGATGGACCGCCAGCTCACCTTGCAGCAGAAAGAGCATGAGCAGAACATTCAGCTTCTGCTCCAGCAGAGCCGGGGTAAGAAAGGGCCTTTGTAGTCATTGGCGCATCACTTGGCATGTTAAATCTCCAGTTGGACTGCGCAGCAGACTGCGTATTTAATTCCCTTCTCTCACACAGAGCACATGGAAGAGGGGCAGGCAAACAGCAGGCTTCAGTACCAAGGAAGGATCCAGGCATTGGAAAAAGAATTGGCGCATTACAAGTGGGCCAACCACGAGCTGACTCAGAAGCTGAGCATGAGCGATTTGGAGGGACAAGGCAAAGGTGAGGATAACCTCGGCTCTGGAGGCTTAAGTCTTTTTATCACTGCCACTGATGACGGTTCAGATGTGACTATTCTACACAGCAAGCCAAGCACACAGTCCCAAACATGTCTTGAAAGGCAAAGCGGTGGACTGGGTTCCTTAGAACAGGGATGAGCAACCTTTTTCATTCAGAGGGCCAAATTCCTGTGCTGAGTGGAGTCAGGCAAAAGTGGGCAGGGCATTTGGAGTAAATTTCACCTTAGCACCGTAAACTAGTTTCTGCAGACATTCTCACGTGCCCTTTTCTGCTCTCCATCCAAACGAGATACATTATCAGAATTCAAGGACACACGCCAGCCGGGCAAAAACACAGTGAAGCTGAGCCACTGTGTGGTGTGGCTTGGGAAGGCTGTATTTGGACCTTAGACCTACCCGTGCCTTAAAAGTAACAGAGGCCACCAAAATAGACTGGTGCCTGCTGCCAAAAAAAAATTTAAAACTGAAAACAGGGAAGTAGAGGTGAATGAATGGGGACCATTGTTGTTACACCTACTTGGTTACAGTTGGAAATGATAATTAGGCTTTGGAGAACAAGGGAGTTATGGACTGGAGCAGCATTTGAGGGGAAGTTGCTCAGACAGTGGCTCTAAGTGGTTGTTGTGGGCCATCAATCTTAACATGTTTTGGAACCTGCTTTGTGGAGAGATGTACACTGATGTTGGAAGGGCTGTAGCACATATGCCCAGCATGGGAAAATGCTCAGCTTTAATCTCCAGGTAGGGAAAAGGTGAAATCAACACAACCCATTTTAATATATATTTTTCCCCTTCAGCCTTGGCATTCTCAGCACTGTTATGAAAGCCATTTGCAGGGGGAAACTAGTTGAGCTCACCAGCACTGTATTTATGAAAGAGATAGGGTCCAGTCTCTCTGAAGCCACATTATCAATCTCTGCCTTCAGAAAAAAATATATGTATGCTCTTGTCTGCTCCACAGCTTTTTCTCTGAGCACGTGAACAGAGATTGCAGAGGTGGACAGACTTCAGGCTTACTTTGGGTCTTTTATTAGCTCCCAAGATCCACAATCCAGAGGCAAATGCAAAAAGACATGCACTAAATCAAAAGAATTCTAAGCCCAGGAATGGTCCCCCATTCCCTGGCACGATGATTGTCCCTGGTTAGGTCAAGCTTTCTTCGCTTAAGTATAATTTGGGTGTGTTGTTTAATGGTAGTAACAAAAAAGTGGGATTTGGAAACCCTTGCTGATCTACTTCAAATCACCCAGAGGTCTCTCCTGCAGTACCAAAGGTGGGCAGAAAGCAGGCAGTGTTGAGCTCAATGACCAAATGGCTTAATTTTACTATACTCCTGTTGGTTTTCGCTGTACATGGAATTGCCAATTTTTCCGGCCATTTTTGTTCATTACACCGCACAGACCCTAGGAAATTACTGTCTAAAATGTTCTTCTCTTCTCATATAGGTATGGAAAGAATCACTTGTGCAGCTGAGGACAGACCTGGTTCGATTAGAATACATGGTGACTTTAGTGCAAGTAGCATGTTGGATCCCGTGCAGATAGAGCTCTCTGAAAGAACCCACAGAAGCGGGGATGAACCCCGGGACCTGGTGCATGCAGCCTTGCCATCCACCTGGAGGCGGTCTTCATTATCCAGTGCCAACACCTTAGTACCGGAAGACTTTTGCCAGAAAGAGACAGACTTCTTATCCAGAGGTGGCCAGATCAAGGAAGCATCTCTGCCACTGAGCCTAGCTCCTCTGCTGAAGTCTCACATGGAGCTGTACAGGACTGGCCTGTCGTATCCAGAAATCATTGATGTCAGGAAAAACCCATTCTAGGTCCCAGCTTCTACCTGCTACTCTTGCTCAAAGCTTGAGGGGTATTGCCTACAGAACAAGTGTATTGTTACAAGTTGCTTCAAGTAGTAATTGATGGCTATGCTTAACTTAGGGTGCAAATTAGCCTTCTGTCATACACTTAGAGGGGTTTTTTGGAGGACAGAAAAGCAGTATGTCAGACTTTTTCCTCTGCAGCACCTCCCAGAGGGAAGACCACTACCTCTGGCAAAATGCCTGTCTCTGGAGAGATAGAAAAGTCAGAATATTTGCTGCTGTAGGCCTAGAGACATGTAAATAGTTTTAACTAGCCTTTTATACTGTAGCTTCTAATAAACTAGAGTAACTTTTATAAGGGCTTGAAATACATTGTTTCCTTCCTGTTCACAACTTAACCAAAAGTATTACTATTTATACTCCCTTCCTAGCAGTATTCAAGTACCATACAGCTTTGGAGGGTAGACTGATGCTAATTTCAGTTAATTTATGAGCTTTAAAACCTAACAATAAATATTAGTTTCCTTTGTTTCATGGCAAGGAAGATGTGAAATTGTTTTTTGCGTGGTACATAAAAGATATTCAGTTCCCTAGTATTTAGCTAGCACAAATGAAGAACATTCTTTCAGTACCATAAAAGCAACTTATCATATTAATTTATTTTACAAAAGTACTTTTTAAAAGCAGTCAGTTTCACCCATCATTTATATCCTTTAGTGCTTAAACCCTGGGAGGAGCCCTATGATGACACGCTCATAGCTTAAATTTATACGGAGACAGTACAGATTTTCCCCACAGAACACAACTGTGAGTTCATGAGCAAGAGGTGCTTCCATTGTGGCTGGCAATATTATCTTCATTTTGGTTTTAAAGTCATCCAAAATGGCTTTGTCATCAGGCTCCCAAGTATTTTCACCATCTTTTCCCCAGGCTCAGCTGAGCAGCCTTTTCCGTGAGTAGGTCCTCCTGATGGAATGTTGTCTCATGGTTGTACTGTGAAAGGGGGAGAGGTCTTCAGCTGCAGCTCCAAATGCATCACTGTTGTCTCCTGTGGAGGAAAGCAATAATATGAAAAATACTGGCAGGCATAGACAGGAGAGGCAAGCAGTTGTAAGTCAGCTATTTCCCTCCGTGGAACAGCAACTTTCCGTGAGAGAGCAAAATATCGAATAGATGGTGAAAGAACCCAAAGCAGTTTAAGAATAGGTTCTCACAGAACAGGACATGAAGGCTATAAAGGGAACTGGGTATTTTATTGCTATAGGAAGGTCTTACAAGAACCATTGGACTATATATGTGTGGGCAATTTGGCTCTTTGCAGTTCAGGCTTCTTTTGAAACACCACTCAGGGGTTCAAATAAACTGCATTTACCTGTGGGCCATTTCCTCAGGGATGTGGTGTGGCCTTGATAGAGCAGCGGGGACTGCGTCAGTGCCCGAAGTCCAGTAGCAGAGATTGTGCTCTTCCCTGAAGACGTTGGTGGAGTCATACCTAGGAGACGTGACAAAAGATATTAGACACAAACCCTGGGTGGAGGTTCCAACACTTCTGGTAGCTATGTAGTATTCATATGTGCAAAATGGCAAAAACAGGGCTTGGGTTAAGGTGAATAGATTAATCAACTACAGCTTGATCCTTCCTTTGAGCATGTAAGTGCAACCTTCTGTTTACTAAATTCTAAAATACTGAAGGAAACTTAAGACATATCTAAACGACTGGTCGACATTTTGGTAATATGCAAATTGACTGTTTAGTTATCTGCCTTTAATAAATTAACAGAACAATCCTATGCAAATTTGCTCATAAGTCCCACTATGCTCGATGGAGTCTACTTCCAATGAAGTGTGCATAGGACTGCATCTTAAAAACATCTGATCCACTGATAGCCCTTGACACAAGTTGTTTGTTGCTCCCAAACTGCTGGGGGGAAAGAAATACCACTAGCTCATTAGGGAAGCAATTAGACTTGTTTGTTAACCCTGTAAATTGCAATGCAGATTAATGGTGCTGTATAAATTTGGCATAATAGTGGGAGTATTAATTAAAAAAAGACAGTAGTAAGTAAGTTGAAAGTTCATAAAAGCAGAGCTGGAAGAGATTAAGTTTTGATTCAAGGCCCTTCTCAAAGGCATGACCTTTGGATCTACCATGCCACAACCAAGCAGGTACACTGTTGAATGGTTCCTGCAGCTGGGATTTTTTAAAGACTGAGCCATGCTTGGTGTGTTGGTAGGGCTGGCCAAAGGGTAATTCTAGAGCAATAAAGGTATGTGTGGAAAGATGCAAAGGAGCCTTTTCTCTGTTTGTATCTACTCTTCCTTTTCACTGTAGCTGAATTTCAGTCCAAAATTACCTGAAATGCTGAAGACCTCCTCTTGCTCTTCCAGTATTGTCTTGTTTAAGGATGCTACACCTTTTCCTGTACTCAGCAGTTCGGCTGCATACACTGCCGTGTTTGGGTTGCCTCTCTTTGCACAGTGCTTTTTTTTCACTTCCTGGCTGACTTCCTCCTCAGGAGACATGTGGCCAAAGGGCCTTTTTCTGAACTTTAGGCCAGGGGTCCCTCTGCAGGTGCTCTCGTCTCCACTGGGCTCTGCATCGCTGCAAGGTGACTGGTCCTGAAGCCTACAGATGCCTTCAAGTTCAAAGTCCCCCAAAGGCAGTGCTTTATTGATGCCAAGGTCGGAAGCTCTAGTTTCCCCAGCCACCTCCACGTGCCTCTCGCTTCTGCTGCAGCCCACAGTGGCCCTTTTCCTTCGCGGCCAGTCCTTGATTGCTTCAGGGGTCACTTTCCCTTTATGCTTTGGAGAAGGTGTCCAGGTAAGGCCAACGTTGCCCTGGGATGGGGAAGTAGAGTTGGGGGTGCAATGAGTTGGAGTGTACGACTGACATATATAGGTCTGCCCCCCACCCCCAAATTTCGCAGGGGTACTGTGAGCAGATCGATTACAAGATGGCGAGATGGAGACAGTTTCCAGTTTCCCAGAGTGCCTGCCGCACCAGGTCACGGAAAGATCCCCTGTAGCAAGATCGCTTTCCTCTCCTTTGGGCTTTCCAGACGACTGAGGATCCAAAGCTGGCCCAGAGCCAACCCTTTTAATTCGGAGCTTGGGCAGCCCAGAAGCTTGCATCTCGAGCTCAATCTCGTAAGTTCGTGGGCTCGTTGCCAGAGGCAGAGTGTGAGCAGTCCTAGGTGTGCTGAATGTTGCCCCCTTCTCGGGCTTCCCCAGCCGCGCTGCAGCCTCCCGCTGCCTTCTGTCTGGGGTGTGACGCAGTGAATAGGCACTCGGGCCAGACTTTGGGGTTTCGGGCAAGGAGGCCTGGTCACAAGCAGGAGGGCTCTGGAGGAGCAGAGGCTGCAGACTTACTGCCTTCTCCCCTGGCAAAACTGTACCTGGACCACCTTCTGCTTCAGAACTGCCAGTGGCGAACACACTGGTTAGAGAAGAAGCATCTAGGCGCTCGCACAGAACCACAGCATCTGGGAGAAGCATGTGGTCCTTTGTGGAGAGCTCGGGAGGCAGGTGTCTTTCTAACCCCCTCCTCCTACTTGGAGTCCGCACTCCACGTCTCTTCATGGAGGGGGTGCTCTCTGCTTTGGTTTTAGCAGAAAGATTCAAGTCAGTATAGCACGGATGCTGCTCGGCAGGCAGGCAGGCAGGTGACTGGAGGGCTTTGGCTGGGTACATGTTTGTGACCCTCTGGTGTTTCAAAGGAGTCTTTTGGGGAGTACAAGACTTCCTGCGCAGATCCCAAGTCCCAGTAGGAGAAAGTGTGGATGTGGCTATGGCATTTGGGGGTGGGCTATTTGGCAATGAGTTAACATCGGGCATCAAAACAGGATCACCAGGTGGGGAAAAGGTTTCACTAAGCTTGGTGTTCTTTGGACTTGAAGACGGTTCTGAAAGTCTGCCTCTGAATACCGCAGGTGTCACTTCTGACACCGGAGAGTCCAGCTCCAATGCTGAAAGTGGCTCTGTAAATTCTGCCTCAAGAGGCTGTTTCTGAACAGAAGCCGGAGAAGCAATTCTCCAGGCAACTCTCAAGGAGCGCCTTGGGGACGGCAGCTGTGAGAGCCACGTTCCTGGTGAATTTGATGGCAATGGAGAGAGCAGAGCAGCTGCCGAACAGGAACCACTTGCAGGCGAAGCAAATACATCATCAGGCACCTCATCCCCTGCCTGCTTTCCAGAAGTTTGCAGCTGTGCTGCCTTGTGCGGGGAAGAAAATATTTCCTTCATCAGAGCCGTGCGTGCAAAACAATCCCCTTTCTTTTCAGTGGCTTCAGGCAAGGACTTGCTCTTCTGTCTACAAGGTGAGAAGAGATTTCCCAAACTTTTGGCTGCACTATGCTTTGGGGCTCGGCTCTTTTGGGGGGTCTGCTGTAGCTTCTCCAGAATAGTTCTTCCTGGTGTGTTATTAGGGGGACTTAAGAGCTTCGGGGAAGACCGAAGGGATGCTTTTCTTGGTGTCTGTGGAAGGAGAGTGAAAATGGGTAACTGCTTTTGTCTAGGACTACAGCAACAGAACAGACTACATATGGAGCTTAATATCATTTCTACTTACAGAATCACTTATGTATTTGACTATTGACATTACATATTAAGGCTGTACACTAGAAGTGGGAAATTAAGGTGGCATGTAGACTAGATAAGTAGGTATGGAAAGAAACATAAGACAGCAATTTTACCTGATAAACAAGCTCACTGGAGGCTAAAGTTTTTCTTCTTGTTCTGGGTGAGCCCATCCCTTCAGAACCAAACACATCAAGAACTGCTCCAAAGAGAAGGCTCTTTGGGGACTGGATGGCTTTTTTCACAAGAGGAGATGCTAAGCCTGTAAAACAAAAAGATAGCAAACAGTCCACACAAGTGTCAGCTGCTGTAGGCTCAAGCTTTTAAGGCAGCATGTTCCTGGCTACCCACATGGGCATGAACTAGTTAGTAACTACAAACCAAACATTTCCAACTTGTAGATGTCTGACTAAATGTATGCCTGACTTGCTACGCTGAGAGACCGTGCCATACAAACCTTGGTCTCTGCAGTGACAAAGTGGAATAATTACTTTCAGCAGCAACAAGTGGCAGGTATCGCCTACAACTGCAACTGGAGGGACAAGTTAGCATGCAGGGACAGGTTAGACCTCCATTTTACTATCTGCTTCAAATTGCCCTCTATAATGTACAGTGGTACCTCAGGTTACAGACGCTTCAGGTTACAGACTCCACTAACCCAAAAATAGTACCTCAGGTTAAGAACTTTGCTTCAGCATGAGAACAGAAACTGCGCAGCGGCAGGAACGAATTAAGTTCTTAACCCGAGGTACAACTTTACTTATGGCAGATATATGAATATCACTAGCGGACTATGAGGCCTGTAGAAGGAATGAATGAAAGTAGGAGTAGGACCCAGGTGATTGTTAGATAGACAGTAGTTTTCTGTACCAATCCATCTACCACTGAGAAGTGGGGCTGTCCACCTCCAAGGAAATATAGGGAGAGTAGTTTTAGGTTGTGGTACCGTACCTGTGGAATACCCTACCCAAGGAGGCTTGCTTACCTCTCCCTTCAATGTTCTGAAAGAAAGGATGCAGCAAGCTCAACACACGTCGTTGTGTGTTGCTGATTTTGCGTGAAAATCAGTCTGTTTGAGAAACGAGTATCTATCATTTATTATTATTATTGGCTAATCAATTTGTTTTGATGGAGAAAGATAAGGGAGCTTGAACATCCAGCAGATGTAGATTAACGTCTACTTTGCCTAAAAAAATACATTTTATTTATAGAGTTTTTCATGACAGTACAACGTCAAACAAGCATTAGAAGAAAAGGACAAAATTTCCCAGGCAAATAAACAATAGAAAAGTTGCAGGTAGAGCAAATAGCACAGTAGGAACACTCAGGTAAAATAAAGCAGCATCTACTTTGCCTCTGACTGAACTCTCATGTGTTTTCAAGCCAATCTTGTAATCAATCCCTGGAACCAACAGCAATCTGTTGCTTGCTTCCATACCTGTTAAACTGTCTTGTACATCAGGTGCTTCCGACTGCATTTGCTGTACACTCTTCTTGCTGGGTTGAGAGCAGTAGAAGGAACCAGAGACTGCTCTATCCTGTAAAAGTTGCTTGATCCGTGGACTTCTTCTTAATCCACCTTTGGGTTTGTATGTGGAAGAAACAAGGTTTGTCTTTAAACTCACAGCCATATAGTACCAAGTCAGTGCCACCAATAAAGGGGAATCTAAGAACTGGTGCTGCAACTCAGCATTTTGTTGTTGTTGTTTAGTCATTTAGTCGTGTCCGAGTGTTGAGATGATAAAATGGAGGGAGAACCAGTGATCTTCCCAGATATTGCTGGACTACCATTGACCATGCTGGATGGCCATGACTGATGTTGGAATCCAACATGTTCCCCATACCCACTGTAAACTGTCCGGAACTCCTTGAACGAAAGGTAGGATAAAAATGAAATAAAGATCGGAATTTTTGCCACCTTCTGCTCTGTTAACAAATGAATTTAAGCTATAGCCAAAGAGCTGGAGCTCCCCAAACATGCAAATAAAAAGGTCACATAAAATCAACACCTACATGGTATGGCTTTTTCAGGAGATTCTTCTACAATGCCAACTTCAGATCCAGGGTCTGAATTCCTATGAAGGAAACACTGCTTTAGAAGTTCAAGCACAATGGCAAAGGACATCCAAGTGCAGAAAGGTATCCAGAAAAGTTCCACTTTCTACCAAAAACAGTAAGTTGCTTGATCAGTGAATCTGGTGCCTTCACTCACCGGCCTTTAATCTGCTTGTGCAGCAGCCGCCTGGAGATCTGCTTGTGCAACGGTGTTTCTGCCACACTCTTGGTCAGCAGTTTGAGATTATCTGAAAAGTACCAAAGAATAATTATCGCAAGGTAGCAAGTCTGCGCAATGACTTGCATTGTGTAAGCCAGGTGAGGATAACATATTTGACGTTTTGAAGTTTAGAAGCAAGTACTTTTTCAGATTGCAAACAGCTTCAGCCCCCGCATCTAAGTTTTTCCCTTCCCTTCCCTTCCAAAATACCCTTTGACTCTCTGGGGTGGGAAGTCCTCCTGGCTCCACATTCACTTAATCCCTTCCATAGTAGACACCTTCCCTGGTGTTCCATATTTTCCCACTTACTGCTTTTGCCCCAGCCATCCTACATAAGCCAAGACAAGCAGTGGGAGTTACGTTCCAAGGCACCACACATTTAAGTGAAATTGCGTATATCTGAAACACTATTGATAAAGCCTGCAAACACCCTGTTCTGCCCCCGCCTCATCCCCTTTTGTGATGTTTTTGGGTCACTTCTGGGTTTGGAGCAATGCATGTGTTGCGCACAGATCGGACGCACACACAACAGTCGCTGCCTGTACAGCAAAGCACTCATTTAAGTAACCTCTCACCTAAAGAATCATTGACACCGAGAGACAATGGGACTGCTTAAGGTGCCCCGACTATAAAATTGGAGAAATCGAGAGATATATAGCTCGCCGTTCCTGGAAGGAGCCTTTAAAAAAGTCCCATATGCTCAGAGACTTTGCGCCTGTTCATTGGGGGAGATAGGAAGCCCAGAGAACCTGTTCTTTAGATGTCCCTTTTATGAAGAGGCACGTAGTAAGACCACTGATCTCCTACTGGTGAGGCTCCCTGACCTCCCAGAAAAGCAAAAATGCGACCTTCTCCTGTTAGGCAAAGATCAGAAGACGACCCAGGTGGTCACCAGATTCTGTGTACAGATCTGTAGGTGGAGACCATCTCCCATCTCAAACTAGTTTGTTAAGAAAATCCCCAAACTTGGTTCTATGGGTGACTCTGGGTCAGCTCCCTGCGGTAGTTTATTGTTGTACATTGTTTTTAAATTTATTGTTGTACATTGTTTCAATTGCTTGTTTTCCTTCTGTGACTGTACCCCAAGTGTGTTTTATAAGCTGGTCTCCGACTGTAATAAATTATCTATCTATCTAACCTCTCACCTCTTGCACACTCCTTAGCTCGGTTCCGCCTGTTTTTTAAACCTTCTACAGCTGATACTGACTGGCTTCGAGGAATCTTTGATAGGGATCTTTTGCCTGGAGGAAGCATTTCTTCATTGAAGAGGTTCCTTCGTACCTTTGTCACTTCTGGAAGCATCAAAAAGCCAAAAGAAGGAACTGAGTTTTGATTGCTGTTCACAAGACAAAACACTCTGGAGAAAATATTATCTTTCTGTGCAGTTCAAAATCCGAGAATTAATATAAAGTGTCAGATTAATTTTTTTTCATAATTAAGTATTTTTTTCTTTGTTTTAAATCCTGGACACACAGAGAACCAAAAGGAAGACGCTGGGTTGTATCCAACTAATTTCTATCCCAAGTAGACCCATTAAAATTAATGGGCTTAGTTAGTAATGTCCATCAATTTCAGTGGCTCTACTCTGAGTAGGATTACCACTGGATCTAACTCTCAAGAAATTAAGAAGATCCAGAATGAGAATCACGTAGAGCCCAAATGCATCGCTGCTGAACTGAATCACGTATCCTGTTGAACGCAGTGGAGATACGAATTGCTTCTCTCCACAATGCACAACCTGAATTCAGTGATACATTCTGGATTACTATCGATAGACACTAGGGACTCTGGCAATAAATGCACATTTCATGGCGCTTATTGTTGGATCAAAAGAGAAAAGTTTGGTAAACATAAAATTATTTCCATCCTCATAAGCCTGGACAAAGCTTTTAAAACATATATATGGATATTCTTTAAATAAACCAAGCACTGTGCCAAATTTGAGAAAGTCAGTTGCAGTTGTTACAGTTTTGGGATGGATAAAAAAAAGGAATTACAGTGGTGCCTCGCAAGACGAAAAGAAGCAGTTCCGCGAGTCTCTTCGTCTTGTGGTTTATTCGTCTTGCGAAGCAAGCCCATTAGCGGCTTAGCGCTATTAGCGGCTTAGCGGGCTTAGTGGATCAGCTGTTAAGCGGCTTAGCGGATCAGCTGATAAGCGGCTTAGCGGCTTGGGGAAAAGGGGGGGGGACTCGCAAGACATTTTCGTCTTGCGAAGCAAGCCCATAGGAAATTCGTTTTGCGAAGCACCTCCAAAACAGAAAACCCTTTCGTCTAGCGGGTTTTCCGTCTTGCGAGGCATTTGTCTTGCGGGGCACCACTGTATTGAATTTCTCCTAGTGTATTGTGGGCAATTTGTCTGAAAACTGAGGACAGGAGAGATGCCCCTGGGGAAGAAACTCACCAAATTGCAAACTAGTCCACTAGTAGGTGGATAAATGCCACTTTAGACAGACCTCTGGCTTCACCTCTTGACAAGCCTGAAATCCCTCCAAGGGATTAATCTGAATCAGATCACACCACTACCATCTAGTTCTCTAATAAGGAAGGAAGGAAACTCACCTTGCACTGCCACTTTCTGTACAGATGGTACTGATTTCACATCAAGGCACACATGAGAGCTGTCCTAAATTATTAGAATATAGTATTAGAAAGATTTCAAAATTACATCTATTTATAGGTAATGGGGAAAAATAATGCTGGAAACTGAAATCCATTTATTTGGAAAAGGACTTCCCTTCGTTCCAGTGAAAACTAAATTAGTGGAACAGCTTTCCATATAAAGGTGTTTAACATCTGAATTTCAGAAAGGCTATTCAAACACGCATAGAGATGCAGGAGTTTTACAGCTGCTACATGCATTTTCTGGTTTTCCAGAAAGATATTGCAGGGGGGACAGGACGTTACCTTCCTAGTACGGTTTTTGGGTACTTGAGGAATCTCTATTTGGCGCAAGTTCTGTGATGCTTCTGTTACACTCCGGTGTCTGGCCAGCGTACTCCTTCTAGAAGTACAAAGTAAAATCTTGAGCAAGACACACAATTACATTTCAACAAATTTTTTTTAAAAAAGTAGGGGCTTTTCATGTAGCCACCTTGAAATAAGGTTCATTGTTTTTAACACGAAGAGACATTCTCCCACGCTGCCCCTCAAGGTAATCTAACACCAACAGGAAGCCCACATGGACCCACCTTTGAAATGTTTGCAATCTCCTTTGATAAACCTCAGAAGGAATTTCCTTATTCAGAAAGAAATTGCAACCCAGTCTAATTTTAATTCAATGCCATTTACGCCTTGCAGTCACCTTTTCTTGGCAGATCTGGTGCGTAGTTCTTCCAGTTGTTCTGCATCGGTACTTAAGGAAGCTGTTCTGGAAACAGGAACTGAGGATGCAGAAGGAGGCAGGGATGGGGTTTGGCTCTCCTGACTGAGGGAATCGTCACTGAAGAAGTCTGCTGGCAGGACAGAGGCCAGCTTTGGGGGAATCTGTGTCCCCAGACTGTAGTACAAATCCCCAAGGGTCTTTGGCATAGATTCCAGGTACCTACAGAGACATCGTAACACAAGCATGCATCAGACATGCTACTTACCAAAGACTCTAACCTCTGTGAGATTTTGTTACCAGATTCTGCACCCGACTTTATTATTAAACTTGCAAGCTCTTGATTTTAAGAGTATGCCTATGGTTTCAGTTGAAGAAGAGGGGTGGTTGTGGCAATAATGGAAAGCATACAAATCTGCCATAAAAATAAATCAATCAGAAGGCATGTTCACTCACTACTAGCCCAGTTATCCCTCTTTCCCAACTGAGTTATGTTTCCTTCATTTGACGATTTAGCCCAGCCAGAAAGTTTTCACACAACCAGGTATCCAGCTGAGCAACCAAAATACTTGTTGTGCCTTCAGTGGATTCACAGTGCAATCTTAGAATCATAGAACCGTAGAGTTGGAAGGGACCCTGAGGGTCATCAAGTCCAACCCCCTGGGTGGGCTCGAACCACCAACCTTCTGGCTAAGAGCCAGAATCACTGACCCATTGTGCCACCTGAGATCTTCTGTATGTTTGCTCAAAAGTAGGGCCAATTGAAATCGATGGGTAGAAATCTTAACCAGTGAAATAAAGCAATATACCACTACAGATTTGTTACACACTGTTCTGATATCTCTAATGAATTGATGGTATATAAGTATGCTTACAAAGGGACACGGGTGGCGCTGTCGGTTAAACCACAGAGCCTAGGACTTGCCAATCAGAAGGTTGGCGGTTTGAATCCCCACGATGGGGTGAGCTCCCGTTGCTCGGTTCCTGCTCCTCCCAACCTAGCAGTTTGAAAGCACGTCAAAGTGCAAGTAGATAAATAGGTACCACTCCGGTGGGAAGGTAAACAGCGTTTCCATGCGCTGCTCTGGTTCGCCAAAAGCGGCTTAGTCATGCTGGCCACATGACCTGGAAGCTGTACACCGGCTCCCTTGGCCAATAAAGCGAGATGAGCGCCACAACCCCAGAGTCGGCCACGACTGGACCTAATGGTCAGGGGTCCTTTTACCTTTACCTTAAGTATGCTTACAAGTGAATAAATAAATTTACTACACTCCATCAAGCAACAGTACTACCCAAGTACTCTGGTCTATATTTGGAAACTTTAAACAAACAAACATCAACCAAAAGAAACCAAAGTGTTCTTTAGATTAAACTCGGTGAAATTCATGGACCTAAGTTGGTCTTGTCTCTTAATTTCAGTGGACCTACTCTGAGTAAGACTAACGTTGGATGCAACCCCAAATAAATTTGTAGCAGCTAGAGAAGAAAAAAAACACCCTAGACTTAATTTGAAACATCCCCAACTATTTAAATAGTGATAAAGTTGAAATACAGTCAATTTTGTTTTAATTCTGGTTCAGGAAGGCTGCAATGAGCCTAAGAATGGTAAACATAAAATACTGGCAATTCAGACAACCAGCTCTTTAGCTCATGTTCTGCATTAATAGTCATGCAGCTCTCAAGTCCTCTGCATAACAGAATTTGTTCAGCCTTCCCTGCTCCACTCATCGGTTTGTAAATGAATGAATAAAATTAGCCAGCACACAAGAGCACTTACGTTTCTACAACTTCTTCCAAAAACCTGGCGAGGTATCCTGGGTCTTCAGTCAAACACAAAATCCGCAGCATCTCTGTCATCTGCAAGCAAGTTGAGTGGCAAAAAATTGGTCAAGGGTTAATGATAGCAGGCCAGTTCACATGTAATGCCAGGCCAAAGCATGATTTAGCGTGAACAAACAAATGTGCAGTTCTGCTGTTTCCACTATGGCCTCATTGACCTTTGTTCAGATATAACATAAAGCCAAACCTTGACTTAAGCACAAATGAGCAAACATGCAGGTTCCTGGAGTGAACACTATGGCTGCTGTGCTCCTTTCCTAGACCCATGCGATCCAGGGCTAAGTCAATGTTTGTTTGAATACATTTTATCGAGGCTTATGAAGAAAAATAAAAAACTTAGTATCATTTTTTTCCTCTTTTTGTCCAAACTAAGACTTAAATCTTACAATAAAAAACATAAAGAGAAGTGGCGAGGGAAGGGGAGAAAGGAATAAAGAAAGAGAAAGAGAGAAATAAAGGAAAAGAAATAGAAAATAGTTTTTAAAAAATAAATAAATCAGAAGGTAGAGGACTTCGTCTGTCAGCTATATATAAACAATATTCACTTCATCTACTCCAAGATAACACCCAACAAAGCCACTTTCTAAAAAACAAACCTTATCCTCATTCCTCAAATCCAAATTTAATTAATTCACTTTCTTTTTCATGCAAAATAGTCTTTAACAAATGTTAACAATGACTTATCTCCAATTAAACATGTCAACTGACATGTTTAATCGATTGGCATGGTTACGTCAATGTTTAAATTAGCAGTGCATCCCAAACCTAACAGACAAACGAAGAGTGGTACACTAAGAACAAACTTTGGTTACAAGCTTGTGACTTGTCTGGAATGAGATAAACCACAAACCCGGGTTTGGACATTAACCCTGAGACAAACAATAGCTTAGCCCTGCATAGTCCATCAGTAGCAAGACCAGGGGAAGAGTGCAACGGCAGTGATCTTCACACCAGGAAGTAGCATGTTTGTTCATTTGTGCTAAGTTATTGTTTGGTTCCACATTATACGCTGGCCGGGTCACCGAGACCATAGTTGCTGCTCAACAGCAATTGAGATGTGAAGATTTCACATGCTGGCTGAGAATTGCTGTTTTCAACTTCTGGAACCCAGAGGCAAGGCTTGTTCATCTACCTCTTCCACAAGCTGTTCCATCCCATCTGTGCTGTTTTGCAAAGAAGGGCACTGCAGGCACATTTCAAGGCGCAGATAGACCTGAAGCTGACACCTATTAAAGAGAGGGAGAGGGAAATATGAATGGAAGAGAAGGTGTGCCCTGCTGCTAATTTTATATCACCTGCTGAGAGTACAGTGGTACCTCGGGTTAAGTACTTAATTCGTTCCAGAGGTCTGCTCTTAACCTGAAATTGTTCTTAACCTGAAGCACCACTTTAGCTAATGGGGCCTCCTGCTGCTGCTGCGCCACCGGAGCACGATTTATGTTCTCATCCTGAAGCAAAGTTCTTAACCTGAAGCACTATTTTTGGGTTAGCGGAGTCTGTAACCTGAAGCGTATGTAACCTGAAGCGTATGTAACCCGAGGTACCACTGTAGTAGCAACATTAGCAGCAGAAACAGCTACAAATGTTTCCACCCAGTGCCTTCCTTGCTGCCACTATCTTTCAAAAAGCTGAGCGAGGAGCCACACGTTATTGTTACGATACCATGGATATTGACTGGTATTCTGGTTTGTTAGTGCAAGGGTGATATCTGCCTATCAAAAGCAGGATACAAACATTGTAAAACAGATTAACATAAGTGATTTTGCAAGGTTGTTTACACATTCAGCATATTATCTAGATGGTACACACCACTACACAAAGCTATCCTTGAAAATTAAAACAAAGGGTAATTGTTATTTTTGTAGGAAAGTGTTCACTAGTGAATTCCTCCACTGCTGCGCAAGAGAATTTGGTAAGGCAATCTCTTCAGCACGACAGCAATCTATTCCACAATTATCAGAACAACCTATCTGGGAAAGTAATAGCGTCTCGTACTCTCTGACTTTGATTTCCTTATCAGGATCGTTGCCAAGCTGCTGACGGAGGGCTTTACTGGTTTTCAGGAGATTGCTTCGGATTGTATGCACACCAGCTGCCTGTAGATTTAAAATCAGAAAGCATGTAACGCTCCGAGGACAGACAGCAACTTTAGAAGCAATGCAATGAAATAATACCTGAACTGTTTAATTGCAATGGCAAAATGAAATATTTGAGCAGACAGAATGATCAGTGTCAAGGAGACATTCAGGAGCAACAGGGTTAAGACTTCTAGGGGGTTTTGTGTTAAGATATAAAATGTTAACACTGGATCTTTACCTTCAGGCTTCCTACCAACTTCAGTTTTTTTAAGTATTTCCTAGGTTCAGTGCAGTTACACCCAGCATGTAAACTCAAATAGCAATGGACAAACAACTAGGTTCAAGGATTAAAGGTTTTTAATTGATTTATTAAGAAAAGGGCATGTACCACACAAAAATGTGTATTTGCCACTGCCGGCAAGATTTAGCACCAAACCAGATGAGACATTAAGCACAACCATGCATGTAACATGCCATCTACTTTGACCTTAGCAAACACACTGATTCTCACCAGGAAATATATCCCAACACTGGGAATGTTGCTACTGTGCTTGAAGCACAATTCCTGCAATTTATTGCTCTGGATTTGGGTGGGGAACCTTTGACCCTGCAGATGTTGGCGGATCACAGATCCCATCACCACCAACCGTGTGCCATACTGGTTGGTGCTGATGTGAGTTGTAGCCGAGCAACAGATTCCAAAACCCTGCTCTGGATGAATAATCTAGGACTGAGCTGAAAGGGACCTCCTTTTTGTGATGAAGTATCTTGGTTTGTGCAAGAACAGAATCCTTGTTTTGATTATTAGAGGGGCGGGAGGGAGGAATGCAAACCGGCAAAAAAGAAAAAAACCCCAGCAAAATTTCCCCAAAGCATGTTGCCAAAAGAGGTCAATGGATTGTATGTTTTACAGCAAAAGACATCTGTGTCCCACAAAGTTTTGCTCATTGCAGGCACACAGAGATCTGTAAAGAAAGGCCTCATTGGTGCTGCTGCCTGAATATCCAGCATTTTCTTCCATTTCCATTCCAACTCTAAAATGGCATGAAATCGCCTCATGTTTTAAGAACCTGTTGTACATTCTCCCTACCCCCAAACCCCTTACTATATGTTTATATTTAAATGGAAAACCAGGCATGTCTAGCTACCCTACCTCATTTGATTTCTGCAACGCATTAACAGCTGCCACCGTCTCCTGGGCATACGCAAACAAATTCTCTCCGCTTGTCACCGCCTTCTGGTAGTTTGTAGATATAAAAGAAAGCATCTCCTCCTCAGTCCTGAAGCCTACAAAACAAATGCACACATAGGGAAACCAAAGTGTGTGTGGGGGGGGGGGGGGAATCAAGAACTTGCCATGAACAGTTCATGCAATCAAACACTTAAAGAATAGTGCTAAAGGATTATTTGAAACACATAGCTCTAGTAGGTAAAAGAAAGGAATGGCCAGGGGTAGCCACATGGTGTCCTTCAGGTGTAGAAGGGACTTCAACTTCCATTACCCAACCACTGGGCCATGCTGGCTGGGGCTAAGGGAATTCAAGTATGATCACAGCGGGAGGACACCGTGTTGACTACCTACAGGGTAGGCAACCATAAATGCTTTCTCCTTTTTCAAAAAATGTATTTTTATACAACCTTAAAACATAAGTTAATTCCCTTCTTTTCTTTCCATGGTTCATTTTACACAGCATAAATCCCTGCAGATTTTATATAAACTAAACCATTCAGTTTTCCATTATTACTTCCATCAAAACTTGTTTACACTGTTGAATATTTCTTAATGCTGCCAGTGTTTTCAAGTGTACACAATTTCCCCCCATATATTCAATAAACATTTTCCAATCTTTTCTAAATTCATGTTCTTCTTGTTCTCTTATTCTGTATGTTAGGTCCGCAAGCTGCACATATTCCATCAGTTTAAGCTGCCATTCTTCTTTGGTTGGGACCTCACTCGTTTTCCATTTTGGGGCTAACAAAACATGGGCTGCAGTAGTGGCATACATAAATAACCTTTTATGACACTTGGGAATTTCAGTCTGAATTATCCCCAACAAAAAGGACTCTGGGTTTTTTTTTTGGAAAGGTGCTTTTAAACATTTTTTTCAAATGCATTATAAATTATTTCCCTATACTCTTTTACCCTTTTACAGGTCCACCACACATGAAAGAACGTTCTTTCATAAATGCTTTTTCCAATGAGGGAGCAATAAAAAAGCAATTCTACCTCTGCAGGTTTCTTATACCTTGGCTCACAGATTGCAGTAGTCCCCATACTGGTGCCACCAGTAGCAAGAAATACTCCACAATTCTACTACATTTAAAACAGTGCCTTCTACTCAGGCTCTTATAGCTAGAATATCCTAAACATTTTTCTTCCCCCTCTACTTCCAAATCCATTGCAAAATCCATTGCTTTTCCTACAAAGCCTCTCTGCACTCTCCAAAAGACAGGGCAGGCAGAGGACTTTATTTTGTACATACCTATCTTGGTTTTCTTTGCTTCCCCCCTTTCTTCCACTTTATCATTCAATCTTCTCGGTAATAGCTTTTGGGAAACATTCTCACTGACTGGCATCTCTCCATCTGGCTGGAACTTTTGAGCCTTTACATTCAGCCTTGCAGCGTTTAGCATTTGAAGGGAGCGAGGCATGGTCTTCATTTTTTGCCTAACGGGAGTCCGGGGAACTCCGCCTGCTCAAATCAATAGACATAGGCATAACTTGGAGTTAGAGAAATGATAGTGAACCACATCCAACAGAAGAAAAGAATACCACATGCACATAAAGCAGAGCTTTTTAAAAAATCAAGTAGAAGCAGCGTGTTTATTAAAGCACAAGAGAGACAGCTATCTTGAAGAATGGAACAGAGGGTGGACAAGTGACAGTGGAATGTGCATACGTCTCTTCCTGTGATCCCGCTGTTGGGATGTAGCAGAGATGCCAGAGGCTTTCTTCTGGTAAAATTCAGACAGACAGTGGGTAAGTTCCCTTTCATAATTTGGAGCCTCCTTTTCCTCAGCAGAAGACCCTGCCTGCAGCAACCTGTGTAGGGAAAGATTGCTTCTGTTTATAAATCTTATTTTGACAGCAAAGGCAAAGATTTTCCTTTCCACTACAGTTGAAAGCTTGCAATATGTAGCATGTCTAACCAGCTCCGCTGAACTCTGCAAGTCTTCCTAGTCATTCTACACCTGAGGCCAAACTCTTGTCTGTATAGGACATATTCATTCATGTTGAAATGTGAAGTTCTGAAAACCATATCTTTTTTATTCAATTTTAAATTTGGTCTGTATTATGGAGTAAATATTATTTTTGCTCATTACTTCATAGATAGCTCAGTCTCTGCGACGAGGCTGGACCACCTTCACGGAATGCTTGCTGATTCAGTCTAAACTCCCGCATTGCCATTTATTAAGCTCATGTTAGACTTTGAAAAATTAACCGGACACCCGTACCCAGGTACCCAAGTCCCATTCTTATCAGCCAAGTGCCACTGGGGAACTTTGAAGAGTTTTTGCCAGGGAGCAGGCACAATAAAAGCCTTATGTTTCCCCCCACTCCGACTCCCTGCAATCTTGATGCCATAACCCAAGGCAAGAATGGGATGGGACCATTTCTCATAAGAACCCTCCCTCAGTCTGAAGAAGTGGTCACCAGAACCTCCCTCATATATCTGTACCCTCACCCATCTAACCAGGCAGTAAAGGGACTGTTTACTGAGTAGGTCTATTTCACCACTCAAAACTAGGTATTCATTTCAAAACCACTGAGACAAGCTATAACAACGTAACTGTAACACAGAAAATAATCTGTGTTTTGATCCTCACTAAGAAGCATTCATGTTGTCTGTCGCCCAGGCTTTAATAGATCCTTAGGATTATATAATTCTAATTTTGCATTTATTTAACATGGAAAGATCATGTGAAGAAGAAAAAAACTGATAAGGCATAGCCAATGCAAATACATTGGTTGATGAACACCTTAGCAGTTGAACGTTTTGGCTCCCGAACACTGCAAACCCAGAAGTGAGTGTTCTGGTTTGTGAACGTTCTTTTGGAAGCTGAATGTCCGACGGTGCTTCCTGCAGCCAATTGGAAGCTGCACCTTGGAAGCCGAACGTTTTGGAAGTCGAACAGACTTCTGGAATGGATTCCATTCAGCTTCCAAGGTACAACTGTATATTTTGTAAGGCTGATTATAGAATCCTCCACATCACAGATCTGCTCTTCCTGAAATTAAACTGGCTTTGAAGGCAAAGCAAAAAAGAATCACCTGAATGATTCCATCAAGTGAGAACTTGCTCCACAGAGGTTTGAGAAAGAGTACCAGCCTTCAATCATGGCAGGACTCCAGGGGTGGGTGCAGGACAGCTCCTGCTGTGCCCACTCTGGAATCATAGTTTCTGCTGGGTCTGCAAAGACAGAATAAAAGCATCCAAGAATGATATCGGCCACAGTCTATTCCACAGTTAGGAATGAAGTTGCTGCAAATGTTATGCATGTTTATTTAGTTATTTAACTATTTATTATACCGTACTTTTCTTTAAAAACAATACTTCAAGGTGGTATTTTATTTCATTTACTTAGAAATTAATCCCCCAGAGTTCAAAAGACCTTATTTTCCAAGTCATCTGCATACAATTCTACTTTCCAACAATATGGATGAGTCTATAGCAAACTAACCAGAGCAAAGATTCAAACACCCCGCCCCCCCAAACACACCATAGACATTAGATACACAAAACCGCTTTAAACAGGCAGGGCATCGCTGTTTTAGATCAGTGGCTTTAAAACTATATTCCAGCAAACACTGGAGTTTCTTGGATGGTTATCTGGGGTTTCTCAATGAGAAGTTCTGATTAAAGATGCCTTTCTCCTCGTTACCAACCTTCCCCTGCAATGTGCAGCTGCAAGAGAAGGTGGGTTATGTTTTAAGGGCATGTTTCTCAATTCAGGTAGGGCACTGGTAGTGGAGAACTGAAGGGAAGCAACTCTGGTTGATTTCTGTTGGAACTATGGGACCAAGGGCCATTGGGAGACTGCATCCCCTTCCACCCAGGACAAACATCATGGCAAGGGGAAGACCACTCTGGCCCCATCCACTGACCAGAGAAGGAGCAGCTGTAGGGAGCTTGCTCTCTCCCCACCCACACTCTCCTGGAAATCACTTAGCTCCAACTGAACAGCTGAAGGAAGTGTGCCTTGGCTCCAGCCAGAGAGAATTCAAGGCTGAAAAGTTGTGTGTCTATTATGTGTGGTTATAATCCATTGTAAACCAATTGATTGAAAGGTAGGCTACAAATCTAAATAAATAAATAAAACAAAACAAGAGGCACAGCAGGCCTGAGGATTCCTCAGCCGATGAAACAATATGGGTGAGGTTCGCTGGAAAGTTCTAAGCAAGCAAGCATGTAAACGTACCAGAACTTGCCAGATCAAAGTCATCATCAACTTGATTTACCACGCTGCTCACGATTTCTGGAAGGCTAGACTCCTCTTTTGAAAGATTCCCTTCTAGAGCTGTTTGAAGGAGGGCTCTCTCAACTTCTGGTGCTCTCTCGGCACAGAGTAAAGAAAGAACTGCACTGCTATTCGAGGTGGGAGAGAGAATCCCAGTACAGGGACAACAGGCCCCAGATGGAGACACTTCAGCAACCTTTCAAAAAGGTAAGGAAGAAAAAAAAAATATATCATGTAGGTAGCTCTATCTTTGCTCAGAAAGGAAACAATATTCAGTATTCAGGGCAACCCTCAGTATTTTTAGTGCATAGACCAGAAAACATGGACCACTTGAAAACTGCTCAGAATCTTGGTAAATCACTTGATGACTTTTCTGCCTGTTGTGGAAAGGGTAATGCACTCTGTGCTAGATGCTGTAGGATATGTAAATGTATTTTTATAGATACACCACAGACTACCTGAATGAAGGTCTTGGACCACTAGCAGTTCACAGACCACAGTATGGTAATCCCTGGACTAGAGAATGGTGCCAAAATATCTGATTCAGCTATATATCTGAGGTTTTGCAAGGTGCAACTCTGGCTAATATAAGATATCCCCTGGAAAAAGTGATACATGTACTACTGAACGCTCAACAAGTAGAATGAGTCATAAATGTGACAAATAAATATTGAAAACTAGTTAGCTCTTCACAGCTAAATGAGAGTTGCTATTTTGAACAGACAAAATCCTTACCATGTGTAGCCCTTGTGCTTGGAGGGATTTTACAAACTGCTGAAACAATGAAGTCTCTTGGACTGACAGTCCTGACAATGTGCTCCGCAGTATCCAGCTCTGTGTATGAAAGCTCCCAGCATGCACTGCATTCCAGCTGCTCATAGTGCATTTCAGAGTAATAGTGACTGGACTTTTGAGGTGCCTCTGGCTTAGAGTTAGAGGCTCTAAGACCACATCACAGCTTTGTGCCTCTTCAACTCCTGTTTAAGGGAAAACACAACCGTTAAGGTTTAAGAGCTTTTAAAATGGAAAAGAAATAGTTAATTAAAGCAGGAAATAAATTATTAATTAACTGAGAACCCAACGACAATGGAAAAAATAAAGAGATTTACACTTTATTTACTAGGTTGAGAAGCATAGAACTGATCCTTATACCTAGGAATAGCTTCTCACAACTTTAGTTGAGACAAATATTAGTTTAACACACCAAGCCCCTTTCAAAAATAATACTAATGCAGGTATTACATTTGCTGTCT
This sequence comes from Podarcis filfolensis, assembly GCF_964270895.1. NCBI lineage: Eukaryota > Metazoa > Chordata > Lepidosauria > Squamata > Lacertidae > Podarcis > Podarcis filfolensis. Next base: position 17,061,148 of record NC_139616.1, read on the forward strand.
CTCAGTCTTCTTATAAGGATGCTCTCAGCAACAAGCTACATGTTTTAGCTAAAAGATTAACAATCTCACATTTAAGTTAAGACTCAAAACAGCAGCTTTCCAGAGTTCATTGTTACCCTAATTGTTTGCTGAAGAATTTAGAAACCTCTGCAATTGGGAAACGATTTAATTGGTCAGTTTGAAAGTACAACTACTTAAAAGAATAAAGCAGAGATGAAGATCCTACAGCACATCTCTGGCCACTTGTCATGCTGGTTGGGGCTGTTGCAAGTTGGAATCCAACAACATCTGGAGGACCACAACTTACCCAGCGCTAGAATAATGTATCCTTTTCACAGCACTTGAGCTGTACAGAAAAGGAAAAAGAAGTACTTGCTGGCTATAACCAGGCATTACTTTCATTACCATCATTATTGATTATCATCTTCCAAAGCAACTACTCTATTCCGAACTTAAAAATGGAAAGTGTCATGCTGGTGGTCAACAACTGGGAAACACTGGCCTGTGAGCACTCCAACTGGAGAACAGCCTTTACCAAAGGTGTCATGGGCTTTGAAGATGCTCAAACTCAGGATGAAAGGGAAAAACGTGCTAAGAGGAAGGCACGTTTGGCAAACCCTCACCGTGATCAACACCAGCCCGGAAACCTATCTCCCCACTGTGGAAGGACGTGTGGATCCAGAATTGGCCTCCACCGTCACTTATGGCCTCACTGTTAAAACCGTGTTTATGGAACACAATCTTACTTGGCTACGAGTGATTGCCAAAACAGACTTTCATTACCATCATATTTGAGGTACAACACTCCTTCTACATGGGGGAAGGATGCTTGCAATGAGGAAGGCGAGGTAAACAGGCAGTTCAAAGTTGAATCAAAAGGCAGGGTTGTAGTCCATGGTGTGAATGGTTGCCCAGAGGACACAGGCTCCATAGGAAAGTCAGGGGTGCCCCCTGTACAGTGGTGACTCAAACACTGAATTAAAGTCTCAGATGGCAAGATGTTGCCCCCCAATAAGCGCATAAGTTCAACCAACATCCAGTAGCCAATGTGGTCTGACGTTCCAAGAAGCTGAAAGAAGGCAACAGAAAGGCTCAGGTTAGTGATATTAGTAAGATGACCAAAGGCTAATGATAAAATGTATTCTGTCTACAAGCAGAGAGAAAAGAAATATTATGGTCTGAGAGATTTAAATTATGCAATTTTTGTTATTAAATATTGCTATGAAAACAACTGTTCAGTGCTGGTTGAACATTTGCCTCTGGTGATTTGTTTTTAGCAAAGAACCAAGGCATATATATTAAAAGCAGGCTTCTAAAAAGTTACCTCCAGGTAATCAGGGGAAGCATCTGAAAGACCACCTGCTTCCCTACACACCCTAATGGGTCTGAGGTTCAGCAGGAGATAGCTCTGTGCATGCGTATTTGTGTATGTAGCCAAGTGCTGTCATCTCTGTTGAAGAGAACGGGTAATCCACATGAACAGAAGCTCTATGCACATCTCGTAATGTGGACTGCACACTTATACAAGCACAACCTTGTAGTGTCACTATCTGTGAAAACCAGAGGAGCATAATGGGTTGTAGAAGATATTATTGGACCCTGACCAGTGAGATCTGGGTTCAAATAGTAATTGAGGCATAAAGCCCACAACATCACCATGGGACCACTAATCTCTCTCTCTCTCTGCCTAACCTACATTACCAAGTTTGGGAGAGGATAAAATGGCAAGCCCAGCATTTGACACCATGTGCTTCTTTGGGGAAGAGAGGGAAACAAACACAATTAGCAACATGCCACATAAGATGGCAGGGTAATCATTTGCGATGCAGCATTCCTAATGATTAATTCTCTCATATTACCTTGAACCAGTCAGCAGTGTCCACCCAATACAATGAGATTTTCTGGCTAGCCATCATTTCCCGGATTCTCTTAGGGATGAACTTTTCTGTCAGATCACGTGAAGCAAGCAGTTCATCAGACAAATGAGTAGGACTTCCAGAAACAAATTGCAGCAGCTCCCTCTGGGAATGAGGGCAAGGAGAGAAGAGGAAAATAGCATTCACGAAGCCCTCAGAAGGAATGTAACTCCCTGGAGGTTTGTTCAGGGTCACAGTTAACTTGCTTTTCTGGTTTCTCAACACTGGTTTGGATGGAGAAGCAATTTCAGGCCGGTCCCACTGATAGTCAAGTAACGATTCTTTCAGTATGTTCTGAGTGAGTGTGGCTCGGGGTACCGAGCCAGATGACTTTGGGTTGCAGTCCTGGTTTCCAAACTTTGCATCCAGCTCCTCCTCAAATTCTTCCCAACTGCGGGATCCAAGCTCACGGAAACTGCCCACTCGCGAAGTTCTGCCCCGGGCGCCCGAGGAGTCAAAGAACTTGAAGCCCCACCGGATTTTAGCTAGGCCAAACTTGCAGCCCAAGTAGTTCAAGATCCTCAAGGTGCCCAGGTGAAGGTGAATCTTCTGCTCAGAACTGGCAGTGTCCAACAGGAAAACCACATTGTAGGAGCAAGTCATGACGCTACAGAAAGTGCTTTTTTTTTTTTGGTATGGTGCCTGCGGTCCGGCAGTCCAGGGCGGCGCTCACGAAAATGCAGATTACATAAACCAGCCGGCAATCTAAGGACAAACCCAGCTCAGCCTCCTTGCCTTAGCATCCCAAGGCTGCTCCTGGATACACTTCCTTAAGAAAGATTAGCCCCACTGAAGAGGCAACTGGGGGAACTTACTTCCAAGCAAGCATTTTTAGGGCCAGGCTTGTAAACAAACTGAATTTTCTATTCTGCCTGGGACGCCCAAAATACGTTTCCCTTAAGATTTAAGTCCTATTGCCCCCCCCCCACCCCCTGCATTAACAAACCTCCCCAGCGAATTCCTCTCACGCCCCTCACTGCCACCTTCTCCCCCCAACCCTCCCTAAAAGGGGGCTCTTAATAAGAGTAACAGCTTAATACTAAGGGAGCACTCGGTTAACTGCTATTTTCAAGTCTTGAAAGGGCCCCACTAGCTTCTCTAAGCCCCCTCGGGGTCAACCGCACCACAGCTTCAGAATAAAAACAGGCCCCCGTTTCTTATGTCGCCGCCGCCATTATCTCCTGCGCGCATCCCTCAGTCGAACTGCTGGCGCGCTCCCCTTTCCGCTCTTCTGATTGGCTTCAAGGCGCCTCGCAGCCGCCCTCGCCATTGGCCCGGGTGGCTTCCTAGGCTCCGCCCTGCTCTCGCGAGCTCCTTCGGACTCCTGTTCCTTTTACAAAACAGCGCTGGGCTTCTTCTGATTGGCTAACTGCTTGAGTGGCGGAAGAGCGGATTCCCTCTCCCCTTCATCTAGGAAGACGTGGAGGCCGAACTTCCGGCTAAAAAGTAATCCTGCCGCTCTGGACTTCTCTCTATGGAAAATCAGTTCTTAGGCCGGAAGTGGCCAGGGGTTTTTGCCTGTGCCAGTTGCACGCTTACCTAGGAGCAAACCTCACTGAAGATCTGTATAATTTTCTATCCCTGTTATTGGCCCTCCAGATTACTGGGTCGTCAGTTTGCTTAGCTATGTTTTGCCTCTAGGCTGTTCTAGGCATTATATTTCTTTGGTTTTTCTCCCCCCCCCCAGGCCAGCTTCCTGCTTCACTTTCATTGGCCAGTAGCTCTGGGACGCGAGCTCCCATTGGCTGGCAATTGGGAGGCACAGATTGGACTGTGGGCGGAGTTATTTTGAATTTAAATGTTAAAGAGTTTGCATTGGAGGGGAAAGGAGGTGACTGGTGGGTGGGGAGTAATAGCAGAGTCTGTTAATAATAAGCTCTTGGAAAGGAACCCTGACCTAATAAGGACAGTGATAGTTTGTTAAACAGAACACACAATTACTGGTATTCAAAGGAGCATCTCTGTTAGCCTATAAGGCAGTAAAGCCAAGATAAAGTGCTGTAATCTTCAGAGCTGTGTGCAATGGACAAACGGTCTTGCACCACCTTGGCAGATTACAGTGCAATCTTGTAAAATGTTTACTCAGGAGAAAGCCCCACCGAGTTCCATTGGACTTCCGTTCAGACAAGTGTGCTTAGTATTGTAATTCTGGGAGGGGTTGCATTGTAGGATAAGCTTTGATGGACTGGATGCAGTAGTTTCCCGTCTGTTTGGACCAGGGACTCGCCTATAATCTGAACCTACAACATAACAGCAAATTTTAATTTTTGAACAGTGCATATTTATCTCTTCTTGTCTTCTACAATCTTTCTCTTTTCCCCTCCACTTTTTGGGTCCCTCTCCCTTCTCTTAGTAAAATAACGATAATAATAACCATCCTGAATATATTTTTTGTTTTGTTTTTGTTTTAAAGTTAAATGGTGGTGTTTCCTATTGTGAAACCCATTTCTTGGTCCTGGTCAGTCAGTTCACTAATCTCTCATCAATTTCCAGGAATCTCGGGGGAACAGCAATGCCAGAACTGTTAAGACGGTTATGAAACCGATAGAAGTTTGTCAGGCAAATAAGCCTTGAGATAATAAGCCTTACTGTTTCTTTCTCTTTTTTACCACTAGATGTCAATATAGGCTCACTTATAAGGAAATGACTGCTTCTTCTGATAGAGATAGGTTATTTTCCACTCAAGTAAGGCTGCATGCTAATTGTAATAAATTCTTTATTTGATTTATATCCCACCTTTCTTCTAAGGAGCTCAAGGTATCTTACATACTTCTACTTCTACTTGCCATTTTTATCCTCAACAACATCCCTGTGAGGTAGGCTAGGCTGAGGGTGAGATATTTGCCTAAGCTCACCCTGGTGAGCTTCATGGCCGAGTGGGCATTTGAACTCTGGTCACCTAGATCCTAGTCCAACACTCCAACCACTATGCCACACTGGTGTTATAAGAATTCTAAGGTCTCAAATATAAGTTAAACGTTCAGAAATGTACAAGGCAAACACATACATATATAAACCATGTGTCTGAAATAGTACAGGAGAGCAATCCTGAAGCCATGTTGACTCTCCCAATGACCTCAAATATTCCTCTGCAGTAAGGGAGGAAAATGGGGAAAGCCTTCGCATTGTCTTATGCTTGCAAATCCTGCCTTAAAGGGCGTATTTGTGTATGAATAGGGTGAGCCTGTGATCTGGATTCAGGAACCAAAGTATTTACCATCACAAAACAATGGCTAGGCTGCCCAGGTAAAGCAATCAGTGACCATTATCAGGTATCCTGGCAGACAGGATTTCTGCTGTAGGCTGCCTCCTGTGATATATTTCTGCTGTACACTGCCTCCTTCTGTGATGTATGTATGATGTTTTGCAGGTGGTCTTGAGCTACAGGGTGGGCAATTTCAAAAGTCTATATAAGGGCTTGTGCACCATTCTTTCTGGATTCTTTCCTCCCTCCTGTGTGTGGGGAGTGGGGACCCTGTTGGAACAGTTCTTTTCTATTGCAATAAAGATCAGGCTTACTAGCTGCTTTGCTTCTCAATATACTCTGGTTGGCCTCTGTTATTTTCTCCTACCAATAGGGAACCCACTTAAGTACTATACAGGCTCTTGGATACCTCATAAGGGAAAAGGAGCAGTTTTTTCTTATAACACTGGCTTTCAACACTTGCGTGAGAATGACAGTCCCATTGAACGTAGTGGGACATAAGTCCAGCAACACATGAAATGGGAGTTTCATCACTGGAAATTGAACCTTTAAACCTTTTAGAGTTGCATTTTCTAAAAACAAGTCACTAGTTTATTTATTTTTTAAATCACCCCAATACACATGTAGCGGTTAGACTTGTGGACTAAGGCTGGGAAGATCTGGCTTAAAATTTTCACTCAGCTATGGAGCTCCTGGGTGATCTTGGAGCAATCACTAGCTATCAGCCTAAAGGATTGTTGTGAGGGCAAAATGGGGTGGGGTGGGGTCAGCTATGCAGTTCTGCGCTCCTGGGATGCAAAGGCAATTTATAAGTATCTATCTTTTATGCTGATTTTGGATAATTGTTTAGCAAATTAGAAATACTGGTACAGTTTCTTCCTTAGAGAGCCAGTGTGGTATAGTGGTTAAGAGCGGTAGATTCGTAATCTGGGGAACCTGGTTCGATTCCCCGCTCCTCCACATGCAGCTGCTGGGTGACCTTGGGCTAGTCACACTTCTCTGAAGTCTCTCAGCCCCACTCACCTCACAGAGTGTTTGTTGTGGAGGAGGAAGGGAAAGGAGAATGTTAGCCGCTTTGAGACTCCTTCGGGTAGTGATAAAGCGGGATATCAAATCCAAACTCTTCTTCTTAGAGCTTTGGAGTGGGGAATTTGTGGCTCCCTAGATGTTGTTGGACTCCAACTGTCATCAGCCCCAGCCAACATAGCCAATGGCCAGAGATGAAGAAAAGAAATACCTGGAGCCCCTCGTCTTAACAAATAAAACTTTCACCCTATCAGCTGCCCTCTCCTTTCTGAAAGATAACCTGTCACACTTAATAAAGTTTTTATTGAGTTTTCATAATTGTGTGGTCAATACGAAAGAAGGCATAATCATTAACAACAACAAAAACCCTGTCTGTCAATTACAGATTAATATAAGGGAAAGGAATATATCAGCACAACTGATAGCGTCCACAGAGATCATGTTGATGAATGGAGGTAACCCTGCCACAAAGTTGTCTGAGTCAATGGGAGATGAAACATGTAAGTTCTTATGAACGGCTGTTTTTTCTGTTATAGTTGAAGCCACCTAAAGTTAGTAGCCATAGTGGGGTAGCGGATTCTACCTATGTGATAGAGGAATGGGATGGGTAGTGACTAAGGGGAGAGCCTTTTCAGAGGTGGCATCATGTAGATCAGGGGTAGGTGGGGCTGCATTTCCTGCTGAGCAGAGATATATCATGATATGGGACCAGAGATAAAACAGGGAGGGGAGTATTAAAGGTCAGGATAAGGAGTTTTGCAATGATCTCAGAATGGACAGGGAGCTGGTGAAGAGATGAGATTTAAGGAAGGAAGTTGTATATTCAGAGCAATGAATGAGAGAAGATAAGTTTTCGAAACAGACTTCTGGATAGAGGTGAGTATAGCTGTGCATGGCTGGACAGGTGGACTATTTATATTATTATTAGAAGGAACTTTCATCCTATACCCTCTTGATTATGTCAAAGATAAATACAGTGGTACATTGGTTGTCGAACTTAATCCGTTCCGGGAGTCCATTCGACTCCCAGAACCATTCGAAAACCAAGGCTTGACTTCTGATTGGGTGCAGGAGCTTCTTGCACTCAATTAGAAGCTGCGTCGGACGTTCGGCTTTCAGAAAACGTTTGCAAACCGGAACACATCTGGGTTTGCGACATTTGGGAGCCAATTTGTTCAGGAGCCAAGCTGTTTGACAATCAAGGTTCCACTGTAGAACTCTTCCTGGATCATCCATGCACATTTATTTATTTTTAAATTACTACACTGGCTTTCATTATGGCAGATAACCAAATGAGTTTATAACACAGAAATCCAATGAAGCTGAAATGTAACATGAAAACAGCAATAGCCAGTGGCCTTCAGAACCTGGTACTAACAGATAAGAGAAAACCAGAATGAAATCACCAGCCTCGAGCATTAGACTAGCTGCTTTCAGAAGGATGCTTACTTGATGGCCACTCGATGACTCAGAAAGAGCTGTAGTTCAGTGAGAGAGCACATGTTCTGCATACAGACAGTCCAAGGTTCAATCTCCTGGTAGAAGAAGAGTTTGGATTTGATATCCCACTTTATCGCTACCCTAGGGAGTCTCAAAACGGCTAACATTCTCCTTCCCCTTCCTTCCCCACAACAAACACTCTGTGCGGTGAGTGGGGCTGAGAGAATTCAAAGAAGTGTGACTGGCCCAAGGTCACCCAGCAGCTGCATGTGAAGGAGCCAAGACACGAACCCGGTTCCCCAGATTACAAGTCTATCGCTCTTAACCACTACACCACACTGGCTCTTGGTAGGGCTGGGGAGAGAATCCAGCCTGAAACCCTGAAGAGCCTCTGCCAGTCAGTGCAGTCACTCATTGAACAACATGTAGCAGACACAGAGCGCTGATTGGATTTAACCAGGATGCCAACTTTAATTGCCAATGAATCCACCAGGTACTCTGCCTCCCCCATAGCGTATCTAGGTAAACTCAAAGTCCCTAAGCTCCGGAGGGCTTTTACCCTGGCACGATGTCACGCCCTCCCCTCGGCTGTCATTGTAGGTCGTTACAGGAAGATTGCTTACTCGGAGAGACAATGCCCCTGTGACTCTGGTCAGATAGAAACAATAGAGCATGTGCTTCTCCAGTGCCTATACTATAGAGACACTCATATTAGCCTCATCTCCCCACTACTCCATAAGTACAGTGGTACCTCAGGTTACATACGCTTCAGGTTACATATGCTTCAGGTTACAGACTCTGCTAACCCAGAAATAGTGCTTCAGGTTAAGAACTTTGCTTCAGGATGAGAACAGAAATCGTGCAGCGGCGGTGCGGCGGCAGCAGGAGGCCCCATTAGCTAAAGTGGTGCTTCAGGTTAAGAACAGTTTCAGGTTAAGAACGGACCTCTGGAACGAATTAAGTACTTAACCTGAGGTACCACTGTACCCAGGGCACACAGGACAATTTTATTTTATACCTCCCAGCTGCTGTCAGATACCAATCCTGCTACAACATACATTGCTGCCAGATTCTGCACAGCAGCATTCAAAATTTGTCAGATGATGACCTGTGCCACAAACTAGATTGAATGAACACTCACATCAGAGTGCTCTCTGCACTGATAGTTGTAGTCTTTTATATACTAACCTTTTATGCTCTTTCATATCCGTTTAATGTGGCAAGAGCTGCTGGGTGACCTTGGGCTAGTCACACTTCTTTGAAGTCTCTCAGCCCCACTCACCTCACAGAGTGTTTGTTGTGGGGGAGGAAGGGAAAGGAGAATGTCAGCCGCTTTGAGACTCCTTCGGGTAGTGATAAAGCAGGATATCAAATCCAAACTCTTCTTCTTCTTCCTAACCCTTCTTTTAGATTCTTTTAGTTTCTTTTAGATTCTTCCTATAGTCTTTTAGATATAGGTAAAGGTAAAGGGACCCCTGACCATTAGGTCCAGTTGTGACCGACTCTCAGGTTGCGGTGCTCATCTCGTTTTATTGGCTGAGGGAGCCAGCGTACAGCTTCCGGGTCATGTGGCCAGCATGACTAAGCCGCTTCTGGCAAACCAGAGCAGCGCGCGGAAACACTGTTTACCTTCCTGCTGGAGCGGTACCTATTTATCTACTTGCACTTTGAGGTGCTTTCGAACTGCTAGGTTGGCAGGAGCGGGGACCGAACAATGGGAGCTCACCTGGTCACGGGGATTCGAACCGCCGACCTTCTGATCGGCAAGCCCTAGGCTCTGTGGTTTAACCCACAGCGCCACCCGCATCTCTCCTTTTAGATATACCTTCTGTTTTAATACTTTTCAGCTTTCCAAAACATTTTACACATGATTGTACCCCACCCTACTTATGCTGTTCTATGTCCGTAATAAATATTTGGTTGATTGACTTAGATGGACCAATGGCCAGCCATGGTGCAAGACGGGCTTCCTGTGTTCTTATAGGTGTTTGAATCGCCCATGCCAGAATGTACCTGTCGAAGCGACCTGAAAGAGACATGTAGGAAAGGTGAAGTCGCAACCTGCCTTATCAGCAGTGGCAAGAGAACAGAAAACAACAAAAGAGCCTAGCGGAGTTTTCTAACTGACTTCTGATGGAAAGATATGATCCATAAAAATCTGTCGGTTGACAACCGCCAGGTTAAGAGCTGATAACATCAAAGCCTTGGGGTTGGAAGCTGATCCAACTGGGTTGTCCTGCTCCAGGCAAGTTGCTGTGGCTCTTTCGTTGCTCCCTTGCTCTTTGCAGTCTCCTTCCTTCACTCCTTCGTCAGCAATGCAGCTTGCTGCCAGCGTCACCTTTTTGAGCGCTCTTGTCATCAAGGAGTCCAGCATTAGCATGTATCTAAGCTGGCAAGTGGGGATGGGTGACCCAATCAGATCAGCTTCCAACCCCAAGGCTTTGACGTTATCAGCTCTAAATTACGGTTTCTCATTTTTCCAATCTTAAGTTCAGTTCTCTGCATTTCCACATCAGTTTGCAGTTTACGTGTGTGTGTTTTCTGTTTTACAATTTAGAATATTCAATTAAGCAATCTTAAAATATCAGTGACTTCCCTTCTTCTCTTTCCATGGTTCATTTTACATATCATAAATTCCTGCATATTTTACATAAACTAAACCATTCAGTATTCCATTATTACATCCATCAAAACTTTTTTACACTGTTGAATTTATCTCAATACTGCCAACATTTTCAGTTGTACATGATTTCCCCCCATATATTCAACAAACATTTTCCAGTCTTCTTTAAACGTATGTTCTTCTTGTTCTCTTATTCTATATATTAGGTCTGCAAGCTGCGCATATTCCATCAGTTTAAGTTGCCATTCTTCTCTCACTCGTTTTCCATTTTGGGGCTAACAAAACACCAGCCACAGTAGTGGCATACACAAATAACTGTTTTTGAAACCTGGGAATTTCCATCTGAATTATTTCCAACCCAAAGGACTCTGTTTTTTGGGGGAAAGTACTTTTAAACATTTTTTTCAATTCATTATGAATTCCCCCCCCCATGCTCTTTTACCCTTTTACAGGTCCACCACATATGAAAGAATGTTCGCTTGTGTTGTTGTTTAATGCTTTCTGAAACTTCATCAGCATTTTATTGTGAATTACACCTAACATACACATTTTTTTGTAGGCCATCTTCCCTAATAAACACAATTATGCTGGGAAGTCTAGAGAACAGGGAGTGTGATTTCTCAGACCGTTATCATTCATGAAGCTTAGTCCTCAGGCCGTGTTATGTCTCATTGAATTAGCTGAGTCTCATTAAATAAAATGCATAAGGAACCATGTACAATACCTTCAGCTTCTTGGAGGAAAAAGTAGGATATAAACACAATGAAAAGTATTCTTTCTGCAGAAAAACTCCTTGCTGAAGATGTCAGTGGTGGGACATCGTTTTGCCATGGAGAAAAATCAAAATCGTACATTTAATTTTGGGGGGGTTTGCCAAAGGCTGGCAATCGAGATTGTAATGCTACAAGCTGTAAGACTGATATGCTCTTGAAACCTTTCTTGGCATTGCCTGAAGCGAATGGAAACCTGCAACATTTGCGCTCCCTGAACTGATGTGCCATTGTATTCAAACCACCAAACAACATCCCATTCTCCTGAAACTGAAATTGATACCAGGGTGACCTCCTTCACTTGCCTTATCAGAGGACAGAGGTGGGTGGAAATGGTCATATCTCCCTGTTGCTACTTTTTATACTCTACTTTTTATATCATTTTTACACAGTGGGAAGAACTCTGGGTGTTGTTATCATTTATAAGCATGGTTGTTGGTTTTTTTCAAAAAGAGAAATCACATTTCTAAGTTTTGTTTAAATACTGCACATTGCAAACACTATGAAGCATATATTTTACTTTGCACCTTTCCTCCTTGCTTGCTTTATAAGCAAATGCAGATGCAGCTTTACTAGCAAACATTGAAACAAATAAATAACTAATGCCTTCTGACCCAGAACAAATGACCCAAAATTACTAAAAGCACCATCATAAGGCTAAGAGCAGACTGAAAACAGTTCAGATTACGAAGCAGAAGATAAAACCATTAAAGGATAGCTTAGTTGGTAGAGCATGAGACTCTTAATCTCAGGGTTGAGGGTTCAAGCCCCATGTTGGGCAAAAGACTCCTGCATTGCACGGGGTTGGACTAGATGACCCTCATAACCCCTTCCAACTCTACAATTCTATGAGCAAAAAGCACTTCACTCTACCCCCATAAGCTGCTATACACTGCTCTTAATAGGGCAGTGTTTATTTTTCCTTTTTGTCCCTCCCAGAACACCTATGCCAGGTGTGGGGACCATTGGCCCTCCAGATGTTCCTGAACTACAACTCCCATCAGCCCCAGCAAACATGGCCAGTGACCAGGAATGGTTGGAGTTGGAGTTCAGGAACATCTGGAGGGCAAAATGTTGCCCAGCCCTGACCTGTGTTCTGTCAACTCACCCTTCCTTCAGACTTCAGCTCAAAACCCACCTTGACCGAGGAGACTTTAGCTTAACCCAGGGATGGGGGACATTTTGCAACCTGAGGGCCTCATTCCAGTGTTGGGTGGAGCAACGAATGTCCATCTTACCCTTGTGCAGTAGGCTGCTTTCTACACACACTCCCAAACCCTTCAGTAGTCTCCACCCAGGCAAGCAAGAGTTCAAGGACATGTTCCAGACGGGCAAAAACACTTGAGGAGGGTGTGAAGCTGTGGCAGTGAGGAATTTTGCCTAGTCTGAGGGCTTAAAAATAAAAATAAAAATATCTTCACCCCGCCCATCTGGCTGTGTTTCCCCAGCCACTCTGGGCGGCTCCCAACAGAATATTAAAACCATGATAAAACATCAAAAACTTCCCTAAACAGGGTTGCCTTCAGATGTCTTCTAAAAGTCAGGTAGCTGTTTATTTCCTTGACATCTGGTGGGAGGGCACCACTACCGAGAAGGCCCTCTGCCTGGTTCCCTGTAACCTCACTTCTCGCAGGGAGGGAAGCGCCAGAAGGCTCTCGGAGCTGGACCTAAGTGTCCAGGCTGAACGATGGAGGTAGAGATGCTCCTTAAGATATAAATGCAACAAACTAACTAAATAAAACCAAGTTAAGAGGATGAGGTCACATCCACACTACATTTAAAGCACATTTATAGCACTTCAACAGTCATGGCCGTTTAGGGCTTTAAAGGTCAGCACCAACACTTTGAATTGTGCTCGGAAACATACTGGAAGGCAATGCAGGTCTTTCAGGACTGGTGTTATGTGGTCTCAGCGGCCACTCACAGTCACCAGTCTAGATGCTGCATTCTGGGTTAATTGTAGTTTCCAGGTCACCTTCAAAGGTAGCCCCACGTAGAGCGCATTGCAGTAGTCCAAGCAGGAGATAACCAGAGCATGCAGCACTCTGGCGGGACAGTCTGTGGGCAGGTAGGATCTCAGCCTGTGTACCAGATGGAGCTGGTAGACAGATGCAGTTCACTCCTGGGTGTGAGGTGCCCTGCCATACCCTCTAGTGTCCACATATTCCAGGGACAGTCCCGGAATTATGAAAGCCACCCCAGCTTCTGATTTTATCCCCCGCCAGTGCCACCGCTGTCGAGCTCAGGGGGAGGATGAGCCAGCACTTGTCCCGAGCGATGGTGGTGGTGGCAGTGCCAACCGTGAACAAACATCCCGTTGCCTCTCTATGGCCTCTCCATGGCTGCCGCTGCTGACCTGCTTCCTTGGGCAGCTTGTAGTGGCTGCTGGAGAGCAGAAGAGGCAGAGGAGAGGCTGTGGTCACTGAGACCCAGCCCCATGTAATACACCAGCTCTGAGGGGCAGGGAGAGGGCAGGAAGAAAGGGGGAGTGGAGTGGAGCTCAAGGAGTCTTGATTTTTTGAAAAAGCGCTTTGTGCCTCTGTGTCTAATCTCGCCCCTTTCTAAAAAAAAAAATTTATTGGTGTATGCTTTTCTTTTTGCAAATCTACCGAACAATAACATATTTTTAAAAATGGGATTAATGGGTTTTCTCAGGACGGTAGAGGGCCTGTGTGCTGTGTCCCGTTGGTGTTGCAGTCATAGCTGTCAACCATCCCTTTTTTTGCCGTTTCCCGCTGCTATCCCCAATTGTTAGATATCCCGTAGACTGTCCCCGGGACACGTGAGGCTGCTGATCCCTTATTTTCGAGGCTGCCGATCCCTTATTTTCAAATCTGAAAGTTGACAGCTATGGTTGCGGTGGTGACACTTACCCTTCTTCAGATAGGAAATGCTCTGTAAGGGGCGGGGAGGAGAGAGAAATGGGGGGAAGGTCAAGAAGCGTCAGTTGGGGGAGATTGAGAAATGCCCCTATTTTCATCTGAGGAATGTTGGAGGGTATGCAATGAAATGTGTACAACAGGGTGAGAAAAACCTTGGAAAGGAGATTATTTCACATCCCAGGGGCCACCACAGAGAAGATCTTTTTATGACCTGCTGCCCCACAAACTTGCTTTTAATTCGTGGAAAGGTTGACACGTGCCCATTCAAGAATAAAGGTGTGTGTGTGTGTGTGTGTGTGTGAGAGAGAGAGAGAGAGAGAGAGAGAGAGAGAGAGAGAGATTATGCTCATATCCAGGGATACAACTTGATCAGTGCCAGATTTACGTATAAACTAAACAAGCTATAGCTTAGGGCCCCACTCTCTTGGGGGCCCCCAAAAAAATTAAAGGGAAAAAAAACTGGATGCACATTTCCAAAATATAAGATAAAAAACAAATAAAATAAAACCTACATACAGCAACAGTGTTTTGTGTTGTGTAGACTCCTATTTGTTATGTGCAAATGGCTTTAGATAGCTATTAGGTCCATAAATTACCATATAACATATATTCAACACAAAAAACAGCGACAATTTGTTATTGACAAAGTACAGCTGGACATATAAAGGGCCCCATTACGTTCAGTAGGTTAGGGCATGGGTAGGCAAACTAAGGCCCAAGGGCCGGACCCGGCCCAATCGCCTTCTAAATCCAGCCCGCGAATGGTCCGGGAATCAGCGTGTTTTTACATGAGTAGAATGTGTCCTTTTATATAAAATGCATCTCTAGGTTATTTGTGGGGCCTACCTGGTGTTTTTACATAAGCAGAATGTGTGCTTTTATTTAAAATGCATCTCTGGGTTATTTGTGGGGCATAGGAATTCATTCATTCCCCACCCCCCAAAAAGAATATAGTCTGGCCCCCCACAAGGTCTGAGGGATAGTGGACTGGCCCCCTGCTGAAAAAGTTTGCTGACCCTGGCTTAGGGCCTCATCAAACCTAAATCCGGCCCTGAACTTGATAGTGGTTGATGACAGGGGAAAGTCCTGCACGCCAATCATCTGCAAAAGCAGATGAACTGGGATGCCAAGGAAATGAAAAAGAAGCTATTCAAAAGTTGAACAAAGAGAAGCGAGTGCCAAAGGCTATCCTTGCCCGGGGCACCATGTGGTCTAGAGACAGCCCTGGGTTTTTTCCTCTTCCTTACAAGTGAAGCAGTGAGCAACATGTTTTCCTTTAACCACACCTTGATTGGCATTTGCATTGTCCCATTCCTTGGTGATACAATGCTTTCAAATGAAAACAATGTCAAGATGTGTTTCAAAACACGGCGTACAGGAAAAGCAAACCACTTGTCCCTTAGATGACTGTCCTTTCATGTTGCCCAGACTTCCATTCATTCTACCAGGATCTCCTTGTAACCATTTCAAATTTCAGCTGTTTCAACCATTTCCAGCAGCGTTTGTTGTTCCCTTAGATCAGGGATGGGGGACCCTGTGGCCTTCTGGATGTTGCTGGAATCGAACTTCCATCAACACTAGTGTGGTGAAGTGTAGAGCCAGTGCGGTGTAGTGGTTAAGAGCGGTAGACTTGTAATCTGGTGAACCGGGTTCGCTTCCCCGCTCCTCCACATGCAGCTGCTGGGTGACCTTGGGCCAGTCACACTTCTTTGAAGTCTCTCAGCCCCACTCACCTCACAGAGTGCTTGTTGTGGGGGAGGAAGGGAAAGGAGAATGTTAGCCGCTTTGAGACTCCTTCGGGTAGTGATAAAGCGGGATATCAAATCCAAACTAGCCAACAATGGCTGACAACTGGGAAAGATAGGGGTTGTAGGATGCTTCCACAACATGCACATCAAACATGCTTCCTCTCACCCCACAAATCAAGACTTGTTGCAGTAAGGAAAATGACAGGGAAAATGTGTGGATAACACCCACACAGGTGTGGGATAACACCTGCTTGGCATAGCATTGTATAACTACCCTGTAAAGAAATCAGAGGGAATGCTTGATAAAATGGCTGACATTGTCTAACCACCCTGCAAGCCTGCGCAAACATATTGTGACTTCTTCTTCTTCTTCCCCACCCATCTGGCTGGGTTTCCCCATAGGTTGTTGGGAAGAAAACAAAGCATCTGAAGACAGTGTTACAAGTAATGGCGGTGAACCTGTGGCCCTCCAGACATGGTTGAACTCCAACTCCCATCATGACCAATGGTCTGGGACGATGGGAGTTGTAGTCAGACAAATATCTAGATGGGCGTAGGTTCCCCTTATGTGCCTTAGTTGATGACCGGAAATATTATTATTAATTAAATGTGTATACCACCCATCCTCCGCGGATCTCAGGGCAATTCACAACATAATATTAAAAGATGATAAAAAGAACAAAGCAACAGCAAACACAGACCAATAACCCTCTCCTTCCACTCACTCCCATAAACACATTTAAAATAAGAGGAGCATTTTTGCCTGGCACCTAAAGGTGTATAATGAAGGCGCCAGCTGAACCTTCTTGGGGAGAGCATTGCATAAACGGGGAGTCGCTGCAGAAAAGCCTGTTCTTGTGTTGCCATGTGAATGATGATTGCAGTATCCAGGTCAGCTCACGTGAGGTATAGCGGTCCTGAGCCATTTAAGGCTTTATAGGTCAAAACCAGCCCTTTGAATTGGACCAGGAAACTAATTGGCAGCCAGTGCAGTTGGGCCATGATTTTTAGCAGCCCACTGTGATCCTCACAGTGGGGTGAGAAATGGGAGAGAGGTTGTGTTTAGACTAGAGGAGAACCACTGGACCATGCAGGCAACTTCATGGTTTGGAAAACTGCCCACAAAGTTCTGATCCCCAAGACCGATAAGGTGAGAAATGGTGGAAAATAAGGCAAGGTGAGAGAGTCTATTGCTTCAGTGGAAAAGACGTTATTTGGTTCCCATAAAGGGTGCAAACAAGGAAAGAAAGACTCTTTGCTTTCTTTCCAGTGGAAAAAAAGTATTTGCTTAACACGATCCCTGCCACCCTACAGATGTTTTGGGTTACAATTCTGATTGGCCACAGCTGGATGGTGACCGATGCAAAACAGAGGCAGAGCAAGATCCCTGCCAGAGCTACATGAGTCCCAAATGGGATGAATGCAGTCTGGTGCCCATAGAGACTCATGGGGTGGGGGGGAGAGAGACAAAAACCCCAGGGGTAGTTGGAGTCAGAGCCAATGACAGGAAGAGCCAACTACTTCTACTATAGCCTCTGCAGAGATCCAAAATGACATTGGCGACACTACGTCTGAAGAGGACTGGATCCCTGGACTGGATGTAAGTAAGGAGACAGGCAGGCGACCCCGAAAAAGCACAAGATTGTGGCCCTGAAAGATTTGGGGCCGCTGTGCTCTGAAGGGGGGGGACAGGCTGTCCCAGTTTTTCCAGGACACTTGCAGGGGTGGCGCTGTGGTCTAAACCACCAAGCCTCTTGGGCTTGCTGATCAAAAGGTCGGCGGTTTGAATCCCACAACAGGGTGAGCTCCCATGGCTCTGTCCCAGCTCCTGCCAACCTAACAGTTTGAAAGCACACCAACGCAAGTAGATAAATAGGTACTGCTCTGGCGGGAAGGTAAACGGTGTTTCTGTGCACTCTGGTTTCCGACATGGTGTTCCGTTGCACCAGAAGCGGTTTAGTCATGCTGGCCACATGACCCATAAAGCTGTCTGTGGACAAACGCCGGCTCCCTCGGCCTGAAAGCGAGACGAGCTCTGCACCCCACAGTCGCCTTTGACTGGATTTTACATTTTTACCTGTTTTACTGCTTTTGGCAAATGCTGAGGACACATCTCTTTACTTTGGCCTTTGATACCTGAGACGTGTGTGGGGTTTTTTTTTTGGGGGGGTGCACTTTTCCCTGTTACTGTAATTTGTTTTAACTGTTCTTAATCTTAAACTGTTGTAACTTGCCCTGGGACCTGGTGGTAAAGGGCAGATAATGCATTTAAAATAAAATAAAATAAAATAAGTAACAAAAATATAAAGCAAAACAGCACTGTGCAACTTGCTACTTGAGAACGATTGCCCAGGAGTCAATTACATCTTGCCCCCAGGTGAACGGCAACTTAAAAACCTGCATTAGTAGTTCTAATGATGAGTATAAGTTAGATAACGGCTAACAATGTACACCGCAGTGCCCCAGTGGCAGTTGGGGTTTTTTTTACACCCAGTGACCAAGCCAGACGGTTTACATGCCATCCCCAGAGAGACAGCTGCAGGCAATTCTGGAATGGCCTTCTGTGTTCCTTAGGAGGTTAGGAAAGAAAACGGGAGGAGGGAAGAGGTGAAAGGGAAGGGCAGCAAGGCCTGCTGTGAGTTGGAGGAAAACCAAGAGGCCAGAAGAAGATAAGAAGAGGCTGCTGAAGAGCCCATCTAGTCCAGCATCTTGTTCTCACAGACGCTAACCAGATGCCTGTGGGAAACCAGCATGGAGGACTCAAGCACAAGAGCATCCTCGCCTCCTGGAGAAGACCAAGCATAGCCATCATGGGTCATGACCTTCATGAATCTGACTCATCCTCTTTTAAAGCCATTTTAAAGCCATCTAAGTTAGTGGTGGGGATGTGGGTGGCGCTGTGGGTTAACCCACAGAGCCTAGGACTTGCCGATCAGAAGGTCGGCGGTTCGAATCCCCACGACAGGGTGAGCTCCCTTTGCTTGGTCTCGGCTCCTGCCCACCTAGCAGTTCGAAAGCACATCAAAGTGCAAGTAGATAAATAGGTACCGCTCCGGCGGGAAGGTAAACGGCGTTTCCGTGTGCTGCTCTGGTTCGCCAGAAGCGGCTTAGTCATGCTGGCCACATGACCCGGAAGCTGTACGCCGGCTCCCTCGGCCAATAAAGCGAGATGAGCGCCGCAACACCAGAGTCAGCCACGACTGGACCTAATGGTCAGGGGTCCCTTTACCTTTAAGTTAGTGGTCATCACTGCCTCCTGTGGGACAGAGTTCCACAGTTCAACTAAGCAATGCATAAAGAAGTACTTTCTCTGATCTGTCCTGAATCTTCGAACATTCAGCTTCATTGCTGAGAGCAGCAAGAGGTAAGGTTTTAAAATGATGGAAGATGCGCAGCTTGCGGACTTAACATATAGAATAAGAGAAGAAGAAGAACATACGTTTAGAGAAGATTGGAAAATGTTTTTTGAATATGGGGGGGGATTGTGTACACTTGAAAATGCTGGCAGCATTAAGATAAATTCAACAGTGTAAATAAGTTTTGATGGACATAATACAGTGGTACCTCGGGTTAAGTACTTAATTCGTTCCGGAGGTCCGTTCTTAACCTGAAACTGTTCTTAACCTGAAGCATCACTTTAGCTAATGGCGCCTCCCACTGCCGCTGCGCCGCCGGAGCACGATTTCTGTTCTCATCCTGAAGCAAAGTTCTTAACCCGAGGTAATATTTCTGGGTTAGCGGAGTCTGTAACCTGAAGCATATGTAACCCAAGGTACCACTGTAATGGAATACTGAATGGTTTAGTTTATGTAAAATATGCAGGGATTTATGATATGTAAAATGAACCATGGAAAGAGAAGAAGGGAAGTCGTTGATATTTTGATGTTTAAATGAGTATTCTATATTGTAAAAAAAAAAACCCAACAACTAATAAAAATTATATATAAAAAATAAAATAAAATGGTGGCTTTTAATGGCAGGATCAAGTCCTAGGAGTTTAAAAGCTGCATTAGAAGAGAATTCCTCTGAGCATATGCAGAGTCTATTTCCCCATGCTACACTTAACAACTAAAGTCAGCTTCCACCCATCTAGAATTAGAGAATAATATAGAATAAGGTGTTAGTTCTGCATTTTATACGCCACAGGAAAACTCCTGTGTAACAGCTAGAGTTTCAGACTAGGCCTGGGAGAAGGCAAAATCCATATCTCCATACCCAGCCATAAAATCATTGGGGGATATTTGAAACAAACCCTTCTCTTTAACCTAGCCTACCTCACAGGGTCGTTGTGCTGATGATTGTGGTGGGGAGGGGAAAAACCATGTACACCATCAGAAATGTAATAAGTAAATAGCTCTTAGTGTAGTGCAGGAAATGAAAGAATGAAATCAATGAAGGATCCTGCGGGCCCAAAATACAGATTCACAGGGGAGGCTATCCACTGCTTCTCTAAATGATTCCCTGCTCTGGCCTTGGTTCTTTCACACCATACATTTAAAGTGGTGTTGTAGCGCTTTAAATGTATGCTGCCAACACACACAAACACACACACGTGTGCCCGAAGCAGCTCACGCTACACCCCACAAACGACAACCACAATTCAGAAACCATGTTAGGAACCATTACAAATTAACCCATAATGCCAGTCTTTAAATATATCATTAAAAAATCGTCCTGTGCAAGCAACCTTGTACAAGTCAATAGACGGAACCAAACTGTTTTAACAGCTTGAAACTAAAGAGGTGCGAGGATCAAGCCTAGTGCAGAAATAGAACAGCTGTATATAAGGCCAAAAGAGTGGGGGCGGGGGATCTCTATTTCAAAAAAACAGTCTGCATAGATTCACCACAGTTAACTTACATCCCTTACATTCCCTCCCAACTCTCTCACCTGCTAAGTCCCTTCCCCACCGCTTACCTGGGGAGCTAAAGATTGTCACTCCTCCTACACTCACGGTCTTGATACAACTCGCAAACGGAAACAGTGAGTCCACATGAGAACGCAGTGCAACAGGTACGGTTCCTAAGCAGAGTGCAAATGTAGATGAGATACATAGAGTGGTCATTTTCTTAGCTGTGATGGCACTGCGGCTGTCTCCCCACACAAGCACAAACTCAGCCACTGTGTGTACCCCACAGATAACCCTGGCTTATCAACCTCTAGCCGCTCCCACCTTAGGATGCTGTGATGCTAATCATGGAATCCATCCAGCCGTGATGCTGAATCTATTCATCTGTGATGCTGAGCACACAGAATGCACTCAGTTTCTTAAGGCGGCCCGACACATGTGCCTCGCCCCTTTGTTTGTGGCTGGTTATATGAGAGGGTGCCCTGATCTATTAAGCAAGCTCTGAAATGGGACTGGTTGCCAGTGTCCTTGAGTGTCTGAAGTGATGACTGACAGCCGCACGGTCACACCCACATCTCCCCAGATGACATAAAATGAATGAACTTCCCCCAGCAGTTGGGACTGTAACTTGGCACTTCCCAGCTCACACGCAGCTCCTCTTTCCCCTTCACCAAACAAGCAGGCAAATGACAAACTGATTGTGAAGACTATGATGGCGAGGAACACCGACATGCGCTGGCGTCTGCCGCTGGTTTGCCTCCTCTGGGAGCTTGCCATGATCATCCTTTTTGGCGTCTTCGTGCGCTTCAACGCAGAATCCGATATAGCCGGCTGGGAGAAGGCGAAGCAGGAGAAGAACATCACGAGCGACGCCGAGAATGACTTCTACTTCAGATACCCGTGTAAGTAATGTTGACATTTGGCCATTAACGTTACGGGGGCCTTTCCAGATTGTCGGGATTTTTGAAGGAGGGGTTCTTACTGCATACCAGGAAATTTAGGTTTGGGTGGCTGATGAGGATCAAAGCATTCTGTCACTCTGGTGCAACAAAGGCACTTTTTAAAGAAAAGAAACAGACTGTTTGCAGTTAGGAAAGTGACGGGAGAGTTGACGGTGTTCGAAAGTGAGGGGTGCACGAATGGTTTAGCAGAAAGCTGCATAAAACCCCTGCAAGAAAATCAGGATGAATGCTCATTGTTGTATAAAATTCCTGCAAACAAATCAAAATCAATGCTCAAGAAACACCAGGTATAAACTAGGCTCCGTGTAAGCTTTGCGCAAGGGAATCAGGATAGCTGCTCAGTAAACAGGTGATCCAGAGGAGCCCAGTGGTTCTTTATTTCTCCCATTGGACCCCATCCATGGGGCACCATCTATATGTAGACCTTGGGACCCCAACCACTGCACACTGGGTGTTGGCAAGCACCCAAAGGAAAGGGGTTAATCGGGAATCATGATCCTGCATTGGTGAGGCAAGTTATCACAGAGGAATGATTTCAGTCCCAGATCAGTTTAATTTCAGTGTTCTGGTCATATACAGCCAGCCCTACCATTGGACAAAGTGCCGTGGCTGTTTCAGGCAGCTGATCTTAGATGCTGTGAAAGGGCAACAATGATCAAGTATCTGTTTTTTATTCTATTTTGAGGCAGGGATTTTTCTCAGGTGCCAAAATACTGTATGCCCTGACTCAGGGAGAGGTTTTCTGTTTTCTGTTCTGCTTCAGGCCAAAAAGAATTTTGGGCCAGTCCTAGCTTTAGACAAGACTAGTTTCCTCCTCACTTAGGGGAAGGGGTGGACAGTGTTTTCGGGCATTCTGATACAGAAATAAACTATTTCTAGCAGCAAAAACGTAACTTTAATGCAGTTTTGCACAAAGGAGTCTTGATATAGTTAAATGCAGAGAGCAAAGCCTTTCCTGCAGGTGTGAGGAACCTTTAGTTCTCTCCCTCAGATGTTGCTGAACTGCAGCTCCCATCATCCTTGCTCATTGGCCATGCTTGCTGGGGCTGATGGGAGATGTAGTTCAGCAACATCTGGAGGGCCAAAGGTTCACAGAATTGTAGAGTTGGAAGGGGCCACGTGGGGCATCTAGTCCAACCCCCTGCAATGTAGGACTCTTTTTGCCTAACGTGGGGCTCGAACCAACAACCTTGAAATTAAGAGCCTCATGCTTTACAGACTGAGCTACCCTCACACCTGATTTACGGAAGCATTCTGAGCCAGTGACCATCCTTGAGCTTATTCGGTTGAACAATTGGTATGGTTAGGTTAGGTAGAACTGTGGACTTGGTGTTCTTATGGGATAGTGCTCTTTGGATGGGAGACCATGGTAAGCCCACCCAACTGACTTTTGAGGGTCCTTCTGCTCCTTCTGCTGAAGTGGGGGCTAGACTCCGCCCTACAGGCATCACTGCAGCTAAGTGTGCATACTGGAGGGCAAGGGCAGCTTGAGAAAGGAATAGATGACCCTGCTTAGGGAAGAGATGTTGAACTAGGACCAGACCTGAGAGACCAGGATTCAAAGCCTAACTTTGCCAGGAAGCTCACCTTGCCTCTCAGCTTAACTTACTTAACAGGGTTGTTGTGTGGATTCAGTGAGGAAGGGGAAAACCATGTACCCCACCTTGTGAGCTCCTGGGAGAAAAAAGTGGGATATCATCATCAGTGCTTTTTTTTTTTTCCTTAAAAAATGTTTAGGGGTACTCTCCTTTTCCTACTCATATTGAAATACTGTCCCTCAATGAGGACAAAGTTAGATTCACAAAATGTTTAGGGGTTTGTGTACCCCTGCGTACCCCCAGAAAAAAGCACTGATGATGATGATGATGATAATAATAATAATAATAATTTATTATTTATACCCTGCTCATGTGGTAGGGTTTCCCCAGCCACTCTGGGAGGCTCCCAACAGAGTATTAAAAACACGATAAAACATCAAACATTAAAAATTTCCCTAAACAGGGCTGCCTTCAGATGTCTTCTAAAAGTCAGATAGTTGTTTATTTCCTTGACATCTGGTGGAAGGGCGTTCCACAGGGTGGGCACCACTACTGAGAAGGCCCTCTGCCTGGTTCCCTGTAACCTCACTTCTTGCAATGAGGGAACCATCAGAAGGCCCTCGGAGCTGGACCTCAGTGTCCAGGTTGAACGATGGGGGTGGAGACGCTCCCTCAGATATAAATGCAACCAACTAACTAAATAAAACCAAGTTAAGAGGATGAGGTCACATCCACACTACATTTAAAGCACATTTATAGCACTTCAACAGTCATGGCTGCCCCCTGAGAATCCTGGGGACTGTGGTTTGCTTACCATTTCCCAGCCCCCTTTAAAAATTCAGTTATTATTCTTTGGGGGAAGTCATGGGCTTTCAGTGTTGAGTGTGGATGGAGCCTGAGCCAAGTAAGAACCTCTATGGACAACAGTGAAGAACCTCAAGCCTGAGGACCAAATGTGGACCTCTAGGCCTCTATCTATGGCCCTCAAAACTCTCCTCATTCAGACCCCTCACTGATTGTACCATTCACTGGCTTTACCATTATGTCTAAATGGGAATCCTATGAGGAATGTTGGGCTGAGGTGGTAGTTTCTGTCCAAAGGTTATGCAATGACCTTTCATGGCAAAACACGCTTCCCTCTCAGTTCAAGTGAATACTCTGTTCAGGACACCACACTGGGCCTCCACAAGTTCTTCTGCTTAAACAATCCTAGTGGCAACTGTAATAATAATAATAGTAGTAGTAGTAGTAGTAGTAATCTGGGCAGCTTCCAACAGAATATTAAAACATGATAAAATGTCAAATATTAAAAACTTCCCTGGCAAAGGGGTTTTGGGATGCTGATTTTTTTCTCTCCCTTGTGCCGTCATCTAGTAGCAATGCCCAGCGGTATTCTACATAGGGCAGATGTGCCAGTCTCTATGTAGAAGAATAAGCGGGCACAAATCTCGACATTCCTCCCCATCCCCCCAGCCAAAATGTGAAAACAGCTAACAAGCTGAAACAAAGGAAAAAATGTTACATTCATGTAATGAGATTACACTATTCATGAACCAGTGGGAGAATCTTTCAAACTCCCAGGACACTCTGTAACTGACCTCAAGGTTGCCATTCAGAAATAAAAGGATCACAAAGCAAGAATACAATAGTGGTGTTCATATTCAATGGGTTGCAATCCCTCTGCCTGGGTACACAGACCCTGAGCTGTACACATGCGCAGTTATTCACATGTAATATTCACAAAGTATATGGTCTGAGTACCTGTGTACACAAGCTGTGCAAATCAATAAATGTACACTCTTTCTCACAAACACTTGCACATGTGTAGAACCAGCATGTACCTGTGTTCAGTGCGAATACTGTTTCAGTGTGAAACAACAGAATTACAAAAATTCCTTCCAGTACACGAAAGCTCATGCCAATAACAAACTTAGTTGGTCTCTAAGGTGCTACTGGAAGGATTTTTTTTTATTTTGTTTCGACTACAGCAGACCAACTTAGCTACCTACCTATAAACAGAATTACAATTCATTGAGAAAAAGGTTTTTAAAAACCACCCTATGTATACTAACTTTGCATTGTTGTTTGTGTTTAAAAATTGTATCCCACGGTTCATAAAAAAAACAGCAGAGTGGTTTACAACAATCATGCATAAAATCATACGATAGAACCATATAAAAATGTTAAAATCAGAAATCAGCTAACTGTTAAGGAAAGATGCGTTCTTGATTGTCTTTGTGAGCCTAATTAGTTGACCAATGCCAGGATATCTGTTGTTATCAATGGTTATCTGTATTGGTTCCTGCCGCAATACAGGTGTTGATACAATAATCTTAGCAATGCTGAGTATGTGATCACCAATCTGCTACACTGAAGGGTGTGCCTTTTCAACATAGATTTGTGCTCTAGTTACAACTGATTTGTTGAGGTGGAGTTGTATCTCATTGTCGTCCAGCTCCCAGTTTTATCCTTTATATACCTGCCAACTAAGATTTCACTTTGCACATCTTACAAAGTGGCCTTGAGTCCATGAAAGCTTATGCGATAATAAATTGGTTCATCTTTTAAGGTGCCACAGGTCTTTGTTGTCTATTGCTGCAAAAGACTAACAACCCACCTCGAGAGAGCTAAAACAGTAGCAGCCAAAGGCAGAAATTTTCCAACAGCCACTTATTAAGTAAGTTTCATGCAAATTGGAAAATGGACAAGCTAGGAGTTTGGAGTGGGATCCAGGTCTCTGCTTCAGCAGCAGCCAAATGTGTGAATTGGTTAAATGTGCAATCGACACATCCATGCCATACATTTAAAGCATGTGACTCTCCCCAAAGAATCCTGGGAACTGTAGTTTTAGACTACAACTCTGTGTTGGGTAAACTACAGTTCCCAAGATTCTTTGGGGGGTAGCCTTGGGCTTTAAATTTGTCTGTATTGATTACACTCTAATGGAGAATTCAGGAACATCTGCATGACTAATTTATATTGGTTTTGTATCAGCTTAGCAGGCATGGCTCTCAAAATAAGTAAATAAATCCTGTGAACTGTAGCTTGGTGGGGATGCTGAGAATTCTCTTATAAATCTGTATGCAACTCACACAGGGCCACAGCTCTTAGAAATCCATGTGGGGAGAGAATGATGGTTTCACCAGTTTAAGCACTAAGAGGAAAGACCAGGGTGGTTTTTCAGAAGTTGCTGAACTCCAACTCCCATCATTACCTGGCTGTTGTTCACGCTGGCCAAGGATGCTGGGAGTTGAAGTCCAACAACATCTGAAAGGCCACAGGTTTCCTATTCATGTACTACAGCCTGGCTGCCTTAACATTGCCATATGTAATGGGTAAGGGGCTGGATGGGGAGGAAATCCACAACAGTGCAATACTTGTGCGAAGAAAAATTTCAATAAGTGATCAACAAATGAGTAAGCTTCTCAGTTCCACAGAACTCTGAATCTCTTACCAGAGAGTAAATCAATGGGTCTTGCTTTGACATGAATAGGATTGCACTGTCAGGCTCACTGAATTCAAGGGGCTTCCCTTCAGGTAAATGTACATGGAAATGAATACTGAATTTGATTAGGCTGGGGTCAGCAAAACAAGATTTCCACTTGCACCAAAGGCTATGGGGGAAAGGAAATGTCAAGCCTAAATGTCAGCAAGTCTTTGTTTCTTTTGCCAATGCCAAAAGGAATACCCTGGTCCCTTGGGAGAATAGGGAAGAAAAGCGCAGAGAAAAACTGGCCACCGTTAGCAAGCCTCAAGATAAATCTTAGGCAGTGCAGCTAATCTCCACATGTATTGAACAACTCCATTATCGGAGAAACTGTCCATTTAAGTTTCTCAATTTTTTCAAATCTTAAACTCAAGTTATCTACATTTCCATAGCAGTTTGCAATTATTAAGAAATGCTGATGAAAATTTGTCAACGTTCTAGCACTAATTTCTCCTAATGATATGTTTTTGCAGGCTAACATACTCATTTGGGCAAGCAGAATGTGCATGGTTTTTGGTTTGTTTTTTTACTAATATATGCATTTGTATGCACACCTCCCTCTAATATATGCAGCTTGGTTGGAGAATTGCACTGCAGAATTCTGAAAAGTGGACCTTACAAAGGATAAATGTCTTTTACATTCATGTATCGGTTCGAGGAGGGACGCTGGTGGCGCTGTGGGTTAAACCACTGAGCCTAGGGCTTGCTGATCAGAAGGTCGGCGGTTCGAATCCCCACAACGGGGTGAGCTCCTATTGCTCGGTCCCTGCTCCTGCCAACCTAGCAGTTCAAAAGCACGTCAAAGTGCAAGTAAATAGATAGGTACCACTCCGGCGGGAAGGTAAACGGCGTTTCCGTGCATTGCTCTGGTTCACCAGAAGTGGCATAGTCATGCTGGCCATGACCCAGAAGCTTTCTGCGGACAAACGCTGGCTTCCTCGGCCAATAAAGTGAGATGAGCGCTGCAACCCCAGAGTCGGTCATGACTGGACCTAATGGTCAGGGGTCCCTTTACCTTTACTTTTATTGGTTCGAGAGGTGTGAATTGGGTAAAGGTAAAGGGACCCCTGACCATTAGGTCCAATCACAGATGACTCTGGGGTTGTGGCACTCATCTCGCTTTATTGGCTGAGGGAGCCAGTGTACAGCTTCCGGGTCATGTGGCCAGCATGACTAAGCTGCTTCTGGTGAACCAGAGCAGCGCACGGAAACACCGTGCTACTTGCACTTCGTGCTTTCGAACTGCTAGGTTGGCAGGAGCTGGGACCAAGCAACGGGAGCTCACCCCATCACGGGGATTCGAACCACTGACCTTCTGATCAGCAAACCCTAGGCTCTGTGGTTTAACCCACAGCGCCACCTGCGTCCCACCGTGAATTGTGTAGTTTCACCTTAAATTGCAAAGGAAAGCAAATTCCTCTCCCATCCCTCTTAGTAATGTTTGGAGCGCTTTCCCCGTTCTGTGCCCATCGCCCCTGAGCAGCCCATCCTCTCCATTCCTTCTCATCTTACCTGTCTTGGTTCTTGTGCCTGGTTCTTCCCTGTATACAACCATGTGGGGATGGAGGTTAATGGGTGTATCAGGATGTGTGTTGTTTTGCCTGATTTGGATAGGTGCCAAACAGAGAGAAGGTGAAGCCTGACTCACTTCAAGCAGTATAGGCTGGAGCAGAAAAGCAGTCACAGGATTGGGGAGAAACTGTGTTCTGTTTCTCAAGTTTCAAGGAAAGAATTACTACCACCCTTTCTCAGATACATGGAAACATGCATTATATGCACTAATTCATGGCACCTCTTTTTTACAGCACTGACTGACTAATGAATCCTTTTCAGTCCCTTCATATTCTGTGGAATCCACAGAATATGAAGGGACTAAAAAGGAGTCATTAGATCTTTTGGTTGGGCCAACTGGTTGGGCCAACTGGGATCCCTGGCTAATTTGAAGGAGATTGGCAAGGACAGTGGTAGGTAATGTGGCGCCTTTGAGCTGTTGTGGACTAGAACTCCCATCATCCCTGATCATTCACCATGCTGGCTGTGGCTGATGGGAGTTATAGTCCACACAACATCTGTAGGGCAGCATGTTAGCTTTTCCTGGGCAAGGATTTCTGGCTCCCAGTTGTTTAACAGTGGCAACAACAAGCTGACTTTTTGCACCTAAAGTAGGCTGCTGAACGGAAGAAAGATAACCAGGAGTGGAATTTTGTGTGAATGGACCGTAAGCTTAGTTCAATTCTGATACTGAATTCTGAAAACAAATTGCAAGTCTAAGCATCTGCTCCGAGGCGCCCTGTTTTTCGAGGTCACACACATTACACACCATGCACTGAAAACACATAGCTTCTCCGAAAGAACCTTGGGAACTGTGGATTACCCTTCAGAGAGCTGCAGTTCCAAGTACTGTACCCTTGAAGGAAATGGCCTACATTTCCTAGAGTTCCCTGGGAAGAGGGATTGATTGTTAAACCACTCTCGAGGATTGCAGCTCTTGGCACCTTTGAACAAGCTACCTTTCCCAGCATTCTCTGTGAGAAGCTATGACTGCTTAAAGTGGTATGCTACTGCTTTAAACGTATGGTGCAGATGGTAACCTTACTTCATTTCAGCTGGGTGTGATGTCACTGGATGTCTTCCTCATTCACGAACTGCCACCACTTTGGGAGTATGGCAGAGCCTGAGTGTTTTGTTTTTTCTCTATTACGCAGCCTCTCCCAAATGCTCCCACTCACCCAAGACTTTTACAGTGGCATTGATATTAACAGAGTTCCGATGCGACGTGCTTGGGGAAAATCACACGCTCTTCCCTTGGGTTTCATAAACAAAACACCTCACTTCATTAAACACGAGTTTGAGATGAGAATCTCGGCTAGTTCCCTCAGTCCCTGGAAAGCTTAGCTGCTCAGTCTCACCCTCACATCAGTAGAAAGCCTGGATTAAGCCAGACACTGTTTAATCATTAAACTTCCTCTACTGGTGGCAGTAGTAGCGTCACAACATTTTCTCCTTCTGGGAGTCGACATGAATATATTATATTAGGGATAGAACATGTTGGTTATGATTGACTCAGCTGCCAAAGTTCTTCATTTGTGTCGGTTAAGGGATACAATCCGAACTGGACAATCCTGTTTCCTATTGACGTGCAATTTTATCTCTTTCCTCCTCCACTTTTGCATAGGATTAACATTCCTTTGTATTCTGCTAGGAGACTAGACAACGCTTACTTTATTCTTTCTGTACTTATTGTACTAACTTGAAATTTAGCTGACACATTTTAACTTTGCCTCTGAATCACACGAGTTCCCAAAGCAATCCCAGGAAGTTTCCCCCTCCTCATGAAGAGTGGGTGCCATGACTGTTCATAGATTCATAGAATTGTAGAGTTGGAATTGAACACCAGGGTCATCTAATCCAACCCCTTGTTATGCAGGAATCTTTTGCGCAATGTGGGGCTTGAACTCACAAACCTAAAATTAAGAGTCTCAAGCTCTATCGACGGAACTATCCCAGCTGTTGGCTTCAAATGTTACATCAAGTGTGGGACCGCTGGAAAAGTGGCTGGATTGCCTTACAATCCCTGCAGAAAGGACTGTATCACCTTGTGGGGAGTCCAGTGCTGTTGGGTCTGGGTGTATGAGAAAGCTCCCTGTGTGGAAATCTTTCATGTACCTGAAGAAAGCTGGTTGGCGCCCACTGCCCATCATCTCATGAATGGGGAATTCTTTTTAAAAAAACAAAACATTTTATTAATTTTACAAATAAAAAATACAAATAAACACACATCAATAAATTAATACTATATGTGGAGATTCTCCGAATCGCACGACTTTCCCCCATCCTATCCATGGGATCTTGTTTTAAAACATCTACAACTGCACATTAGTCTGTAGTCCAGTTTTCATATCGAACCATATTGTCCATAATATTTTTTACACTACAAGTGTGTCAAAATCCTGCTCTTGCTTCCATCAGCTTACGGTGGTCTCCTAGATAACTCTAAATTTTTCCCATTCTTTTATAAAAATTTTATCCTCTTGAGCAGGGGTCAGCAAACTTTTTCAGCAGGGGGCCGGTCCAGTGTCCCTCAGACCTTGTGGGGGGCCAGACTATATTTTGAAAAAAAAGAAAAGAACGAATTCCCATGCCCCACAAATAACCCAGAGATGCGTTTTAAATAAAAGGACACATTCTACTCATGTAAAAACACACTGATTCCCGAACCGTCTGTGGGCCGGATTTAGAAGGCAATTGGGCTGGATCCGGCCCCCGGGCCTTAGTTTGCCTACCCATGCTCTTGGGGAATTCAATCCTGCTTCGTCCTGCTACCATCCTTTCCACCTCTGCAGGTTAACTTTGACCAGGCTTCTCTAAATACATTGGTAGATCGAGCCTGTCTGGTAGCAGAAGCAAACATTAGTGAAAACAAAGCAAGATTTTATGGGATTCATTGAACAACCCCTTGCCATTCCTCTGACAGCCTTGAGGTACATCTTTCACATACTTCTTGTGATGCTTCTGAATACCAGTTGCTGGAAACCACCGGAGGGGAGAGTGATCTTCTGCTCAGATCCTGCCTGAATGTTTCCCATGGGCATCCAGTTGGAGTTGGTCACTGTGAGAACAGAATGCTGGGATAGATAGGGCATTGCTGCCATCACTTCCAGTCTTAGGGGTTGCTATGCCTCTGCTTCAGAGGCTGAGCTCCCTTTTTGGGGTAGAGATTCCCGCCAGTCTCCCACAAAGGCCTCGCTCTCCCTTTACTGTTCTGGGCTGTTTCTGGGGGCTCCAGACCCTACTTGGCCAGATCACTGGGAGATTTTGCAGTCAGACACAACTACATGATTGCTAGTATATGAAAGGGGTTAAGGACCACAGAGTTCTAATTGCTAGAGAAGGTCCAGTTAGGTCATGTCCCCTCACCCCCAGTGGGGAAGGAAATGCTGTATATCTTATCTTCTTTTCCCCTTCTCCTTTCTTTACGATGTAGCTATGGAAGCAGCATGTGTCTCTCAATAGCTTCCAGCTCTAGACACCTGTCTGAAGCTATCTTGCTGCTTTCTTTTTACCCATATGCCTGCATTTCTTATCGTTGCTGCATAGAATAATGCAGGACTGTGACATCAAATATGTAAGTAAAGTATTTTAAACTTACTTCAGTGTGTGGTCTGCTTCATTGCAGGAGGGATAGAAAGGGGGATCAGCTGCTTTATACAGCTAAGCGGAATAAATAAGGTTTAACAGCATATTCCCATGCATCGCTATTCTGCCTAAGGATAAGAATGAAATTCTGTTAGGGGTTTTCTCCCCATCAGAGAGACTGCTAAAGCACCACACTTTGGAATACAGGCTTGCTGCCACTTTTCTTTGTTATTAACACACCCACACAGGTCTCTGTAGGATTAAATATGATTAATATATCCTTTTACCAATTCCCACCATTAAATCCTCCATGGAAGAGGAAGCACATATGATCTTGGGGGCACAGAGTGTGTGCTTTTTACCTTTTTCATCTGGTTTGCCAGCTGTGTACCCATTCCCTTTAAAAAAAGTTTTTATTTATACTTTTCAAATTTATACATTTCATAAATTTTACAATTATTTTAACATTTCAAAGTTTGACTTCCTCCCTGCTCTTTCTGCAGTTCCTTAAATTTATTTTTAAATATCTTCTGCATATCCAAATTCGTTTAATTTGCTCATTTAATTATCTACTTTAAATATAAACTCTTACGAAACTGCAGGTTATTACAATAATCCTGCCAACACTTTTATCTGTTTGCAGTTCATCTGTAAATATTCAATAAACCATTTCCATTATTTTATTTAAAAAAGTTTGCTATCTTGAGTTCTTATTCTTCCGGTGATTTTCGCCATTTCTGCATATTCCATAAGTTTTTGTATCCATTTGTCCTTTGCTGGGACTTCTGCTTCTTTCCATTCTGAACAGGAATAGGCTTAGCCCAGTGATTCATGTTCCATTTCTTAGGGATGGGCCAGATTCGAAATGCAAGTGAATAAGCCACAGTGCATATGCCCTTTAAATGCATGAGGGCAGAATATGGGCTGATTCATGCAAGTTTACTTGTTTGTGTATGGTGGGAATTCCCAGGCCAAATGATGGAGGAAACAACCCTCATCTTGGTCTTATTCAGCAGCCTAAGGACCTCCTGGACCACTGATAACTGCTGAGTGTCATTTTACATCACTGCAGCTGATTTCTATCTTGAGGACATGATGGATGGCAAGTGGCTGGAAATGTTTTGCAATGCAGACAGAGTTGCAGAAGCCCAAGGAGGTGGGTGGGAAATTGCTGTGCACTGTGTACCTTGTGTAGTGCAAATGGCCAGTATATCAGCGTGTGATACGTTTTACTAATTTTGTCGCGCGCACACACACGCACACACACACACACACACACAGGATACGTCAATGGCAATGTCAAATAACAGGATGTTTCCGGTCTCTTCTAGCGGTTTCTGAATGAGAAGTCCATAGTTTGGGGTTTCACAAATATGCTTGCTTTCACATCATCATCATCATCATCATCATCATCATTTATTTATACCCCGCCCATCTGACTGGGTTTCCCCAGCCACTCTGGCCAGCTCCCAACAGAATATTAAAAACACGATAAAACATTGAACATTAAAAGCTTCCCTAAACAGGGCTGCCTTCAGATGTCTTCTAAAAGTCAGATAGTTGTTTATTTCTTTGACATGTGATGGGAGGCCGTTCCACACGGCAGGTACCACCACCGAGAAGACCCTCTGCCTGGTTCCCTGTCACCTTACTTCTCGAAATGAGGGAACCACCAGAAGGCCCTCGGAGCTGAACGAAGTCTTGATGAGCTCAGAGTTGTTCTGTATGTCCCCAAACCTAAGCATTTAGGAATGAAACTCCAGCTGCTTCAGTTTCAAGAGAATGATATGCAAGTTCTGCTACATACAATGGAATTTCATGGGAAACACAACTTAAGTCACTCTGAAAGAAGATACTGGAGCATACCAAATCATTTGCCGCATATGTGCACAGCAGTAGATCTAGCTGCAAAGCAACACATGGGGTCTGCATTGGTCATTGCAATGCATCGCTAGTTATTATTATTGTATAATTATAAGATTACCATAGGATAAGCTGTCCTGCCCAGCTTAACTGGGTCAAACCCCTTCACCTTGGGAGAAAAGGTTACCAAACTCTGTTCTCTCTCTTCCACTCTGTAAATCTGACTAGTGAGGAGGTCCAAGCTTAGACCGCATGGCTTAAGCAAGCCATCTTTGTGTTTCTATACAAATAATTTAGAAACTTTTACCATTCAGCAGCCTAAGTTATACCGCCTGTCTTTTCTTGCTGCTGTATGGAAAAACACATGAATCTGACCTTTGAAAAGTTGGTTAGTAAATCATTTTTTAACTTACCAAACATCTGGTCTCTTTCTATGCTAAGGGAAATGGGGGGCTTTGGAGGCAACTTAGAAGGGGATATTTTAAAAGTCTAATAGCCTATATTTCCTTGCTTTACTTTGCTGCATGTTTGTGCTTTTAAATCTCTGCTGGTGCTCTCTCATCAAAGAGTACTTACCCCAAACCTTGATCTAGACACCCAGGGAATTCTCCTTTTTAATATATCTAAAGTATTTCCCCTCTAACCAAAACAACAAACAAAATTTTAAAACCAACGCAATTAGGTGGTCCCCTGGTCTGATACTAAGAGGGAAAGACTATAATGGTTGAGCATCTGTTTTGCTTGCAGGAGGTTTTGCTTCCTAGGTTCAGTCCCCAGCATCTCCAGCTGGACTAGGAAAAGGCTCCTTCTTGAAAGTCATTGTCATTGGACAACAGTATGCTAGATTGGCCAATGATCTGACTTCGTATGATGCAGTTTCCTAAGTATATTCCATTGATCCAGCAGAACTCTACTTATGTTTTTGTATTCTTAAGGCATCATTCGATGCCACTTGTGTGTGAGAGTCCTCAGAAGCATTTAGAGATTTTTAGGGATTTTTAGATTTGGGATTTTTTTTAAAAAATAGTTTTATAAGTTGTGCATCTTTGTTTCTCAACTTGATCCTTTTACATGGTTTTGTAGGTACTGTGGTATTTTATGCATCACAACTTGCAGTTATTTTTATTGATCATAGTTTAGCAATTATTTACTGTGATTGTTAAGAGTGAATTTCTGTTTAATTATTATTTGCTGGTATTTTGAGAGTTGATTTTATTGTGTACTCTTATATTCTAATAGATTATTGAATATTACTTTGTTTGATTTAAGCCGTTCCATTTTAAAGTTATGTTTTATTATGACTTTTTGTATTGGATCAGATTATCATCTGGTGTGTGTTCTTTGTTGCATATTCTGTTGCTGTAAAGTGCC
Organism: Podarcis filfolensis; assembly: GCF_964270895.1. Taxonomy (NCBI): domain Eukaryota; kingdom Metazoa; phylum Chordata; class Lepidosauria; order Squamata; family Lacertidae; genus Podarcis; species Podarcis filfolensis. The sequence continues at coordinate 17,095,964 of NC_139616.1, forward strand.
TTGTGCATAGTAATATCGAAAGGTGGTGTGGGAATTAAAAGTGAAATGAATTAAAACCGGAAGCAAGCGTGGTTGCTAGATATGCAGATAAAGTGAGATGAGGGTTGGGGTGAACACATGCTTTTGTTTTTATATATAATTTTTATGAAATTTTCTGTTTTACAATTTAAAGTACTCATTTTCACATCCTTAAGATATCAGTGACTTCCCTTCTTCTCATTCCATGGTTCTTGTTACAATCCCTGCTTATTTTACAGAAACTATACCATTCAGTATTCCATTATTAGTAAAGGTAAAGGGACCCCTGACCATTAGGTCCAGTCGTGGCCGACTCTGGGGTTGCGGCGCTCATCTCGCTTTATTGGCCGAGGGAGCCGGCGTACAGCTTCTGGGTCATGTGGCCAGCATGACTAAGCCGCTTCTGGAGAACCAGAGCAGCGCACGGAAACGCCATTTACCTTCCCGCCAGAGCAGTACCTATTTATGTACTTGCACTTTGACATGCTTTCGAACTGCTAGGTTGGCAGGAGCAGGGACCGAGCAACGGGAGCTCACCCAGTCATCGGGATTTGAACTGCTGACCTTCTGATCGGCAAGTCCTAGGCACTGCGGTTTAACCCACAGCGCCACCCGTGTCCCATTCCATTATTACATCCATAATAACTTATTTACACTGTTGAATTTATCTTAACGCTGCCAACATTTTCAGCTGTACACAGTTATTTCCCATATATTCAATAGACGCTTTCCAATCTTCTTTAAACGTTATGTTCTTCTTGTTTTCTTATTCTATTGAACACACGTTTTTGAACCAACGTCAATGAAATTTCTTTCTTTAATGCAGCTTTCCAAGATGTTCACGTGATGATTTTTGTGGGCTTTGGGTTCCTCATGACATTTCTTCAACGCTACGGTTTTGGGGCTGTCGCATTCAACTTCCTCCTTGCCGCCTTTGGGATCCAGTGGGCTCTCCTGGTTCAGGGCTGGTTTCATACCTTTGAGAATGGGAAGATACTCATTGGAGTGGAAAGGTAAGTTTGCCCATATGGAACCTGGCTGGGGGTCCCGTATTTCTTGGCTGGACTATAAGGTTAGTGTGATACACTGGTGAAAAGAACCAGTTTGTTGTACAGTGGTACCTCGATGCTTCAGGTTACAGACTTCGCCAACCCAGAAATAGTACCTCGGGTTAAGAACTTTGCTTCAGGATGAGAACAGAAATCGGGCGGTGGCGGGAGGCCCCATTAGCTAAAGTGGTACCTCAGGTTAAGAACAGTTTCATGTTAAGAACGGACCTCCAGAATGAATTAAGTCCTCAACCCGAGGTACCACTGTATTTGAATGTAAAGATACGCACAGGGAAGGAGGGCTGGCGAGTGAGACAGAATCCATTTGCCCTATAGGGAATCAGAAAGATATGGAAACTTTTGAGTTTCACAGAATTGTTAATAGGACAAAATGAATGCTTAGAGCATTAAAATATGGCATTAAGAGTCTGAATAGGCAGAAGAATATAAGATGAGCCAGTTGGATCAAGACAATAGCCCAGTTGTTGTTTACTATATCTCTGTAGCATACCACCACAGGGTCAGTTAAGTCAGAAATACAGGTCCCTGCTGCAAGGAATCTACAGTGGTACCTCAGGTTAAGAACTTAATTTGTTCCAGAGGTCCATTCTTCACCTGAAACTGTTCTTAACCTGAAGCACCACTTTAGCTAATGGGGCCTCCTGCTGCCGCCACACCGCCAGAGCACGATTTCTGTTCTCATCCTGAAGCAAAGTTCTTAACCCGAGGTACTATTTCTGGGTTATCGGAGTCTGTAACCTGAAGTGTATGTAACCCGAGGTACCACTGTACACTTTAAAACAGGCATTTAGAAAACAAATACAGTGGTACCTTGGGTTACATACACTTCAGGTTACATACGCTTCAGGTTACATACTCTGCTAACCCAGAAATAGTACCTCAGGTTAAGAACTTTGCTTCAGGATGAGAACAAAAATTGTGCTCCGGCGGCAGTGGGAGGCCCCATAAGCTAAAGTGGTGCTTCAGGTTAAGAACAGTTTCAGGTTAAGTACGGACCTCCAGAACAAATTAAGTACTTAACCTGAGGTACCACTGTAACAGGAAAGTAAAGTAAAGGAGAGGCAAAGGAGACCAGGAAACATGGAAGATCCATACGTGGTGTTTCTGTCCTCCCTGTGAATCTTGAGGGCCTCCTGATACGGAAGGGATTCAGTTTATGCCAGCGTTGCTTCATCCTTGGGTCCTAGATGTTGGACTACAACTCCCATCACCACCATAGCCAGCTTAGCTAATGGTCAGGATGATGGGAGTTGTGATCCAACGCAGTAGCGTTGAGGAGCATGGGGAGTAGCATGGGGAGGCAGTGGTGCTTGCCTGATCTCCAGTCAGTCATATGGGTGGAATTAGAGGCAGAAGGACAGTGGTATGGTGAAAATGACGCGGTGATGTGCAGCAGCACAGCCCATCCAGGGCTCCCGCAGGTCTGTTTGCACCATACCTGCTTGCCACCCAACACACGATCCGCTACTGGTCCAACAACGTCTGGGGACTCAAGGTGGAAGTACACTGGTTTATACAGGTTTTGATATACAGTGGAGCCTCGGGTTGCGAACGTGATCCGTGAGGGAACCCGCAGCGTTCGCAACCCGCAGCGCCACATCTGCACATGCACGGGTCTTGATTCGGTGCTTCTGTGCATGCACAAAGTGCAATTTAGCACTTCTGTGCATGCGCAAGCGCCGAAACCCGGAAGTAACCCGTTCCGGTTTGGCGCGGTGCGCAACCTGAAAACGCATAACCTGAAGCGTCTGTAACCTGAGGTACCACTGTATATACATAAATGTGCTTCATTTCTAACCTTCCTCTTCCTCTTCCTCTCAGCATGATTGGTGCAGATTTCTGTGTGGGTTCTGTCTGCATCGCCTTTGGCGCCGTCCTGGGCAAAATCAGTCCTGTGCAGCTGCTGATCATGACACTGTTTCAAGTGACTCTCTTCTCCGTTAATGAATACATCCTACTGGACCTGCTCCATGTAAGGCTATTTAACTTTCTCTCTCATATACAGCGCTTTTTCTTTGCCAATGTAGCTGAGTCCACAGATACTTACTAGTGCCTGAGTGGTTTCACAATTAATTCTCCTTCCCAGGAAACTTTGGGAAATATAGCTCTGCACACAAGTGGATTTAGGGCAGCGTGACTGGTTTGCCCACACTGGGCGCCAAGCCTAGAGGGTGCTGCAGGGACGTTGTAACAGTGACAAACAAAGGAAGGTGAGAGGCCAGGGGGGAGGCACCAAATTTTGGTATTGCATAGGGTGCCACTGAAATCTGGAAGCCCAAAGTCCTCTGCTGCTCTGTAAGGAGAATAGGTGTCAGGGACTGGGCAGAGGATGAATGGTGGAGACCGCTTCCCCATCCTGACCCTTCCAGGGAGGAGGAAGAGGAAGACAGTACAGATTTACAACAAGCGGTTGAGGGAGGTCTCAACTCAGAGGCAGATGAGGGGGAAAGTTGGGATATCAGGGGATTGGAGGAGCAGGCAGGGCCGGAGCAGCAGCTGGCTGACATGTTATCACTAGAAAGCATTCCAGACCCACCATCTCCCAGAACCTGGTGAGCCTTAAAAGTAGGAGAGCAAAGAGCTCAAAGACAAAGGGCATTTATCAGCACCCATAGAAGAGATGACGAATGAAGAAGTGGGAGAGAAGGGGAGTGGAGATTTACTCAGGACCGTGCCATTATCCAAGAGGCTGGGTTCTACGGACTCTCTCTGTAAAATATGAAATAAAAAAGGACTGTATGAAGCGCTTCCTTGTCTTTATACCTTCCTGGGCAATCAGCCGGGAGCCGCTGACGGTTCTGAGAGATCTGCATTGGCTCCCAGTACATTTCCGAGCACAATTCAAAGTGTTGGTGCTGACCTTTAAAGCCCTAAACGGCCTCGGCCCAGTATCCCCAAAGGAGTGTCTCCACCCCCATCATTCTGCCCAGACACTGAGGTTCAGCTCTGAGGGCCTTCTGGCAGTTCCCTCATTGCGAGAAGCAAAGCTACAGGGAACCAGGCAGAGGGCCTTCTCGGTAGTGGCACCCGCCCTGTGGAACGCCCTCCCATCAGATGTCAAAGAGATAAACAACTACCTGACATTTAGAAGACATCTGAAGGCAGCCCTGTTCAGGGAAGTTTTTAATATTTAACGCTGTACTGTTTTTAACACTTGATTGGCAGCCGCCCAGAGTGGCTGGGGAAACTCAGCCAGATGGGCGGGGTATAAATAAATTATTATTATTATTATTATCCTGGCAATAGGGGATTTCCTTCCTACTCTCAGCACCCTTAACCAGCTACATTTCCCAGGATTCTTTGGGGGAAGCTATGACTGTGTATGATACTGCTTTAAATGTATAGTGCAGATAGAGCAGAGCGACTAGCAGGGGGAAGAGTGGGGGCCCAGCCAGCCAAGTAACCCACCTGTGTGGGAAGGGGAGGGATGAAAGGAAAACTGCTTGAGGGACAGAACCAAACTGAACAGAACACCACTCATGGGATTAGCAATTGCACAATAGTAGTTGTTTTAATGGGTGAGTGGGCACAGGCCTTCCCCAGTTTAGATCAGGAGTCTGGCAAAACAAAGGGGGGAGGCGGTGTTGGGGAGCTTTATCCACAGGTCTCTTATCCAAAAACCTGGTGTCGGTCCTGGCCTTGTGGAATGTGATTGCACAAGTAGGGCAATGGTGTGTAAAGACCCCCAGAGGAAGACATTCCTCAGACTATCAGATAGAGGAACTGGACTGTGCCCTGAGGGAGGCAAGCTCAAAAATAGATTTTTTTGTCACTGTGTGGGATGCAAGGACAGCCTTGGGCTTCACTCAGGCCCACCAATGTTGCAAGCGCTAGGAAATATTACTTGTGTTATGTACTGAGTTGAATAGGATCCAAACTGCAGCAGTCTGATTGATCCTAGAACAATAGGATCCAAAAGGCAGCAGTCTGATTGGTCCTAGAACAATAGGATTCAGAATGCAGCAGTCTGATTGGTCCTATAACAATGCAGCAGTATGATTGGTTGGCAGGAACCACCCAATCATGCTCCAGATAGAAGTGAATCCACAACCTGATTGGCTTACAGTAGAATTCCGGAATTAGCCAATCATGTGCAGCCCATTGTGTAAATAATGTATATAAAGCAGATACTTTGAGGGGACATTCATTCATTCCTCCTCACCGCTATGAGCTGAATAAAGAGCATGAAATCACTTTGCGACTCTGAGTATATTTCAACTTGTTTGCCAAATTCATGTCAGTTGCACCAAATAATATTACAATGAATTCACTCCATAAACGGAAAGCCAGATTAGTTTCCTATATTTTCGCGTATAACATTCTTCTTTTATCAGCTCCAAAACACTGTTTTTATGTGCCAAGCTCAGAACCAAACTGGACAGAACACCATTCATGGGATTAGCAATTGCACAAATCGTAGTTGTTTTAAAGCAGGGGTCAGCAACCTTTTTCAGCCATGGGCCAGTCCACCTTCTCTCAGACCATGTGGTGGGCCGGACTATATTGGGGGGGGGGGGAATGAACGAATTCCTATGCCCCACAAATAACCCAGAGATGCATTTTAAATAAAAGCACACATTCTACTCATGTAAAAACATGCTGATTTCTGGACCGTCCGCGGGCCGGATTTAGAAGGCGATTGGGATGGATCCGGCCCCTGGGTCTTAGGTTACCTACCCCTGTTTTAAACGGTGAGTGAGCACAGGCCTCGCTCAATCTAGATCTGGACTCTGGCATAAAAAAGAGGGGTGTTGGGGAGCTTTAAGCCTTTGACTTCTGCTGTGGTCCTGAGCTTGGGGAGGGTGCCTTGACTACATTGGAGAAAGCTTTCACTGTTGCCAAGATTCGCCACATTCACACCATATGTTTTACATACCACTCAACTGCCCCGATTAAATGAGAACATCCCATTTGGGGGTTCTGTTCTCTCATGTGAGAGCATGGCACCTGAAAACGAGTGAGATCACGATATCTCATGAGATCACGGAGCCCCAAAATGTGAGGTGTTTTGGCTGTGTACTCTCGCACTGGTCACGTGACTTGCCTGGGAGCGCAGCCTGGTAGATGCACATCCCAGTTTTCACCCTGAACATGTTGGAGGGCATGCATTTTAAACACCACACATTTAAAACACTTTTAACAGTCATGGCTTCTCCCAAATAATCCTGGGAGTTGTATATTCCCCTCACAGAAATATAGTTCCCAGAGTTCTCTGTGAAGAGGGATTGGATTGTTAGACCGCTCTAAGAATTGTTGCTCTGTGAGGGGATTTTCTCATTGTGGTCTAGCTGCTTGTGGGACAGTCATGGAGACCCTCCCGTTCCTTCCCAAGGCTGACCCCTGTTCTCTCCCATCACTGCAGGTTAAAGATGCTGGCGGATCCATGACCATTCACACATTTGGCGCTTATTTTGGGCTAGTGGTGACCGCCATTTTGTATCGCCCCAACTTGGAGCAGACCAAAGATAAGCAGGGTTCTGTCTACCACTCAGATCTCTTCTCTATGATTGGTAAGATTTGCCTTTGGTTTTTGATGCTTTCCGCCTTCAGCTTGCAGAGTGGCCAGGCTTAGGGAAGATCAGGCCCAGTTGCTAATGAGAAGAATGTCCCTTCTCTCCATCCTTAATCCTGCCAAAGTAGCTCAGAGACTGATAATGGTTACTGGCAAGGCTTGAGTCTTATATTTTAACACTTGGAGACCACTCACTGGTGGCAAAGAAGAACTACAGCCCAAAATTCATGTACAATGAATGAATGGGTCATGAACCCAAGTAAAATTGGATTTGTGGGTTGATATACCGAGAAAGTTGGGAACCACTGATCTAGATGCTTCCGTTGATCTGATGTTGCAAGTTAGTTCTTCCCTCCTCCTCCTCCTCCAGGCACCTTATTTCTATGGATGTACTGGCCCAGTTTCAACTCTGCCATTTCTGATCATGGAGATGCCCAACACCGAGCTGCCATCAACACCTATTGCTCTCTGGCAGCCTGTGTCCTCACGACTGTGGCCTTCTCGAGCTTGTTGCAGAAGAAAGGCAAGCTGAACATGGTGAGCAAAGACTGACGATCTTCACATTGCCACCACCAGTATGGGGTGCATAAGTACGCTCCCTTCTTTGCTCCTTGTGTTTTGTGGGCTCATAGGAACTGTAGGGAGATGCACATCCACACACGCCTCTGGCAAGTAATTATTTTGGGGGGAGTTGCAGGGAAATTAAAGGTTTCCAAAATTCTTGGGTGTAGTGGTTTCAAACCACTTTTCCAAGGACCACCAATGGTCATTATGGAAGAGCGGGGGGGGGGGGGAATGCTAACGTTTTCCGCTAAATGTTGAAGAGGCAAGCCACTATTCAGTGTGCCTTTTAACTGAGAAGGCTTATCTCTTCAGCCGTGCAACTGGCACCAGTGGAAAATAAAGAACGGAAGGATAATCAGTGGAACCATGTAGACAGAATTGGGTTCTGGAGAGCAAGAGGAGGAGGGTCACTTTCCCTTGATAAGAGTATAGCCTACTGAATGCAGGAAACTCCATTATAATGAGACCGTCTATAGTTCATTATTGTCTGCTCAGACTGTCAACAACACTCCAAGGATCCAGAGAGAGGTCTTTCTAATCCTGAGATTATTTCAGTGCAGATGTAGGGCAAGATCACCAAGCTTTTGAAGCTGGTGGAACAAATCCCATGGGCACCAGTCACTACCACGTTTGTCCACAGAGAGAACCTCTTTGCATGTCTCCTCTTTTCAGAAAGGAAGTGAGGGTAGGTAGGTGCCTAATCCTGGTATCCAGTGAAATCTGGATATGTCTGAGGAGGTGTGTTCAGCCTAGGAGGGGCTGAGTCAGTGCAAGCAGGAACTGAGCAGGAAGAGCAAATAGCCTCTCATATTTATTGAAAAATATTTATGGAGACCTTTCATGGGTGCTATTGTGGGAATGTTGTAAATACTAGGAGAGGATATATTGATTTCATAGTATCCTTCCTAAATCATGCTTGTGAGTCAGCAGCAGAGCGACATTCCCCAATACATAGCAGAAAGCTAGTCGGTAGATTCTTTACTTAAGCAATCCAATCTGGCTTTGTTCAGATTGGGTTCTGTTCCTGTTGAGTCCCCTTTTATCCCTCCTAAAAAGAATAAAGACACAAGAAGCTTCTTTTAAAAGTAATAAGAAGTTTACTCACATTCAGTTCACAGTTGGATCCCTGAAGGCAGGCTTTAGCTTACAGATACAGATACAGATACAGATGCAATGTGGCTTACACCCTTGTAAGGATGGGACCATGTGCTGCTGGCAGAAAGCCAACAATGCAGTCCAAGAGAAGAAAAGGCATCAAAAGAGGAGGATGGCTGCGTGGCTGGACCTTTTGTGGGGTCTGCCAGGGTCACGCCCACCTCCCTGGTCACATGCAGGGGGAGGATGCTCCAGACTAGGTGGGACAGGAAGTTCAGCTGGCTGGTTCAACATCCCCCTGTCTGTGTCCTCTCTAGGCAAACAAGGAATGTTGCATTTGACTGCTCCAATGGACTACATCCCACAGCCATAAGTGGTAGGGGCAGCATACCGGTCCCTTCCAACTCTACAATTATTTGATTCTGTGACTTTGATAGGAACTGAATTCTACAAAGTTGGAGAACAAACACATGCTCTACCATTGAGCTGCAGCCCTTCTCACCTTCCTTGGGTAGCCAAGGTGGTCCCCCTCCAGATATTGTTCCAACTGCAACCTCCATCATCCCCGATCCTTGACTATACTAGATGGGAGTTGGCTAGCCCTGATCCAAGGCTTGGAATTCTGTTACTTAAGCTGCTCAGAATCCTCTGCATGACAAGCTCATTGAGCAGTCATTCTGATTTGCTTGAAGAAAGCTCATGGGGTTAGATGATCATATCTGGTGTTGACTGAGCTTTCATTCTTATTCATTTCCTGGTAGGCTATATATGACAATGACCATTCATCCCCATTTGCTTCTTCAGTGTTTATATCCTGTGAATCATTGTTTCATCATACACTTTTCAACGCATTCCCCCAACACTTTCCTAAGCACAAAAGTTGTTGCTGTTGCCGTTAAGTGATTTTCTTGAGGTCACCAAAGCACTTTAATCCACTTTAACTGCACAAAGCTCAGTTTCTCAGTGTGCACTTGAACCCACCCCCTACTGACAGTCTGGGCACACCTCAGTTTATTTATTTATTCTATTTAACAACATTTATGTGTCACTTGCTAGAACAGGGATACCTCCCAGGGATTTACAAAATGTGATCTAAAGTGGTGATTTTAAAAATATAAAAACAAACATAAGAAATCAAGTTATATAAAATAAATTAAAATATAAAATGAAGCCATTATCATAGAATTGCAAAGTTAGAAGGGACCCTGAGGATCATCTAGTCCGAACACCTGCAATGCAGGAATATGCAGCCGTCCCATAGGGGATCAAGCCTGCAACCTTGCCGTTACCCGCACCATGCTCTAATAAAACACTTATCCTAATTAAAACCACATGTCCAGGCTTCATATTACATGCCTGCATTTTAGCAGGCACTGAAAACAATTCAGTGAAGGTGGCTGTCGAAGATCCATGGACTGCGAAGGCTCCAATCTCAACTGCAATGAGTGCAAAACAAACAATATGTGCAATCATAAGTAAACATAGGGTTATAGCTAATTAAATTTTAGTCAGGGTAGACCCATTGAAATTAATGGCCTAACTTAGGCCCATTAATTCCAAGGGGGTCTGTTCTGAGTAAAAATGAGTTGAAGATAACCTGCAAATGTCCAGGAGCAAAGTGCTAGCAAACAGCAGGGGCAACTGAGACAAGGGGAGGTAGATGCCATGAAAGGAGAAGGGCAGAGGCTTGGCAAATGAGCTGGGAAGGTTTGGTTGGCTTCCAACAGTTTGTAGAAGAGTGATGGAAGAAGACATCACCACAGGACTCCAGAAAGGGTGGCGACAGAAGGAGAATAAAGCAAAGTGCACACACTTTAAAGCCAAACTTGGCCCTCCAGATTTTTTGGGACTACAGTTCCCATCATCCCTGACCACTGGTCCTGTTAGCTAGGGGTGATGGGAGTTGTAGTCCCAAAACATCTGGAGGGCCGAGTTTGGCTATGCCTACTTTAAAGCACGTTCCTTCCCTCAAAGAATTCTGGGCCCTGTAATTTTCTTTTAACAGTTGCCAGGAATTGTAGCTGTGAGGGGGTAAAGTACAGGGCCCAGGATTCTCTGAGCGGTAAAAGGTGCTCCGATTGTACTTCAGAAGTATAAATGTACACAGCCTAAGATTGTATAGACCAGTATGTGAGAGATAAGGGATGTGAGTTTCACTTCCATCCTTCGTAAAACAGGGATGGGGAACCCATGGTCTTCCAGATGTCGCTGGGCTCCAGCTCCCATCAGCCCCAGCCAGCAGTGGACAACCATCAGGGATGATGGGATTTGGAGTCCAAAATGTGTGAAGGGCACCACCCTGGCCTAACTGCACCGCAGTAAATAGGAAACCTCGTGCTATAAATGGTGGTCCTTATAATAATAATAATAATTTATTATTTGTACCCCGCCCATCTGGCTGGGTTTCCCCAGCCACTCTGGGCGGCTTCCATAGAAAACCAAAAATACACTAAAATATCACAGATTAAAAACTTCCCTGAACAGGGCTGCCTTAAGATGTCTTCTGAATGTCAGGTAGTTATTTATCGCTTTGACATCTGATGGGAGGGCGTTCCACAGGGCAGGCGCCACTACCGAGAAGGCCCTCTGCCTGGTTCCCTGTAGCTTTGCTTCTCGCAATGAGGGAACCGCCAGAAGGCCCTCGGCGCTGGATCTCAGCATCCGGGCAGAATGGTTGTTCCGTGAACACAGCTAGACAGTCAGGGTACAAATAATAAAATTATTATTATTATTATTATTATTATTATTATTACTGAATTCTGAATTTGCTGTTTTGTGCAGGTCCACATCCAGAATGCCACCCTGGCAGGGGGCGTTGCTGTGGGCACTGCAGCAGAAATGATGCTCACCGCATATGGCTCCCTCATTGTTGGTTTTATCTGTGGCATTGTGTCTACCGTGGGGTTTGTCTACTTCACGGTAAGGGCGCTTCTGAGTCTTTTTAGAAAATATTAGATCTAGCTTCAAGGCAACACATGGAGATCTGCATTGATCATTGCAATGAGGAAGCGCCAGCTTCTCCAGCTGCTTGAGGGGGTGCAATACAATTTCTCGAATAGCTGAGGCAGAGCCAAATGTCCTCTGAAAATTGAGGGGGCCTGGCCCCCTCAAAAATGGATTGGGGAGGCAAAACCACCTCGGCCCTTACAAATGGGCTCCTATGTTGCAATGCACCCCTTATTATTATTGCACAATTTTCAGATTATTGTATATGTTTAGAAGCTTATGTGGCCGGCATTTTATTGATCTCCTGCCCTCAGGCAGAAGATATAGAAGCATGATTAGTCGCACCAACAGGGTAAAGAACAGCTTCTATCTGTGGGCTGTTAGGCTGCTGAATGAAAAGATAACAACAGGGCAACTGACTTTCAGGTTAGGTGGGTGTGCGTCAGTAAACAAGGGGAATTAAGGCTAAGAGAGCTGAGTGGGGGCTGCTCGTGTAATCTCACTGTATACAAGTTGTACAAGTGACAATAAAGTATTTCAAATTTCAAATATTAATTGTAGAAGGGGCGTGGCTGTGAGATGGCACAGCTGTTACTATCATGAAAGGACCCTGCACTTCCGAATATGCCACTATATTGTGAAATGTCCCACAAGTGACACGATCCTACATGCTTTATGGCAGCTTTTCAACAGTACATGTGGATTGGGAATCTCCAGTATTCTGCCCACCGTAGATCTATAATATGTGCCAGAGTCCTCGGCAATGCGTATGAAATATACTCGGAATCGAGAGTGGATTTCATGCTCTTTATTCAGCTCATAGTGGTGAGGAGGAATGAAAGTTCCCCAAAAATATCTGCTTTATATACATTATTTACACAATGGGCTGCACGGGATTGGCTAATTCTGGGATTCTCCTTTAGGCCAATCAGGTTGTGGATTCACTTCCACCTGGAGCTGGATTGGGTGGCTCCTGCAGACCAATCATACTGCTGCATTGTTCTAGGACCAATCAGACTGCTGCATTCTGAATCCTATTGTTCTAGGACCAATCAGACTGCTGCATTGTGGATCCTATTGTACTAGGACCAATCAGATGGGGCCTATTTATTTCTCCACTATGTTTATATCTTGGCTTCCTTTCTTGGAGCTCAAGGCAGAATACATGGCTCTCCTCCCCCTCCATTTGATTCTCACAACAAGCCTGCGAGGTTGGTTAGGCTGAGAGATCCCAAGTTCCACGGTGAGCTACTTAGCCAAGTGGGGATCTGAACCTGGGTTTCCTAGTGCCTAACCTCTACCCTGCTCTAGGCACGGAGAACCCAGATGTTGTTGGACTACATCTCCCATCAGTCCTGGCCAGAATGACCAATGGTGAGGGATGATGGGAGCTGCAGTCCAATAACAGCTGGGGGGGGGTGACAGGTACGACTCGCTATGTAGCCAGAGCTGCACCTGCACCACAAGCAGGCAGTACTGGTAGGCTTCAGGGAACCTCAAGGTTTGCTGAAGCACAACATTACAGTGGTACCTCTGGTTACGTACTTAATTCGTTCTGGAGGTCCATTCTTAACCTGAAACTGTTCTTAACCTGAAGCACCACTTTAGCTAATGGGGCCTCCTGCTGCTGCCGCCGCGCCGCCGGAGCACGATTTCTGTTCTTATCCTGTAGCAAAGTTCTTAACCCGAGGTACTATTTCTGGGCAGAGTCTGTAACCTGAAGTGTCTGTAACCTGAAGCGTATGTAACCTGGGGTACCACTGTATTATTTTTTTTAAAAAAAGACAAGCATCCTGAGGGAGAGGGAACCTTGAAACAGCTAACTGAGCAGTGACTGGCTGACTATATGGGAACAGAAAACCAGTGTGTGGCGGCAGCCATGGAATGGAGTATTCTAGAAGAGGGTCATGGCTGAACAGGAGCACCCCACATTGCAACACTGTGTTTCGGGTTCTGCTTCTAAATCCTTTGCTCTCCCCTCATGCCCGCCAGCCTTTCCTGGAGTCCAAGCTGCGTATTCAAGACACATGCGGTATCCACAACCTACATGGGATGCCAGGACTGATTGGGGGAATTGTGGGGGCCGTCACGGCTGCCGCTGCGACTGAAGGAGTCTACGGGAAGGAAGGGTGAGCATCTCTGAAGGGTGGTGTGTTTTGTTTGGGGTGGGGGATGAAGGGGATATAGAACTTGATTCTATGGCGCCAATTCACCTGCATTTTTATTTTTATGCCTGTTACTTAGCAGAAGCTGGAAGACTTTTTTAACTCAAGAGCCACATTCCATTCAGGGTAATCTTCCTAGGGCCGCATACTAGTGGTGGGTGGGGCCAGAGGCAAATGTGGGCGGAGCAACAAATGCAAATTTCACGCTAGTACAGCAGGCTAGTTTTCGATGCACACTCACCTCTCTTATTCCCCCTTCCTGAGATGCAAAGAGACATTATTGTTCAGTTGTTCCGCCTGGCCTTTGGCTTGGAATCAACTTGATTCCTTCCCCCTCTTTCCTTTTTCCTTTCTCCTTTTGTGATGGAACTCCTATTTGGCAACTTCCCTGGCTTTTTTCTGGCCCATGTAGGACCAATCTGGATAGTTGACCTTGGTGAAGACTTGACGTTTTCATCCCCCAAAAAGTTTTTGATTTGAGTTTCTACTGAAATGAGGCTGCATTTTAATGTTGCATTTTAATCTTGTTTCTAAGTTGTATTTTAATCAATTGTTTTTATACCTGGTGTTAGCCACCCTGAGCCCGGTCTTGGCTGGGGTAAGGTAAAGGTAAAGGGACCCCTGACCATTAGGTCCAGTCATGGCTGACTCTGGGGTTGTGGCGCTCATCTCGCTTTATTGGCCGAGGGAGCCGGAGTACAGCTTCCGGGTCATGTGGCCAGCATGACTAAGCCACTTCTGGCGAACCAGAGCAGCACACAGCACACTTTGACGTGCTTTCGAACTGCTAGGTTGGCAGGAGCAGGGACCGAGCAATGGGAGCTCACTCTGTTGCGGGGATTCGAACCGCCGACCTTCTGATCGGCAAGTCCTAGGCTCTGTTGTTTAACCCACAGGGCCACCCGTGTCCCCTTGACTGGGGAGGGCGGGGTATAAAAAATTATATCATCATCATCATCATCAGAGTTCAAGGGTGCAGCCAGTGGCGTAGCGTGGGTTGTCAGCACCCGGGGCAAGGCAAGTAATTTGCGCCCCCTAACCCGTGGATTTGCGCCCCCTAACCCATGGATTTGCCCTAACCCCAGATGTTGCGCCCGGTGCGGCCGCCCCCCCCTGCACCCCCACGCTACGCCACTGGGTGCAGCTCAGTGAAGTCGAAACATTCTGGGTGCAAAACAGGGCTGGTATGGGGTGTGGCACAAGGGCCAGGCAAAAAGGCCAAAGGGGCCACATTTCGCCCCGGGCCTGGGATTTCCAAGCCCTGACTGAAGTGTAACCGCATCGTCACGTGTTAAAGAAAAGCTCACAATTCTGAGGAAAGCATGGGCTTTGCTTTGGCAAAACAGTGACGCTTCTGAAAGGACTTTGGGTTGCTCTCTCTCTGAACATGTGGGAAAGCCTGACACCCCTTCCTTCCTCCTGTTGCTCCCCTTCCACGCAGGCTCATCCGTGCTTTTGACTTCACGGGAGACTTCAGCCACAGAACACCCAGCATCCAAGGCGGCTTCCAAGCAGCTGGCATCGCTGTATCACTGGGCATGGCCTTGGCAGGAGGGGCCATCGTAGGTGCGTGGTAGAACCACAGCTTTGCATGCTGACGGCCCAGGGTTCAATCCTTGACATCTCCAGTGAGAAGAATCAGGAAGCGAGAGATGGGAAGGACCCCTCTGCCAGAGACTCTGGAGAATGCCAGTCATGACTGAGTCCAAATGTGCCTTTCCATTTTGACTCGGAATTCAGGCTCTGTGTCGCATTAGTCCTTTTGTCCCTTTTTGATCTGCCAGACAGGAATGCCACCTGTATTATTATTATTATTATTATTATTATTATTATTATTATTATTATTATTATTATTATTTACTCCCCAGCCACACTGGGTGCCTCCCAATTGAGTGTTGAAAACAATACAGCATTAAATATTAAAAACTTCCCTAAACAGGGTTGCCTTCAGATGTCTTCTAAAAGTCAGGTAGTTGTTTATTTCCTTGACATCTGATGGGAGGGCGTTCCACAGGGCGGGCGCCACTACCAAGAAGGCCCTCTGCCTGGTTCCCTGTAACCTCACTTCTCACATTGAAGGAACCGCCAGAAGGCCCTCAGCGCTGGACCTCAGTGTCCGGGCTGGACGATGTGGGTGGAGACACTGCTTAAGGGATACTGGGCTGAGGGCGTTTAGGGCTTTAAAGGTGAGCACCAACACTTTGAATTGTGCTCAGAAATGTATTGGGAGCCAACATAGGTCTTTCAGGACTGGTGTTATATGGTCTTTGTTTTATGTGACTGACCCAGGGAGCCCAGGTTGTGTTAAGTCAGATCAGGCTTTGATCTGGGCCTACAATGGCAAATGTCCTTCTGCTTCTTTGGTATTCAAAGTCCAGCCTGCGCCGCCATCCTGAGTTCTTTACTGTCTTATCCCAGCAACTGCCTACAATTTTAGCCTCATGGTTCTTTGTGGTGTTTCACTACTGCCCTCTTGTGGCATGTTGGGTTATGATTTTTTTTTTAAAAAAAACCTATTTGCAATGTTTCCAATAATTCAGTTTACTGTTACCTGTCACACTTCAAACAGTCTTGGGCCCAAAATTAGTTTCTTGAGGAGTTTCTCAACTCACGATCACTTTTTTTTTCCTTTCAGTTTTGACAGACACATTTTGGCAAGCAGTATATCCCCTAATAAAATACATGTTATTTCCACTCATATATTCAATTATATCTACTCCCCTAGTATGTTTTCTATGTTATAAACATTAACTGAAAAACTGCACCGGCAAATTCAGGTAACTGCAAATCTTGAAGGGTGGCTGCATTTCAATTCAGGTGTGCCTTTAAATGAAACAACAATCAAACTGAATCAAATTTCTGCTGCATCCCTGATTCCTAGTTGGCCTGCCCCACCAAACTGCAGCCAGGGGCCTAATGAAAAACCATATTGCCCTGAGGTGCGTGTCATATTGCTTTAATTATTTTTAACTGCTTTAATTGCCATGCTTTTTAA
The DNA here is from genome assembly GCF_964270895.1 of Podarcis filfolensis. NCBI lineage: Eukaryota > Metazoa > Chordata > Lepidosauria > Squamata > Lacertidae > Podarcis > Podarcis filfolensis. The sequence continues at coordinate 17,112,329 of NC_139616.1, forward strand.
CTGGGTCTCTCTTTTATTTTTTAATTAAAGCTGTTTTCATAATCCGTGTGTTTTAATTACACAGTTGTTAACCACTTAGAAACCATTTTGGCACAGAAGCGGAATATAAATAAAAATAAAAATAATAGAATGAACTCCCTGCTCTGTTATCTTTCCTTCAGGTGGCATTTTGAAACTACCTTTCTTTGGAGACCCCACAGATGAAAACTGCTTTGAGGATAATGTTTACTGGGAAGTAAGTGGTGTAGACCTCTATTTTCAGACAGCTGAAGGATTCTGTCTTTGCAGAGTTTGATTCAGCTGACTTGATCCACAACTCTAAAGTGTGGAATAATCTTTTGTCTTGCTGAGTATTTGGAACATGGGGCATCTAGCACAGGCTGGGGAAAGCTGTAACTCTCCAGATGTTGCTGGATTCAAACTCCCATTAGTCCCAGCCAGCCTGGCCGATAACCAGGGATCATGGAATTTGTAGTCCAACAAAATCTGGAAGCCCACAGGTTCCCGTCTTTGATGCAATGCAAGTCAAATCTTATCTGGAGCAATGCTAGATTATGCAACAGACAGATTTAGCACGTGTTCCTGCTAAACCTCTGCCCCTAAACTGGGCCGGCTGGTTATTATAAGAACAACTGTTTGGAAATTGGTGCCTGGATTTTAATTTTCCTCTTCCCTCCCTGTTCCTTTTCCTTTGTGTGTTGTGGTAGGGACTGTCTTGCTTTCATTATACGTAAGCCACTCTGGGAGCCATTTGTGGTTAAACGGTGGGATAAGAACTAAATAAATTTGCTCCGATACAAAATTCTCCCTTTACCAAAAATATGACCAAACTCAGTCCATATTGCAGGTTATCTAGTAAACAAAACTGAATAAATATGTAGATTATTGTTCATATTATCCATTCTTATCCATACTAATAACAACTACAATTCTAGGCAGACCATATTGGTGTGGACCAGCCTTTTGACAAGCTTTTGCCCTCCAGATATTTTTAGGACTACAACTCCCATCACCCTCGGTTGTGCTGACTGGGACTGATGGGAGTTGTAGTCCAAGACATCTAAGGCTTGTGTGAACTCTATGGTGAGGAAAGTAAAGCAAGCCTCTTTAAGCCACGAGATGGTGCTGTTCCCTGTCACATGAGGACTTCATTGTATAACAGTTTTGTTTTGTTTTCCCTCTTTGTGCGTCTTCCGGGCCTCTCCTTTCTCCAGGGCCATAAAAGCTACAGATAACCATGATAAATAAATAAGTTGGGACCTAACAGATGTTTTCGCCTTATCAGGTACCTGGGGATGAAGAGAGCAGCCTGTATTGTATGAACGACTCAAACACAAAGCCTGTGACAGACAATTAATCCACTGGAGTCCATGCCAAGGGTAAAATGGGACCCCTATTTCGGGACAAATGAATCTTGACAATTTCAGATTTTTTGAGACTTGAGTTCAGTTCACCTGCAGGAAATTTTATGTGTGTGTTTTCATCCAGGTTTCTCCTAGTATACATAACCTGTACACGATCTCACCTAGTTCCACCTTGCAATCTCACGCAATCTCACCTGATCTTGCCTAACAGTTTGGGACCAATTTACATGAAAGTTCTCCTCACCCATATATACTCACTCAGCCCCTTCAATCTGCAGAACCGGCACCATTACAAGTGCCACATAATGCTTTCCCCTCATTTGTAGTAAACTGATATTTTAGTGTGACAGAACCTGCACTTCGGAAGTGCCTTCAGTGTGCTCTCTTTGGTGACTGCTGAAAACCATTTTCTTTAGGCAAGTGTGTTCAGACATGGAGAACATTGACATGTGTTCTAGTCTGACTTTTTAGCTTATCGTTGGTTTTAATTGTTTTAAAAAGGTTTTAATTAGTTGTGAATTTCTCCTAATGCACACTTTTTTTGCCTAATGGACTCGTTTTTGCAAATCAGTTTTCCCCAGTGCTTTTTTCCTTAAAAAAAAATGTTTAGGGGTACTCTCATTTTCCTACTCATATTGAAATACTGCCCCTCAATGAGAGCAAACTTTTGATTCACAAAATGTCTAGGGGTATGCGTACACCTGCGTCTCCCCAGAAAAACCCCACTGGTTTTCCCTAATATAATGCATTTTCATGCATACTTCACCCTAGTATATGCAAATCAAATTAAACCCTTGTTCTTCGAGCCAATGGCCAGCATGTTTATGCCTTTCTGTACACATTACTTTGAGATCTACCCTGAAAAATTCAGAGAATTTCAAAGGATGGCTATGTTTCTGTTTTGGTATTGTTTTGGAAAGAGTGAATGATAAATGCAAACTTAATGGAATTTCTCCCCTGTCTTTACACATGAGCCTCTCTTTTTCTTTTCTTATAGGACAATGCAGGCAACCAGATCAGTATAATCAGCTTCTCCTTTTGGAATTCCTTGAGTGGTTTTTGTTTTGTTTTGTTTTGTTTAATCTCCTACGCTCTCAAGTACACAAGAAGGTTGTGGTTTTCTGGAAGCTGTAATATTTGCTACCATCATTTGTCTGGATGCAAAGATTCTTCATGGAATAGATTGTGCCCTTATTATTATTATTATTTCTCTTCTTGCATCTTGCACCATTGTGAGGTTAGCCTGGAAGAAAAAGTGTTTACATCCTCCTGCTGCATGCAAAGACAAGTGGAAATCTATAATATCATGTGGTTAGAAGTGGCAGCAAAGTTCCCCCAAGTTCAGGACTTGGATACGAGCTGCAGAGCTTGTGAAAGATCACCTAAAAAGAAGAAGTGAGCTTTGCAAGCCCCAAACATATTCACCGTCTCAGTTTGAAATCTCAGCCGGAGAATTACTGGCCTCCCCTGCATGTCCGCAACAGCTCCCCTGACTAGCCTCATCCAAAGGTGCCTAGAGCAGAAATGGTATGAGCAGAAGAAAGAAGAGGGGAATAATATTGTCCTTTCCTTCTTTCCCTCCATCCAGGCATTCTGCATCGTTAGGCGGCAAAGCTTGAAAAATGATGGAATATGTAGCTATCCTAAAAGTGGCTTGTAATGCATTTTCCCAAACTATCAGATGGGCTTGGGTTGTCCCCTCTGATTCCCCCCCCCCTGCCCCTTTTTCTGGGAAATTCCCAAGCTGGAGCTGATCTGAGAAGAGCTTGCAAGGCTGTGTTTTGGGCCCCTTCATATTCCTCAGATTGGTCTGAGATTCTCTGCTTCCATCCCCCGCCCCCTAGGAAGCTTCTGAGCCAGAGGCAATCTGGAAGAGAGCTTTCGAATGCCCTCTCATCTCTAAGTGCGCGGTGGACCCACTCGTGGTGGCAGCGTCTGGGGTCAGGAAGACCAAAATGCTCAAGGCTCCGAAAGCCAGCATGTGATTAGCATGCTGAAAGATCTGTGATAACGCAGCTGGAGAAGGGGAGGCTTGAAACGCATGCTGTCGAAATCCCTCCTGTTGGAATCAGTGGATATTAAAAGCGCTTAATGCTAGACTGTACCCTCAAATTTGTTTCTCCTTCTTTTCCTTCTAATAACCAGCAAAGGCACTACCTTTAGCTCAGTGGCACAGCATCTGCCTTGTGCGCAGATGGTTGCAGGTTCAGTTCCCAATGGCTTCTCCAAATAGGGCTGCCAACGCGCAGTCAGAGGCATAAATGCTTCTGAATGCCAGTTGCTGGAAGCCGTAGGAACAGAGAGGTTTTTATGCGCTTGGGTCCTGCTAGGATGCTGAACTAGATGGGCCATTGGCCTGATCCAGAGGGGTTCTCCTTATGTCCTTATGGTTGGGAGAGAACCTTGCTTGAATCCCTGCAAAGAGCCACAGGATGGAATTCACCTGCCAGAGACCTTTGGAAAAGGGGACAATGTGTAGCTGTTTATTTACTAATTCTTGAAACCTCTGAGCCAAGATTGGGGGAAATGGAGTGCTTTACTGTAAACTAAGAACATAGATGTAGTGGACACAGAAGAATCCTGATGGTATGGAGAGAACCACTGGAATGTTTTTTCCTGGTTACAAGCTCTATAGAAAGTCACACTGGGGGAACTTTAGCACTGTATGTTAGAGAGGGCATGGAGTTCATTAAACTATATTTGTTTCTAAGCCAATGCTAGTCCTATTCAGAGTTTTCCCATTGAAATTAATGAATGCAAGTTTCTAATTTCAATGGGTCTGTATTGGATATCACACATTGCTACCCTGCTCTTTAGTTACAAAAAGAGGCCCCCAGAGCAGCTTGCAGAGATGATTCTTTTAAGACAGCTCCTTCCATCAGGTTTAAATATAACAGACATAACACAAAAGGAAAAGGGATTGGGAGGGAGGAGGAAACTCACTGATGACTACACAATGCCAGGTGTCTCAGGAACGGCTGCCGAGTTGGAAGCCAGCACCAGAGCTCTGTGCTGCTGAAGGAAGCATAACACTCAAAAGAAGAATAAAGGCCACTTAGCCATGGTGTTGCTTGGATTTTGGGAGTTCCCTGGCCTGGGTGGGTCTCTCTGGGATGGACAGGGCCCCAGACTGGCACCCACTAGTCCAGCCCTAACGACACCTTGGTGGTAGGTGATCGCAAGCTTGAAAAGTATACGTTATACCTGAGAGAAACTGTTGCCGTCCTGGCAAAATAGTGAGGATGATCTTGAGATAGAGAAATCAGGGTGGCATCTAGAGAAGGAGTGTTTTAGTAATGCAACTTCAGTTATTGCTATGTAGACTTATTTCATAGGCTGTTTCCAGTAAGGTGGATTTGGGGCAACAGACAAGGGAGTGTTTGGAGCAAGGAAGCAGGCACGGGGAGGTGATGCTTATAAGAAGTGGAGTGGGAAAGGAGACCAGATGCAAAAGAGAGAGGGGAAAGTGGCTGTTCTTTGCTGCGTCTGCATGTACTTCTCACACCTGAGGAGAGAGAGAGGGAGTTGAACGTCAGCTGTGCATGTCCCCTTAGGATACAACACCCCCATTTCTCGTGCTGGATAAAGCCACACACACACAAACACCTTTTTACAACACGGTCCTGGGATTTGTCAACTGCTGCCAGCAACCGCATCTTAATTAACTGTCGGCAAAGATGGAAGCAAAGAGACCCTGTTCTAATTGGACAGTTTGCTTTGTGGGGATGGGGAGGGGAGGTGGCGGCAATGGCGGCAAGTTCCCACTGCACGGCATGGCAATTGGAGATGAAGGTGATCCAGCAGGCTGTGATCAGCCAGGACGGTCTGGCTTCAGTTGACCTGAGGTAACTTTTCTTTAGTGGTGCAACAGTCAAGAAACTGCCTACATCCCTGGCTGGCAGTTAATTTTGGCTGCATGGCAGCTATAGCATGGAAGAGATGCCGTAAGGCCCTGTCTGCACTATACATTTAAAAGCCATGTCATGCCACCTAAAAAAGTCATAGCTTCTCCCAAAGACTGCTGGGAGGTGTAGTTATAAGGGAATAGAATCAAGGGATGGTTTGCTTGCTGAACTGCTTCCCCTCAGATATCAAAGTTGGTTGCTTGGCTCTTAAGTCTTACCTGAATGTTGCGATGCTGTTCTCCAACCAAATGATGTTTACAAGAGTGCATATATCAGGAGAAGCCGCTTGCAAAAAGAAAGTGTGCATTGGCCAAAGCTGCGCAATAAAAAAGCAACGTCACATCTTTCCCAGAGGCATTCTGGGAAGTGTGGACAGTGGGAAGCAGAGTGAGACTATTTACACAGGCTGGACTTCCTCATAAGTAGCAACCACCTCCTCCACACAGATCAAAATGAATGCCTCCACTTCCCCAAGAACGAAAGTTGGTCCCTGTTTCTTTTGCAGGTGGGGACCATACTTTGGGTAACTGGGGAGGGAATATTGGCTCAACCTTACACAAAAGAGTACCTTTCCTCCACTCTTTCCAGGCACGGTCGGTGCTTTAAAGTTCTGTGTCCAGGTGCCTTTTTGTTTCCTCCAGAGCTTTCTCCATGAAAAACCTGCTCTTTAAAGCTCAGTTGGAGCAAACAGCAAAAACCTGAATCAACATTTGCTCCGATTGAGCGCTAAAGAGCAGGTTTTCATGGAGAAAGCTCTGGGGCTTGGACAGGACACTGAGCTTTTAAGCGTAGATCTGTGCCTGGAAAGTGATGTGTGGATAATCTCTCAGCCTTGCTTACTGAATTGAGGAGCAAATCAGTGCCTAGTGATTTTTTTCAGTTAGGAAATGTGCCTCTGGCTAATTGGGGACTTTACCTCTGTCATCTCTGGAGGATGAATGCCAGGCAATTCAACAACACATTCTTAATCAGTTTTGGGTTGCCCTCACAATTCTCAGTTAATAAGACCTCAGAAAGTGGATGCATGAATGTGGCCTTGGATCTGGACTCTGCTCAGGCAAGAAAGGGCCAGCCAATTTATTCTAAAATATTACTAGCCAAGGAACTAGTCCCCCTCCACACCAGGGAGCTCATGAGCCCCTGAGCGTGCCCACTACAGTGGTACCTCAGGTTAAGTACTTAATTCGTTCCGGAGGTCCGTTCTTAACCTGAAACTGTTCTTAACCTGAGGTACCACTTTAGCTAATGGGGCCTCCTGCTGCTGCCGCGCTGCCAAAGCACGATTTCAGTTCTCATCCTGAAGCAAAGTTCTTAACCCGAGGTAATATTTCTGGGTTAGTGGAGTCTGTAACCTGAAGCGTATGTAACCTGAAGCATATGTAACCCGAGGTACCACTGTATCAGCGAGGAAACTAACACAGAGAAAATAGAGCTTTAAGCCATATATCCACATATTTAAAGCCCTATTATACCACTTTTAGCAGTCAGGGCACCCCCCCCCCAATATCCCAGGAACTGCAGTTTGTTAATGGTGCTGAGATTTGTTAAGAGACCCGTGTTCCCCTCAGAGAGCTACATTTATCAGAGAGGTTTAACAACCAATCCCTTTTCCCAGGGAAGAGGGGCTTCTTAACAAATTTCAGCACTCTTTACAAACTACAGTTCCCAAGATTCTTTGGGGGAAGCCATGACTGTTTAAAGTGGTGTGATGCTGCTTGGGATATATAGTGCTACTGGGGCCTTTAATTTCAATGGTCTACTCTGAGTAGGACTGGTGTTTAATAGCACTTAGTGCATACCCCTCAACTGTCCCAGGATAACCGGGACATCCCTTTTTTCCCCCCACATGTCGCCGTTTCTTTGACAGTGGCTCCAATAAAGCAAGAATGGGGGGCTTGCACTCCAGAATATTGTTGAACTCCGACTCCCATCAGCCCTGGCTAGCATGGCCAAAGGTCAGAAATGATGGGAGTGGTAGTCCAACAACCTGAAGGCCACAGGTTCCCAACATCTTCCTGATATAGCAGTGCTGTTTTCACAATGAACTCCATTTCCCTTTCCACTCTTTCTGCATCATTTTCATCTGTAATTTGACCACCACCCTTTACAGGGTTTAGAATGTAAATTTGGTTCAAACCTGCCTCTCCTCTGCTTCCTGTCCCCACACAAACAACATTATGCCCTGTTTGCTTTTAAAGGATTTTATCAGCTGGCCTTCTCAAAGGCCAGGAGAGGTCAGTGGTCAAAAGGTTGGACAAGCCAAGTTGGTTTAACAATGTTGCTGAGTTGTTTCTCACCAAAGGGGAGACATTACAGCAGAGGTTTATTATGAACCCATCATGCCCTCTGCACATGCTCTGTGTGTGTGTGTGTGTGTGTGTGTGTGTGTGTAAGAGAGAGAGAAAGACAAAAAAGCACTACTATTTTCTGTTCTGATCCTCAATCTGGGCAGCTGCATGTCGGACCTGGGCAAAGTGAGACACAGACAAGGCGCCAATGAAGAGTCTCTTATCTAGCCTGCAAGTGCCATCAAACGAGGCTGCAGAATCCTGAGGGAACAGAGGGGACTGTGTGCTAATTCAGATGGCAGGTGCAAAATGCCATTTTTGATGTGCAAAATTCCCTGGAAGTAAAAAAAAGGGGGGTAGGGAGAAGGTTCTGCTGTGCTAATTTTCTGCTTGCATGGAAGTCTTATTATTATTTTTGAAAGAAGAAAGCATTCAGAAATATAATTCCCAGCTAGGGATGGGGGAGCAATTTGCTTCAGCTTGCATTTTAATGCAAAACTCCCTAACTCACACATCCTGAAACAATGCATGAGCCAAGGTGACCCTATCCTTTGAAGTTCTCACTTTTCACAATGCATTTCTTCAACCAAATGATGTGTACAAAAATGTGTACGTGAGGGGAAAGTGTGCTTTTAATTGTACATAGTTGTGATAACAGCATAGAAGAATGTATATTAGAAACAAAGGAGGACACAGATTTATAATTTGCACATGCTAAATTATATGCACCCATATAGAAGTAATAACTATAATTCAAATAAAACTGTAGCACATCACACCTTAGTGGGGAAGATTGCAACCAATGGACCTTTATACCTGCTCGGTCTGCAATCCCATCTGCTCCCTGCTAAAGGGCAACTTCAAGTCCTGTTCCCAGCCAGTCACCCTCCCTTCTTCTGGTTTCTATCTTGAAACTTGACTTGAACTGGACAGCCCTTCCAATACAAGACATGCATCATTCTTGCAGTTGTTCAACAAGGGGGATTCACAAATCCTTGCTGATCAGCTTCAAATCACTCTGAGATCTGCTTGCAGATCCTGATCTACCTTCTGCCCATCCCTGAACTAGGTGGCTGTGTCAGTAAGGTAGAAATATGTTTCAGTTTTGCGTTTAAAGGCAAATCACCTAATTTGCACTTTACAAAACAATACACAAACCAAAACACAGCCACCCTTACCATTTTGTATTTCTACAAATTCTGCAATGCAGGTCTCTGGCAAAGTACAGTCAAACCTTTCTTCCCGAATGGCTTAGTTGCTAAACAAATCAGCTCCCAAACGCCGCAAACCCGGAAGTAAGTGTTACGGTTTGCGAACATTTTTTGGAAGCTGAACATTCAACGTAGCTTCTGCTTGAGTGCAGGAAGCTCCTGCAGCCAATCAGAAGCCGCATCTTGGTTTTTGAATGGTTTTGGGAGTCGAAAGGACTCCCAGAATGGATTAAGTTTGAGAACCAAGGTACCACTGTAATGTGCACAAAAATAGGTACCGTATGTTGGGGGTAAAGTGTGCATAGAAATGCATAGATTAGTGAAAATAACATATAAAAATGTGTATGTCGGGAGAAGTTTGCACTAAAAGGTTGATCCATTTTCACAAGGACTTGCTTTTAAATACAGTCATACCTTGGTTGCCAAACGCCTTGGTACTCGTACGTTTCGCCTCCTGAATGATCGAAAACCGGAAGTGAGTGTTCCTGTTTTTGAACAATTTTCGGACACTGAACGTCCAGCACAGCTTCCGATTGGCTGCAGGATGCTCCTGCAGCCAATCAGAAGCCACGCCTTGGTTTTTGAATGGTTCCAGGAGTCGAACGGACTTCTGGAACGCATTCTGTTTGAGAACCAAGGTACGACTGTGATTCACAAACTGATGTGCAAATGTGGAGAACTAAACTTAAGGTTGTAAAGCGTGACAGATGCACCCATCCCAAGCTGCCAGAAGACCGTCCCTTGTAAAACTGGGCACACAACTGCTTTGTCAGCAGCTCCTCGCATAACTGACCAGTGTGTCCCAGCAAAGAATTTGGGAGCAACTGGGTCTAAGAGAAGCCATTTTAATATTTCGTCGAGGGTGGGAAATGCCCAGGCTCTCAAGTCACAGGAAACATTTGATGAATGTGCGTAATTATGAAGTCAGCCTTCGCTAGTTCTTTCCATGAAGGATTCCCTTGACCCTAGCGAAGGAAGGAATTTATCCCTCAATAGTCAAGGTGTTTTCGAGCCGAGCTGACCGTGGAGTTCCATTTGTTGAGGCTTCAGTCTCCTTTTGGCACTCCTCCATCAACCTTCCCCCTCTTCCCTAGCAAATGCCAGTCATGAGCCTAAGTGGAAAAGCAAGTATCCTCCCCGTCGAGGGTTGTACAGAGCAAAAGTCTATCCTGTTTTGGAGGGCAAAGTGCATGCGGGGACGGGACGGGGGGGGACCAAAGGCATGTGGGAAAAGGAGCCATTGAAACCTTGGGGCCTAAGTCTTTGTGGGGGATTAGGAGGTACAAATTGAATGCAAAGGGATGAAGCCATTGACCGAAGCTGTCCTGAGACAGGTTCCCATGGGGGGGTGGGGAGGGTGGCTGAAGCAAGCCACGTTCAAGGAGGCTCTCGGGCCCAGCCTAGCAGCTAATCCCCTGAGAGCGGCAGGCCAAGAAGCAGAAATGAGGTTAAAAAAATTATCATGTAAAGATGGTAGCTTACCCCAGGGGATGATGTTAGTTAGCAGAGGAACGGGGAAAGAGGCGGGCCAGAGAACAGCAGCCCTTAATCCTATGGTTAGTAGGCAGGCGGGTGGGCTTAGATCATGATCCAATCCCTGCAGAGCTACTTAGACAGAGGAGGCCCTCATTCAGATCAGTAGCCTCCCTTTAAGAACAAGGACTGAGCTATGGGGGAAGTGTCGCTGCATTCATCCCTGTAGGCATGAGAGTAACGGGTTAGATATTCACACATGTTTGCAAGTGGAGGCTGGCGCCCATTGGGGCTGGTTGGGCGCAAGGCAGGGAGTCCAACAGTAGGGGGAGCCAGAGCCGATGGCAGGCAGAACCACCAAGTCTTCGTTTTGCCCCCATCCTCCTCCCTGCTAAGTTCTGATAAGGGCAACACGGAGACTAAGGAGGAGGAAGCTCATAGCTAGTGTCACCCTTAGAGATGGGGGAGAGGTTCAGTTCAATTCACATCTCAAGCTGAACCTGCTTAATTAGTAGCCTCCAAAACAACACACAAATTGAAACGTGGGCATCCCTCAGAATGTGTGCTTCTTAGAAGTTTGCAGTGCCATTCTCTAATCAAGTAATGTCTGCAAAAATGCATAAAGTGTGCAGATAATTGCCTGCTTTAGTGAAAATAACATGCAAAAATGCATTGTATTTTGCATTGCAAAAATGTTAGGCAAAATTGCATCTAAAAATGTGTATTAGGAGAAATTCGAACTGAAATGTTGATGAATTTTCATGAGGACGTTTGTCTAAAAAAAATGTGCAAACCGATGTGAAGAATCAAATTTAAGATTGGAAAAAATGAGAAACAGAGAGAAATTGAAATGGGTATATTTTCACATCCCTTGCCATCCACTGGATTGGATGCAAATAAGGCTAGCAGGTGTGTCCTAATGAACCACCCTCCACTAAGGTATGCATGGTGCTTGGGTCTACTTCAGGGCTCACAGCTGAATGTTCAAATGACCCCCACTGCATTTGAGGAGGTGATCTGAGCTGGTAGCTATTGGTACTTGATCTGTGATGACTCTTTCACGCATGGAAGTAAAAGTTGTGTCTTGCACAGTCCTCAAGTAGCTGAACACACCTATGTCCAAGATAATCAAATATTTGAGGGGGGAAGCCCCCCACAAAGATGATGGGCATTCCAATTCAAATGGTGTGTGCGCACCACGTCATGTGATCGATTGTGTGGGGCGGGGCTTACCTGGGCCCCCACAATATTTTATTCAGGTTGGCACCCTAGGCCCAGATGGTCCTTAAGGTATCCTGGACCCAAGTTGTGCAGGTCTTTGTGTATCAACCCAAGGGCCTTGAACCTGGCTCAGTAGGATATGGACAGCCAGTTTAGATATTTTAGCAGATGTGTTACATGCTGTTGTCCATTTGCCCCTAACATTCTGCATTAAAACTCAGGGCTTGGATGGCGTGGGAGAATAATTTCAAAGACTTTTGACTACAGCCTTAGGAGGCAATCCTATATCCACTTACCTGGTAGTAAACCCCATCAAATTTATTGTAACGCCCCTCTGACTAGACATATATAGGATCCTGCAGCTAGTAGGTGAATTTTTCATTGTGGAATGCCTTTTATTATTTCCCTTCATGACAAAATGTCATTATACGTCAATGAGTTTTCATGCACCTTCAGTTGTTCTATGTGAGGTCAAATATATGGCATGTATGGGGTATCGATGTGGTGAGTACACAGGTACGTGGTGAGGGACGCGGGTGGTGTTGTGGTCTAAACCACTGAGCCTCTTGGGCTTGCCGATCAGAAGGTTGGCGGTTCGAATTTGCATGACGGGGTGAGCTCCCGTTGCTCTGCCCCAGCTTCTGCCAACCTACCAGTTCGAAAGCATGCCAGTGCAAGTAGATAAATAGGTACCACTGCGGCAGGAAGGTAAACGGTGTTTCCGTGCTCTATGGCTTCCGTCACGGTGTTCCATTGTGCCAGAAGTGGTTTGGCCACATGACCCGGAAAGCTGTCTGTGCGCAAACGTCAGCTCCCTTGGTCTGAAAGTGAGATGAGCGCCGCAACCCCATAGTCGCCTTTGGCTGGACTTAACCGTCCAGGGGTCCTTTACCTTTTACCTTTTTTACATGTCTGTGTGAGTTTCTTGGGAACATAAGGCACTGCCTTATACTGCATCAGACCATTTATCCATCAAGCTCAGTGTTGTCCACACTGACTGGCAGCACCTTTCCAGGGTTTCAGGTAGGCATTTATCCCAGCTCTACCTGGCAATGCCAGGGATTGAACCAGGGAGCTTTGAATGCAAAGCAAATGCACTACCACTAAGTTATAGGCCCAGTGAGAATGTGCATATATGTCAATATATCTATGCTGCACCTCTCCTTCAATTTATGTGCATAATGAAGGGGTCATGTCTAGATTTTGCATGTGCTTCTGAGTGCACATTAGATGTGTGGTCCACAATATCATCCTTGTGTAACGTTTATGTAGATTTTGCTATAGAACTTTGAATGTTAATCTCTTTTTGCCTCCATCTCTTTGTACCAGGTGTTGATTTACATATACGGCGAGATCTCTCTGTCTCTTGTGTCTGGGTGGGCACACAACTGCATGTATGCACATGCTTAATTTATGTGTAGGTGTGCACATGACAGTTGCCTTGGGCTTGCGTTCATACCTCTTTTTGTGTGCACAACTGCAGGTATGTATATGCATAAATGTATATGTGGGTCTAGGGACGCGGGTGGCGCTGTGGGTTAAACCACAGAGCCTAGGACTTGCCGATCAGAAGGTCGGCGGTTCGAATCCCCACAACGGGGTGAGCTCCCGTTGCTCGGTCCCTGCTCCTGCCAACCTAGCAGTTCGAAAGCACCTCAAAGTGCAAGTAGATAAATAGGTACCGCTCCGGCAGGAAGGTAAACAGCGTTTCCATGCGCTGCTCAGGATCGCCAGAAGCGGCTGTCATGCTGGCCACATGACCCGGAAGCTGTACGCCGGCTCCCTTGGCCAATAAAGCGAGATGAGCACCACAACCCCAGAGTCGGCCACGAGTGGACCTAATGGTCGGGTCCCTTTACCTTACTTACATGTGGGTCTGAATACATGGATGTACATGCACATGCTTGGTTGGTAGAGCATGAGACTCTAAATCTCAGGGTTGCTGGTTTGAGCCCCACTTTGGGCGAAAGATTCCTGCTTTGCAGGGGGTTGGACTAGATGATCCTCGTGATCCCTTCCAACTCTTCTATGATTCTATGTCAATTGCCATGTTCCTGTGTGTGTGCACCCGGCTTTGCGTCTCTGCATGGGCCCTTGCCCGTGTGTCCACCTCTTGCTGAGCCTCCCTCAGCAGTGTGTCTGCAAGACTCTCCAGGCCTTTTCAGAAGAAGCTCTGTTAAAAAAAAGTGTAATCAGATTAAGGCAGCCAATCACTTAGAGCCCTTGAAAAGGACATATGCTTTCTAATCAGTACCTAGCACCATGGCTCACAAAGGGTCTAAGTAACTCAGTAGGGGTCAGGCCCTCTAGAGCACAGAAGAAGGGGGTCCTTTCCCCCTTCTCTCTCGCTCCCCCCTTGTAATTATGTCAAATTACTAGCCAAATTGTTTGCTTGAGTGGACAGTGGGGGCTTGTCCCTTCTGCTCCCACCCAACCACCCCCCTTCCCTCCTTATTCATGTGCTAATGGAGTGAGAAGCACGGCCTCCTCACTTCAGGAGATGCTGCCGGCCCTTGGAGTCATTGTGCAGATCTGCTGCTGGCAAATCCTACCTCCCACCCAACCACAATGCGCACACGTACAAAACCGAGCACGAGAAATCCGGGCGGGAGCAGGGGAGCTTCAGGGCCACAGAGGCAGCCATGCACCGTCTCAGGCAGTGGGTGATGGGTAACCCTAAAAGCAGCACAGGTTGACAGCTAGATTGATCTGGCCCTACAGAGAACCGGGCAGGTCTTCCGCATAAGGTAAAGGTAAAGGGACCCCTGACCATTAGGTCCAGTCGTGCCCAACTCTGGGGTTGTGGCGCTCATCTCACTTTATTGGCCGAGGGAGCCGGCGTACAGCTTCCAGGTCATGTGGCCAGCATGACTAAGCCGCTTCTGGCGAACCAGAGCAGTGCACGGAAATGTCGTTTACCTTCCTGCCGGAGCGGTACCTATTTATCTACTTGGACTTTGACATGCTTTCGAACTGCTAGGTTGGCAGGAGCTGGGACCGAGCAACGGGAACTCACTAAAATAAACAGGAGCTGTGCAAGAGAGTGGGAGGGGATTGCACTGTGGATTCCAACCGAGGGGGCCATTTAGATCAAGAGTGGGAAACCTGAATGTGGCCCCCTAAACCCCTCTTTCCAGCCCTCAGGATTCCAGGGGGGCTCCCCACTTCCCTAGCCACTGTCCCTGCTTTGCACCCTCCTTGAGTGTAACTGCCAATCTTGGTTGTATCCTCGAACTTTTGCATCCCAGGAGGGGGACCGGTTGAGGTGCAGAAAGTAGCCTACTGTACAAACGGAAAATTTGTCTCTGTTGCTCCACCCATGTTTGCCTCTGGCCTCACCTGCCATGGGTTATGTGGCCCTTAGAAGGTTGCCCAGAAAGGAATGTGGCCCTCAGGCTGGAAAAGTTCCCCCGCTGCTGCCTCAGGCTGGTGTGTCCTTGAACTCTGATAAGACCTCTTGCTTCCCTGAATGGAGGAGAGCGGCAGATGTGTGAGCAAGTTCAGAAACGAACCTCTTGTCCTCTGCCCGCTTTGGCCTCTGACCTCTGGAAGTTTGGCCAAAAAGGAACGCAGCTATGAGATGGGAAAAGGTTCCCTATCCCAGATTTAGATTTTCTGCCTCTGGAGTCTCTTAATCTGAAGGTCATGGGTTCTAGCCCCACACGGGACGAAAGATTCCTGCATTGCAGGGGGTTGGACTAGATTATCCTTGTGGTCCCTTCCAACTCTTCTATGATTCATCAAAATGCCTGGGTGTAACGGTCCAGCAATCATACTCCTCCATAGCCAGAGTGGTGCGTGCTCTAGTTATCTCCTGCTTGGACTACTGCAATGCGCTCTGTGGGGCTACCTTTGAAGGTGACCCGGAAACTGCAGTTAATCCAGAATGCGGCAACTAGACTGGTGACTGGGAGTGGCTGCCGGGACCACATAACACCAGTCCTGAGAGATCTTCATTGGCTCCCAGTACGTTTCCGAGCACAATTCAAAGTGTTGGTGCTGACCTTTAAAGCCCTAAACGGCCTCGGTCCTGTATACCTGAAGGAGCGTCTCCACCCCCATCGTTCAACCCACACACTGAGGTCCAGCTCCGAGGGCCTTCTGGTGGTTCCCTCATTGCGAGAAGTGAGCTTACAGGGAACCAGACAGAGGGCCTTCTTGGTAGTGGTGCCCGCCCTGTGGAACATCTTTCAGATGTCAAGGAACTAAGCAACTATCTTATTTTTAAAAGACATCTGAAGGCAGCCCTGTTTAGGGAAGTTTTTGATATTTAATGCTGTATTGTTTTCAACACTTGATTGGGAGGCATCCAGAGTGGCTGGGGAAACTCAGCCAGATGGGCAGGGTATTAATAATAATAATAATAATAGTAATAATAATAATAATAATGGAGGATTTTTCAAGGAGGGCTTTTAGGATACAGGGGAAGACTGGGCTACTTTTCCTACAACATACAAATAAGATTTCTGTTATGGAAAGTCAGCAAAGTCCTTTCTAACTTTCATGCACTGTACCCATGCACGTATTTGTTTATTTGCTTGAATTTACTTTTCAACCTTCATCACTTCCACAATCTCAGGATAGATAGCAACGATTTTAAAAGCTGTAACAAACTGTAACCAAAAATAAAATAAAATAAAAAAATCAATCAAACACAATGCAAAGCAGCAGGCGACGGTAATTATCGACACTTCTGCCAAGAAAATGACAGCAGCAATTACCAAAACTATCTATAGGCAAGCTTATTGCAAATTCTTAGTGGAACTGTGCTGCCTGGGTAGTGAGGAACCCATCAGAAAATCCTGCAGCTGACCTTTGACTTCTGGGGAGTTTTGCTCATAGAACTTTTTACATATCTGCTCTTCGAAGCTGTGATAAAACAAGACTTGCGTTGTTGCTGTTGCTGCCCCCCAAAGATTCCTGTAAGATAGTAAACTGGCATCTTTGTAATTGCTTTTGCCAGAAGTTTGTCATCTGGGATCACTGAGCGTCTTGGGCGTGGTCCAGGGTAACAGAAGGAGGAAGCGAATGTCCAGCATTAATATTGCAGGGCTGAAGAAGACTATAGAATTCCTACTGAGTGAGAGAAGAGGTTCTGATTTATGGTATAATAGCCCATTAATTGCCACCTACTCCTTGGTCTGGTCCAGTTCCACCATCTTGAATGTTAATGCATGGAATATATATATATATATATATATATATATATATATATATACACACACACACACACACACACACACACACAGAAGGAACACATTATATTAATATGAACAAAAGGGAGGAGAAGTGTGATTCAGTTTGCATTTAAAGGCAGATCTACCAAATTCACACCATTAGAAACACGTGAAGAAAAATCACAGCCATCCTTCAAAAAGTTGCCCTTATCTGAATTTTGCAATACAGTTCTCCAGTCAAGTGATGTGTAAAAAAATAATAATATGCACATGCCAGGGGCTAAAGCGTGTGTAAAAACACATGAAAAGAAAACACAAAAGTGCATTATAATCTGTTCTGAGTTTGTCACAACTGCCGCTGTTTCTGTTTTGCTACAGTTTTGCTTCTGCTAGAAACAACAATATTCATATCGCTATCTGTTATGACCAAATCTTTGGTAACTAATTATGTAATTCACTCTGATCAATTTCAGTGAAAAGGAGGTGTCAAAAACAATGCTGTAAATTACATAATTATTTACGAAACTCAACCTCTGATGAACAAGTGAATTGTGGGGATTTCCACTCCTGTTTCTGGCTCCAATGGAATTCTTTGAATCCCTGTTGTTGTTGTTGTTTAGTAGTTTAGTCGTGTCTGACTCTTCGTGACCCCATGGACAAGAGCACACCAGGCACTCCTGTCTTCTACTGCCTCCCACAGTTTGGTCAAACTCATGTTGGTAGCTTCGAGAACGCTGTCCAACCATCTCGTCCTCTGTCGTCCCCTTCTTCTTGTGCCCTCAATCTTTCCCAACATCAGGGTCTTTTCCAGGGAGTCTTCTCTTCTCATGAGGTGGCCAAAGTATTGGAGCCCCAGCTTCAGGATCTGTCCTTCCAGTGAGCACTCTCTGAATCCCTAGTGGTGACTTATCCTTTGCTCCCGACTACTGCCTTCATCTCATGACTCCGAGCATTCACTTGCCACAGTCTGTTGCCTCTAGCCTAGTCCTGAACCTAACTGGTTTTATTGCTTGACAGATATAAAGATTCTCTAGTATATTAGGTTGTTCATAGGGTGCGGGAAAGAACAAACACTTTCCCATCATGTTGGGCTTTCAAGGCAGCTGAGTCTGTGTCGGCATAACTTCCCTAAAGTCAACTTCCTACATGATTTCTATGTTCAAATTGCTGGGGGGGGGTTTTGAACCAAGAGAATGATGTCACAAGCCCCATCAATGAGCTCAAGACTTGTAAATAGCTGCTTGTATGGTTGCCTGGGGTGAATAGAAACGTGCTGTAGGCAACCAGCTTTGGAAAGTGTTTGTAAATGGGAAGGGAGTTTGTTCTTCCATACGCCCAAGCTCTTAATAGTCAAAGATAACTTCAGCTGGTGTGTTAACAGCTTGAAAGTATGAAACAAACATCTTTCCCATTGTACAGGAAGATGAGCTAGAATGTTCAGACTAATCACTTATAAAACCAGCCATCGTATAAGCAGCTGAGGCTGCCCTGGGACTGAAGTAAAACCTCAGTGAACTCAAAGGGACTCACTTTTGAGTCGATATGTATGGGATTGCACCATTGCACTCAGTGGGGCTTACTCTCAGGCAAGCATATATATGATTGCTGCCTTAGCTGCCATTTTTAATACAATTTTTGCAATGCGATTTTTGGAGCAATTTTTGTAATGGCAGCAGACACACAGAGATAGAGTATTTCACATGTGAGAGCGACATAGCTTTTTGATTGCTTTCATTTTTGTTCTCAAGACTAAGACTGCCTTTATTTTAACATCTCACTGAGCTCCCTGAAGGAATTTGACGCTTTCATGGAGTGGGAAAGTCTACCTTTGTGGGAATGGAATGGAACAAAACAGCTGTTCCTCAGGGAAGGAGCCTTATCAATCAAAGCCTGGAAGTTTCTAACTGGGTTCAAACAAATTGTTATTCATGGCAAGCCTCCTCACAGATTCCTTTTTATGGTCATTGGGGAGAGGTTGGGAAACTGCACCCACCCACCGACCCCCAATACCAATGTCTCCACGTTCCCTTCTCTAGCCCCATAACTCAGGAAGCTGTTGTGATTATCTGGGTTGGAATTCAAGGCGAGATGTTATCTGCCAATCAAACGCCAAGGAAGAAAGAAACTCTACAAAACAAGATGTTTGGTCTGAATCTCCTTATCCCGTTAACCTGAGGCCTGCCAGACTAGGCCCTGGCCTGCAACCGCCTCGCCTAGCAACCGGCCGCCGAAACAGCCTGAGAGAAAAGGCCCATTCTTGTCTGTGAAAGATTCATCGTTTGGGCTGAAAGTGGTCCCTCCCCTCTTTCAAATACTTGTCAGCAGGGAGAATACAGCTTAGATACGAAGCCGATCAGATCATGGCTAATGGGTTATTCGTTGCCATTAAAACTGCCAGCAGACTTTCAAACAACTTTACTGAGAGAGAAAGTGTGTGTGTGTGTTATGTCTGGGATGGAGACAGAGGGAGGCAAGAACAAAAGACAATAACGTCTGCTGAAGCCATATTCTGATTCTCATTTATTCCCTTCGGTGTCTACATTTCCAGATTGTTGGTCACCCACTGCATGAATCTTCCAGTGAGATATCGCCATGATCTTGCCTCTGGCTTGCAATGTAAATCATGACCAGTTAACGTGTATTCTTGATGCTACTTTAATGAAAAATGGAAAGGGGGCTGAATATTGTGGCCCAATACTACCAAAGCTAGGAGGAAACAGAGTTATTAGTCATGAAGTTGTTAGTCTGATTAACAGTCATGGCTTCCCCCAAAGAATTTTTGGCGTGTAAAATTTTGTAAAAGGTGCTGAGACTTGTTAGGAGACCCCTATTCCTCTCACAATTCTCAGAGTGGTTTGGCATTTGATCCCTTTCCCCAGGGAACTCTGGGAATTGTAGTTCTGTGAGGGGAATGGTGTGTCCTAACAACACCCAACACCATTAACAAATTACAATTCCCAGGATTCATTGGGGGAATGAATGTCTGTTAAAAGTGGTATGA
This sequence comes from Podarcis filfolensis, assembly GCF_964270895.1. Lineage (NCBI taxonomy): Eukaryota > Metazoa > Chordata > Lepidosauria > Squamata > Lacertidae > Podarcis > Podarcis filfolensis. The sequence goes on from NC_139616.1 coordinate 17,131,969, forward strand.
TGCTCTGCAGATGGGACACACACATACACCCTCCCAAGAATCCAAGACCATTGAATGACATTGGCTGGAAACAGATGCAGGACAAAGAAAAGGAAACACCAACATGTCAACTTATAGAATTCATTGCCAGATGTTGTGATGCCCATTAAAAGGGATTAGACAAATTCACAGAGCACAGGTCTCTTAACCATTAATACCGCAATATATGAGACACCCAAAGCTGTGAAGAAAATCCAAACAACCCAAACTGCCCCAATGAGGACTGAGCATGCTCAGTGGACCATAGGGTGAAGGCTTAGTAAATAATAAATAAATAAATAAATAAGCCAGTGAAATCTATGCCAGTTTAAGATAAGTCAATGTAAAATATGATTGTATCAGGAGTGAGGCTACTGCCTGCTCAGCCAACTCAAATCTGGCAGAGGGAAACAATTCTTTAAACTTGAGTTTGATACACCACCCATTTTGCTGGTGCTGATTTCCTCTGGGTTGTCAGGTCGTATGGCTGAGCTGAACCAAGATAGGATCCAGTGTAAAAAAACCCCCGCTGCCACCTGCCTGGTCTCATCCCCACCTCTCCCCCAGATTGCCAGTTTTTCAGGGTTTACACCAGCATAAAATTTGACCAGGTTCAACTCAGCTGGCTAAGCCCCAACTGAGCCGGCATGAGAGAGTTACCCTGGTGTATCTGCGACTGAGCCAGTATGTGGGCCAGCATAGCGCCAGGAATTGGCCAACTGGGTCGGAGATCCACAGGATCCCAACTTGCTCATGCTTGTGAATATTCAGTTTGGATTGCTCCCACAATTGGAAGTCATCCAGTCTGACTGCCATATTTGGGATTGGGAAGAAGTTATCCCTTGACTGTAGATTCCGCCCCCATTCCTTTCTGGTTTGTAAATACACATAAGCTAGTGTCTGAATTTTAAAATTTGCTCTCCTTAATTCAACCACATTAACGACATAAGCTGTGATTTCTAAATATTCTAATGAGCCCAAGGACCCAAGAGGGTGAATATGAAAATCAGAAGAATATAGCACCCTAATGTCTATAGCTCCAGGCAACATTGGAGACGACCCCTTTCTACTCTCTCCTTTCATTTACTCTCTCACCCTTCACCCTCGAAGTTTCAAGACTGTCGCCTCTTCCACAGCTACGGACTCTCGTTCATTTGCATTCTTGCCAGCCTCCATTAATACTGGGCTTGTTTATAGAGTTACAATCTCCAAATTAGGTTGCCAAAGGCATCCTTGGCTAGCCTTAGTTTTTTCAAAAAAAATCTCTGTGGGAGAAAGGGCCATAACTAAGCCTTAAGCAGACGTCTTTATCCAGACATAATTGACGTTTAACAGACGTCTGTAACTTCGTCTGTACTTAAAAAAAATTAAAATAAAGTTCTCCCCCATTCCTTTATGTCCCCCACCTTTTATCCAGCAGTCAAAAGTGTAAGAAACCAACACAGAGGCCTCTCTCTGTCACTGTTCTTCAGGGACCGTGACAATAGAAGTCCGGGAACAAAGGGGAATCTCCTCATGGCTCACAGTAGCTGCTTGTATGTCTATTTACCTCCTAGAGTGCTTTATGCTAATCCATTGGCGTGGCTTCCAGTTCTGCATACTGATTTGGCATTACTTTAGTCTAGGCCAGAGCGTGTTGTCTGGAGCCTGGGCAATGAAGGGCCCAGTAGAAAAGGATATCTACGTTGTTTGTTAGTGTTGGAATGAAAGGCAAAGCCTCAACCCGCCTGCCGCTCTATTGGGATCGCCATTCTGACTACATTAAGGCTTAAAAAAGAAAAAGGGGAAAAAAATTCCAGTCAACTTTGGTCAAGTCACAATGGAGTTGACGGGAACAGACCGGTCAGACAAAACAAGGGATCCCAGTCTGGGATCCTGCTACTGGGAACTCCCACTGAGGAGCAGATAAACTACCAATGGAAGAAGAAGGTGAAAGAAAGTCATTATATACCATTTGATTCTAGACTTCCTTGTATGCATTCACTGACGGGTTTTTATCTCCACGGAGCCCACCTTCGTCTACCCGCTTCGTAGAGTATGGTGGCCACACACTCACTGCCCCCCAAAAGGAAACACATCCCCAAAGCAGGACGAAAGACAACACAGATGTTCATAAAACTGTCGTATGTTGCTTTATATATATAGGTGCAAATTTCAAAATAATTATTGCAATTGAAAGAGAAATGCATTGGTTCTCACCATGGTGTGCAAACTGTGACCAGGCGGCCTGCCTGCCTGTCTGCAAGAGATGGACAGATCTGTCAGTTTTGCTTCTAGCCATTTCTCATTTTCCCAGTCTTAAATTCAGTTCTCCACATTTCTGCAGCACTTTGTGATACATATATCTTCCTCATAAAAAATTATCAGTATTTTGCTGTGAATTTCTCCAAATAAACACATGTTCGTATGCATTTCTGCCTAGTATGCATTTTTGCAAAGCAGTTTTACCTTGTGGTGCCTGTTTGTGAGACTTTCACTAAAATGTGCATTTTTATGTACGATTTCCTCTAGAATAAGCATTTTTGCACACATTACTCGGGGCAGACGTTGGTAATACGTTGCCCTGAGTGAGGACAAAATTAGGTGCCCCTCTAAATATTTCTTATTCTCATGCCTCCCTCCCTCTTGCCTTCCTTTCTGCACCCCCTTGGCTCAGTGCCTTGTGCAGGAGAACTGCCCAAAATCCAGCATTGCGTTACTTGGCCAGAGAGCTGAATTGCAGAATTTTGAAAAGCGCAACACTTAAAGGATGGCTGTGTTTCAATTTGCATGTTGTTTCGGAAAGTTAAAATCTGGTACGTTCATTTTTACATGTGAACTGAATCAGTTTTCTCCCCCATCTGCCATCCAGAGGATAACCATTGATGGGCAACTTCAAGACCTTTCCTGCTTTCCCTTGTAATGGGTTTTTATCTGTAAACTGGACTTGACAGCTCTCCAAATTGAGGGCTCCTTCAAACGGAAGGTTGCCTTCTGGAAGTCAGGACACAGGGCCACCTTAGCAGAGATCCAAACAGGGTCTCCTCAAGGGAGGACATTCAGTTGGCTCAGTGCTTCGCCTCTGAGCTTTTAGAATATTGGGGGACAGACCCAACTACCAAAATATAGGGGGGGGGGTTCGGATGCCTGGAGCTGGTGCCTCTGCTATGGAGCAGCAGGAAACAAATGGGGTCCATTTTTGTAACTAAGGTGGGGGAGAAATTTGATTCAGTTCACCTTTAAAGGTAAATGTACCTAATTTACAAAAAAAATTCCTTCAAAATTCATACTCCTTCAAATTTTGCAGTGCAGGTCTCCATTCAAGTAATGTGTACAAAAATGTATATGCTAGAGTAAATTGAGCATCACAACACACACATTCGTGAAAATAACATACAACAAATCACAGTATTTTAGCGGAAATTGCTTTGCAAAAAATGTGTCTGTCGCATATGAACATGGCTATTAGGAGAAATTTCCACCAAAATGGTGGTAAATTTTCACGAGGACTTTAAAAAGCAGCAACTGCAAACTGAAGTGGAAATGTGAGGAACTGAACGAAAGACTGGAAAAAGGAGAAACTGAAACTGACAGATTTGTCCGTCCATGTACGTAACAGCCCTTCAAATATTTGAAGATGGCAATTCTATTACCTCCCAATTGTATGTTTCCCAAGCTAAGTATACATAGTTCTTCTGACTTTTCCTCAAAGGACTCAGTCTCCAGGCCCCTCATCATCTGTCTTGCTCTTCCCTCCATGTGTCTTCAGTTTGTCAATACCCTGCCCAGACAAGTTCAGGAAAATACAATAAAGAAAGCTTGCAAACCCTGGTCCTGTCTCAAGTTGTGTCCATCAACGAACCAAGAGGTATGTTTGGAAGGAAAGGCGTGTGGGGAAATTCAGCGGAGTCCATCAAACGAAGCAGATGAATCATGCAATCAAATACCCTTCAAAATGTATCCAGCAGCATTTTAAAGCTCATGAGCCTCTTTATTCCCATGACAGTTTGAGAGAGGCTGTTTCAGAATTGTACTCCTTGGGGAGAGAGAGAGAGAAATCATTTTTAGAACTCCAGCCTATAATTACAGAGCTTCTTTCTTCTGCTCTATGAATATCACCAATGAATTTATTGATGTATACGTTTCATATACACAAATACGGGGAATGATTCTTTTCAGGCTGTTTCACAACATATCTGACTATGGGGAAATCGTTATGGAATGAGAGGAGGACATTAGAGTTTAGGATGAACTTAAGATCAGGCTGGCCCTATCATTAGGCAGATTGCCTCAGGAAAGAGATGCTGGTTGCAGCCGCTCCTATCTTCTTGACCCCACTGCCCAGTGACAAGTGATACGTGTTTGCTGCTGGTCTGGACTGGTTGTCTCACCTAGTAACCAGACTGTCACCTAGACAGGTCCCCTCCATTCTGGTGGTTTTTTGTTTAAAGTAGATTCTGGTGGTTCCCTCCCTGTGAGAAAAGAGGTTACAGGGAACCAGGCAGAGGGCCCTCTCGGTAGTGGTGTCCGCCCTGTGGAATGCCCTCCCATCAGATGTCAAGGAGATAAATAACTATCTGGCAGCCCTGTTTAGGGAAGTTTTTAATGTTTGATATTGTATTGTGCTTTTAATTCTGTTGGGAGCTATCCAGAGTGGCTGGGGAAACCCAGCCAGATGGGTGGGATATAAATAATACTAATTATTATTATTATTATTATTATTATTATTATTATTATTAAATTAAAGAACCTTTTACTGAGGGCAAAAGAGGAGAGTGCAAAATATGGTCTGAAGCTCAACATCAAAAAAACGAAGATCATGGCCACTGGTCCCATCACCTCCTGGCAAATAGAAGGAGAAGAAATGGAGGCAGTGAGAGATTTTACTTTCTTGGGCTCCATGAACACTGCAGATGGTGACAGCAGCCACGAAATTAAGAGACGCCTGCTTCTTGGGAGGAAAGCAATGACCAACCTAGACAGCATCTTAAAAAGTAGAGACATCACCTTGCCAACAAAGGTCCGTATAGTAAAAGCTATGGTTTTCCCAGTAGTGATGTATGGAAGTGAGAGCTGGACCATAAAGAAGGCTGATCGCCGAAGAATTGATGCTTTTGAATTATGGTGCTGGAGGAGATTCTTGAGAGTCCCATGGACTGCAAGAAGATCAAACCTCTCCATTCTGAAGGAAATCAGCCCTGAGTGCTCACTGGAAGGACAGATCGTGAAGCTGAGGCTCCAATACTTTGGCCACCTCATGAGAAGAGAAGACTCCCTGGAAAAGACCCTGATGTTGGGAAAGATGGAGGGCACAAGGAGAAGGGGACGACAGAGGACGAGATGGTTGGATAGTGTCTTCGAAGCTACAAACATGAGTCTGACCAAACTGCGGGAGGCAGTGGAAGACAGAAGTGCCTGGCGTGCTCTGGTCCATGGGGTCACGAAGAGTCGGACACGACTAAACGACTAAACAACAACATTATTATTATTATTATTATTATTATTATTATTATTATTAGCACTAAAGTGTAGAACATACAATCCTACAGCCAATTTCTTGCAAGTAAGCTCCACTCAAGTCTTACAGAGGGCCTAGAAACACAGCTATATAGGATTGTGCTCTTATTCATTTGAGTGCACTTGGCCAAATACCGACTTTTAATTTTCAAATGTACTCAAAGCACTAAAAGTTTGTTTTGGATTGGTTTGTAATTTTATTATTCTTATCATTAAACAGAATAAACCAAAGATAAAGGCCATAAAGAAATACTGTTGTGGCAGGCTGAAAGCACCATAAGATTGGGCATTATCACTGAACTTGTTCTGAAACATTGCAATTCTCCCCCCAAAAAACAACAACAACAACACGCGTGTTAGGCTGGTTGGTCTATAGTAAGTTGGCTTAATCATAGTCACAAAGGACCAAATTTTCTCAATGCATTCAGATATAGTAGGAGATATGCTCCCCTCAAATTTTTTTAAAGCTATTATCAGACTGCTGCATTTGTTGGTCTGTGTACAGGTGTGTTCAGCAACATGTCATTGATGCAATAATGTGTTGGATTTATACTAGACTGCCCACTTATTATTGTTAACAGTTTTTCTGTCCCACCTTTCTCCCAAGTTGGGAATCATGGCAGCTTCCAACATTTGAAAACATTATTTTAAAATAAAAAATAATAGGGGGGGATTAAAATACATTAAAAGACATTTAGAACCAGCAATGACAATACAATTTGCCCTGGCAGCAGCCCAGTGATCAACATCATCTGCACCTCAAAGGTCTGCCTGAACAGGAAGGTCTTAGCCTGCCAACCGAAGGATAGCAAAGAAGGAAGGAATCTAACCTCTCTTGGGAGAGGAATTCCATAATATTTGTTGTTCTGAGATGATTGCATTACTGCTGTTTGGAGAGCCGCTCTGGCACCACAGCACCACGAAAACAGGACAATCCTCCAGCCCTCTCCACCCCTGGAACATCCGAGGTATAAAAAGTTGCAGTTTTTGATCAGGAAGTTACAGGTCATGCAATGACTGGGGGGAAAGCAGTATGAAACAGGTGCAAACATGAATCATGGAATTGTAGAGCTGGAAGAGACCAGTGGCATGCAGTTGGTCAACTAGGGGGACTAGGCTAGTCCCCTAAAAGTTCCCGGTAAATTAGAGTATTAAAGTATTAAAGCCTGGAGCCTGCTTCCTAAAGCCCAGGAAGCTTCTGCCTGGTTTAGGGAGGGAGGTGTGATGCTCTGATGGGGACCAAGAGCCTTCCTGCTACCTTCCCAAAGCCTGCTTGGCTTTGGGAAGGAGGCAGGAGGGATCCAGCATCCTGTCAGAGGCCTTGCATCTCCTTCCTAAAGCCCAGGAAGCTTTTGCCCGGCTTAGGGAGGGAGGTGCAATGCTCATGTGCCTTAGGGCCCTCGTATTTATGGGACCGCCTCTCCTGGTATGCCCCGCAGAGGACCTTAAGGTCCATGAATAACCATAGTTTAGAGGTCCCAGGCCCTAAGGAAGTCAGGCTATCTTCTACCAGGGCCAGGGCCTTTTCAGTGATGGCTCCGACCTGGTGGAATGCTCTGTCCCAGGAGACTAGGACCCTTCAGGATTTAACCTCCTTCCATCGGGCCTGTAAGACAGAGATTTCCACCTGGCCTTTAATTTGAATTCAGCCTGATCTTTTATTTCCCTTCTCTTCCCTCCCCCTCCCCTTTTATGAAGATTACCTGCTCTAAGACTCCACAGCTAATTCTCCCCTGGCCTCCTCGCCGGCCCAAGTAGGACTAATTCAGCCAGCTAGCCCTGCTTATTAGATGGATTTCACCCAAACTGATTTCTGAATTTTGAATTTTATTGTTATTCATGTTTTTATGCTGTATTTTATGCTGCTTTTACAATTAAGTGTTTAAAATTTGTTGTTAGCCACCCTGAGCCTGGTTTTCTGAACCGGGAAGGGCGGGGTATAAATAAAAAATTATTATTATTATTATTATTATTATTATTATTATTATTATTATCATCATCATCATATGTGCAACATCACCTCCCCCCCCCCCAATTGCTCTTGCAAGATAGCAACTCTGACCTTAACTGTTCCCCTATGAAAAGTTTCTCTGCAAGCCACTGGAAGAGACCGCCAACCCCATGCAATTCAGGTTCATGTGGAACTGCCCCGATACCATAATGAGCACAAACCATCATGCACACATGATGAAAAGGAATCTGCAGGGGCACACAGAGGTGTTGGGAAAGTTCCCCCAACTGAGTAAGCAAGCAAAGTGGCAACTTCCATCGAAGTACCTCCACTCTAGCAAGCATTGCCTGTGTGCATGCTTTGCTCCGCTCAGATAACACACACTGGTCAAATGGCAGGACCACTGGTACCTCTACTGCCGCACTGAAGCATTTGTTTGAGTGACCATCAAGCAGATGCCGGGCAAAGCAGTGAGTGAACAGAGGTGCGATGCTGGAGGATGTGTGCCTCAGAGCCTGCCACACTTGAATGTGGGTGGGCAGACCTTGGAGGCAGAGCATAGCCACCAAATGCCACTGATAGCCTTATCCTATGTGGATTTGTCTAATGTTCTTATAAAGCCATCCAAGTCAGTCGTCATCACTACCTTTTGAAACTGCCACCTAACTAGTTCTCTGCTTATAATCTTCTGCTCCAAGTGGGTCCTTCTTCCCTTCCCTTCCCTTCCCTTCCTTCCTGTATTAGTTTTATGTTATTCCCATTAGAAGCCAAGTGAATCTCTTACTGATTGATTGATTTTCTAACCCACTTAATATTTTAAAATCTCTCAGCGGTGTACAGAAAAATGCAACATAAAAACAGTAAAATATTATCATTAAAAAAACAGCTACAGCACAAAATCTCATAAAACCACACTCCACCCAGTACTCTAAAAACACGAATTCATTAATAGCAGGGTTCAATCTTATGTGTCTGGGAAAGCCTGGGCAAAAGACCCCATGTCATTACACATCATCTCAAGCAACTGGCGAAAGATGGCCTTGGTGCTCCTTGAGGTGGCTCTCACCAGGGGGCGCTCTTGCGCACAACCCAGCCAGTTCTGTTGCAGGATGTATTCCATGTTCAGTGAGGTCACAGGATGCTAAGTCAGACAGATTTGGTTTCTGTGCAGTTTCAGAATGCTTGAATGAGGACATGGCTGCTATTCCACCCCTTCCCCGATGTGTCTTATATGTATGAGTTATGACAATGTATTGCTCAATCTTTAAGACGCAACAAAATCCTATGCCCCAATATTTTTGTTAGTCTTTATCGCAGGACAGTGCTGTTGTTGTTTTTTAAGTATGTGCATATGCTGCAATCTTTCTGTCCTGCCTTTTCAGATCAGCAAATTAAAAAGCAAACAAATTCAAAATGAAACCAGACGCGGAACATCTGTTAAAAAATACATCACAAAGGAACCAGGGAAGATAGACTGAAAGATTGATTCAGCCAAGGACTCATCTGGTGAAAGAAGTCTTCAAAAGGCACTGAGACTCCACCAGGTAAAAAGCTGGTTAGATCTTCCAGAGCATGGAGTCCTACATCCTAAGAGAAGCAATATAGAAGGCCCATACGTTAGTTCCAACCAACCTCACCCAATGCAGTGGTAAAGGTAAAGGATCCATGGACAATTAAGTCCAGTCAAAGGTGACTATGGGGTTGTGGCACTCATCTCACTTTCAGGCCAAGGGAGCCGGCGTTTGTCCACAGACAGCTTTCCGGGTCATGTGGCCAGCATGACTAAACTGCTTCTGGCACAATGGGACACTGTGATGGAAATCAGAGCACACGGAAATGCTGTTTACCTTCCCACTGCAGTGGTACCTATTTATCTACTTGCACTGGTGTGCTTTCGAACTGCTAGGTTGGCAGGAGCTGGGACAGAGCAACAGGAGTTCACCCTGTCATGGGGATTCAAACTGCCAACCTCCTGATTGGCAAGTCCAAGAGGCTCAATGGATTAGACCACAGCGCCACCCGCAGTGGTAGGAGGCACAAGAGGGGCTCTCCAGCCAATGGGGATGGTGGTGGTGACACCCTGGTTATGGAATGCTCTCCCCAGAGAGGCTCACCTGGTGCCCACAATATGGTTTTTCCGGCACCAGGTGAAGAATACCTTTTTTTAAAAAAAATTACCAGGCATTAGTCCTTTTCAGCTATGGTTCGCTGCTGCTGAATTTATCTCTTAACTTTTTTATTGACTGGGACTAAGATCACCCAATGAGAGCTTCATGGTGGATTGGGGATTTGAAGCCTTGTCTCCTAGGTCAAAGGGCAAACACTTTAATCACTGCTCCACATTAGCTCTCTTAAAACTTAAGGAGATCTGTGTCATTAGAGACCAAACTCAAACCAGGACTGGCTTACCACATTTTGAAGTATCGTATCATAAAACCTTTATTGGCATCACATACAACATCCAAAACAAATCAATACAAAATTACCACTTCCCCAGTGGCACAAAACATTTGCTAAAAGAAAGGAGGTAGAGCAGTCTATCATCACATCTCTTGGTCTCCAGGAAGATCAGACGTCTGCATTGTATTTCGATGACAAAAAACCAAATAGAGATATTTAGCCACTAATTTGGTGAGCTCCTGATCATTCCCCAGTAATAAAAAATGTATGACCTCTGACTCTGGTTTCCATTTGGGGATACAGAGTTGATCTAGAAATTGCTGTCGGAGATCAGCATATAGTTTACAACTGAAAACCATATGTGTAAGGGTTTCCACCAGGTGGTCTTCACATGGGCAAGTTCTTTCTCCTTCCGCCCTGCCTGAGAACCTTCCCCAAAGGAGGTTTGATGGATATGAATTAAACCTGGCCAGCGAAAATGCCCTTCTTTCTTGAGGGTCAAGCAGAAATTCAAGGTAATTATGGTTAGTTTCATGTGCCCAAGAAAGTTGAAAATAACATTTTGAAGTAAGTGAAGCAATGAGAAACATTACCATCTGAAGCAGCAGGGCAGCATGTGTTATGGTTTGAGCCTCTTGGTTCAGATATTAGGAATGCAGAAAGCTGCCTTATATTGAGCCAGGCCAATGGCCAATCCAGTTCAGTGTTGTCTACACACCGAATGGCAGTAGTTTTCCAGAGTTTCAGACCAGGGGCATTCCCAACCCGACCTGGAGATGTCGGGAATCGAACCTTCTGCATGCAAAGCAGGAGCTCTACTGCTGAGCTCAGGCTCTTCCTCCCAGAACAGCAGAAAACAAAATCCCTCAATCAGATTGACCTAGGGAAGGGAATTCTCATGCCCGCCCCCATTATTTTTCATGCCGCATGATGGAGAACTGCTGGCTACCACAAAAACAGAGTGGCGAGCCCATGGGTGGGCCTCCCATTTGCTTGGACAGGCTGAGTCTGCTGACACAACGCCTCTCGCTGGGTGCTGCTCAGACACCCTTCTGCCTTGTGATAACTGGACATCTGGAGAGACTGCCACACAGAAGGACAGCTGTGAGAGATATAATTGCTCCTCCAGTCTGCAGCCATTCTCCTCAGCTCCCTCCCCGCCTCTCCGCACCCCCCCCCATTTCTCCGATCTGCATTTCAACGTGTGAGGAGAAATAAGTGGGAAGCTGCTTGAAGGGGTTAGAATGATTAATCATTTAAAAAGCAAGATCTTAATTACAGTGTGCAATTTTTGCTATTTAAGGAGTCCATTAGTTTCTGGAAAGGGGAGGGAGGAATACTACAGGTTATTCTCCTTCAAAAGGAAACTGAAGAGGGATTAAGGGCAGGGAGAAGCTATGGGATGGGCCAGTGATGTTTTGGAGATGAGTAACCAGGCTTTTCATTCAAGACTACCAAAATGTAGTTGTCGTCCCCCCCCCACACACACATTTGATACATAACGCACACATGTTTGTGGCAGGTGGAGGCACAGGATTTCAGAATTCTTTTTCAAAAGCAATATTCTGTGCCTCCTGGTTGCGGCATAAATATTCTTCATTTTGTTATAGTGTGCTTTAACTTGTGGAGGGCGACTTTGCAGCAAGTCTCTGAAATTTCACGAGAGATGCAAATGGGCGATGTGTGTCTGTTGGTGTGCCCAGCACTCCCAGTGAGGTTCAAAGGGCTCTTTCCTTAATCTGTGCATGGTTTAATTGCAATAAAACTGTTTACTCGAAGAGCTTTGTTGTGGCTGTTCCCCCCCTTTCATGAAACACCTTGCAACATTTATAGTGATATTATTAATAAAGGTCAAGCAGGCACCTTCTTTCCTGAAGAAGAAAGGATTCCAGGTGCATATACCCAGCTGCTTAGAGAGAAAAAGAGAGAAATACTCACAAAGGTTGGAACACGACACTGGTGGGTACACTTCGTTCCCAGAAACCCAGTTTGCGAAGGTAATATGAAGGCAAGGGCAGAAGGGGAAGAGTTATAGCTCAGGGGTTGAGCATCTTTTTTGCATGCAGAAGGTCCCAGGTTTGATCCCCAACATATCCAGGTGGAGCTGGGAATATCATAGAATTGTAGAGTAGGAAGGGACCCTGAGGATCATCTAGTCAAACCCCCTGTTATGCAGGAATATGCAGCTGTCCCACATGGAGATCAAACCTGCAACCTTGGCATGAGCTCTCTCCTACCTGAAACCCTGGAGAGCTGCTGCCAGTCAGTGTAGACAACACTGAACTAGATGAATTAACAGCCTGGTTCAGTATAAGGCAGGTTACTATGTTCCTAAAATAGGAGAAAATGAAAGAGAAGAGGTGAACATATTTGCCTCCACCTCCTGCCCTTCAGATATGGGAAGACCTCTGTCGTTTCTCCCCTTTGTCTCCTCTTCTTCAAGAGAAGCATTCAAATTTTTTTAAAAAACATTCTTCATAGGATTTGCTTACCTCACCCCATCGCCAATGTGGACACCCTCCTTTGGGTACCCTCCAATTGATCAATGTCCTTCTTAAAATATGGCGAGCATGACTGGACACAGTGCATAAGAACACAGGAAGATCCCACAACACTGAGCTAGATGAATCAACAGGCCAATGGCCCATCTAGTCCAGTCAATGGCCTATCAAGTCCAGCAACCTGTTCTCACAGTGGCCAACCAGATGACTGTGGGAATGCCATAAGTGGGAGACGAGCGCAAGAGTATTCTTCCCTCCTGTGGCTTCCAGCAATTGGTATTCAGAAGCATTCGGAATGGTCCAACATTCTGAATCTCCCAAAATTCTATGCCCATCCCAGCAATGTCGCTTTTTATATTCATGCTACGATCCAGTTTAGAACAAAGCAATGACAGAGCCACACACTCCCATTGGTCTGTGATTTTGCATAATGGAGGACCAGTTATTAGAGTTGTCCTTTCTTGTTAGAAGTGGCAAGGTGGGCAGAAATGCACTGGGCGCAGGTTTCCCTAACAACAAGATGTGGTTAGGGAATGGCGAATCTGTCTAGTTCTCTCTGTTTCTCATTTTTCCAATCTTAAATCCAGTTCTCCATATTTCCACATCAGTTTGCATTTTTTAAAAAGTCCTCATGAAAATTCATCAGCATTGCACTGAATTTTTTTTCATACAATTTTATACAATTTTCATATTATGCACATTTTTGCAAAGCCATTTCCTCAAATGCAACACTTTTTTGCATGCTATTTTCGTGCACATTCCAATTTTCCTGTGCATTTTACCCTAGTTTATGCATTTTTTGCACACATTACTGGAGAAGTGCATTGCAAAATTCAGAGAAGTGCAGATTTCGAAAGACGGCTGCATTTCAATTTGCGTAGTGTTTCGGAAACAGCTAATTTGATAGATTCGCCTTTAAATGTGAACTGCATTGAATCTCTCCCCAATCCTTAGATGTTGTGACCGGTAAGCTTTCTTTTGTTGAAGTGTTTCCCTTCTCGCACAGCTGTGAACGTGTTCTCCATTGAGCACTGAGCTTCCATAACATGAATTTCCTTTTCTTTGCCTCACCATGTGGGGGGATGAATTTCTTAGTGCTGGGAGAGGGACAGGCAAGGGGTCGTGATGATGATGATGATGATGATGGCAGAACAAGTCTCCACAAAAGAAGGTTGATTTCATGACCGGTCTGCTAATAAGGAGGCAGATTGCAATTGCTTACGGACTGTAGATGCCAAACCCTAGGAAAACAGATCAGTTAGCTCTTCTGCTAACTTATATTGCAGACAGCCATCAGAAGGTGGCAGCTCTTGCTTAGCAGTAGAGGCTAAAAGCAATGCTTTAGACTTGATGTTTCCCCACCCTCTGGCTTAACATTTGCATCTGTTTTTCATCAGAAAGGCAGACAAAGCCAGTGGTTGGCAAGAGTATGGAGAAGTAAACTGCCTTAAATGAAGGAAAAACAGAAGCATTTCAATGGTGGGTTGTACATGGAAGGGCTTGCTGCTCACGTAGTGGTATTCACATGTGGGGCCACATGAAGGAACATAGGAATCTGTCTTGCTCAATGTTATCCACACTGAGTGACAGCAGCTCTCCTGGGTTATCAGACAAGGGTTTCACCCATCCTTTCCTGCAGAAACCAGAGACTGAACCTGGGATCATCTGCAAGCAAGGTAGATCCACCATCACTGAGTGAGGATGGTGCTTCCCTGAAGACATAGGAAGATAGGAAGCTGCCTTGTACTCAGTCACACCAGTCAATCCAGTTCAGTGTTGCCTGCCCTGACTGGCAGCAGCTCTCCAGGATTTTAGGCTGTCCCTTGAGTCTGCTAGATGACATTGCAAGGGATCATTGCCTTAGGAGAGCGAGAAAAATTCTCAGGGATGATTCACACCCCAGCCATCACCTCTTTTATCTTCTACCCTCGGGCAGGAGATATAGGAGTATAATCAGCCGTACCAACAGGCTAAAAAATAGCTTCTATCCATGGGCTGTTTGGCTGTTGAACAAAAAATAACATAGTGAAATTGACTTGCGAGGTGGTGTGTTGTTTGATAAGAGATTGAGTGTTGGGGGAGGGTGGAGGCTCATTTAATTTCATTGTACACAGGTTGTACAATGACAATAAAGGTTGTTTATTATTATTATTATTATTATTATTATTATTATTATTATTATTATTATTTTCCATCTTGCTTCCCCTTGTGGTCATTCCATGGGCCTAGGACAACTACAGAGGGAGTCCTTATTGAGATGTTTCTTTGTAGAATTTCTCCCACTTAAATCTCCTCCTCCCCCAATTATTATTATTTTTGGCGGGTAGTTCTGCAAACCTTGGGGTTCTCCCTAGCCTGCTGATCCCTCCTCCTCCTTGAGCACAAATGGTGCTGCTTTGACTACATAGGGACCCACACCAAGGGAACCAAATTTAGGATCATTCTTATTGCCCTCTGACTCATGCTGTTATTACCCTCCTCTTCTGTTCGGGTCTTGCTAGTGGCTTTCCAACACACACCTATTTGGCTGCTATGAAAACAGGATACTTGACTAGACTGGCCATTGGCTTCCTCCAGCAAGGCTCTTCTTCGTTTTCCCCATTTCACCTGTTGGCAACCGCTAGTCCTGTTTCCCCAGCAGTATCTTGGCTCCTGGTCAGGCCCTTTGCCCTAGCAACGGAGAGGTTAGGAGGGTTAATCGCCCACTGCATCCTTTATTGACCCCTATGTGGGTTTTTCTCTTTGTACGGTCATTTAGCCACTGCAGTACACAAAAGAGGGCGATTAAACACAGCTCAGGCTCTTCATGCTTTAGTGGCTTAATTTACTGATCCCTGTGGATTAAAGGTCTCTACGGGGTTGTCCCCAAGCCCGACAGAGTGAGCCAGCGATAGGGCAGGGCAGCCTAACGATGAGGAGAGCAATTTATCCCCGACCACATCCTCGCTCACATCTCCTTTCTGCACTGCTGAGCTGTGACAAGGTTCAGATAATCGATTCGAAAGCTGAATTAAAGAGCGTCCCTCTGAAAATCTTCTTGTTCACTTAGCAAAACAAACAGCCTGTTTCCCTTTGCGAGAGGAAAGGACTTGCTATAAGATGAGAGGGTGGCCTTCCCGCCTCCACCTTTCCTTGTGATATAGGCTGATCTGCAAGTCTGTCTGTGCTGCAGGGAATTTCAGCAAAGGTTGCCTGGTGCTGATTTGAGAACAATCTGCAGGGAAAAGAATTAATCAGTGGGGAACGAGAGTGAAGGAACTGGGTCAAATTGCACCCATGCCGGATTTGAACCCAAAATGACTTCTTGTTCGGGGTTAGACCCGAAACAAATTTCTGCAAATTTTGCACATTTGCCAAAACACACCATTTCCTCCATTCATATTTGAAATTCAAGCTCATATTTTGAATGTGATTTGTTGTTGTTTTAAAAAAACCTTCTATGAAATCTCACAAACTGTTGACAGTCACATACTATTACCATTGCGTGCCAACTATCGAACAAATGCAAATGTTGCAAGCTCTCAAACAGAGTCAATTGCCAAATGCAAAATACCATTGCACATCAGCTGCGACATCGTTCAGATCAGCAGGCATAAAAAGCTACACCCATGGCAGAGCAGTTGTCTTGCATGCAGAAGGTTCCAGTTTCAATCTCCAGCATCTTCAGGTGTGGTGGGAAATTTCCCTGCCATAAAACCCTGGAATAATGGGGAATAATGAGCCTGATGGACCAATGCTCTGATTTGGCATCAGGCAGCTTCCTTTGTCCCTAAGCCCCACGTTTACCCATAAATTATTCCATCATGTTCCTGTATTAATCTCTGATATTATTACTATTGATAGTAGTAATAATTCTATTCATTATCCCACCTTTCGTCCTCCACGGAGCTCAAGGGGGCATACATAGTTCTCCCCCCTTTTATCCTAACAACAACCCTGTGAGGTAGGTTAGCCTGAGAGACAGTGACTGGTCCAAGGTCACCTAATGAGCTTCATGGCCAAGTGAGGATTCAAACCCTGGTCTCCTAAATCCTAATCTGACACCATAACCACTATACCAGTGTTTCTCAACCTTTTTCCGACCATGGCCCCTTCTGACCTTGTTTCCTTCCTGTGCACCCCACTTCCGTCCTACCGGTAGAAAGGTAGCTATTTAAATGTTTTCTTTGTAAATTGAACGTGTTTTCTTTATCGTTTTTATAATTTATAATTTATACAAAATACAATTACATAAAAAATTATACTTTAAGTTTTTTTCCGATCAATGTGACCCTTGTGCTTGATGACCAGAAACAAGCTTCTTTTATATGTCCGGTTCTATCGCTGTGAGGGAATAACCGAAGACCACCTCTGTCCATTATGTTAAGGCGATTCCGCAATTGGCTGAGTGAATGTTTCACACAACTGAAACCCGATTCTACCAAATACGAAGTAGGAAATGCCATTAAAAACTATTTCACTTTACCTCAAAGCTGGAGAAACTTTTTTCGATATTGCACTCTTTATCAAAAAAATGTTGTTTTCCTTGACCGAAAGTTACTTTGGCTGCTATGTCGCTGGGTAGCTCTATCAACGCTTCTTGCAAAGAAACATCTGCGTCATTTTTTCTTTTCTGCTTTCTTTTCTCGGTTACTTCTCTGTTTCCTCCCCTTCTCACTTCCCTCTCTGGCCCTCTAGTCTCTTTAATTTTGTAATTTTTATTGAGTTTTATAAATACAGAAAGCGGGGGGAAACAGCATAGACATACAGAAAGTAAACTGCTATTTACACAAACAAAAATCGTACCCACCCCCGTGACTACCCATCACAACAGCTTCCCTCCACCCCATCTTGACTTCTGTATGTTTTAAATTTGATACCAAACATTGCAATCTTTTGGGTTGTTGCATTTTGTTCTCTTTATAATGTGATTTATTACTAGGTTCTATTTCCCTTTACTCCTTTAATCTAACCATATCGGCATGTTGTTGTTGTTTTTGGAACGGTGTTTATCCATATATTCTTCAAAACATTGCCATTCTTGTCTGAGTTTTTGGTTTGTGGTCCTCTAGTCTCATGCCATGGCCCCCCACTTATGAGATTTTCACCTGTGGCCCTCTTGGAATATCTTTGGGGCCCCCGGTTGAGGAACACTGCACTATGCCACAATGACTCTCTCTTTTCAGCTCTTTCAGCTGTTTTGGTGGTCCCTCCACTATTGGCGCTGTGGGTTAAACCACAGAGCCTATGACTTGCCAATCAGAAGGTCAGTGGTTCAAATCCCCGTGAGCTCCCGTTGCTCGGTCCCTGCTCCTGCCAACCTAGCAGTTTGAAAGCACGTCAAAGTGCAAGTAGATAAATAGGTACCGCTCCGGCGTGAAGGTAAACGGTGTTTCCGTGTGCTGCTCTGGTTCGCCAGAAGCGGCTTAGTCATGCTGGCCACATGACCCGGAAGCTGTACGCCGGCTCCCTCGGCCAATAAAGCGAGATGAGCGCCGCAACCCCAGAGTCGGCCACGACTGGACCTAATAGTCAGGGATCCCTTTACCTTTACCTTACCGCTATTCATCTAAAGTTTTTCTGTGCTCCTGAAACCTTAATGTCCCTCCTAAGCCTGCTGATACTGTACCTCTTCCCTTGTGCATAGCTGGTGCCATTTTACCGAATGAGGATGCTCACTCAGTAATCTGGGCTTGCTATGCCTATATAGTGTGCCTGAATATTAGGGACAAAGGCAGCGCTGGCATCAGCAGCTGCCTCTAGAGCATTTCAGCCCTCTGCATGTTTTAAGGATGCTCTCCCCTTCTCTGATTCCTCCCCCTGCCTCCCCCAAAGCATCTGCCTTTAATTACTCTCTCTCTCTCTCTCCATACATATCAGATGTGCTTTGCACCTTCTTCACATGAATGCTGATTAATTGCAGGGTTAGGCTCCAAGGCAGGCTGGACCACATTATTTCTGATGTTTGCTCTTTTCACTGGGAGAATAAATGCCATGAATCCACAATAATCAGTGGCTTTTAGCTTGTCACTCTTATGACACTCTTTACTTAGACCAGGAAATGGCAAATGTGCTGGAAATAAGAACTTTATTATCTGGGTTGTTCTCCCCCATTTTTTCCCTCCCCCAATGAGGGAGGGTATGGAAAAAACAGAGTTGGTATCTTTTCAAATGCTTGGGGCAAGGGGGAGAGAAAGCGGCCACATGAACAGCTAAGGTATACGTTTTACAGCTTCTGCCTAACCCTGAAGATCTTATATCCTGAAAAGGCCTCCATTTTCAGTGGGCTAAAGCAAGCAAGTGCAGGCATTCAATTTATTATTATTATTATTATTATTATTATTATTATTATTATTATGCTTCTCTCTTGCTTTTGAGGAGGTCCAGAGCAGCTAGTGGAATCATTAAAAATAATACAGTAATTCTCTTTGAATGAAATAACATTGGTTAAAATGAAATGAAATAACATTGGTGAATTTTTTTGTATGTTCCTTTCACTAAAATATGCATCATTATACACAGTGTATGCATTTTTTGACCTATTACTTGGTTTCCAAGGCTGGAGAACTGCATCGTAAAATTCAGAGAACTGTGAATTTTGAAGGATGGCTGTGCCTCGGCTTGCTTATTGTTTTGCAAAGTACAGATTAGGTAGGTTTGCCTTTAAATGCAAACTGAATTTAATTTCTCTCCCATATCTAGTTGTCACAAGCTCGAGCCTTCAAGAACTTCCTTCTCATAATCTCCCCAAGCTTCTCCTCTGTCCTTGAGAAGAAGTGACTGAAAGCTTTCACTTTTGAGCAAACCACTGGAAAGTATGGATTATTGCAACTCCAGTTAGTTCAAACAAACCTGGATCAAACTGTGGTTTGACATCCAGGCTTCTTAACCGACCATAGTTACGACACAGGTTTTTTGTAATGATGGTTATTTAACAGGCCAGGGTACTGAATCCAGATGTAATGAGAAGCCAGGGTGGCTATTACTCATCACCAAAAAACAGGAACAGGTTGTACTAGCAGCTGCCTGCCTCATTCATTAACACCCTTGCACCCTTCACAGCTGCCACCACTACGTCCTCTCAGTCTAGGGAAGCCACTTACACATCACTAAAAAGACAAAACCCATCACCAAAAGAGAGGCCAAAGAAGACACAGATTTGCCTAAAGTTGCATGTGCTAATTTATACATATACAGTTGTACCTTGGATCCCGAATGCCAGCGTGGTGTAGTGGTTAAGAGCGGTGGACTCGTAATCTGGTGAACCGGGTTCGCTTCCCTGCTCCTCCACATGCAGCTGCTGGGTGACCTTGGGCCAGTCACACTTCTCTGAAGTCTCTCAGCCCCACTCACCTCACAGAGTGTTTATTGTGGGGGAGGAAGGGAAAGGAGATTGTGAGCCGCTTTGAGACTCCTTCGGGTAGTGATAAAGCAGGATATCAGATCCAAACTCTTCTTGGTACTTGGATGTTTTGGCTCCTGAATGTCGCAAACCCGGAAGTGAGTGTTCTGGTTTGCGAACGTCCTTTGGAACCCAAACATCCGATGGGGCTTCTGCGGCTTCCAATTGGCTGCAGGAGCTTCCTGCAGCCAATCAGAAGCTGTGCTTTGGTTTCCGAACGTTTTGGAAGTCAAACAGACTTCCGGAATGGATTCCGTTCGACTTCCAAGGTACGACTGTATATGCCTGTATGTGGCAATTTAAGCCAAAATACAATGTAAGGGCTGTGGTTCAGTGGT
The DNA here is from genome assembly GCF_964270895.1 of Podarcis filfolensis. Classification (NCBI taxonomy): domain Eukaryota; kingdom Metazoa; phylum Chordata; class Lepidosauria; order Squamata; family Lacertidae; genus Podarcis; species Podarcis filfolensis. The sequence continues at coordinate 17,152,054 of NC_139616.1, forward strand.
GGAGCACCTGCTTTGCATGCAGAAGGGCCCAAGTTCAGTGCTCAGCATCTCCAGGTAAGGCTGAGAATGTCTTCTGTCTGAAACCCTCAAGAGACCCTGCCAGTCAGTGTAGAAAATACTGAGCTGCGTGGATCACTGGCTGGATGGTATAAGGCAGCTTTCTACATGCTTAAATTCCTGCATCATCTCACTATAGCAAGGAATATTGTGATCAGTCACCCTCTGCATCTGCATTACAGGGTACCTCGGGTTACATACGCTTCAGGTTACAGACTCCGCTAACCCAGAAATATTGCTTCAGGTTAAGAACTTTGCTTCAGGATGAGAACAGAAATTGTGCTCCGGCGGCGCGGCAACAGCAGGAGGCCCCATTAGCTAAAGTGGTGCTTCAGGTTAAGAACAGTTTCAGGTTAAGTACGGACCTCCGGAATGAATTAAGTACTTAACCCGAGGTACCACTGTACAACTTATCACTAAACTGAAAACTATGGCGAGACCTGGTCTTAATAGAGATACTGTCATACCTCGGGTTACAGACGCTTCAGTTTGTGCGTTTTGGGGTTATGTACCATGTCGAACCCGGAAGTACCGGAACGGGTTACTTCCAGGTTTCGGCGCATGTGCAGAAGCGCTGAATCGCAACTCATGCATGCGCAGACATGGCACTGTGGGTTGCGGACACTGCAGGTTGTGAACGTGCCTCCCACATGGATGACGTTCGCAACCCGAGCGTCCACTGTCTTGGATTCCTGTCTCATTACATATGTTAATCATCTGCATACTATCCCTTGCTTTTTCCTGTAGGACTAATTGCAGTCGTTAACAGTGGTCAACAGGTTTACCATACCCATTGAGTCAATCACCCATCTCCTACTACCCTCCTTAGAAAAACCCCACCCCACCCTCCCACTATATATAAGGGTCTGGTGACTTCTGTTTCAGTGTATCTGAAGAAGTGTGCATGCACATGAAAGCTTATACCAAGAACAAACTTAGTTGGTCTCTAAGATGCTACTGGACATTTTTTATTTTTTTTATTTTATATTTATATTATATAATAATATTTTATATTTTATATTTTTATATACTGTATTTTGACTGTGTTAGACCAACATGGCTACCTACCTGCATCTGCTCAGTCTGCTGTCCAGGCACTGTTAATGCATACCCAACATTAACATTAGCCCAACATTTCTCTGTTGAAAATAGGGACATCCTGTTCCATAACAATATTCATGATAATTTTATTATTTATACCCCACCCATCTAACTGGGTTGCTCCAGCCACTCTGGGCAGCTTCCAACATATATAAATAAAAACATAGCAAAACATTAGACATTTAAAAACTTCCCTACACGGGGCTGCCTTCAGATGTCTTCTAAAGGTTGTATCTCCTTGGCTTATCTCCTTGGCTTGGGGATCATGGAATTGTAGAGTTGGAAGGGATCCTGAGGATCATCTAGTCCAACCTCCTGTAATGCAGGAATGTGCAGCTGTCCCATAAGGCGACCTTGGCTTTATCAGCACAACGCTTCTCCAATGAAAACAGGGACATCCTAAGGAAAAGCCGGAAATTCTGGGATCAAATCAGAAACTGGGATGGCTTCTGTAAATCAGAACTGTCCATGGAGGGCCTGTCAATGGGTAACTTCAACACCTCTGCTCGCCGTTCCTCACCTCTGCTTTAGAGTTTCATCCAGTGAGGGGTGCAGACAGGGCCTTTTCAGTCGTAGCACCCAGATTGTGGCACTCCCTTCCCTGGGTTGCTGCATCTTCTTCAATGGCCATTTGAGGAAGTTGTAGAACCATTTCTCTTTTGTCTGGGTTGAGCATCTGTCCCCTCTTGTGAAATCTTCTAGCTAGTAGCTTGAATTTTGTTCTTTGTCTGCACTTTTGTACTTTATTGCCTGTTGTTTTAAATTATCGTGAGCAGCCATGGAGAGCCATCTGGGCCAGAAAGCAGGGTCATAAGAGTAAGATAAACAGACCCAATGGGCAACTTTCTGTCCCTGGGCCTGAGGTTCCCCACCCCTAATCCATCACCTCAGGCTACACTCCCTCTCCCTGGCCACATCCCTTATCAGCCCTCCTTTGCACCCTCCTTGGGTGTTTTTGCCTGACTGGAATGTGTTCTTGAGCCCTGCTAATGCCCCTTACTTGCCTGGATGGAGGACAGTGGGGTGGGTATGAGTTGGGGGGGGGAATTGCCTACTGTAGCAAGGTAAAATTCCCCACCACTGAGATAGGCTGTGTTGCAGAAACAGCTTGCACACCCCTCGCCTCCTAGTTGTACCTAATGTTTATCAGGGAGATTATTTTTTTAAATGCCACAATTCATTACCATTATTTCTGGAAACCGATCTTTAAAAAATTCTGATAGCCATCCTGAAAACCAAAATAATTTTGGTGAACTAGTATTATCCCACATTCTCTGGACAGATGTGTTTTTGCAGCAGTAAAAGCCCATCCATGTCTACTACCATGGAGACTGCTTTGGCCCTAAGATAGTCAGTACTGTCCCATCCAAAAGAAGGTGTGGCTGGAGAGAGTATTCTGCTATGAGGTGTGTGGCGATCACACAGGGCCCCCGGACATTTGATGGCCTATTGACCCTGTGCCACCACTGTGATAGCTTTCTTCGCTGCCACCACCCCGCTTCTCATGGGGACACACGGAGTCCAGACAGTTGTTAACATTAACAAATAATCAAGTTTATTTTTAAATGCAGGAACAAGCGTATGGTTTCAGTTTACTTTTCTCTTGTCAGTTTCTTAATCTTAGTTCCTAACAACTCCAAACTGATTATTCCAACTATCTATCTGACTCAACCTAACAATTCCTCTCACTCTCTCACAATACAACTTGACCAACCCACTGCCTATTCCTCCCTCTTCCTTCTCCAACTCCCAAACCTCAACTGACTTTCAAAACCTCCCACTCTAACTTTTACTCCCCCCTTGCATTCTCACTGGCCAATCACAACACACTCATTTTAACCCTTTCCTTATGACCCATCTAGGAGGCAAACGCCACAAGGTGTATCTGTTCAGAACAGCACAGCAGCTGATACCCAGTGTGAAAACAGGCCTAAATACTGAATAGACAGGACAAAGGCATTCATATCAGATGCCCTGCCAGTTGTTCCATACTGACAGCATGTCGTTTTCAGGCCTGGGCCAGCTCCATCAGCCCAGGTGGGGGGGCCCCCTTTGGTTGCACCTTTCAATGTCTGGCTAGTGATCTGATTGCCCCCTTCTTAGACAGAAAGGCCCCAGCTTCTGCCTCCCACCACCCCTCTGCATCCATTCGGTCCATGACATCAGGGCAGTCACTGTTAGTGGTTCCCCCATGGCTCAGATGCATGGCTTGCATCCACCAGGAACTGTGTGTTGAACACTGTGGGCCTAATTTCACCTCTTCCACTTGCATTCAGGCTGGCATCCTCCCCCTCTTGAACTTCTGGCACATCCTGGAAAAAAAAAATTTTTTTTTAATCTGAAGTTTGGTTTTAGAGTTTTAACTGATTTTTTTTTAAAAAAAAAACTTTTTGTATTGTATTCTTGTAAACCACTTAGAGACGGTTGCAGGTAGGTGGCATGTAAACTGCTTAAAAATAAAATAAAATGATACAATGTTGCCTATCCAATTGTTATCAGCTCATCCTCAGTGCCTGCAAACCCCCTTTGGCCCAGCTGCGTCTTTACCTGCCCCACACCTGATGTCATCATGTAAGATAGGCATAGGCAAGCTCGGCCCTCCAGATGTTTTGGGACTACAACTCCCATCATCTCAGTGGTCAGGGATGCTGGGAATTGTAGTCTCAAAACATCTGGAGGGCCGAGTTTGCCGATGCCTGATGTGAGATATCAAGTGTAGAGGCAGGTGGGCATGGCTTGGCCCAAACAGCCTCTAGAGCCAAATGGGGAGGCCTGATTAGGCCCATGGGCCAAAGATTCCCCACCCCGACCTAGTGATTGGAAGTGATGTAACACTCAACATGCAAAGTCCACCTTCAGGGGTTGGGAAATCATCTTCATCTGGTTGTGGATTCTGCCACGAACTGTTACGTTCTGGTATTCTTCAGGGTCCATAAAAAGAAATAGTAGTTGTATAACTGAGTGATTGATTGATCGATCAATCAATCAATCAATCAATGCTATCTTCCTGTTCTGCCGAGTAGCACCACACAAGGCTGGCCGAGGGCATGCGCATGATGAAGATGTGGCTCCCCCTCTCACCCGACTTTCATTGAGAGCCAGTGTGGTGATGTGGTTAAGAGAAGCAGATTAGGACCTGGGAAACAAGGGTTCAAATCCCAACTCAGCCATGAAGCTTACTGTATGACCTTGAGCCAGCTACTGTCTCTGAAACTAACCTACCTCACAGGGTTTTTTCGAGGCAAGAAGGGAGAGGAGGAGAGCCATGTACTCCAACTTGGGCACGCTGATGAAAAGGTGGAAGTTCATGTCTAATGACAACATAAATAATGGGTTGTGCCCAACGCTAGTCCTACTCAGAGTTGAAATGAATTGACTTGGGCCATTCCCTTGAATAATGTATGACTTAGAGACAGCCCAAAAGGAATGAAGAGAAAATCCACACAGCATCAGTCCATCTGCCAAGTCAGCTCCGGGTTTCAAGAGACCCTGAGCAAGGTGTCTTCTCCCGGGCCTTCTCCTCTGTCGGTGGGTGTTGGTGGCCTTGCCTAAACCTGGCTAGGAAAGCTGGAAAAGTTTGTCAGGTGTATTTCAGGCCTGATCTAAAAAAAGGTAGAGGACCCCTGGCAGTTAAGTCCAGTCACAAACGACTCTGGGGTTGCAGCGCTCATCTCGCTTTACTGGCCGAGGGAGCCAATGTTTGTCCGCAGACAGTTTTTCAGGGTCATGTGGCCAGCATGACTAAGCCGCTTCTGGCGAAACCAGAGCAGCGCACGGGAATGCCATTTACCTTCCCGCCAGAGTGGTACCTATTTATCTACCTCCCAAATGGCAGCCTTTCTATCTCTCACTCCCCCTACCCCTTCTGGGTTCTTTTCCATGATGTGAGAAGATTCAAGCTTTTGTCTCGGAAGCAGGCATGATGAGAATGACATGCCCCAGCAACCTTGTGTCAACAGATGTGGCATAGTGTCTTCCCTACCAACATGCTGCCTCCATCAGGGCTCTTGGATTCTCAGTGATTCCTTTTTCGGGGAGAATGACAGTGACTGGCAGAGACCTCCACTGCCACTAGATGCTTTTCTTTCCCACACCCAGTCTCTGAATTATGCAGCTCCCTCCACCACCCAGCCTCCTTGAGCCCCCTTCTCCTCCCACCCACCCAGCCGCCCACCCCACCCACCCACTCCCCACTCTCTCTTCCAAATTTGCCATGATGTCATCATCATCCCAGGCCCTGGGAACGTGCATTGTTAGCTCGGCAAATAGAGAAATCCCCACTCAAGCATTGCAAATGAGGGCAGGAGGCGATTGGAGGTGGGGGGTACACATGCCATTGGGTCTGTCTGTCTGCGGGTCTCTCTTTCTCTCTCCAACTTGTCAGATGAATTCAGTGGTTAACAAATAATGGGGGTGGGAGCTTCACTGCCGTTGCAGCTGGTGAGGATGAGGAGGTCAGGAAGTGGGAGCTGGGGCTGCCAGCTCTGCCTGTCCGGTGCCTCTGAGAATATGCAAAGATGGTCCTTGGTTGTCTGGCAGGATCTGAGGATGGAGAGCTCTCCCAGGCATCTGCTGGGCCCAGAATCCACAAAGGAACCCACTAGGCCTTTTAAATAGGGTGGTAGTTGTGGATGGCCACGTAATACGTTGCAAGAGGAAAGGTAAAAATAAAATAGATCGAGTAATGCAAATTAAATCAAAACAGAACAAAAGGGAGCTACTCACATCTAATGTGCACAGGTTGCCACCTGAACCCGTTTTTAATTTGTAGGGTAATTAACTAAAGGCTGCAATCTTGTGCACAGCTACCTGTTTGCAAGCCCCATTGAAGGTCCTTTGCAAAAAAGCATCAACCAGCACAGCACAGAATCAAATCCTCTGCCTTCCCCCTGATAAGCAGGAGGATTTGATCCTGTGCAGTGAAGTTTCAGTGGGCAGGAAGAAGGTAAGGTTAGGCAGGGAAAGCATCCACCCACCCCTACCTACCGTCTGTGAAGACTTGGTAAGACCCTACTTTTATGGGTTTTCCTTCTTATCAGCCATGCCTGCCTCTGCTTCCTGCTCTGCATTCCCCTGATCTCACCGGCTCACTCTGGACCCTAAAATCGGACCCACAGCAACTCAACTGATGCCCCGAATCCCCTGAATTAGTCTGATTCAGTTTAGGACTTGGCCAAATGCAATGTACGGCCCTAGTAGAAACTTAACTCAATGTACAAAGGTAAAATTGACATCCATTGCTTCATTCGCTTTCGCCTCTGGCCCTGCCTACATTGGCAAGTGGCCCCCAGAAGGTTGCACAGGAAGGAATTTGGCCCTCGGTCTCAGAAGGTTCCCCATTCCTGATGTGAGTGACTAAGCGAGAGTTCCCCAAGCCCCAGCATCAGAGCTGGAATTAATAAAGTATAAAGTAAATAAATTAATAAAACCTATCAGAACTCAGTCTCTGATGAATAAGCTTCTCACCGCTGTTCTTGGGAAGTGAACAAGGGTGTGAAATGGGAGAAGTAAGGGGCACACAACCACTTCTTGCTTAGCTGCAGCAGTACAAAGCTGCATAGGAGCCAACTCCTAGGGACTGAGGTCCTTTTGCCCCCCCCCATAAATCATTTAAGGGGGCTGCCCCCCAAGTTGATGGGCATTACCATTAAAATGGTGTGTGTTCACCATGTCATGTGATTGATTATGTGGGTGATGTGGGATGTGAAACACAAGAACAGTCGAGTACAACATTCCTAGAGTGAACATGTTTACACATGGAGAGGGATGTTTGTCCAGCCAGGAGGTAAACTTCCTGTTTCCTTCTGGGCTGGGACAGACTTCCTCTGCATGTGACTAGAGGTGGGTGTGGCCTCAACTGTGCAGGTAATGACAAAAGCCCAGGGCAGGGCAGCCATGTCTCTCTCTTTCATCACATACATTGAAGAAGCAACATCTACTGAGTGAAAGATGCTCTCTTGGCTTCCAGCCAAGAGAGGACAAAGGGACTGTCTTCTTATAAGATAGATTCCAAGTGTATGTTACTTCATTAAGCTAAGTCTGCCTTCTGGGATCTGATTGTGAGCAGAATGTGAGTAAACTCTTTTTATACTTTTGTAAAAGACTGTGTCGTCTCTTCTATTTTATGAGGGAATAAGGGAAAATTACCAGAATAGGTATTATAGAGGCTTTAGCGAGCCTGAGCCTGCTGCCGTTGCAAACTTAAAATAAAGGGGAATGTATTACTCTGCTGAAATTGGGGAACTTGTTAACACAAGTTGGATAAGGATATAATCAGACAATATATCCTCTCCTGCATCCCTGAACATTCCCACAGGTGGGAATATCGCCCCCTCCCAATCTTTTGTTTAAGCTGGCACCCCTGCAAAGCTGTGAGGATGTGTGAGGAAAAATCTCCTGTGCATTTATCTTTCTTCATACTTTGCCTTTTGGTGCTATATAGAATGACACAACTGCTGTCATGCAGACCCCTAGGCAGAGTCAGGGCTGGACAGAGAGGGACACAGTCTGCAGTAAGCCAGGATCCAGGAACCAGAACCCATAGGAAAAGCCAGTAGGCAGGACTAAAGAGGAACTTGAAGCCAAAATCAATCAATCAATCAATCAATCAATCAATCAGTCAGTCAGGAGGCTGAACTGCAAAGCAAGCCAGAAGTCAGGACCAAAGGACAACCAAGGAAACAGGAACAAGTCAGAGCTCAGGAAGATCAAGCAGGGCTCAACTGCAACAGGAAGCCCTCTTATACTCCTTCCTGTGCAGGATGATTTGATGGACTGTCTACCTTGGTGGGTGAAAAGGTGCTTCACCAAGAAGCTGCCACCTGCAGTTCACTGGGTCGCCACATGGGGCAGCACAGGTCCCAACAGCTCCAAATGCATAGCCATTGAAACTTGCATAAGCTTCACTGGTCATTCATCAGCCCTGATGCGGTTTGATCGGCACTTTCTGTTTCCAATGAAGCATGGCCATTCAGATAGTTCCCATGCCAGGCAAATAAGACTTGCCCCGTAGAGAAATGGGGCGGGGATGGGCAGAGTGTCCCTTCTTTGTCTCATGGTCCTGACTCCCAGATTATGTTTTTCAAATGGGATAGTGAAAGCAACAAAAGGAGGTCAGTGAACTCAGGGACCATATGCTGGAACAACAAACACACACTGAAATTTTGCAGTTCAAAATAACCGAATATGTGCATGCAATTGTGTAACAGAATTAATCCAAATATTATATACAAATTGCTGGTAATTCGGCCCAATAATGCATTTTTATTTTATTTCTTTTCCACTTTGGTCATCTTGGACATCATGATACAATTGGATGAAGAATAAACCATGTGCCGGTGAATACATCGCAACCTGAATCCAGTGGTGCTGTCAGGGCTTTAGTGCAGACTCCAGGGTCCCACACCATAGAATGAAAAGGAGGGCCACAGACACAGCAGAGCTGGTCTAACTGTGTTAAGAAGTACCGTATTTTTCGCCCTATAGGACGCACTTCCCCCCCAACAATGAAGGGGAAATGTGTGTGCATCTTATGGGGTGAATGCAGGCTTTCGCTGAAGCCTGGAGCACGAGAAGGGTCGGTGCGCACCGACCCCTCTCGCTCTCCACGCTTCAGGAAGCTATCCGCAAGCCTTGGGAGCCCGGTGTGACTTCCCGCTGGGCTCCCAAGGCTTGCGGACAGCAGCCTGCAGCCTAAAACCCGGGTAGCGCAGCGGAGCACGCCACGGGCTTTGGGCAGCTCTCCGCAAGCCTTGGGAGCCTGGCACGACTTCCTGCCAGGCTCCCAAGGCTTGCGGATAGCAGCCTGCTTCCTGAAGCCTGGGACGCACTGAGCAGCGCACCCCGGGCTTCGGGCAGATATCCACAAGCCTGTCTCCCGCCGGTCTCCCCAGGCTTGTGGATAGCAGCCTGTTCTGGGGGCTGGGGTTGGGGGAAGCTCAGGCTTCCCCTGCCCCAGCCCCGCGCCTGGAGGGGAAATAATTTTTTTTCCTTTATTCCCCCCCCAAAAAAAAAAACTAGGTGCGCCCAATGGGCCGGTGCGCCCTATAGGGTGAAAAATACGGTAAGTGCAGTAATGTGCATTGCCATCTAAACACCCACATAGAGACCCATAAGGCTGTTAAGTCCAGAATCTAAAATCCCATACAGTCGTAGCTTGGAAGTCGAATGGAATCCGTTCCAGAAATCCGTCCGACTTCCAAAACATTTGGAAACCAAAGCGCAGCTTCTGATCGGCTGCAGGAAGCTCCTGCAGCCAATCGGAAGCCCCGTCGGATGTCCGGGTTCCAAAAATAATTCGCAAACTGGAACACTTACTTCAGGGTTTGTGGCGTTCGGGAGCCAAAAACGTTCGAGAACTAAGCTGTTCAAAAACCAAGGTACGACTTGCATCACCATTCAAACAAGTTTTATTGCTGAGATAAATTGCTATGGCGATAAATAAATGGTTGTATAGGAATAAGACAATGAAACACGTAAACCATGCAGAAATAGTTTTAACAATTAATCTCTCTTCTCAGGGAACTCTGGGTATTGTAGCTCGGTGAGGAGCTACAGGTCTCCTAACAACTCTCAGCACCCTTAACAAACTACAATTCCCAGCATGCTTTGGGGAAAGCCATGAGTGCTAAAGTGGCTCATGGAAGCCAACTCCTAGGGGTTGAGGTCCCCCAATAATATATGTGAGGGGGCTGGGGGCCCCCAAAGTTGATGGGCATTGCCATTCAAATAATGTGTGTTCACCGCATCATGTGATTGATTATGCAGGGCATGGCATACCTGGACACCCACAATATTTTATTCAAGTTGGCACCCCTGAAGTGACTGCTTTAAATGTATAGCGCAGATGAGGCCTAAGTTCACTGAATTAGTTCAAAAATCTCTATATTACACCTGAAAGTAGTTACCATAATTGCTAGGTGAATGGAACACGAAATAAGTTTAATGAATTTTCTAGTTCATTTTCAAGCTCATGCATTTTTTTTTAAAAAAACCCCCTCTTTATCCTCTTTGAGCCTTTAAGCTGAAAGAACATAATGGTTGGGGGAAATAAATGATTTTAAAAAATCACATTCTGGTGTGTTTCTGCGTGTGTTTTGATGTTTTCTTTCTCTTCTTAAGTATATTCCATACTTCAGCACAGCTGCTTGAAGCATTCTGAATGGTGGGAGAGAAAAAATGCTGAGGATCACTTGGATGAACCTGAATTGAACAGCAAACTGAATATGAACCCAACAAGTCCATTTCGTAAAAGGATGAATGTGAAGAAGAAGCAATTCCTTTTGGACACGTTGAGCTTGAGCTAGAACTAGAACTTTCCAAGCTCCATCTGAAGACGCTTCCAACAGCATTCATTGCAGTTCCCCATCCCTACTTCTGCTAGAGGGGTGCAAGCAATGCTGCAATTTCTTGGGTCCAATGCTGCACATTTGCCTATAGAAATCAAAGAAGAAAAAGCACAGAATTACAGATCTTATTTCCATTTATTGATTTATTTATTTCAAACATGATTTCTAACTGAGCTGATGGACCACTTTATTTTATTTTTCATTGGTTGCATTTGTAATTACACCCTGCCTTTAAGGGCAAACCCTGGCAAGATTGTTCTCAAAAACCCCGATACAATATATTGAACACACAATATACATGAAACCAACCAATACAATATATTGAATACACGCTGAAATTGTAACCGGAGCAAATAGTGAAAATAACTAAAAAGCAGAAGCAGCCAAAATGTTACAGAAGCACAAAACCATGAAATTCAGTAGAAAGCCAAGCAGATTATGAAGGTTTTAAAACATCTGCTTCAAGGTCATATGAGCACAGATATGGATCTACCACTGGAAAAGTCCTTTCTCTGGACCCTTGCAGTCTGATGGGTCTTGACAGTAGACCAGGTTGTATTGCCTGGCAGGTTTATTTATGCAGAGGAGAAATTTGATTTAGTTCACATTTCCAAGGCAAACCTCCCCGTTTTGCATTTCCTGAAAAATGCAAGAACCGAAGTCATTTTTCAAAATTCACGCTTATCTGAATTTTGCAATGCAGAACAAGAGTATGCAAAATTGAACTGAAAATGGATGAAAATATAGAGTTATAATATGTTAAGATATTGAGTTAAGATAAACAAAAGAGGGTAAGGATTTGCTGATTTGATTATTTAAATGGGGATACAAAAAGGGGAGGTGTGAGGAGGCCAAGGAAATAAGATAATGAGTTAGGGTTACAAAAATGGATTTGTTTTTATTCTTCTTTTTCTTATTTTATGTATTTTTCTATGTTTCTTTTATTGTATTTCTTTCTTTTTATATGATCTTTTAAATTTATGTTTTTGTAAAACTCCAATAAATATCTTTTAAAAAAAATGAATTTTGCAATGCAGTACCTCAGCCAAATGATGTTTGCAAAAATGAACATATTAGTAAAAATAGCTTGAAAAAAAGAAATAAATTGGGGAAAACCACTTGCAAAATAGGTGTATTATTCAAAACTGCATACAAAAATGTGTTTATTAGGAGAAATTCACAGAAATGTGGCGAATTTAAGACCGGGGGGGGGGGGGGAGAGAATGAGAAATGGAGAGAAGCAAAATTGACAGGTCCATCCATCCCTAGGGTGTTTCACATAACTCAATTCCAAACCAATCAGGGCCTTAAAGGTTAACTCGAGCAAGCTGGCCCTATAAACAATTAGGCTACCAATGCAAATAGCACAGAACTGGTATTAGAAAATAGCTGCATTGTGACATTTCTCGGTTGTCTTTAATGGCAGCCCCATGTAGAGAACATTGCAGTAATGTAGTATGGATATAACCAGGGTAAGTATAACATGCAGTTCACACAGGCGGGGCTCATCGTGCTTGCTGACTGCAGCATCAAGCGATAATTTGCATGTGTGAATGAGATGTTGCAAGTCTCGCACGGCGCAGGTTAGAACTTTCATATCTCCTGGCGTTGCCTCAAATGCAATGGTTTGCCCGGGAATTGGTTTAAGCGTTCAACTGCAAGTCATCTAGCGAGCAGTAATAACATGTTAGGAATCAAGTGATGTATATGCATTGTGAGAGCCAGCCCTGGACTCTGGCCAGCCCTAGTGCTTAACAACTAAAAGAGAGAGAGAGAGAGGTGTGGAGGGCCTGCTTTTTGGATAATAAAAACCATTTGGCCATTTCCCCACAGTTTTAATAATTACCTTGATCTTAGGACAAATGAAGCCTTTCACCATGAAAATGTGCCTTTCTTATGCCAAGTGTCGGGGTGGGGAGTGAATAAAAGCATTCTACATATATCTTAGGTATATTTGTCTATTATTTCACAAAGTCAAGAGCTGAGACCTGGAAAGTCAGGTGGCCCCCAGAGGGTTGCTTAAAAAGGAATGTGGCCCTCAGCCTGGAAAGGGTTCTTCAGCCATGCCTTAGCATGTAGCTTCATCTCGCTATGTTTTTTTCAAATTTAAATACAGTCGTACCTTGGTTGACAAACGCCTTGCGAGTTGAATGTTTTGGCTCCCAAACGCCGCATACCCGGAAGTGAATATCCTGGTTTGCGTACGTTCTTTGGAACATGGACGTCCGATGCAGCTTCCGAGGCTTCCGATTGGCTGCAGGGGCTTCTTGCAGCCAATCAGAAGCCATGCTTTGATTTCTGAACGTTTTCGAAGTCGGACGGACTACGGGAACGGATTCTGCTTAACTTCTGAGGTACCACTGTACTAAGAACAGGGACTCCCAATTTTCATCAGGATTACCTTGTGTAGCATACATGAGGTTTAACCCTTTCCCTCCCCAGCTGCATTCCTTATGAAAATTACACCCCCATCTGCATGTGGATCCATAGGATTTCCTACCCCTTCATTGGACCAACAAGTTGCCTGGATTCACTGAGTGTCCCCCCAGGACAAAAGAAGGCACATATTTGCAGAAGATTTGCACGTGCTGATTTACATGTATAGATGCACAATAAATAACAACAATTTCTGTGATTTAAATAGAAATGCATTTTTAAATGCATTTTAACCAGTGCTTTTCTTTTTTTGGTTGGGGAAGGTGCTGGTACTTGAGTACCACTGAGTACCCCCAGAAAAAGTCCTGGTTTTAACAACATTTATACACCGCTTGCTTGTAAATACAACCTCTAAGCAGTTTGCAGAAAAACATAGCTAATTTAAATATTGTCAATAGAAAACAAAGCTAAAAGAAGGTATTTAAGAAAAAAAATCAAAATATAATTGATACCAACTGTTAGCTAGAAACGGATGAAAGCACAAGTCAGCTCTTACATGTTCGGGTACGGCTTGCCTAAACAGAAATGTTTTCAGAGGGAGCTTAAAAGGATACAGTGGTACCTCGGGTTAAGTACTTAATTCGTTCCAGAGGTCCGTTCTTAACCTGAAACTGTTCTTAACCTGAAGCACCACTTTAGCTAATGGGGCCTCCTGCTGTGGCTGCACCGCCGGAGCACGATTTCTGTTCTCATCCTGAAGCAAAGTTCTTAACCTGAAGCACTATTTCTGGGTTAGCGGAGTGAGTAACCTGAAGCGTATGTAACCTGAAGCGTCTGTAGCCTGAGGTACCACTGTATACGAGTTAAGAACTTAATTCATTCCAGAGATCTGTTCTTAACCTGAAGCACCACTTTAGCTAATGGGGCCTCCTGCTGCCGCCGTGCCGCCAGAGCACGATTTCTGTTCTCATCCTGAAGCAAAGTTCTTAACCCGAGGTACTATTTCTGGGTTAGCGGAGTCTGTAACCTAAAGCGTCTGTAACTTGAAGCATCTGTAACCCGAGGTACCACTGTACTATGAAGGGACCTGCCTGGTGTCAATAAGCAATGAGGTCATTATCATGGGGGGGGGGGGGAGAATGTAACTAGTGGTGCATTGTAGCTGATGCCCAGGCACTAACTGTTGATAAGCAATGAGTCTCCCTTTTGGGGGTTTTAATTTCATTTTTTAAAAAAACACTTTATGCTGGGCTTGGAATAGAGGACTGCTCCTCTGTAATATAGGTCACACGGCCAACCCTACTTAAAGCTCCTGATTCATTATCTCACCCCAACACCGCACCGCCCCCCTCTTGCCAAGAGACGACCTGGGACCCAAGACATTGAGAGTAGCAGCAGGGCATGCGCAACAGCCCAGAATGAAAAGGGGCCGTTGTCTGTGCCAACTAATTTATGCAACCAAGTGTAAAACATACAAGCAAATCCCTCAACACCCCTCAAGCCAAAATCTCTCTGCTCATCTGGTGATTAACCGCCAAGGAGCAGATGCACCCTGCGACACGATTGGCTGGCACAGGTTGGTTGTTTCAGGAAAGGCCCCTTCAGCTGTCTCCTTGGTTTAAGAGGGAACCTGCTTACATGAGTTTAAATATAAAGTCCACAAACAGCCTGGTTTAAAGGGAGCACCCTGATTTATTTATTTTTTGCATGGGCTGGTTTAATGGCTGACTTCTGAGGCCATGTGGCGGTAGAAACAATGCATATGGGAGACGAGGGAGCCAGGGGCTGGTTTTTTAATTAGATTTGCCATCATATTTTGCCTAAAGCAGAAAGGAAAGAAAGGCAATCATACGTTCCTCTTTGAGTGACTCTCTGAGGAACATCAAGGGAAGCAAAAGGGTTTTTCAGGAAGGCTGAGATCCAAAGAAAACACCAATAGGTGCATTGATACTTCTGGCATTGTCTTATCAACATGTACCGTCCTTTTGGGCTGATGGGGAAAAACCCCCTGCACATTATGGGTAAAGTTGGCGCCAGTGTGGTGCACTTCATCAAGTGGTGCACTTTGACTGGGAAGACCTGGGTTCGAATCCTTACTTAGCCACAGAATTGATTAGGGATGGCAGATAAATATGGTTCCATTTGCATTTTATTGATATTATTAATATCACTGCAAACTTTGCTGATTTGCTCTTCCCTAAACAATGCATGAAGCGAAACACAGTTATCCTTCAAAACTTGTGCTTCTCTGGATTTTACAATGTAGTTTGCCAGTCAGCCATGTGGACAGAGATGTGTATATTAGGGGGAAGTGTGCATTAAAAATGCATATTTTGGTGAAAATAACGTATGCGCTATGTTAGGGGGAAGTTGCTTGCAAAAGAATGTGCGAATCAGGCAAAATAGCATACAGGAAATTTAGGGCTTTAAAGGTCAACCCCAACATTTTGAATTATGCTTAGAAACATACTGGGAGCCAGTGTAGGTCTTGTAGCCAATGTAAGTCAATGTAAGACTGGTGTTATACAGTATGGTCCTGGCGGTCACTCCCAATCACCAGTCTGGTAGCCACATTCTGGATTAATTGTAGTTTCTGAGTCACCTTCAAAGGTAGCCCCACAAAAGAGCATTGCAGTAGTCCAAGCGGGAGATAACCAGAGAATATGATAGTGTATACATGGTCTCCAATGAATTTCACACAGAGAAACAGCCAAGCAAGGATGGGAGAAAAATTCCGTTCAGTTCACATTTAAAGGGGAACCTAACTAATTCACACTTCTTGAAATGGTATGTTTTGTTAAATAAATTATTTTATTAAATACATAAATAGGCAGACTGAACACCACCATCCTTCGAAATTTGCACTTCTCTGAATTTTGCAAGATAATGTGTACAAAAATGAATATACAATGGCAAAATGTGCATACATATACTGGTGAAAATAACACATAAATGTGTTATATCTGTGGAAATTGCTTTTCAAAAAGGTGTCTGGGGGCAAAATTGTGGGCAAGAATATTAGGAGAAATTTGCACTAAAATGCTGGTGAATTTTCATGAGGTTTTCTGTTGTTTTTTTAAAATGCAAACTGATGTGGAAATGCCAGGAACTGAACTTTAGACTGGAAAAATGAGAAACTGAGAGAAACCAAAATGAACAGACTCACTTATCCCTAGGAGGGAACGGCATTTGAACGAAGGGGGCTCAGGCATCGCATAGTATTTAGGTTTCTACAAGGCTCTTCAATGTGCACTGAGGAAAGCAGTGTGTGTGTGTGTGTGTGTGTGTGTGTGTGTGTGTGCTTTAAAATTGAATATTTCGCTTTGCTGGCCGGTTCTTTTGCTCCTCACAATATGGAATATGACAGGATATTTTTCAGTGCTATTTTTGTACGTTCTATCGCAGCCTATATTTAAAACAGCATTTAAATCTGCCAAATGGAGCAGTGTTTTAAAATGGTTGTCAGATCAGCTCTTTTTCCTCCCACGTACAGTATATTTCTGACATGGTTTGGAGGAGCAAAATGGAGGAGACTGGTAAAACGTCCACATTTATCCAGCTTGAGAAGGCAGCCAGGATATTTATGATGACATTAGGGAGGATGGGGGCAAGAATGGAATCAAGGGATCGCTTGTTTGCTGAGTCGCTTGTGCTGAGGTATCAGAGTCGGTTGCATGGCTCTTAGGTTTGCTTAAGAGAATCGAGGAGCCAAGCAGATTCTGGAGATTTTTAAGTGAGGAAATGAGCCCTTGGATAATTAGGGCCTTTTTCTTCTCCTCTCCCATCACTAGAGGATAAATGCCAGGCAATAATAACACATTCTTCCATCAAAGTTGGGTGGCCCTCACAATTTGCAGTTAATTATACCTCAGAAAGTGAGTGTATAAATGTGGCCTCATACAGTCAACAGCAGTTTGGACCTGAACCCTGACCCGTACATGAAAGGACCGGTCAGTATATCCTCTAAAACTGGACTGAGCTGCATTCAGACAATCGAGGCATTGCAAGAGTTCGAGGACAAATTCCAGCCAGGCATAAATACTTGGGGCGAGAAGCAGGGCTGAAGAGTGTGGCCTTAGTATGAACTGAGGACTCAGTTACACTAGTCAAAAAAACAGCGTGTTGAATGAAACACCAGATGATGCTGGAGAGTCAAAAATAATAATATTCTAATCGATTTTCCATAGCATTTTTTCCTTTTGTTATAACGATTTAATTTCTCATTTATTTATAGTGGCGTTTTTTCCTGTGTCTAGAACCACCCTGCGTGGCCTCTGGGGAGAATTCTGGGGGCCAGATAGAGAGGCTTCGAGGGCTGCATTTGACCCTGGGTTCCCAACCACTGACCTATCATTTCTCTATACCGTCCTTCAATTAAAAGTTCCAAGACAGTTTGGATCATGAATGACAATAAAAGCAACCAAAAGCAATGGCTGACAACAGGAACAGGCAGCGCTAGTGACAACCACAGCAGAAACTACTCATATATCAGAGCTTAAATATAGTCATTTCCTTCTTACCCATATTGTGCCAGTATGGTAGAGTGTCAGACTAGAACCTGGGAGACCAGGGTTCAAACCCCCGTTCGACCATGAAGCTCAGAGTGTGACCTTGGGACAATCACTGCCTCTCAGCCCCACCTACCTCACAGGGCTGTTGTGAGGATTAAAGAAGGCGGGAGGAAAAGAACCATGTGCCCCACCTTGAGCTCTTTCGAGAAAAAGGTGGGGTATACAGTAGTACGTCGGGTTACATACGCTTCAGGTTACATATGCTTCAGGTTACAGACTCCTCTAACCCAGAAATAGTACCTTGGGTTAAGAACTTTGCTTCAGGATGAGAAGAGAAATCGCATGGTGGCAGCGTGGCGGCAGCAGGAGGCCCCATTAGCTAAAGTGGTGCTTCAGGTTAAGAACAGTTTCAGGTTAAAAATGGACCTCCAGAAAGAATTAAGTACTTAACCCAAGGTACCACTGTAAATGTAACAACCACCGCCACCACCACAACAAAACAGAATATTACAATACCTTGGTTAAGCTAATTTTAATTGTACAGAGAGAAACTTGTCCGTGATTTGGTTTTTTTACTCAGACTGGACAAGTCTGTTCAATGTTTAATGCTACAACTAATACAGATACTTTACATTTTGATACAGCTCTTATTCAGGGATCAAAGCACTTTGCATTACCTCAGTAGCCCTACAATGAGTCTGAAAGGCAGAAGAATAGTTTGGGAGACCGTGGTTTGCCTATGAGCAGGGGCGGCGGATATAGGGGGCAGAAGGGACTTCAACCTCCTCAATCTTTTGAGACAGAAGGCTGAGTCGCCCCAATATTGAGGGAGCTGCCACCCCCCACTGCCCCTGGGTGAGCACTAGCACGCCAGGTGGGGGTGGGAGCAGAAGGCTTGGGGGAGATTTTTGCCCTCCACACCCCTCACTGCGATCGCCAAAGCAAAGGCCCACAGGATGGGGGCGGGAGACTTAGAGGGTATTTTCACCCTCTGTGTCCCTCTGCCACAATCACCAGAGCAGGTGCCCACACATCCCAGCAGGTGTGGTTCAACAGGGGCAGGGATTCATGTGTGTGATGTCATGCAAACACGACAGTCCCCCCCCCCCAAATGTTGGGCCCAACTTAGTGCACCTGCCTATGGCTGCCTTACAAGTCTATCTGAGGTGAGATTTGAACTTTTATTTATTTATTATTTATTTCATAAACTTCATATACCGCTTGAAGGTGTGTGTTTGGTTTTTTTCAAGATCTCAAAGAAGTTTACAGAAAAGATAGAACAAGAAAATCTAGGGGGGGGGCGGGGAATCACGGCCATACTTTCAAGGACCGTATTTTTCGCCCTATAGGATGCACCGTCCCATAAGGCGCACCTAGTTTTTTGGGGGGGAAATAAAGGGGAAAAATTATTTTTCCCCCCCAGGCGCGGGGCTGCGGCGGGGGAGGCCCGAGCTTCCCCCGACCCCAGCCCCCAAACAGGCAGCTCTCTGCAAGCCGTGGGAGCCCAGCGCTGGCTCCCGCTGCTTGCTGAGAGGTCCGCAAAGCCTGGGCGCACTGATCTCAGTGCGCGCAGGCTTCGGCGTGCAGGCAACTCTCCGCAAGCAGCAGGAGCGCTCCCGCGGCTTGCGGAGAGGTCCGTGAAGCCTGGGTGCGCTGATCTCAGCGCGCGCAGGCTTTGGCATGCAGGCAACTCTCCACAAGCAGCGGGAGCGCTCCTGCTGCTTGCGGAGAGGCCCGCGAAGCCTGGAGAGCGAGAGGGGTCGTTGTGCACCGACTCCTCTTGCTCTCCAGGCTTCAGCGAAAGCCTGCATTCGCCCCATAGGACGCACACACATTTCCCCTTCATTTTTGGAGGGGGAAAAGTGCGTCCTATAGGGCGAAAAATACGGTATACAAAATACTAAAACAGAGGAAAAGAGGGAGACCGGATCGTGTCAGAGGTATCTTTTATTGAAGAAGAGCAGGGTATTGTAATGCTGCCATCATCACAGAGGTGTCTGTGGAGGGGATATAGCGATTGAAAATACATTGTATTGTAACTTTTGAATAAATGTTTTTAGAATTCTTTTAAAAAGAAATACTGAAGCAATTAAAATCAGCTGAACTTTCTAAGCATCTTGTTGGGCTTTTACAGTGAAGGTGCTTGCTTGATTTCAGTCGGCAGGGAGTTTCAAAATGTAGGCACTGCTGCACTAAACAATTGAGCTCTTACAGATACAGAACAAGTATTATGTGGCACCTGAAGTAGGGCCAGTTCTACCAATCAAAGCCGTTGAGTGGGCACATGTGAGGTAACTTTGAACATGCTTCTTGAAAAGAGAATAAAAGGGGGGGTTGAGTCTGTGAAGAAAGGAAGTGAAAGGCAAAGTTAACTTTTGTTGTCCCGCCCACTTTGCTTCCTGCCCCCCCCCACTGCCAAAATTCCCTGGGAAAGAGGGCTTGACTGCTCAACCACTCTGGGAATGTGTAACTCTGGGAGTGGAACAGGGGTCTCCTAGCAACACTCAGCACCCTTAACAAACCACAATTCCCAGGATTCTTTGGGGGAAGTCATGACTGTTTAAAGTGCTGTCCTAGTGCCTTGAAGGTACACTATGAATGTGTCCTAGATGTTGGTTTCTGTTTCCCTCACTGAGCAGCTGCTGGTAGTCACAGGACTATGTTTTCATTCCACAGTCCAGATACTGTTGGATTCACACGGGAAAGGGAGACGGGATGTGTCGTTTACTGGTTTCCTGTTTCCTTTGTATTGTCGTTTCTTTGTTGGAGTTGCTCTCTGCTTCTCACAGAGACAAGATGTATATTTGTATGCTCTCAGCATAGCTTAGAAATAAAGCATAGCAATGTAGCCATACCTGCCTCATCCTTTTGTTGCGGACTCTGGGTTATACTCTGCTGGGCTCAAGCGAAGATGAGCCATATCAGCTCGAAGGACCGGAGCTGACTTTATCTAACACTAAGATGGTTGGTGCTCTGGTTGGTGCCCAGACAGGAGTTGTCCCAGGAACCAGATATATTCCACACAAGGTTTCCATGATGGAAGAAAGGTGCGCTATGAATGTACAGAAATAAAATAAAATAAAGGCGAGATGTTTTGCTACATTGATTTGGGAGAGAAATGGTATCCCAGGGTGGCACTGGAAGTGTTCTGAGCTGCAGAACAAAGCACCCTTTCTTGAGTTATTGGCACCCTTTCTTCAGGAGCCTGCGGTCACCCCCAAGGCATCCTGCCATATTGGAAGGACAGAGCGTCCCCTCTTTTTTGTGGTGACTGTTTGCCAAAACCCTGCGGAGGGAGAGTTGCCTGTCTTTTGCCTCACTGCTGACAAAAAAAAAAAGCTTGCAAAGAATAGCCGTCGTTATCATACAACCACCAACCATCAACCCCTCCCCCACCCCACCAAGCCCCACTGTGCTGAGGAAAAGAAGGATATAGACTGATTTCACGTGATTTGTTGTACTTTTATCCTTCTTTTCAGAGGAAGAAGAAGTGAGGCTTCCTAAGAGGCCCACTGAATCAAACTCCAAGAGAAACAATTAAAATGCAATAGAAGATCATGCTTTGTGTTGGAAGGGGATACTGGGTTCGCCGCCAAGTTCAGCTGCCTGTTTCTACTAGGAAGCAGAAGGAGATTGGACTCAGTGATGGCTAGCTGGGTGCAACAGGGGGCCTCTCAGCTGCAACATGATCCTCCAGCCATGATGAGGGAATATCTGGCTTTCCTAGTGGTACAGTAAGGGCATTTATAGTATGGACTTCATGGTCTTACATAGGGTTGCCATACGTCTGGAAGTTCCAGGACAAACCCAGGATCGAGGCATCACAAACACTGTCAAACAGCTCAACAACTTTGGCCCAAACAACTTTTGTCCAGATTTTCATGTTCTGAAATATGGGAACCCTATCTTACAGCACTCCTTCTCCTCTTCAGATGGTAATGTGCATATTCCCTCACTTATTTTAAAATGTGGTAAGCCAGGACTGTGGCACTTAAGGGGGCTTCTGGCACATTCTGGCAAAACATGTTCTGCTTCCAAGGCAAAGTTCACAAACCAAAACACCTACTTCCAGGTTTGCAGCATTCTTAATCTAAGTTGTTCATAAACTAAGCTGTTCTTAAACCAAGGTACCACTGTATTGGTAAAGTATACAAACAAACAAAACATAGGAACAAACATTGTACACTACCCAAAATGGGTTGGGTCAGGCCAGCAGCCCATCTAGTCCAGTATCCTGTACTCACAGTGGCCAACCAATAATTTGGAATTTTACCTCCTTTCATCCAAATGCTTCCTCCCGCACCTCTCAAAATGCACACTGATCATGCGCTATGCACATGTACATATTAAGTTTGTACTGTCGCTTACCTGCCGTGTTATTCTTTTAATATTATTGGTTCACATGCCACTATCCTAAGGGACATAAGCCACGCTGTTTCCATTTATTTAAGAAGCTTATACAAAGATTACCAGAATGTTGGCAATTTAGTGGCAGGAAAGCTCCCAGGTTGGCTATCTAGCCCATGAGCCAACCTCTCCACTCCTAGCCATGCACCCTCCTGCTTTTGGATAAATTGACCAAGGAGTCCTTTATCCCTCTGCCTTTTTTTGTGGAGGATTCTGGGAAGTGCATTCCTCCTAGGTCTACAGAGGTTCTAATTTCCTGCTCCTTTTCCCCAACACTCTGCCGATTTCATTCAGCCTCCTACCGTCTCCAGGGAAATGCCTGTCTGGTTTTGATATCTCTTCCCTGCCCTCGTTGGTAAACACAAGGTGAAGAAAGGATGTATTTAATTTTTAGCAATGTGCCCCTTGTGTCAATACCTCCCCCTCATGTTCTCTTAGGCAACCATACTATCTTCCTTGCTGATCTCCTGTTTCTTATTGTTCAAGAGGCAATTTTTCTTTCTTTCTTGTGCACCAGAATTTTTTGTGTGTGTCCTGAAAAATCTGCTGTTTTTCTTATTATGCTTATGACATATTAACTGTTTCTAGTACAGTGGTACCTCAGGTTACATACGCTTCAGGTTACATACGCTTCAGGTTACAGACTCCACTAACCCAGAAATATTACCTCAGGTTAAGTACTTTGCTTCAGGATGAGAACAGAAATCGTGCTCCGGCGGCACGACAGCAGCAGGAGGCCCCATTAGCTAAAGTGGTGCTTCAGGTTAAGAACAGTTTCAGGTTAAGTACGGACCTCCGGAACGAATTAGGTACTTAACCTGAGGTACCACTGTATTACTCTTATACCATACTAGCCTCTATTAGAAACCCCGGTCCATTCCTGTTTGGGTAAAGCATTATACACTGAGGTCACAACCATACCATACATTTAAAGCATATCCAACATACATGTAAAGCTTATGGTTTCCTGCTATAATTTTGCTGGCCAAAAATTGGAAAACACAAGAAGTACCAACAGTGGAGGAATGGCAGATGAAGATGATGGATTTTTCGGAGCTAGCTGACCTGACCGGAAGAGTCCGCGACCAGAAGGAAGAGGAGTATCAAGAGGAATGGAAGAAATGTAAAGATTATTTAGTTAAATATGTTAAAATAACTTAAATAGAATTACTTGAGAGCACCAAAATGGCCTAGGATTTAAATATGTGATGTTGTAGAATACCATGGATAAAAGTTAAAACGAAAAGAAAGAAAGATGTTAATTGGACTATGTAAATTTTATGAGAAATTAGTTTTGGAAAACTGCTACAATGATTTATATGGAAACTCAGCCAGGAGGATTCGAGGAAGTCACCTAACAATGTTAACAAAAGTGGAATTCTTACAGTTAAGATATATGTCTGTTTGTTTGCTTGTTTTTTTGATGTTTTCTTTTTATGGCTGTTGATGTTTGTTTTAAATTTGGAAAACCAATAAAAATTTTTTGAAAAAAAAGGAAAGCTTATGGTTTGCCCCAAAGAATCTCAGGAACTGTAGTTTGCCCCTCAAGAGCTGCAGTTCCCAGCACCCTTGACAAACTATACAGTTCCCAGGATTTAAATGTGTGCTCGGCACACATTTAAATGTATGTTCCCTGGGTGTTCCCTCCCTGAACAGGGCTCTCGCCTTTCCCTAAGTTTTGCATCAATTTCAGGTCTCTCATCCTGCACATTTCAAAATGCCAACACTCTGAAAATGAGGTACATGTGAGATACACTGGCAAAGCAGCTGCAATATTAAAGTCTTGATTTCTCTGTGAATCAAGCAAAAGACAGGCTGTGCAATGTAAGCGGAGGTGACCTGGAAGTCCTGAAACCTTCAGCATGATTTCAGACATACCAAAAGAAAAAGCACAAACTCTCATCTTAACTAACTACTGCTCTCAAAGAGCTATCCAAAGGAGGTGAGGAAGAACCCAAGGTGGTGAAACTGCCAAATCCAAAGCCCTGCTGGGCTGCTACTTCTTGTGGCTGGGTGGAAAGTGGCAGGTGGGAGGGGGGGGACTTTGTTTTTCCTTTATTTCCCCCTCCTCCAGCTTTTTAAAACAGAGCAGTGGTGGTTGGTGCCCACTGCAGTTATGTTGTCTGAAAGATTCACTTAGATTCATGGAAGCTGTTTGCAGATACTCAGGAACTCCTTGTTAGGATTCTTGCTCCGTGGTTGCAGTCATGGGACTGTTGTATATCACGTGACGGTGTATGTTTTCATTCCACAGTGTGGGAAGTGACAAAGACAGGGTGTTTTGGTGTTACTGTGTTACATGAAGTGGGACTATTGTCCTTTGTTCTTTTTCTCTGTGCTGTCTGATGAGAAAGAGGAAGGAGCTAAGTCAGAATGCTCCGAGTGTATTATATGTAAATAAAAGTAGATTAGCCAAAATGCTGTGCTACTGAGTTCTGTTACGCAAACTGCAAATACTCTGCAGGATCCCTATGTGTGCTGATGCCTCTTGGTGTCAGTCGCTGTGATGTTCGGGCTGGAGAAAGCTTTTGAAGCTCCTGAACGACCGACCAGGAGGGAGAGAACATGCCAGTCGGGCATGTGTCTCTGCCAGGGTCCTGCACATGAGTAGGACGATCCTAACACCCCTGCCTGGCCTGGATGCAAAAGGGGAGGTTGCAAAGACTTCATGCGAGGGCAGGGCAACTTGGGCCTCTAAATCTAGGGGGCCTCACCAGCCTGCCATCTCCCCAGTGCCACCGTCTCCCCTCTCCCAACATTGCAAACCCAATACTTCATGCGAGGGCAGGGCAACTCAGGCCCAACAACTATGAGACTCAGGGCTAGCCAGTGGGGCCCAACTTGAAGCAGTGAGGCCAAACTTGAGGGGTTTTTTTTTGTAGGGCCCCAGTTCACAGCCAAAGTCTGCAAAATCTTAT
Source organism: Podarcis filfolensis (assembly GCF_964270895.1). Lineage (NCBI taxonomy): Eukaryota > Metazoa > Chordata > Lepidosauria > Squamata > Lacertidae > Podarcis > Podarcis filfolensis. The sequence goes on from NC_139616.1 coordinate 17,176,771, forward strand.
AGATATAAATAAAATCCATCTAGAGTGCCCCGGTGCGGGGGGGGGCCTTAGGAGCGACCCACAGGGCCCAATTTGACCAAATTGCTTCAATTGCCTTAGGTCAGCCCTGATGAGACTGTGCAAGGGTTGGACTGACAGGCCCTGCACCTTCTAGGTCCCTGGTGTCACTATTCAGAGTACAGACTCAAGGACTTGGAAATAAGGGGGGGCACTTATTGGAAATCAGATTTGTCACCTCCCCCCCCCAAACCCTGGGACGATGAGCCCAGCCACCTTTTATTCACAGTCGCATAAGCACTACACTACAGCATGGCCATAAAGCTGTACGTTCAACCGCTGAAATACACACCCAATATGTAGCAATGGGGATTTATATTACTGCTTTATGAATGAACACTGTTTTTTATTGATGGACTCTGTATTTTTGGAATTACCTAAGAGCCACCAATAGGGAGCTCTAGAATCTGACAGCTAACCAATCGGGTACTACCAAACAGCGACCCCTATTGCTGAAAGCAGGTAACCAGCAGGAAACGTTTCAGCTCAGCCCCTGAACACCCCCTGTTGTGCAGATAATGGAGAAAGCTCACAAATTGTATCCCTTCTGACATCCTGGCCAACTCTATTATGCTGGTGTAAACCCTGGTGCACCAGGAGCCCAGAATAGTAGCAGATAAAATCCATTCATACATCAGCGACCGATAAGACTTGTTAACCAGTTCTTCCAAAGTCTTCCTAAATTATAAAGCTCCAAAATACAGGCCAAAAGAGAGCAGGTCTGGGAAGAGCGAGCCATACAATGGGCACCACCAGTTAAAAGGCCCTGCTCCGTGTAGCTCCTGCCCTGTTATTTGATAGGGTGCCCACTTGCCCTTCTTCTTGACATGGAGTCTCCAGGTCCAATATAAAGACCATAAGAAGGGAGAGCAGGGACCTTGAAGTTCCCAACAGTTGTTAATCAAGCAAGCAAGCAAGCAAGCACACAGCTCACCTTTGTCATAGTCAGGCCTGTGCCCAATCTTGTTTTTGTACAATCTTGTTTGTTCTCAGTAACCAAAATTATATTATCAACATAAACAAGCAGAAAAGTTGTTTTCCTTCATTTGCAAGGAATCATACAAAACATAGCGGCACTAATAAAGAAAAGCTCCAGGGTGGCAACAGAAAGCAAACTAAAAATGCTTTTTCAGTTCATCAGAACTATCCAGCAATATCAAGTTATAGGAAAACTGGTACTATTAACAGTAACCATTCTAGTTGGTTAATTGATTAGGCAACTTCCATACACATGACGTCTGATACTAATTTCCCCCTCAAAGAGTTAAATAATAACACATCAGAGGCAGCTGAAGTTGCAAATGGAAACAAAATATCTGTGAAAGGAAGAGGAGCAGGTTTGCTCAAGTGTGTTGCAGGTAGAAATACTGTTTGTAATGAAGTGAGAGCAGTAGTTGCTCGAATTAACAAATAAGAAAGTTTTGAGAATTTACATGCTAGATTAAAATTGATTCATTCATTGAGAAGGGGATTGTAAGAAAAACACTGGGACCTAATTTGAATAATAGAGTGCCTGGCATCTGGTGGGCAATCTCCTCCTTTATTTCCACACTGTGGCTGCAGACCAAATCACCTGTCAGGAGAGCTATGAGATTCAGGTGAGGGTCATATGCCTTGTCAATCCCAGCAGGTATATAACAGGAATACCTGCATATCAGAAACTTATATTGTGGACTCAGCTATATAGCTGCAAATATAATGTTTTAAGTGCGTTGTACAAATATGACACTAGATGGCGATGGTGAGCTAATGGCAAATTCAATATATATTTGTGAACGTTTTATTTAAAAAGCATTTTCGCAGTGTTTTTTTAAAATATATATTTAGATTCAGCCCGTGTCACCTCGCTCTTACCTTTTCTCCAAACTGAAAAGTATCAGAGGCTGCAACCTTTCCTCCCCTTGATCATTTTGGTCGGGAGGCGGAACTGTAGATTGTGAGTTTACAAGGTGTCAGGTTGACTCAAAGCCATGTTCATGCCATTTCCCAGCAAACTCTGAGCTAGCCGCATGGGGAACAACAATGGCTAATGATTAGAACAAAATGCAAGATTTTACATGTTTCAGAAAACGATTATAAAAACCATCAGGCCATTTTAGGAGATGATCCATGACCACGTTTCAAGAACCAGAGAGATTTGCAGTGGGGCTTGCAAAACTGTGAAACCGGCTCGGCACATTCATCTCTTTGAAGAATGTTTGAATTAAAATGTGTACTGTTTGAGAACCCTAGTGAACTTTGCTTGGTGTTGAAAAATGTTCCTGACTTGTAATAACTGAAGTTCACAGTCTGCTCATTTATGATGTTGTAATGAGCAATTTGTGAAGCTGTAATTCATACTTTATCATAATTCCTAATTTTGTATTTTTATTATGCCACTAATTACATGCGGTAACTAGTAGGATGGCTAAACCGGCAGTGACTTAGACAGTGCTGTAAATTATCAATGTTGCCCCTTCTTTCAGTTATCCCTGTCAAATCTGAGACTGTAAGTTACTTGAGGCAAGGACTCACTGTCTGTCTGTCTGTCTGTCTGTCTGTCTGTCTGTCTGTCTTTGTCTTTGTGTCTGTCTCTCCTTCTGCTGTAAAGTTCCACATGCATTGATGATATCGGGAAGAGCTGCAGTTCGGTAGAAGAGCATCTACTTTGCAGCCAAAAGGTCCCAGGTTCATTCCCAGGCATCACTAGGTAATACTGGGACTGAAGTCTTGGAGAGCCACTGTCAGCCAGTGTAGGCAATATTGAGCTAGATGATCCTCTTCTTCTGCGATCACTCGTAGCTGGGTAAGATTGTCTTCCATAAACACGGTTTTAACAGTGAGTCCATAAGTAGCTGTGGAGGCCAATTCTGGATCCATACGTCCTTTCACAGTGGGGACATAGGTTTCTGGGTGGGAGCTGATCACGGTGAGGATTTGTCAAATGTGCCTTCCTTTTAGCCCGCGGTTCTCAACCTGTGGATCCCCAGATGTTGTTGGACTACAACTCCCATCTGGGGACCCACAGGTTGAGAAAGGCTGCTCTTAGCACATTTCTCCCTTTTGTCTTTAGTTTGAGTGTCTTCAAAACCCATGACACCTTTGGTAAAGGTTGTTCTCCAGTTCGAGTGCTCGCAGGCCAGTGTTTCCCAATTGTCGGTGTTTATACTACATTTTTGTAGATTTGCCTTGAGTCTTTGAACCTCTTTTGTTGACCACCAGCATTACGCTTTCCATTTTTAAGTTCGGAATAGAGTAGATGGACCAGTGGTCTGATTCAGTATAAGACAGATTCCTATTTCCTTGTGTTTACAAACACCTAAGGTTGCACATCATCTCAGAGACAATCAAAGGGTAAAGAGATGTCACATCTACACCATACATTTAAAGCAACTACTACTTGCTTCAGACCATTTGGTGGAAAGTCAGGCTACCAAGTTAATAAACAAATCTTTACTCAGAAGTCAGCCTCACTGTGCTCAACCAGGCTTACTCCCATGTAAGCATGAATAGGATTGCAGCCTATTTTCAGAGAATGGACAGTGCAGAACGTGAACATAAGTCAGAAGAAGGGAAGATGTAGTTGGATGGTCCATGGTGAACAAATTATCCCAGATATCCCACTCTCGGATTGCTTCCAGATGACCTGGTTATTGAGCATTCATCCTGATTGGTTTGCACAAAGTTTGTGGGAAGGTTGGAAGATGCTGATGATTTATTGAGCATTAATACTGATTTGCTTCCGGGGAGGATACATGATGCATCAAGCAATTGTTATCCCACCCTTTCTTTCTTTCTTTCTTTCTTTCTTTTTTTAAGAAATATTTATTAAGATTTTACAAAGACAAATATACAAAAACACATAATAAAAAATAAAAAAATAAGTAAACATACAGAAAAAATAAGAAAAATTAAAAACAATTATTTTTCATAACTTAAAATTCATTTGCTTGTTTCTTTGACTTCCTCACACCTCCCCTTCTTGTATTCCCATTTAAATAATCAAATCAGCAAATCCTTGCCCTCTTTCATTTATCTTATCTCTATAACTTAACATTTTATAACTCAGTATTTTCATCCATTATCAATTCATTTTTGCATATTCTTATTAACTTTGTTGCTAATACCACTTATTTCCAATCCAACACCATTTTAGTTATTTTTTTTATCTATTTATACCCTTCTTCCATATTCTTAAAGCATTACAGCTGGAAACCACTTAATTTCTATCCAACATCAGTCTAAAATTCATTAATTTTACAATATTTCTGTAACAGATAGGTAGCCGTGTTGGTCTGCCATAGTCAAAACAAAAAAAAAAAAAAATTTTTTCCTTCCAGTAGCACCTTAAAGACCAACTAAGTTAGTTCTTGGTATGAGCTTTCGTGTGCATGCACACTTCTTCAGATATCTTAGTTGGTCTTTAAGGTGCTACTGGAAGGGGAAAAAATTTTTTGTTTTGTTTTGAATATTTCTGTAGATAGTCTTTAAATTTCTTCCAATCTTCTTCCACCGTCTCTTCTCCCTGGTCTCGGATTCTGCCAGTCATTTCTGCCAATCCCATATAGTCCATCACCTTCATCTGCCATTCTTCCAAAGTGGGTAAATCTTGTGTCTTCCAATACTTTGCAATAAGTATTCTTGCTGCTGTTGTAGCATACATAAAAAAAGTTCTGTCCTTCTTTGGCACCAATTGGCCGACAATGCCCAGAAGAAAGGCCTCTGGTTTCTTCAGGAAGGTATATTTAAACACCTTTTTCATTTCATTATAGATCATTTCCCAGAAAGCCTTAATCTTTGGGCACGTCCACCAAAGGTGAAAGAATGTACCTTCAGTTTCTTTACATTTCCAACATTTATTATCGGGCAAATGATAAATTTTTGCAAGCTTGACTGGTGTCATGTACCACCTGTACATCATTTTCATAATATTCTCTCTTAGTTATCCCACACTTTCTAGTGCAACTTCCCATCCCTTTCCTTATCACAAAAAGGCCTGATCTGGTGTTGTTGCTGTTGTTTTGGGGGAGTGTGTTTGTTGAGCAAGATTGCCAAGTTGACTTTAATTGTGCAACCTGAATTTGCCAATATGAGATTTAATCCCACTGGGAAATCGCAACCATCTAGAAGCTCCTTGATTCAATTTCCTTCTACCAAAAGACTGAGCAAGTCCTGGCTCTACCAAGGAAACATGGCACTCAGTTTTGTTGCTGCCTCTGCCTCTGTGAAAGGAACCCCAAGGGGCAAGGGAGAAATTCAACTCAGTTCTCATTTAAAAGCAAACTTACCAAATTCTCCCTTTCTGAAACAATGCACAAACTGAAACACAGCCATCCTTCGAATCTACACATTCCCCAGTTTTTCATTGTAGTTCTCCAGCTCATCAGTGTGTACAAAAATGCATATAGAAGGGTAATGTGTGTATATACATAAATATACATAAAAAACAACATACAAAAATCCATTGTGTTGGGGAAATTATAAATACTAGTCAAAACTTGCTTTGGAAAAATGTGTACATTAAAAGAAATTTAAACTCAAACCCTGAAGAATTTTCATAAGGAATTAAATAAACAAACAAAAATCACAAATTGCTGCAGAAATGTGGAGAATTGAATTTAAGATTGGGAAAATGGGAGAACCAGAAATCGATAGATCCAGACACCAATTTCCTACTAAGGAAGGCTTCCGTCATGGAGGTGGAGGGGGGAGGGCATGTGTCCCAAGAGAAATGAGCGTTCCAGAGTTTGGGAATATGGAACCCCTCTGTTTGTTGAGAGCGCTCCATACCATTCCTTTCATTCTTTCCCCATTCTGTGTTGAGGAGATTGTTCTGTTTATTTGTTTATCCGTTGCATTAAGGGAACGGCTCAGCAAAGGGACACAAGCTGTGCATATTATTATTTGAGTCTCCGGCTTGAAAAATCAGGCACATTAAAATTCCGAGGCGGCTCCCCACAAAGTCTCTGTGTTCTGTGAAAGATGGCTAGGAAACGAGGATGACTGGAGCTGTATGACAGGCCGGCAACACCGCCAGACAAAGAGCTCACTGTGTCAGCCAGCCTCCTTGTCCTCTGGTGAGGGGAAATCTTCAAAACCACCAACCACAACAATGCAGGCATATACTAGGGCGGTGTGTGTGTGTGTGTGTGTGTGTGTGTGTGTGTGTGTGTAGGCACACACACTGCCCTGTCACGGCATGAGAAAATGGGTTGCTAATACGGCATGGAATTGTGCATATCGAAGGGAGTCAACGCACACAAGCCAACGGCTGCCGTGATATGTGCCCTCCGTCACATCGCGGCTGAAGACAGGGACACTCTATGTGTCCCCGGTGGAACCCACTCCTATTCTCACACCAAAGGGTTGTTTCCTTCTCTCTGGGGTGCGCCCACCCTGTCTGAGATGCTGCAGAAGGCTCCTCTCTGCCTCCTCCATGAATACCTCTAACAACATTGACTTTCTGGATCAGCGATTAGAGAGGGGCGGGGTGGAAGGCAAGTGGCAAGGCTGGCATTTTGTGTTTAGCCAACCAAGGAGGAAAGAAAGGAAGGAATCAACAGCCACAACCCTCCATCTGGTCCACCTGATTATTTATGCAAATCAGTTTTATTCTCTGTCTCTCTCTCTCACACACACACACCTTTCCATTTACAAAATGCCCGAGGAAGCGTACAATATAATAAGGCACCCTTCAAATCACAAAGAATTGGGGGCTGGGGGATAACTATAATGAAAAATAAACAAGGAAAAACACCAGGTTCCACTCTGTGATCCTCAAAATGCCACGCCTTAGTACCCAGGCTCTGCCTACGGATGGGAGAAGGAATTCAGTTTGGTTCGCATGTTGATGCAAACCTTAAGAAGGTAAGACAAGCCCTGTTGGGTCAGGCCAAAGGCCCATCTAATCCAGTATCATGTTCTCACAGGGGCCAACCACAAACAGGACCCGACCACAAGAGCACTGTAACATCCTGCAACTCATATTCAGAAGCCTTGTTGCCTCCGAGCATTCACACGTCCCAAAACAATGCGGGAAATGAAATGCAGCTAGCCTTCAAAATTTGCACCTCTCTGAATTTTGCAATGAGATTCTTCAGCCGGAAAACACGTCCAACGTTTTCATATATTGGAGGGGAGAGAGTGAGCATAAAAATGCTTGTTAGTGGAAAATAACATATAAGCCTCCTCCTTTTTATCACTGCATTCTTTTAATGGGGTAGTTTTTACGGCGTATTTTAATGATTAATGCTTCTGTTTTAATGTTTTAATGAGATTGCTTTATAATGCATTGTAATGATGGATGTGTATGTTTTAAGGCTTGTGCGACTCGTTTTTAGAATTTTAAACACCCCCCCTTTTTTTTGCCAGAAAGCGGTATATAAATGAATAGATAAATAATTCAGCGACGCATTGGGCTAGGGGGGATTGCTTGTAACAATGTGTATGTTGAGAGGAACATGCGTTAAAATGCAAACTAGTGAACTGACCTGAAGACTCGCCAGCTACCCCACCACCTCACACCTCATGATCTGAGCTGCAAAAGACTTAGCATCCCTCCTAACCAGGCCTGACCTCCAGAGCTACGAGTACTGAAAAGCAAGGACAACTGCCGTTTGACCTGTGTTGATAACACTCCTATCACTATTAAGAGGCATTAATGTATAAACGCAGCAAATGCTCTTAAGCCAATGGAAGGACTATAGTTCAGTGGCAGATCACCAGCTTTGCATGCAGAAGGTTCTGGGTTCAAACCCTCGGCATCTCCAGGCAGGATAAAGAATGTCCCCTGCCTGGAAACCTGGAGATCCGCTGCCAGCCAGTGTAGAGTAGACAATACTGAGCTAGACAGACCAATGAATCTGGCTCCACATGAGGCAGCTTTCTAAGTTCCTAAAATAGATGTCCTTTCTTTGCAATTTAATATTTAACATATCGCGAAATAGGTCTGGAAACATCGCTGAAAATCTTTCCTTACCCCTGTTCTCTGAAATGATGCTGTGCTCACAAACACTCCTCACGAAACCTGGTGTCAGGAGCAAATTGGTTAAACATATGCCAGTCTCTGAAGACCATTTTTAAAAGTCTTTGTGGACCAAGCTGCACATTATATCTGGCACATGGTTTGCTACTGTGTATGTGTGTGTTTGCATGGGAGATAGGAGGGCAGGAGAGAGAGGTCTGGATTGAGACCCTAGAGTGAGGAGTGGGGGAGTGCAGTGCTCCACTGCAGACCAGGTCCATATTATTATTATTATTATTATTATTATTATTATTATTATTATTTTCCATGAGGGGTCTTGAAGCAATTTACAGTACAATAAAAGCATACATTGATAAAAAGAATTAAAACACTTGCTAAACACACGCACACATATTTATTGGCACTTACATAAAATCAATTCAAATCCAATACAAGGGACCAGTTGTAATGAAGATCTCCATTTAGAAAGCTTGTTGAAAGAGGAATGTATTTAGCAGGCACCGAAAAGATAATATACAGAAGGACTGAGCTCTCCATGCATGCACTGAGGGGAGGAACTGTCATGGTGTGTAGTGAACCCCCCACAGTGCAAAATGGGAGCGGCATTTTGCCAGGGTCAGGAATCAGAAAGTCGACCCTATTCTTGCTAAATAAGAATGTGAGGTGGATAAAGCTACCAACTTCTCCTACCCCCCCCCCCACCGCACCCCACAAATCTGCTTCTGTGTCTTTAACAGCAGTTTGATCTGCAAACACCAGCAGGTTATATAATGCTTCTCTCCATGTTGTAAAAATGTTTGCCGGCTAATTTCTATGGATCGAGGGGCTATTAAAAAGGGGAAAGAGCATTCCAAGACTTGTATCCCGGGTCAGTTGGCAACAACCGTAATGATGAATAACTAGAGTTTGTTTGTTTTTAAAGAGGAAGTGGAAGCTGTAGCGGTTTGGGAATTTAAAGAAAAGCAAGCAAACAAAGGATACGTTTTTAGCATGTTTCATTGAATAGATACCGTTATCATCATCATCAACAACAACAACAACAACAACAACAACAACAACAACAACAACAACAACATCTCCTTTTGGATTTGACTCTGTTATTCCTCTGCCCATCAGGAATAAAACACTGTTTTGAATGTATATGCATACTGTCCAGTCCAACCTTCCCCCAACCTGTTGCACTCCAGATGTTTGGGACTAAAACTCCCATCACGTCCAGTCAGCACAGCAACATCTGGAAGGCACCAAGGTGAGGAAAGATGGTGAAGTCTAAGAGCAAGCTGTACTGCGTTTCATAGGCCTCCATTTTCTTCCTTTTGAAAAACTGACCTCAGCAATCTACCGCTAGATGGCAGTGTGGCAAAGCACTCCCTTAAAAAATGAGAGAGAGAGAAATCTAGAGGTATACTTGCTTGGGCCTTTTTTGGAGAAGGATGGAGACTCAGACACCATTCCTATGCTACGGGTGGGACATTAAACATTTTAAAAAACTCCCTTATACGGGGCGGCCTTCAGATGTCTTCTAAAGGTTGTATAGTTACTTATCTCCTTGGCTCGGGGGTTGCATAACTCCATACCCTCCAACATTTCTCCAATGAAAATAGGGGAAAGCGGGACATTCCGGATTCAAATCAGAAACCGGGATGACTTCTGTAAATCCAGGACTGTCCCTGGAAAATAAGGACATTTGGAGGGTCTGCAGTTAGATGGCAGGAACAAATTCATGGAAGCAGTGGCGTAGCTAGGCGCTTGGGTGCCTGGTGCAGGTGCGTGTCCTGCAGCTGGGGGCGGGGCAATCCATGCCCATGGGGCCGGGGCGAACCTCTTCGATGCTTGGAGCTTCTCCACTGCCTCCCCCTCAGTTGTAGGGCGGCTGAGGGAGAGGCAGTAGGCAGACACAAGTCTCACGCTGCTGTTTCAGGCAGTGCAGAACCTGCAGGCGCCTAAGCCACCATGTCGCTCCTAAAAAGTTTTGTGAGGAGATGGAAGGTAAAGCTATCCTAGAGTCCGCCGGCGCTGATTCGTCTCCAGCATGAGGGTAATGTGGCAGTTATCTGAGCGCTAAAATATGGCTGGACAAATATCAGAATCTGATCAGATCAAGCAGTTCAAGGAATTTCTTGGGACGTATAACAAATGGACAGAAACCTGCTTCCTGGATTGTGTGAAAGATTTCACCAGCCGAGAAGTCAAGCCAGAAGAGATGGCTTGCTCAGAGCACTGCTTACAGAAGTATTTAAAAATGACCCAGAGGATATCTATGAGGTTTCAGGAGTACAGTGGTACCTCTGGTTGCGAACGGAATCTGTTCTGGAGGCCCGTTCACAACATGAAAAGAGCGCAACCCGCAGCGGCACGTCTGCGCACGCGTGGGTTGCAATTTGCTGCTTCTGCGCATGCGCATGACATCATTTTGCACATCTGCGCATGCACAAGTGGCGAAACCCAGAAGTAACCCTTTCCGGTACTTCCGGGTTGCCGTGGGACGTGACCTGAAAGAACGTAACATGAAGCAAACGTAACATGAGGTATGACTGTACCACATTCAGCAGAACGAAGCTCTGGCTGCCAAAGCAGAACTTCTTGGTAGGCCTCGCTAAAAGGCAGGGGCTGCCTTTGTGAAGACCAACATTGATTGCATTGCACACGGAGCTGCGCTGGTCCCCACCACTGCTGTGGCAACATCCACCAGCTCAGAACAGAAGAGCTCAGGAAACAACTGAACTGTGGAAACCACCAGGAGCTGCAGTTGGGGTTGGCAGTGGCTGCAGAGCTGATGGAGTCTGTTCCAAGATTGTCTTCTATTGTGCATTGAAATAATGTTGATACCACCTTTTTTCTGGAGGCTTACAGATTTGCTTCTGACCATCACTAGGTTAAAGATGGGGAGGGAACAACCACATTTTAGTTTTTGTTGTTTCTATACAATGACTTAATTTTTAATACACAAGCGTGCCGTCCAAAAAATTATATCCCAAAGTGTCTAAAGCAAGGGATTTTTTAATTAATCAAAGTAAAATAAATTGAAATTACTGTTTAAAAAAAGAAAGAAAGAAAATAAAAAATAAAAATAAAAATAAAAATAAAATAAAAATAAAAAGTTTGTGAGCCCATTTTTTTTAAAAAAACTTATTTTGTCACACACACACACACACACACTACACACAGTTGCTAGCCATGGTGGTTATGCTCCGTAAAGCATAGTGTTTCAGTAAATATACTGAGTGGTAGTTGACTAAATTTTACTCAGAGTGAACATGACTATGTTAGGTCTGTTAATGTCAATGGATCTGCTCAGAGTAAAACTTGGTTGAATATCACCCGTTATATTTTAAATATAAGGCTTCTTCATGTTTTTTGCATAATTGTCCACTGTGCTTCTAGGAAGGGGCAGAGCTCAATTGCATGCACAAGGTCGCAGGTTCAATCCCCAGCATGTCTAGGAAGGACTGGGATAAAACTCTGTGCCTGAAACCCTGGAAAGCCATTGCCAGTAGACAATACTTAGCTAGATGGACCAATAGCCTGATTCAGTATAAGACAGCTTCCTTTGTTCCTAATAAATTATTATTAATAATAGTAACAATAATAATGGTAAAAGGGTGGTTCTTTTCTGAATACCTACAGTCATACCACGGGTTACAGACGCTTCAGGTTGCGCGTTTTCGGGTTGCGCACTGCGCCGAACCCGGAAGTACCGGAACAGGTTTCTTCCGGGTTTCGGCACTCGCGCATGTGCAAACCACTAAATCACACTTTTCACATGTGCGGAAGCGCCAAATTGCAACCCACGCACGCACAGATGCGGCGCTGTGGTTTGCGAACGTGCCTCCCGCACGGATCATGTTTGCAACCCAAGCTTCCACTGTATTTGGAAGAGGAGGCAGAGAAATATAAGATTCTACTTAGTGCTTTTTTTCTTTAAAAAGGTTTAGGGGTACTCTCATTTTCCTACTCATATTGAGGCCAAACTTAGATTCACTAAATGTTTAGGGGTATGCATACACCTGCATACCCTCAAAAAAAAAAAAGGACTGGTTCTACCCAACTCAGAGCAGACGTATTGAAACAAATAGACCTAAGTGAGTCATGTCCATTAATTTGCATTGGTCTATTCTGAATATGACTAACATTAGAAACATCTCATAATCACCCAATCTATTTTTCTCTCACTGAAATGCCATTTCTTTTTATGTAAATGCCTGCCAAAGGAATTGGACCTTCCCCATGAGATTCTTTGGGATGGAACAAATAAGGAAATTGGGAGGCGGCTATTCTGAAAGTGCTCACCAAAAACAAACTATGTAGGATGAAGTTCGTGCTGAGGGGACAAATACTGCGCCATGGTAACCAACAGTCTACACCAGCAAAATGTGAAATCTGTGATCCATGTAGACTTTACGCCTCCTGTAGCTCTAAATGAGACCGAGCCACAAACCAAGAAGGTGACATTTTGAATATTGGCTCAGCTACGAATTCACTAGGAAACCTTGGACAAACCTCTTTCAGCCTCAGCTTCCCATCTGCAATATGGGAACAAAGCTGAGCAGCCTTGCAGGGCTGTTTTAAAGGTGCATGATAAGATTGTGCAAATGGAGCATGCTCTACTCTCCAAAGCCCATTATAAATACTAAGCAGTGTGATAAGCCATATTGGTATCATTTCTTTTCTTTGGTAGTTGATTCTGCTTTCCTTGAAGGGAAAAAAAACACCTCTTTTGCATGCATTTCTGCTAAATAGAGGGAAAGAATGAAGCCCCATTCACTCCAGAGAATCACCTGGCATTGTCCACATGCAAGTATATTTTCAAAGCATAAGGACTAGGAACCTGAAAGAATGGGTGGATGGACAGGCAAGCAGATAGATAACAGAGGCTAAGTTCCAAACCCAAATGCTGCATTCATTGCATTTGACTGTTCCCATGGCATCAATGGTGATTACTCGATTAGGGCAATTCTGGCACTGCCCCACTAATCTCAATTTGCCCTTAGCCTGCCCTCACCTGCCTGCCTTCTTACAACCAATCAGGGGATGGCTCTGCCTGTCATTGGCTCTGAATCCACCAACTGCTGGTCTCCCCACCTCCTGCCCTACCAGCCCCAATGGGCACCGGCTGCCACACAGGTGCACATGGGGCACAAACACAGCCCTGCCCCCACAATATTCCTCTTAAAACCTCATCCAGCCTTCCAGACCGTTGTCACTCCATAAAGGTAAAGGTAAAGGGACCCCTGACCATTAGGTCCAGTTGTGGCCGACTCTGGGGTTGCGGTGCTCATCTCGCTTTATTGGCCAAGGGAGCCGGCGTACAGCTTCCAGGTCATGTGGCCAACATGACTAAGCCACTTCTGGCGAACCAAAGCAGCGCACGGAAACGCCGTTTACCTTCCCGCCAGAGCGATACTTATTTATCTGCTTGCACTTTGACGTGCTTTCGAACTGCTTGGTTGGCAGGAGCAGGGACCGAGCAACGGAAGCTCACCTCGTCAGGGGGATTCGAACCGCTGACCTTCTGATCAGTAAGTCCTAGGCTCTGTGGTTTAGCACACAACAAATACCCCTTATGTCAATGCCCACCGCTTTAGAATGCCATGTGTACGGTATGAGGAATTTTAATCTGGTAGTCCTTGTAGAGACGAGACAAGTTCATTCACTGTTTCCTGACTAACAGATGCTGGCTGAGATGACACTGTATAATCAATGGTTACCTGGCCATTTATATGCTGTTTATTCTAATTATAGTTTCAGTTCCTGCTTTCACTTTCCCTACCCACCCCCACCCACCCCCGCCCCATTCCCCCTCTCCAAATCTATTTTTTGCAGCCTGTAAAAGTAAACACCACTTTCAGCCCAATGTAATTCTTCCACTCCTCTGACTGTGCATCACACAGTTAACGAGAGAGAGAGATTCCATCTGCGAGCTGTGCAATTGAGCAAAAAAATAAGAGTCTGATGGCTGGAGGATAGAAAGAGAGAGAGAGGAAATGCTAAGAGGAAGGGGAGCCATGGCAAAGGGTGGTAGCTCAGTGGTAGAGCTTCTGCTTTCCATGCAGAAGGTTCCTGGTTCAATCCCCATCACCTCCAGGTAGGGCTGGGAAGAACCCTTATCAGGAGAGATGCTGCTTACAGTCAGTGTGGGCAATACTGGACTAGATGGACCAATGGTCTGGTTCAGCATAAGACAGCTTCCTATGTCCCTGTGTTTGAAAATTATGGATGCTACTCAAGTTGAAATGGCATTACAGTGGACGCTCGGGTTGTGAACGTGATCCGTGCAGGAGGCACGTTCACAACCCGCAGCGCCATGTCTGTGCATGCGCGGGTCACGATTCAGTGCTTATGCACAAAGCACGATTTAGTGTTTCTGCGCATGTGCAAGTGCCGAAACCTGGAAATAACCCATTCCAGTACTTCTGGGTTCAGTGCAGTGCGCAATCCGAAATCGTGCAACCCGAAGCATCTGTAACCAGAGGTATGACTGTAGTAGATTTTCCAGGCAGGGCTGGCATCAGGGGTCAGCATTGGCAGGCAGCAGTCAGGATCTGCATTGCAGTAGGGGTCCTCTCATCATCCCCGCTCATCCTTCTCCTGGCTGTTACTACCTGTTCACCCGCCAACTCCAAGCATCATAAAAAGAACGTAGGAAGTGACCTTATATTGAGTCAGGCCATTGGTCTAGCTAGGTTAATACTGTCTACACTGATTGGCCAACTGTGTACTCCAATAATGGGTGGCCATTGACCATCACCAGTGAATGCTATAATATCCAAGTTTAGAACATCATTATGATGGTTTCTCTCTCTTTAGTTTGGATTATTCATTTGTTATCAATCCTGTGTGGGACTATCATTTTGCTTTTCTTTCTTATGTTTGAGAGTTGGTGGATTTATTTTATTTTTACAGAAGGTATATTTATTTATTTATTGCATGTGTATATTTTGACAATTATATGTGTATGTATGTGTGTGTGTTCCAAAAACTGAGGCTCCTGATTTGAACATGTTTAATGTGCTTTCTTTTATTCTTAAAGCATCTCACTGCTTCCAAACTTGCCATCCTGCAAACTCTGCTTTTCTGATTCTCCTCCCCCCCCCCAAATATGTATTTCTCTTTGTAAAGGGGATCTTTAGAAGAGTCAATCAAATTCCTGGGTGTTTTTTATTTAAAGCAAATTAGTTGTTTAAAAACAACCAAGCAAAACATTATCAATCAGCACATTAAAATATCCTAGCATCTTTTCAGGTTGTTTGGTTTACACCCCCTATCTCTAGCTCTTCCCCCTCCCTTTTCCATTTAATTTCAACGACAATGCTCCCACTTTGATTGACATTAAAATTATTTATTGTCACATTGTGGGTGTTCAGTACATTGTGTTTGCTTTGCAGCTGAGAAATGCTCTCTGTCTTTAGCAAGCTCCTTGTTTCCAAAGAACCAGTCTGGCCACCCTTTGCTCACTGGCAGAGTGTAAAAATAACATTATGCTTTCTACATGCAAAAATTACCTGAGATTAATGTTCAGTTTGGGCCATTGTTTACCAATTTTAAGGAAGCTGGTTTGTATTACAAGGCACGGAGGTATCATAAAGGCCAATTCATGGCATCTAGATAGGTTATGGTTGAACATGAAAGAAGAGATTATTTTTAAGCATCAAGGTTAGGGGAGAAATACAATTCTGTTTGCATTAAAAGGCAAATCTCCCTCATTCACACTTATTAAACCCATAAGCAAAAAAACGAGACGCAGCCATCCTTCCAAATTCACACTTCTCCAAATTTTGCAATGCCAAACAATGTGTACACAATGCATATACTGGGGTAAAAGTGTGCATGATAATCCATATATCAGTGAAACCAGCATATGAAAATGCATTATACTAGGAGAAATCTAAATATTAGGGGAAATACGCTTTGCAAAAATGTGTACATCAGGCAAAATGGCATACAAAAATGTGTATATTGTGAGAAATTTGTGCTATAATGCTAATGAATTCTCATGAGGACTCCTAAAAATTTTTTAAAAAGCAAGCTGATGGGAAAATGTGCAAAACTGAACTTAAGACTAGGAACACGAGAAACCGAGAGAGAAACCAAAACTGACAAATGCGCCCATCCTTACAAACACCTCTCTGATTCATCCACCTTTAGAAATCTCCACCTTTAATGCTCCGCTAATTGTTTCAACCCAGTCAGTGTAGACAACTGCTGAGTTAGATGGACCAATGGTCTGACTCGGTACAGGGCAACTCCATATGTTCCTATGGACATGGGTGGCGCTGTGGTCTAAACCACTGAGCCTCTTGGGCTTGCCGATCAGAAGGTCAGCGGTTTGAATCCCCACAACAGAGTGAGCTCCCCTTGCTCTGTCCCAGCTCCTGCCAACCTAGCAGTTCGAAAGCACACTAGTGCAAGTAGATAAATAGGTACCTCTATGGCAGGAAGGTAAACAGTGTTTCTGTGCACTCTGGCTTCTGTCATGGTGTCATGTTGCGCCAGAAGCATTGTAGTCCTCTGGCCACATGACCCAGGAAGCTGTCTGTGGACAAATGCCAGCTTCTTCAGCCTGAAGAGAGATGAGTGCCACAACCTCACAGTTGCCTTTGACTGGACTTACCGTCCAAGGATCCTTTACCTTTGTGTGTGTGTGTGTGTGTGTGTGTGTTCCTATGTATGGAAAGGCGTCCATTAAGTCCATTCCATTCAGAAAGTTGGATGGGACCTAAAGGGTTATCTAGATCAACCCCCTAGAATGCAGATATAGCTGACCACTCTATGCTACTTGGACTCCCTTCATGCCCTATGGCAGAGCTGTAGCTATAGGGGGATAGCCAGGTTTTTGCCTCCAGAGAGGAGCCAAACTAGACCTTTGACCCAGGTGAAATGAAGCCTAGTTTTGTCCCTGCCTATGCCTCCATGATTCTGTACTTAGCTGGCTTTCCTTCTAATCATCTAATCATTCTTTCAGTGTTTTCATAGCTGGATATTCTCTCTCTGCTTTTCCTGTCTGTTGAGTCTCTCAAGAATCTGTCCTTGGCCCTCCTCTTCTCTTCTCTTCTCTTCTCTTCTCTTCTCTTCTCTTCTCTTCTCTTCTCTTCTCTTCTCTTCTCTCTCTACCGAGTATCGCTGGGTGACATCGAATCCCATGGTTTTCAGTACCACCGGGACACAGATGATGCCCAGCTCTAGGCTTCTCCCCTTGAACTGCTCTTCTCGCTCCAATCTGGCCTCTCTAACCGCCTCCCTGGTTTTGTTGTTTGCTTGGATGCTTCATCATTGTCTCAAACTCAATAGCCCAATTCAGGCATTCGGATGCTCAGCAGAGTAATCATGCAAGGGAAAGGCATGAGGCTGAGCAGGCCAGGTCCACCCACCCCCATTGCCGTCATTCTCATCACCTTCCATGACTGGTTTAGCCATCAATCCTTTTTCACAGGGATCTCTGGGAATTGTAGTTCCTTGAGGGGTGGGAAATAGAGGCAGGGGTGATGCATCTCGTTTCATGGCCTGAGGTAAAACAGGAAGGTGCCACCACCATGGCCCTGCCACCACCACCCATTGCTTCCCTTACCAGGGTCACGGGGCATTGCCCGTGGGGGGAAACAGTGAGATCTGGCAAGCTCTCACAAGATCTCACCGGAGACTTCTGCTGCTGCTACTACTTCTCCACCAACCTAAATAGAGGTCTCCTAAGGGCTTTCTGGTGTCTTAACAAACTACAGCTACCAGAATCCTTGGAGTGAAGCTATGACTGTTTCTCCTGTTCTCATGGAGCCTCCCAACACACATTTTGGGACCCTGGAAAACTGGAAGTCTCCCTCCACTTCTTGGAGGGTGATGTGGTCAATAATGGGTAGTGGTAGAGATAGCATACTTGCCCCTGTGGTATGAGATTCCTCCATACCAGCATTGACCAACCAGCTGTCGTCCCCCCCCCCCCCGCCCCAGATTTTCAGGGCTGCAGTTCCCATCAACTCCAGCAAAGATGGCCACTGGATGGAGCTGAGGAGAGTTGTAACCCAAAACCTAGGGAAGGCCCCAGGTTGAGGAAGGCCACTCTTCACTGAGGTAGAACACCTGAAAAGGGCCACCAAGTTGATGGTTGAACTTCTCATCCTTCCTCAAAGCTTTCCTTTTCCCTTACACTTTCCTTATCCATTGGTGATGCTGTGCAATTTGTTTTCAGTATTTGAGATGGTCAAATTCAAATATTAATGAGTGGCTATGAAAATATGGATAGCGTTTGAAATTTGCACTAAATTTTGATTTTAAAAAATAAGAGTTCACTGTGCTAATTTATGTGCATATTTTACATTTAGCCCCCACCCCAATGTCTAATTTGCACATACAATTTTGAGTTCAAAACCGTTCTCTCCTCCCTACATTTGTTCTAGCTCATATTTTAATGATGCCTCTTGTTACTTCATTCTGGGCCTGCTTGATCCAATAGTCTTTAAATGCAAATTGAAAACACTTGCTCATTTAAATAAGCTTGATCTCCAGCCCTCTGATCAAAACTATCGTTGTAATGTTTCTAATGCTATTTGTTGTTTCCAGTGTGATTAGTGGCTGGGCTTGAGCGTTCTAAACCTAAACACCAGGAAGAAAGATACTTAGCAGAGAGACAACCTTCTCCCAGATGATTTCTTATGAATTGAGCATGGAAGGCACTGCCAAGACAACATCGCTGGAGTGCATACGGTTAGAGTCACCACTGATGTACATTTAATATGAGCTTGGATATATTCCCTTTGCAGAGCATGGGCAGCAATCCAGGGCATGGAAAGCTGGATGATGCTCAGCCCAGACCCTATTAAACAAACCAACAGCTCCACTAATCAGGATTGGTCTGATGCCATTCAAAACAGAATGAAAGCTGTTTCTCCAAGCAAGAACAGCATACTCCAGCAGGGAGTATCTCTCGCTCTCTTTCTTGTCTGATTTTTAATTTCTTTTCCCTGTTTCTGCTTGACAGTGTTCATCCTCCATAGTTAGGGTGCAGCATCTTGTGTGTTTCTGGACAGGGAGAAGTTTGGCAGGTGCAGCTTCTTCTAACAAGGGAGGCAGTGTGGTGTAGTGGTTAGAGTGTTGAACTAGGTTCCAGGAACACGGTTCTTCCCCCTCTTCATTTTATCCTCACAACAACCCTGGCAGGCAGTGACATAGCATGGGTTGCCAGTGCCCGGGGCCACGGGGGGGTAGGGAGGGAAACAGACAGAGTACGCATGCATATTCAACTGCCTAACGGTGTCCCACCCAGGAGATCGCAGCTGCAGAGATAAGAAAAGAAGAGTTGTTCCATTGTCCGGAGAGGTCACTTCCTGGTTAGAATGGAGAAGCCGTTTTCAACGGAGTCCAGAGACGGAAGCGAACAGCTGTATTGAGGCAGTACTGGGTTTTGAAATTTTGCACCCCTAACCATTTTGCTCCTGGGGCAACCGCCCCTGCTACACCACTGCTGCCAGGGAGGTTTGGCTAAGAGGCAGTGACTGGCGAAAGGTCAGCCAGTGAGCTTTGTGGCTGAGTGTGGGATTTGAACCCTAGCCTTTCCCAGATCCTACTCCAACACTCTAACCTAGGGATAGGCAATCTAAGGCCAGGGGGCCTGATGCAGCCCAATCGCCTTCTCAATCTGGCCCACGGATGGTCCGGGAATGAGCATATTTTTACATGAGTAGAATGTGTCCCTTTATTTAAAATGCATCTCTGGGTTATTTGTGGGGCATAGAAATTCGTTCATTTTCCCCCTCAAAATATAGTCCGGCCCACCACAAGGTCTGAGGGACGGTGGACCAGCCCATGGCTGAAAAAGGTTGCTGACCCCTGCTCTAACCACTACACCACACTGGTTCCCTTGTTAGGAGAAGCTGTGCTTGCCAAACCTCTCCCTGAAACAAAAGAGCTCCACCCCTTAATTGCCCAGACTTCTTTCCTGGCTAACCTAAACTGCAGCCGGCTGCCCATTCTATGCCTATACTGTATCTTTCTCAAGGATCCTGCGAAACTCCATAGAGACAGAAAGAGCAGAGCATTCTGTTTTGTTAACAATTTGCACAGCCTTTGAAGAAGGAAGGTGCTGTAGAAGTGCTAAATGCTACCATTTGTTATTTCGCAAATGCAGCTAGAAGGGGAGGCTATTTCTCTCTGCTTTTAAAGAAAAATGGGGGAGGGAGATATTTTTTAAATAACAAGCCTTACAGTTAAAATCCCTGCAAGAGAAAGTTGGAAGACTGGGAGGTATAAATTCCTTGGCTTATTTTGGGGGGTGGGGGCAGGGAGAGCTTCTTTTCTGAAAGGCAAATAAACACTGGATGGGCTGGTTCTTGCATCAGGAGAATAGCTGTGCTTCTAAAGGGCTGTATATGAGGAACGGCAGCGCTTTGAAATCGAAATAAATACATAAATAAATTAGGGAATTTGTACTGATTAAGGCACTTGTTTCCTTTGCTGCTTCTGCCTTCCCCTTTGGGTCCTGGCTCTCCGAGCCAATTGCATATTTTAAAAAGTTTTCTCTCCCCCCCCCCCCGATTTCTGAAAGGAACTCCAACCTCTAAACTAAAGTTGCTTTGTGGTTGCCTAATGAACTGCAAGGGCCAGGGCAGTTTACAGCTTCCTAATTGGTTTTAAATTGCACTCACCCCCCACCCCACCCCACCCCTCTCCATGTTCCCAGTTCATAACATCTTTATGGAGTGTCCACAATGAGCACAGCCCCTCCAAGGTCACCTCTCCTGAGGGTTACAAGGAGACCACATTGCGGCCGGTCAAGGGCTCCATTGTGGGATGAACAAACTGTCCGGCCCTTTATCCCTTGTTCTCAGCCCCTCCTTTCCCTGCCCACACGGTCAGCGCATGAAAGGGCTCCTGTCGCTTTGTGATGAGAGGGCAGGGGGGCGGCAGAATACATACCTTATTCTAGATAAGGCAGAGCCATTAAGCCTAGACTGCTCATTCTCATAAGCTTCACTTCTAGATCTTGCAGTTCTTATGCTTCATGGAGGAGAAGGCCCTCAATGGCTGGCCACAATAGCTGTGCTCTGCCTCCATGGTCAGAGGCAGCAATGCTTCTGAACACCAGTCGCTGGAAACCACAGGAGGGGAGAGCGCTCTTGTGTTCAGGTCCCACTTCCTGGTTTCCCACAGGCAACTGGCTGGCTGCTGTGGGGAAAGGATGCTGGACTAGGCAGGACATTAGCCTGGTCCAGCATAGAATCATAGAATGGGAGAGTTGGAACATATCCTGAGGATCATCTAGTCCAGGGGTCAGCAAACGTACCGCGCCTCAGGCCGGTGTCTCCAGCACCGATCGCGTGGCGGGCCGGAGGGCAGAGGAGCGCATGCCCATACGCCTGCGCACATGCTATCTCTGGCACACTTCTGGGTCGGAGGAGCACCGGAAATAGCTTGTGCACATGTGCACGGGCTTCCTCCAACCCAGGTGTGCACCGGAAATAACGCTTGTGCATGTGCAAATAATGCTTGTGCATGTGCACAAGCTATTACCGGTGCTCTTCCAACACGGAAGTGGGCAGCCGCGCAGCACCGGTAAGAGCGGGCGGTGGCAGCGGGCAGCAGGGTTGCCGCAGGCCGGATAAACAAGTCCCGCAGGCCTTAGTTTGGGGACCCCTGATCTAGTCCAACCCCCTGCAATAGTAGGAATATGCAGCTGCCCCATACAGGGATCAAACCTGCAACGCTGACGTTAGCAGCGCCATGCTCTAACCAGCTGAGCTATCCAGACTGACGGGCTCTTATGTTCTTTTTCTATAGATCAAAAACAAGGGGGGAAACACATGTTATATCAGATCTTACATCTGAACATTTTTATTTATTCTATTCTGGATAAAATATATTCAGAAATGCATACACTGAGGTAGAATGTGTTCATGATAAAATGTGTATTTTAATGCAACCTTTTCGTGCAGATTTTCTTCTTTTAAAAAATTGCAGATTAAGAACATAGGAAGAGCCCTGTTGGATCTTCAAGTCCCATCAAGTCCAGCATCCTCTTCTTTCAGTGGCCACCCAGATGCCTGTGGGAAACCCATGAGTGAAAGCATGGCGACACTGTCGCCACCATGGATATGTGCTCACTTGAGCTCTTTGGTTGCTACCTATGCTCTTACTCTCAAAGACTTGGCAAAAGAGCCTTCTGGAGGAAGCCAGGAAGGCTTGATAGTGGCGCTTGGACTCTGTTCACTGTAGGCTTTTGTAGAACAAAATTAGAATGCCTGGACTAGCGTTTGTCTCCTCTGAGTGCATGCAAAGAAACACTTCCTGGCACATTGCTATTACTGCCAACTCCCTCACACTGGTTGCCTCTGTAAACGGCTGAGCCTCATCAGAGGAAGGGATATTCCATCCATCAAGACGTCCTTTGCTGTCAGAGGAGGAATTACAGCCTGACAGAGCTGTTCTTTGAGAGACTTGAAGGAGAGAGGGGTGCAGGGTTGGCAGGAGAGAGAGAAAGGGAGGCAGCCTGGAGGCAGATCAAAGCTAGGATGCGCCTAAGGCAGCCTGTAATATGTGAGCTCCTATTAGCTTGCAGAGCATTTATCGCTCTACCGGGAATTTCATCTATCACAGCCCCAGCCAGCATGGCCAGTGGTCAGAGATGGTATCAGTGGTGCCAGAAAACCCTACTTTTGGCCAAGCCATGACTTTACCTACACCCCACATGATGTGGCTTGGCCAGTACAGCCAGGTATACCAACTGGGGAGGCCTGGTATCGGTGGTAGCTCACAGGCTGGATCTCTGGCTGCCTACCACCCTTCAGATTCCCTTTCATTCTTCTGAGAGCAGCAAGGCTGTCTTAGAGTGTGAGAAAGTTCCACATGTAATGAGAAAATATTGTTACATGCACCTCAGTCTCTGAGCGGTGAGAAACTCCAAAGGTTCCAATGCTTACCTAGGGTTCAGTCTCCTTGGAATGAAGATCTGTGGAGATGGTGGTGTTTTTAGGAGATACGGTTTTATTTACATGTACAGTGGTACCTTGGTCCTCAAACTTAATCTGTTCCGGAAGTCCGTTCCGAAACCAAAGCGTTCCAAAACCCAGGCACACTTTCCCATGGAAAGTAATGCAAGATGGATTAATCCGTTCCAGACTTTTAAAAACAACCCCTAAAACAGCAATTTAACATGATTTTTTACTATCTAACAAGACCATTGATCCATAAAATGAAAGCAATAAACAATGTACTGCAGTCACACTATCAATCAATCAATCAATCAATCAATAGCTGAACTGGGTTCCACACAGTCACAAAAATAAAACGAAAAGAGACACAAAAACAAAAATACAAAATAAATAGCAAAAACAGACAGACCTCAATGTAACACTCAAAACAGAAGTATGGCACTCAAATCTTCAGTGTAACACTCAAATCATCAGCGTAACACTCAAAACGGAGCACGTTCAGCTTCCTAAAAAAGTTTACAAACCAGAACACTTACTTCCGGTTTGCAGTGTTTGGGTTCCAAGTTGTTTGAGTACCGAGGTGTTTGAGAACCAAGGTACCACTGTATCTGCAACCTAGGCATAAAATGGAAGGTCTCAAAGCATTAACACTCCAACAATAGCTATTTTTAACTGTTTTTATTGATAACTTTAACGCTTCATTTTATATTTTTGTACCTTGTTTAGATGTTTTCTTATAATCAAGCAGTATGTAAATTTTGTTAACTAAAATTAACTATTTCAATCTCCCCTTTTTAACCCTGCTTCCGCTCTTAATATTCCTTTACCACAATGAAGTATTCTGGGATGATTAAGAAAGAGGGGAGAGAAAGAAAGAGGGGACGGTAAGGAAAATTATATTTTCTCCATGCACAAGAAACTTCCTTGATGCAAAAATAATATTTTTTTGTTAAAACTGTCCCTAATGAGGCATCCTTCCAATTGTTAATTGTTACCAAGGCAATGACCCCGAGCTAGCCATCTTTAATTAACTTTGAACACATCTCCCGAAATGAGTTTCTCTGGCAAATTGCTTGCCATACCTCTCAGGCACGAAGCAGTGTCTGCAAAGCCTACCCTCCCTAACATATTGTTGCGCACCAACCCAATCTCTAAGAAGTGAGATTGCGGGTGTTCCAGGCACTTACTCAGGGTTTGTGTTTTGGGAACGAGGCATGGCAGAGACTGTGGTGTCTTTATTATATATGGTTTATTTACACATATATACAACCTGGGACTACGATGGAGGGGTTCACAGCACCAACACCCACAAGAGGGTCTTGTTTTTCCCATAGCCTCAGCCTTGGATTCAAACTGAGATCGAATATCGTGCTCTTGACTCTCTCTCCAGCTTGCTGCCTTTCCTCTAGTCTAGTTCACATTGTTGGGATGAGGGTCAATCATTCCCAGAAAGAACATTCTGTGTATATTAAACTATGTGAAGTTTCCAGAAGCAGTGAGAAGCTGGTTTCTTTACGACACGTGCAAGGACACTCTGAAGAATGTTGCTACACATGCACAGTTTTTGGACTGAACAGAGAGAAATGTTTAGTCTGAACTCTACTATCATACTGTGAAGATGTGAGAGAGGGTCTGGCAGCTTTTAAGGCTGGGCCCAGATATCAACAACCTCAGATATGCAGATGACATAACCTTGATGGCAGAAAGTGAGGAAGAATTAAAGAACCTTTTAATGAGGGTGAGAGAGGAGAGCACAAAATATGGTCTGAAGTTCAACATCAAAAAAATGAAGATCATGGCCACTGGTCCCATCACCTCCTGGCAAATAGAAAGGGAAGAAATGAAGGCAGTGAGAGATTTTACTTTCTTGGGCTCCATGATCACTGCAGATGGTGACAGCAGCCACAAAATTAAAAGATGCCTGCTTCTTGGGAGAAAAGCAATGACAAACCTAGACAGCATCTTAAATAGCAGAGACATCACCTTGCCAACAAAGGTCCATATAGTAAAAGCTATGGTAAAAGCTATGAGCTGGACCATAAAGAAGGCTAATCGCCAAAGAATTAATGCTTTTGAATTATGGTGCTGGAGGAGACTCTTGAGAGTCCCATGGACTGCAAGAAGCTCAAACCTCTCCATTCTTAAGGAAATCAGCCCTGAGTGCTCACTGGAAGGACAGATCCTGAAGCTGAGGCTCCAATACTTTGGCAAACTCATGAGAAGAGAAGACTCCCTGGGAAAGACCCTGATGTTGGGAAAGATTGGGGGCACAAGGAGAAGGGGACGGCAGAGGACGAGATGGTTGGACAGTGTTCTCAAAGCTACGAACACGAGTTTGACCAAACTGTGGGAGGCAGTGGAAGACAGGAGTGCCTGGCATCCTCTGGTTCATGGGGTCACAAAGAGTTGGACACGACTAAACGACTAAACAACAACAACTATCAGAGCTGTCTGTACTTGAATGTTTCCTGTGATTTATTTCTACTCTCCACGCTTGACTTGGAACTCCTACATGCTTGAAGGCTGTGTGGTACTCTGCTACAAAGGGGCCTGGTAGTGTACTGGACCCAAGGATAGGAGTTTTCGTTCCCTAGAAAAACTTCAACAGGTTTCAGGGCTCTGAAAACCTCCAACTGGTTATGGATATACCCCAATACCCATCGCAGCCCCAAAACTCTACTTCAAACTCAAGTTTTGTCCTTCTAACTAACTCTGAGTTGAGGGAGGGGCCCCACCCATTTGTCATCTCACACAGAGTCCCTTTCCCTTTGTTCTCCTAATGGTCCATCACCCAAGCAATCACCTAATCAGGAAGCTAACCTGGCTTATATTTTAACACTTGCATGATCCAGGGGTTAGAAGGGTCCCAATTCCACCCCCCAATTCATAAGAATATATTTTTTTTCTGGATAGAGCTGGGGGAATAGATGTTGATCCTCCACTATTGCGTCCATCTCCACTCAGTTTTGGTGATCCTACACAACAAAGAACCTTTTTCAGCTTGAGGGCCACATTCCCATTTGGGCAACCTTCTGGGGGCCACGTGCCAATGGTGGGTAGGGCCAGAGCCAAAAGTGGTCAGAACTATGAATGTAAATCATACCTTTGTTCAATAGGCTAGTTTCTACACATAGCCGCACACCTGTCTCCGCTCTCCATCCAGACAGCCAATAGGCATTATCAAAGTTCAAAGACTGGCAAAAAACGCTCACGGAGGGTATGAAGTAGGACAGGCAAGGGGTGTGGCCTGGAAAGAGGGGGTGTGGCCTTGGGAGAATCCCAAGGGGCATATAGAGAGGCCTGGAGGGCACATTTGACCCCCGAGGCCTGAGGGGGGGGTCTCTCCTTCCACAGAAGAAGGAAGATATCAAGAACCAGGCATCTGTGAAGTGTGGTGTATATTGCAGTGATGCCTTACAAAAGTCAACATAGGCTATTCAGGCCATTTTCCCTTTGAGATGTAGAAGGATGAATGCTTGTGAGGACCTGAGGCAGCAATGGGGAATCTGTGGGCCTCCAGGTGTAGTTCAACTACCCTTCTCAGAATCCTTGGCCCCACTGGCTGCAGTTGATGGGGTCCAACAACATCTGAAGGGGCTCAGGCTTATCGTTCCTAGACTCAAACCCAGGTTCGAATTCACATTCAGTCCTGGTGCTCACCAGATGACATTTAACCAGACACTACAGGTGAGTCTAATTGATCCTACTGAGTTGTTGCGAAAATTGGGTGGGGATGAAGGACGAACTCAGCATGCTACACTGAGTTTCTGGAAGGATTAGTAGATAGATAATACCTATCATCATCAACAACATCAACAGCCCAGTGTATATTAATGGGAATATTAGTGGATCTATGTATAGTCATCATCAAAATATACAGAGGAGAATTTAGAGAAGCAAAGACACTGTTTTTCTTCTTTTTACTTCCAACACGTCAGCTCATGAAATTTGTGAAATCTGAAGTGCAATAAAGGACCTACATCTGCGCTTACTCTCCTCTCTTCATTCATAGAGAACACTCTTCAATACCACACACAGACACACTTTCATTCCTCCACAGTACTTATCCTCCATACTGGTACATCCTCTTTCCTTCCTGCCTTCACAAAAGCCTACAGTGAATTCAGTCCTCCTTCCCTTACAATGGATTGCAAATTCCTTAATAGGTGTTGGGCAGCATCCAAAATTCCCCCCTCTCTCCCCCCACCTCAGCCACTTTCTCTCTTTGTTTTTGCTGCTCACAGACCAAGACTGCAAATGCTCTGAATCTTTCTTTTCTCAGCTGCCCCCCCCTTCTTTTTTCTTTTTTTGCAAACGACAAGTTTAGCCACTGCTGAAGTAGGGTGCCGATGTTCATCTCAGATCTGTACAAAGGTCTGTAAAGAAGCATTTCAGAACCCTGGAAGAGGATAGCATCCCACCCTCCCTCTTATGTGAGGTGGGTGCAGAGCCCAGGAGATCCCGGAAAGCAGCCCCCACCATTTCCTCCCTAAGGGTGGAAGGAGACCAGTAGCACCTCTTAGTCCCTGCGAGGCCACTGTGGAGGCAGCATGGGGGACAAGGCTGTGGAGGAGGCAAAAGATCTGGCCTCCAGGGAGGGTCCTGCAGCAGCCACAGGCAATGCATTCCTTGGAGATCAGATCTGCTGCCCCTGTGGACCCTGACACCCAAGGCAGTTATGTCAGCTTGCCTCATGGGTGGGTGGGCCAGCCCTGAGTAGACCAGGCCTTTATTTTACATGAAACATCCAGTGTACTTCTCTACGTGAGAGAACCCAAACGCAGCCACAGCAACACCTTCTAAATAGTTGCTCCGGAATTATGCCAAATGTAGTGGTAGAATTCTAGACTGTACCATTCCAGGCATTTTAACTACTACAACAACAACCCTGCATTTCTTCAGCACTCCTTCACCTTTTAAAATGTGTGTGCGTGCACGCACGCACGCACGCACACACGCACGCACACTCACACACAATCCCAAGCATGCAAAAAAGAAAGCTGCTAGAAGATGGGAGAGAAAGAGTTAACTTCATCCTCTTTCTAACATGCTTGTTTGTAGGGAGTTTTATTTAATGAACCTTCAAAAGGCACACACATCCCAACTGGAGTCGCTGAAGTGGAACAGCCCAGACCTGGATTACTTTAGCCTGCTATTTTACTCTGAGTAGAGCTTTCTCAATGGAAAAGATCGACCAGCAGCTCATTTACATAAACCCACCATAAGAACAAGCAATGAGAAAGACATAGCGGGAAGTTAGCAAGGCTGGGGTAAGCAAAGGAGAAAAGAGTCTGCTTTCTGTCAAGCAATAGCTCCACGCACACATGCACATTCAAAGCACATTTCCTGCCTCAAAGAATTCTGGGCACTGTAGTTTGTTAAGGGCTGCTGGGAATTTTAACTCTGTGAGGGGTAAACTACAGTGCCCAGAATTCTTTGAGGGAAAGAATGTACCTCAAAAGTATGCAAATCCAGGTTCTCAGGCAAAGCCTAATACTGTATCTTTTCTTAGACCTCCTCCTTTTAACTGAACCAGTGTGGTTAGAGCGTCAGAATGGGATCTGGGAGTCCAGGGTTCAAATCCCCACTCAGCCATGAAGCTCATTAGGTGACCTTGGGCCAGTCACTGCCTCTCAGGTAGCCTACCTCACAGGGTTGTTTGGGGGATTAAATGGGGAGGGGTAGAGCCATGTACACCACCTTGACCTTCTTGGAGAAAAAGGTGGGAAATAAATGCCACTTATTTGCATCTGCTTTGTCTACAGAAGGTCACAGGTTTGTTCCTTGTCATCTTTAGGTAGGGCTCAGAGAGACCCTTCTTTGCCTGAAATCCCGGGGAGCTGCTGCTGCTGCCAGCCAGTGTGGGCATTACTGAGGTAGATGTGTCAATGGTCTGACATAAGACAAATCCCTGTGTTCCTCTGAGCAGGTTTCCCTCACGATCAAGACGCCTGCTGTTTGTGTCTTGCTTGCTCCAGCCCTCCCCATTCTGATCTCCTTAGAAAAAGACGTTTTTTTTCTTCCTTTCCAATTGCTTAGTTAGGGTGGTTGCCACGAACAACGCCTAGGATATTAAGGCATTGAATACAATAGGAAGTGAGTGGCCTTCCGACCGGGCGGTTATGACTGCAAGGGGTTCACTGGGGTTGCCCCAGTTTAAGTATAATGCATTCTCCTAGCCTAGAGAACTTTCTCCGGTTCCACCCGGAACGATTTTGCCCATTCCTGCCAAGAGACCATCGCTCTCTCCAAGTTAAGCAAAAATCTTCGCACTGGGTCCACTGATTGCCCGCCACCCCCACCAACAGAGCGCCTGAATCGCCTTTTACCCCCCACGAGGAGGGGGGGCACCCAAACATTTGTAGATTCACTGAAATGTGTGGATGGACCGCGCTGTCACTTTGCAGAGCCTATTCAGCTACTAAAGATTAAAAAAAACAACCTCCGGCTGATCCATAAAAATCGTGCAATTCTGCACGCAGGTTACGCTGCTTAAATCCCATTGACTTCAATAGAATCAAAGCAAGCCGTGTGTAGGATTGCCAGCCAAATCGCCACAAAGGTTTGCATGCGGTTTCCATTCCTCACCATTCCCTTTTCATCATTTTTTCCGCAACAGAAGTGAATTCAGTAAAATCCATCAGCTTCCAGCTCGAATGCAACACAGACACAAGAAATTATCTGCACAGATGCCATTCCAGCTCGTATTTTCCAGCTAAATTTAGGCTGCAGTCCGAACTCTGTTTACCTGGCAGTAAGATCAATGGAATTCAATAGCCCTTACTTCTGAGGAGGGTTGCGATGTTAATGTTTAAAGTGTCCTTTTAAGTCATTCTAGGGCTTGGTGGGCGTTTCCTGTTATTTCTGTTGCAATAAAGAAGCAGACTTCCTTATAGGTACTTCTTGTTGACAAGGGAATGTCACGACACTGACTAGCGTTTCAGTCTTTCCCAACTTTGCCTGGAAAAAAATTAGGATTGAATCTGGGACCGTCTACATGCAAAGCAGATATAATCACTGAGCTGTGGTTCTGTCCCAACTGATGGCGTCAGATTAAAAAATTATTCTGACCATTGGCTTTTAAGGATTCAGAATATTATTGCAGTGTGGCAGGTTTCTACTCCCAAAGTTGTTTAAATGTTCTAGATCAACCAATACTGGGAAAAGGGGATACTAAATAAAATAAAACCACAATAACACTTATCTTTAATTACTAGAATAGAACTGCAACTGCTTTAAAATATACAGTGTAGTAGTTACCAAGTATATAATGGGATACTTATAATATAATGGGATACTAATAATAGTTGTTTCCAGCTGTTTACTGCCTTTCAATCCTATCTACCACTGTCCCTAAGAACAGTGACCTGGGACCTCCACACAGTGGAGCTTACTTCCAAGTAAGCATGAATATGATTGAGCTGCAATTCCATGTGGATTAAACTGGATGAGAGCATCATTGAACTCTGTGGGATTTGTTTCCCAGTAAACTTGCATGGGATCCTGCTGGGCATTGCTTTCACTGACCCTCTCTCTTTTACCCATCCCACCTCCCCCCCCCCAAATATTCAGCAGGTTAGTTGTCCACAGTGCCATTAATTAAACTCTGTTCCCCAAATCAGAACAATATCTTTTTATTCTACCTTTGTAGTCGAAGGGAGGGCTCTGTCTTCCTAAACCTGGTCCTGGGCTATTTCGGCATTCAGCACCATCGGTTCTGGACAGCGACCTTTTCACCTTCAAAGGGAAACAAGCCAAGGTAGTTCCGTTGTCCTGTCGAATTGGTGGTAAAGGGAGCGGAGCGCATTTCTTCAAGCGCCATATGACGGATGGATAGGGGTGGACTATGTAAAGATTATATTTTGAAAACCAGGTGTGTCTGCTTAAAGATATGCAGAGAATAAAAACTTTTGGGGACAGAAAGGAAAATGTCAGTTTAAGCATATCTTAAGCCCTTTAAAAATGTCCAGTAATATCCACTACGGAATATATTTGGCATGTGCTTACTTTTCCTGGACCTGCCTACTCGGAAGTAAGCTGCAGTATATTACACGCTAACTTGTACAGTATATAAACAAGATTCACGTTTTCGCAAAAAAATCCAGACACATTTCCTTTTCATTTCTGATAGATTTATCTCTTTTTTAAAAAAAATAATAATTAAAAATCAGATCCACTTTCTTGACCCTACACTGCATTTTTTTAAAAAGAGAACTCTGTCAAAATTATTTACAGTTTGTACTAGTTTTTTAAGCTTCTGATTGAGTCATTCAACCGTTCTAAAGAGATCTTATTCTTTGTTTATTAATAAAAAAGACCATTATGTTCTTATTCATAAAAGTCGGTGTCTTTCATCCTTGTTAAATGAAGTATCTTTTCTTTCGCTATAGAAGATGTTCAGATTTTTCATAATGTGAATGCCGTGTTTATTTTTACTATGGAAATTCGTTTTGTTTCCGTACTTTTAGGGAAGCGAGAGTTATTCCTTTGCTGCTATGAGATTACATAGGATGGGGTGGGTGCGTAGCGGGAGGCGGCTGTCTCCACCGAGAAGCGATCTTTGTAAAATATCGAGGTAACCAAGGAAACATACTTTGCTTTTTTAAAAAGAGGCGATAGACTGAATAGTCCAGGATGTGAGTACAGAACCTGCCTTAGAACCAGATTGTTCTGGGAACATGGGCGCGGGGGATCTGTTTCTCTAATTTCTCAGTTCTCTGCTAACGAAAATTGCGACATTTCTGGTAACAATCGCAATATTAATTATACTATTTCTCCAGAATTCCGGAATGTATTGCTACATACAAATTTATATATGATATATTGGTAGATGTATGAATTGATTTATACACCGCTCAATCAACTACGTATAACTAGGCGGTATAACTGCGTAATAATCCACACCCTGACCTACATTTAGCGTGTGTAATTAATTGCAAGATCATCGGGGCATGTTACTCTATGAAAGCGCCATGTAAAATTGATTATGTAATTATAAATAATGCAGAAACGGAAGGAAAGGGGAATTTAGAAATAGGCGGATGAAATTCAATCAGTCTAAGTATTAGTGGGGGTTTTTGTTTTTTACTTTTAGCACATTCCAGTTTCTCGCGCGCGCCCTTGCCTGCCAGTTTTCTATATTAGAGCAGTGCAATCCTGAAGTAAGTCCCACTATGTTATGTTCAATGGGGCTTACTTCCAGGTAAATGGGCTACAGGGTACACTGGTAGACATGCATAGAATTGTGCTCTAAACTACATTACTGGAGGAGGACATTACTGGTTGGAATGTGATTTAGAATAAATTCCTTCATGGCTGTCCACCAATTAACGAATTTATACTTGATTAAGCACCTGCCTTTCCACCAGTTAATGACTGATTGAAGTGAAATGCATTTTTCATATAGCCAAATATTCAAATCTAGACAAAGTTTTGAGATACTGACCGAAGCATTGAAGAGACGTGGGTCCCCCCCCAGGAAATGCCATGTTTATATATTGGTGTCCCCTTCGCCCCAATTCTCTGCTGCAAGAGAGTAATATTTCAATAGAAGACATGCACGCTTCAGTATATCAGGACGTCGAACTTAAAAGTGATCCCTTCAATCTCAACCCCCTCTATGACAATTTGCCATCTCCAATTAAAATTGGACCCACATCATTAATCAACTAAAAAACTGAGTTGATTAATCTACCCATTAAACCTTCAAGCCCTACAGTTAAGTAATTGTCGAAGGGAAATAGCTCATCCGAAAATCCGCGCTCCTTCCTTCTCCTTTGCTAAACTAATAACGCTTCTGAACAGTTTCTGTGTTACTTTCCTCCAGTTGCAGGGAAGTAACTGTTTTCAAGTACTTAATAACAAACCGGATTAATGTCATCACCATTCAGCTTGTCACCTGGCATTCCTGCTGAATGGGGGTACCTTCTGTTTGTTTTTTGTTTTTTTGTTTTTTCTGGGAGATGGGAAACAGGGAAACCACCCAGGACAGAGGGGAACTTTCGGAGGCTGTATGAGCGTTTCGTCCAGGCTACCTCTGTTGAAATGACGCCCCTTTGAGACTTGTGTAAAATTCAGCTCTCCATGGAGGAAACACAAACCTCTGCACCCCTCTTGTTACTCAGTAATATAACTTTAGTGAAGAAGAAGAAGAAGAAGAAGAAGAAGAAGAAGAAGAAGAAGAAGAAGAAGAAGAAGAAGAAGAAGAAGACTTCTACCGGACTGCAAGTCAGTGGTGAGCACCACTTTTCCCTTCAGTGCAGGTCTCAAGACATTTCCGCACAAATCTACGTGTTGGCGCATAGACAGTTTTTGCACACGTATTCGCCATGCCACTGTATCTATTGGTGAGACAGGCATTCCCAATACACGTTTTGAGTAACTGATGTCGACCAGGACACCTCATTTTCCGAATACAACCACAGACCATGGGCGTAGCCATGGAGGGGGGGCAGGGACAGCTGCCCCCCAAAATCATTAAAAATCAACAAGAATCAATACAAATCCAAAAGCCTGCCCCCTAACAAAAATCCTGGCCACGCCCATGCCACAGACCATCAAAATCCATGGGTGGCATTCAATGCAACTGAGAGCAGACCCATTCAAGTTAACGGGCACTTATTCATTTCAATGGGTCTTCAGGTAATCTCATTCTTCTGGGAAGGTTCCATTGCCTTCAATAGTTGCTTTACCTTAGTCATGTAAATTTTTAGAAATGATTTCCTGACACTGTTTTAAAGTATGATTTGTGAACCCAAAGAGGAATAATATGCTCATATGATTGGAAGTAAGGATTTTTCAGGACATCCCAAAGGTTTCTATCCGGTGCGTGTCCTGCTCATAGTAGAACTATAGAAATTGAAGGATATAAGTTAGCCATGTCCATTAATTTCAATGGGTCTACTCCGAGTAGGACTAACGTTGGCTGCAACCAAAATATATAGAAATGTATAGGGCTGGTTATTTATAATTTGCAATGTAAGGTTTTGCTTCGAACATTGCTGATTATGTCTGAAGTGTAAACCTTTGGGTAGGAAGTATGTATATGCGTTTTTCTAATACATATAAAACCATGCTAAGTTTTTCACTGTGGGAGCGGAGACTTCTTGTGGGCGACAGATAATATTTGGCAAGCACAATAGCTCAGTGGTAGAGCATCTGCTTTGCATGCAAAAGATCCCGGGTTCAATCCCCGGTGTCTCCACGTAGGGCTGGGTTCCTGGTCTGAAACTTGGAGAGGCACTGCTAGCCAGTGTAAACAAATGTAAACAATAGTGAGTTCGGTGAACCGATGGACTCGATGGATTCAGTACAAGGCAGTTTCCTATGTAAGTTAAGCTCAACGCTACACTGCAGTACTCTGACCCTGCAGAAGGCACGCCCGTTTGTGATCAATCCATCAGGATTTATTAGCCAACTGACCATAATACACACCAAAAGGGCCTGTCAAAAAAGCACATATATACCATATAAAGGCAGCATTGGCATCAATCCTATCAAGATAAAGAGCAAGTAGCGATTCATCTGATCTACCAAGAGGAGCACTTAACTGAGGGAAAGAGCAGGCGTCCCTGCGTGCGCCCTTAAGAGATTCAGTTAAAATGCATTGTCCGACAGAGGAGCTTTACAGAAGTAAGAAGTATCTTAAAATCATAGAATTGTAGAGTTGGGAGAGATCACGAGGGTCATCTAGCCCAACCCCCTGCAATGCAGGAATCTTTTGGAGAGGGGAAGGGAGGGCCCTGTTTTTTGGGGGGAGGGGGATATGGTTCCTCGCATCGTACCAGATGACTGGAATCACCCAATGAAGTCGTTTCAAGTATAAAAGGCGAACACAAGGTAAGTTGCTTATGGAACTCCCTGCCACAGGATGTGATTATGACTATCAACGTATGTGGATTTTTTATTTTTTTTAAGGATTAGACAAATTGCTGAAGATAGGTCCAGACCTATAGGAATAGCAGATCCTGGGGAAAGACAAAAGCAGAATGTTGCTGCCTATAAACTTCCACATCCATCCTTCAGGCTTCTGGCGCAGCAAGGATGGCGGACTAAATGGCCATTTGTTCTATTCCAGTTAGGGCCATTTTTACGCATTGCATTTTACAATCATATCCGAAATGAATAATTAAATATACAGCATCCCATTTACCCCTCTTTAATTTATGCATGGGGTATTTTTATCATTATAAATATCTAAGCATGTGCAAATTTGCACATTGGTATTAATTTGCAAAATAGGCTTCAAAAATGCCGCATCACAAACATTGAGAAAACGGTGTGTTGGGTATGTTGCCTTTTCTATTGGTTTTGGTCACGAATGACCCGTCTACTTAAAAACGAACTTGTATATTCTCCTGGGTTTGCCAAGCGCTTGAACGCAAAGTGTTAGTTCACACGTGCGTGGACATCGATTGAGTTATATCCCCTTGACTGTGTACTAACACTGGGGGGGGGGAACACTGCGTTTGTTTTTGTTTTTTTAAATAATTTTTATTAACTGGCCAATCACATCAAATTAAATCACATCACATAAATTCCAAATTACAAAGCCAAATTTTTAAATTTTGTTGGGGGAACCCATACTTCAAGATCCAAAGGGGGATTCAGATCATCTTCTTATTACTGCGTTAATGTCCAAATCAGTCCCAATCAGTCCAAACAAAATTCATAATTCTATCCAGTCTTATCTTGGTGTTTCCACATCATATCTTGTTCATATAATTTCTATTTTTCCTTTACGATCTCTTCTGTTAGTCTCCTTAAGCTGATAAGCAAAATAATAATCCTGTGTGGATTTCCCGTTCCTCCACTAAGTCCAGATGGTTTCCATATATCTCCTTCGTAGATAGCATCGCTCTTTCCATCATAAATTTGGCATTTGTCGCTCTTAAGTCCCACCGAGAAGTTGATCCACGATATGTAAACAACTCTATTTCTCTCTTTCTCCTCCCAGACCCAAGAGCTCCAACAATGCCTCCCAAAATGGCGACGGCATTTTTAACTGCGTCATTCCAAAACTCTTAGCTTTCCAGCTTCATCTTGAAACATTGCTTTGGTTCGAAAGTTTATCTCCACACAGCCTTAAATCCACAGCTTAAGTCCTTAGTTTCTGACTCATTAGGGGAGGGGATTCTTGTTAAATCACATAAGAAAAAGGAAGGCAGTTTTTTTTTCCCCTCCCCCCTCAGTCATTTGTCATACCCTATCTTGACGTATCTTCTCATATTTTATTCTTGTCTTGTTATCAGAGATCTCTTCTGTCAGCAGTCTTTACTCCCCTTTTTCCTTGAAGCATGTGCAATTTATCTCGTCCAAATTGTTTCTTTTGAAGATGCTTGCAACTAGCGGCGCGAATCAGAGACGGCGTCCAGGAGTGCTGGAATCCCACAGGAGGGCTTTGTGCCTAGTGCCCCCACCCCCACAAATTCGGGGGTGGTATAGGGCACAGCAGGCAAGGGCCGTCCCCCCCACAATCCTGGGGGGGGTTAAGGAGGCTAATTACCCCCATCATAGCCTCCAAATTACCTCGTGTGGGTCGGAGAGATGTTATTGTCAGCCATCTTCCGATGCGCCACCTAGTGGCGGGGGGGGGGACACTGCGTTTGAGAGGAGGGATATGCAAGTTCGACCGCCTGTGTCCCATTCAGACGCACAGGTCCTTACAATCATACACGCACGTCTGTATCAAGTCTGGATTTGTGGTCCTATGCTTGCAAGCCGAGGTGCAATGGGACATGATCCATTCCGACCCCCGGAAATCCAATTGATTTTAATAGACACGTGCTTGATTACTTCCCACTCAGATCAATGGAACTGACCAGTGCGCAGCTTTAGGTAGTTCTCCTGCACTATACAAGGGCTCCCAGCGACCCACCCCATACACGCCCCTGCTTCTCACAACGGCGGGCTCTTTGCAAGAACATAACATAAATTGTAGTAATTTCAGATCCTCCGAGGATGATCGCTGGAATGCCTTTCCAGGAATAGCAAGCAGGGATAGCTAAGAGGCGCATGTACACTATGAATCCTGCCGTTAATTGACAAAACACGCACACTTTATGTTGTGTATTGGGCTCTCCTTGAATTAATAGCCTGGCCGATCCTTGGATCTCGCCAGACACGCGTCTCCCAGGGAGGAAGCCAATGTCAAAGAGCCTTTGTCCATTTCATTTCGTCCGTTTCACTCTGGAAATGTCATTTTCTTTTTGAAATCTCTCTGCAGAGCCCTCTGGGACTCTGCCACGGTGCTTGCAGGCAGACACAAGAAAGCTCGGGAACACACCTGACCAGGTGAGAGCCAGCCATGGGGTTTTCTCGGGCTAGGGGTCGAATTCACACCACATCGCAACAGACGGTCTGCCTTAAAGCAGGAAGGGAATCGCCTAAGTTGAAAAACAGCAAGAAAAGGCCCGCAGCTCTCGCTAAGGTTTCAAACGCTGCAGATTTGCTCTGGTAGGGTTTGGTGTCATTTTTGGTAGGTGCCACTGGAAATCTTTTTTGTGGCCTCGTTTCTGTGGTGGTGGCTACCACCAAGGAGCGAGGGAAGGAGACCGCAAGGCGGATGGAGAAGGGTCTCCTTTTAACATATAATCACACTCGTCTTTTTTCCTGAGCAGTTTCTAGCAAGCTTTGCCGATTCTTCCACCCTCTCCAACCGCTCTCGTCTCTCTGCTCCCCAGATATCCAAAGCTGGTTGTTTTGTTTAATTAAACTCAATGTCAGCTTTAATTTTCCGCCCGACTGGCTCGCTATGCCTTTATAGGAATTAACATTTTGTTTATATATGTCATTGCACTTTGTATAGACTGGCGCGTTTTTGCCGAGGGGAGAGGCGATTTCTTTACAGTAGATGGACCGCCCTGGAGGAAGCGAGGCCTAGCGCAACTTGCATACGGGAAGGGCGATTTCGAGGCTCTGGGGATTGCGGGGTGCGGGTGGTGCGTGAGAGTGGCCTCGATTGCGCCCCACTCCCGGCCGAAAAACCATTGTGGCCGGTGTAGACAAAGGCGAGGAGCGGGGAGAAGGCAGTCAAATATACCCATTGCCAATTGCGCACGAAGGATCTGCATTTTTCTGTGCTGTTTTAGTTAATCCGGAGCAGCTGCCACGCCTGTATTCCGTATTCAAAAAAATGCTAGCACTGGCCTGCAATCCAATGCAAGGCTTCCAAATAAGAAGGTATAGGGATTGGACTGCAAAACGCCCAGTTAAGCCCTTAATGCGAAGGATGCAACAATCCACTTACGTATTTATTTACAAATGAGACAAATTCACCACAAAGTAGCACGGCAGGTTACCACTACGTATTTAAAGCATGCAATATTTAAACAATTTAAAATGGACCACAGATCGTTTACTAAGCAACAGAGGTGGTTTCACAAAAACCACGCAAATTTTGGCCTGGGTGAAGAGGTCCATCTTGACCCCCATTCTACCACCAGTCTTGGGGTTTAGACTGTGGTCTCCTCCAGACTGGGTTTGTTCATTTGTTTGCAGAGGTATTTGGATACATGTCACTGAGCACATCCATGGGCTCCCTGGCCAATGGAAACAGTCAGGGCTGGATTTAGTTTTGATGAGACCCTAAGCTACTGAAGGTAATGCGGCCCTTTATATGTCCAGCTGTCCTTTGTCAACAACAAATTGTTGCTGTTTTTTGTGTTGAATAGGTCCTATATGCTATATGGTAATTTATGGACCTAATGGGT
Source organism: Podarcis filfolensis (assembly GCF_964270895.1). Taxonomy (NCBI): domain Eukaryota; kingdom Metazoa; phylum Chordata; class Lepidosauria; order Squamata; family Lacertidae; genus Podarcis; species Podarcis filfolensis. The sequence continues at coordinate 17,215,416 of NC_139616.1, forward strand.
ATCTAAAGCCATTTGCACATGTTGCCATGTAACCAGTCCATGCAGAGTGATATTTTAGGGAGCCGGCTAGCAGGCGGAACCCATTACTTACATCATAGGAGCCTACACAACACAAAACACTTTTGGTGTATGTAGGTTTTATTTTATTTGTTTTTTTATCTTATATTTTGGAAATGCACATCCAATTTTTTTTCCTTTAAATTTTTTTGGGGCCCCCAAGAGAGTGGGGCCCTAAGCTATAGCTTGTTTAGCTTATACATAAATCTGGCACTGGAAACAGTGGAGACCTGGATGACAGCAGAGCAAAAAACCTTGATGGTGGTGGAAGAGGAGGTGGAACAGAGGCAGTGCTCCTGTCATTATCCTGTCTGTTATGAGTAGAAGATCCCTCATTGCCACCATACCGAAGTCAGGTGCCACCTTTTAACTTGTCTGATGCATGGCAGTGCAAGATTTAGGGCAGTACAGGCAGTCCTCCCCCACAGGGTGCCAAGCCAAGGGGTACAAAACTGAGGAGATCCATCATTGAGAAGATCCATTTGGGGGCACCAAGTTTTGGTATTGTCATATTATGACAGATGAGCAAAGTCTGCCCTTGTGCATGGACTGCTAGAGAATCTTAAAGCACAGACTGAGAAGCAACCAGCAGAGGACATCTTCTTTAAACCTCTTTGCCACTTTGTCTGAAAATATAATGCACAACGCTTCATTGGAAAGATGCTTGCTAGCCAGACCGATGGTTTAGGAGACAGAGGTCCTTGTTGTTGTTGTTTCTTGCTTCCACTTGGAGGTGGAGAAGGGGCTTCCTGGAAGATCCTATCATATTATTATTATTATTATTATTATTATTATTATTATTATTATTATTTTATACCCCATCCATCTGGCTGGGTTTCCCCAGCCACTCTGGGTGGCTCCCAACAAAATATTAAAAACACGGTAAAACATCAAACATTAAAAACTTCCCTAAACAGGGCTGCCTTCAGATGTCTTCTAAAAGTCAGATAGTTGTTTATCTCCTTGACATCTGATGGGAGGGCGTTCCACAGGGTGGGTGCCACTGCCGAGAAGGCCCTCTGCCTGGTTAGAAGTGAAACCCACAAAAAACAATGAAAAACTTGTGTGGAGTAGATTTGTAATGATTCTTTTTGAGGAAAGGTGGCATACAAATAAAATGATGATGGTTATGATATTTTTGCTGCCATGAATTGGGTTTTTTTGAAGAGTGTTTCCGTAATTACGCCTTTAGGCACTTCCAGACTAGACAATTCTCCAATCCCAGTAAATCAGCCAATTATCCCAAAGCTATTTTTGCCACAAGTGCACATCTTGATTTCATTCTCCTGAAACCTCTAATCATCACTCCTTCTCCTTCCCCTTCATATTACTCTCCAGTTGTTCTTGTTCTTGTTACTGTTTGTTGTTTTGTAGTCTTTAGCCTTAAGTTTGCAATGGCCGGCTTTATAGTGGGGAAGACTACAACCATAACATGTAGTCCTATTCAGGTTTACTCATAAATAAGTTCTATCATGTTCAAAAGGAAAGAATGATTATCTCCCAGCCATAGGTCATCATTCAGTGTGCCACAACACCCATCAGTAAGTTCCTTTGGGTGTACCATAATGTCAGTGAGGATTGTTCTGAATAAAATGTAATTTGAAATCCATATTTCAAGTATACTATCAGTGCCTTCACCCCTGCTGATAATGCAGATTCACTGATGGATATAAGTATAGCTAAAATACTACACATTGGGTGCAATCCATCTCCCACTCTGTTAGTAAATAATAATAATAATAATAATAAATAAAATATTAAGTGCAATTCATCTTCCAATGAAGACAGTGGTTTGAGTCATGTTCATTTGATAATATGTCTAGAATGGTTCTGTTGTGTCTTGCATTTTTCTAAAGTCCGATGGGGCTGAGCTAACATGGTGGCTTCCCCTCTAAAAACTGCAGAAGACTTGCTGCCTTGTTTTGAAATGGAGCAAGTGAAGGCTAGCACCATATGAGGTGCACCTTCCCCTGCAACTTTGTATGAGTTTGGAAGCTAGAGCAATGTTAAGCTTCCTGAGACCAGAGTCTGCAATGGAAAACACAGGAAGGGAAGAACAAAGACCTTTGTGGTTCCCCTTAAGTGCCCTTAACTGCTCTTCCCTTTCATTTCTTAAGGTCTGTGTTGCCAGTTTGTCCTGTCCATATCTAATTGTGGGATTTCCAGCCCAAATCACAAAGGCATGGAATAGCTCAATTACTAGAGCAGGAGACTCTTGAACACAAGGTCATGGGTTCAAACCCCACAAGGGTCCCTTCTTACTATATGATTCTATGATTGCCAGACTCATAGTTTCTGAATCAACCCTGATTTACTGTTTTGGTGGGAATTTCTAACAAAAGAGATAATCCCATGTATTTCCTTCCTGTCTGAGCTCTCTCTCTCTCTCTCTCTCTCTCTCTCTCTCTCTCTCTCCACCGATGTGAGCAGACATACATGCCTGGCCTCTCCTCAGAGCCCAGACTCCATTTTGGATACTCATTCTGTATTTCTGTGACCAAGAAGTATTTCCCCCTGCATAGTACATGTGGGATGTAAAACACAGGAGCAGTCAATTACAACATTCCTAGAGTGTACATGTTTAAACATGGGGAGGGATGTCTGTCCAGCCAGCAGGTAAACTTCCTGGGACAGACTTCCTCCGCATGTGACCAGAGGTGGGTGTGGCCTCACCTGTGCAGGTAATGATAAAAGCACAAGGCAGGGCAGCCATCTCTCTCTCTCTCTGCCATCTTCCTTCGAAGAAGTAACATCTGCTAAAGATGCTCTCTTGGCTCCCAGCCAAGAGAGGACAAAGGGACTATCTTCCTATAAGATAGATTCTAAATGTATATTACCTTATTAAGCCTGTCTGCCTTCTGGGATCCTATTATGAACAGAACATGAGTAAACTCTTTTTATACTTTTATAAAAGACTGTGTCGTGTCTTGTATTTTAAGAGGGAACAAAGGGGAAATTACCAGAGTGATTATTATAGAGGTTCTAGCGAACCTGAGCACACGTTACCGTTGCGAACTTAAAAAGGGAATGTCCTACTCTGCTGATATTTTGGGAACTTGTTAGCGCAAGTTGGATAAGGATATAATCAGAGATAAAAGGTGTAACTGCCTAATTCTTAGCTTTCAGTAAGCTGCAAAAGAACATAAGTGTTTTTACTCTGCTAAAAGGGTGTCATGGCCTGTTTACTCTTATATCTGCTGCAACAATCTCCTCACCCCTCTTGGTCTCCCCAGGAGAGGCATGAAGAGGGTGGAGGAGAAATTGGCACCCCACAGGCGCAGTCTCAGATTGCTTGGGGGAAACCTGGGAGAGGAGGGGACTAAGGCAGCTGTGGGAAGGTGGGGACCTTCAGTTTCCACAACTGCTTCATGGGGAAAGACCTACCAAAGAAGAGTTGTTGTGCTAATTGGACCTGACACCCTGGTGCAAACCCTGTCTTTTTTCTAATAAAGAGTTAACTCCACTTACTTTGTGTGACATACTGCTGGCTCTCTCTAGTCCCCCCCCCTCTCTCTCTCTCTCTCTCTCTCTCTCTCTCTCTCTCACACACACACACACATCTGTCCTCCATCCAAGCAAGGAAACAGTGTTGTGAGAATTCAAGGACACATCCCAGCCCGTCCAAAACACTCAAGGAAGATGCAAAGTAGGGCCTGCAAGGGGTATGGACCACAGAAAGATTGAGAAGGAAGTGTAGCAGATTCAGAAAGAGAGACCTTGGACCAGATAGAGAGGCTTGGAGGGGCACATTTGACCCCCAGACCTGAGGCTGCCACCCCTGTGCTCACAGAATCCCAGGATGAATCTAAGGCTGATACAGACTTGATGTGTGCACATCTACCAGAATAATGCTTGGACTGGTCCTGGGTGGAAGGAGCAATCTGAGCCCTTTCCTTGGTCAATGGGGATGGTAGGCCTGCTATAAGTTGTGTTTTCTTCTGGGAACATTTCTCTGCTTCGATGGGTCCCCAGAAGGACAGGCAAGATGCCAGGCAGAGCCCAGATATCTCCTTGCTTGATTGGCTTGTCTTCATCTCTGGGGGGAGGCAAGCAGGACCTCCCACAAAGCCCAGGAGGAAGGAGGATCAAATGCAATCTCTCTTAGAAGGAGCCAGAGAGCAAAAGAGGCACCCGCATGGTGCAACATGCCAATCACTTGGCAGGGGCAGAGCATCCTGCTGGCTCTTCTCACTATCGGTCCTGAACAGGCAGCTTCTGCACAGCAGCAGGTTGGAGTAGAAGGCTAGCCATGAATAAACACAAAACACCACTTATACACTTGCACAAAAACCCCTCCGTTACACTCTGCACATAGGATTACTGAAAACTACTGGTGAGAGTGCTCTAAGAAAGGGGTGCTCTTTAAGCAGGTTTGGTGGCGTGTTGAGAACAGGGATGAGTGGATCTCTCCATTTCAGTTTCCCTCAGGCTCCATCTGCACTATACAGCTAAAGCAGCATCGTACACAGCTTCCCACAAAGAATGCCTCCTGTCCATCATCAGCTGGGATAGCTCAGTAGAGCATGTGATCTCAGGGTTTTGGGTTTAAGCCCCACATTGGGCAAAAGGGTTCCTGAATTGCAGGGGATTGGACTAGACACTTCTGGTCCCTTCCAGCTCTACAATTCCATGATGCTATGATCGGACTGTAGTTTGTTAAGGGTGCTGAGAGTCGTTTGGACTGAAGACTCCCCATTTCCCCTCCCAGAGCTACAATTCCGAGAGTTTCCTGTGAAGAAATATTGATGGTTAAACAATGTGGGATGCAATCCATTGGAGCAGTCAAATACAACGTCCCTTGTTTCCCTAGAGTGGACACAGACAGGGGGTGTTACTCCAGCCAAGGTAGAATTTCCTCTTACACCTGGTCTGGAGCATCCTCCACCTGCATGTGACCAGGCAGGTGGGTGTGACCCTTGCAGACCCTACTAAGGGGCCAGTCATGCAGCCATCTCTCTCTTGATGCTCCTCTCTTCCATTTTGGCCACTGCTCCTTGTGCATCTGATGCTGTCTTCTGGCTCTCTGCCAGCAGCACATGGGCCCACCCTTACAACAATGTAAGCTACACTGTATCTGTAACTACAAGCTAAAGCCTGCCTTCAGGGATCATACTGTGAACTGAATGTGAGTAAACTTTTCATTACTTTATAAGGAAGACTCTTGTGTCTTTATTCTTTTTGGAGGGAATCAAAGGGGTCTTACCAGCAATATACTCTAATCTGGGCATGCCAGATTGGATTGCTTAATTAAAGATATTCAAACAATTCTGCAACTAGCTTCTTGCTGTGTAAAGGGGAAGGAGCTCTGCTATTTTAAAATGGGGTTTCAGAGTTTTTAGGGGGTTTTGAATGTTTTATGTAGATTTTCAATTTCATTGTTCCATATGGGACAATGACAATAAAGAGATTGTATATACCGTATTTTTTGCTCTATAAGACTCATTTTTTCCCTCCTTAAAAGTAAGGGGAAATGTGTGTGCGTCTTATGGAGCGAATGCAGGCTGCGCAGCTATCCCAGAAGCCAGAACAGCAAGAGGGATTGCTGCTTTCACTGCACATCGATCCCTCTTTCTGTTCTGGCTTCTGAGATTCAGAATATATTTTTTTTTGTTTTCCTCCTCCAAAAATTAGGTGCGTCTTGTGGTCTGGTGCGTCTTGTAGAGCGAAAAATACGGTATATTGTATATTGTATATCGTATATATATAACTCACTAGCGTGAGAGGTGAAGGATAATATTTAATCAATATATCCTCTCCTACTATCCACAACATTCCCACAAACAACTCTAGGTACGGCAGCTCTGGGAAGGGAATAGGGGACTCCCAACAATTCACAGCACCTTTAACAAACTACAATACCCATAATTCTTTGGAGAAAATCATGACAGTTTAAAGAGCTATCATTGCGCTTTAAATGTATGGTGTGTATGTGACCCAAGTCAGACCACTGGTCCACCTGGCCTAGTATTGCTTTCTCTGACTGGCAGCAGCTCTTGCAAGGTCTCAGGCAGATATCTTGTTGCTAGAGAAGGAAGGACTTGCCAATATCGTTTCCCCTGTTTTTCCAATCTTAAATTTAATTCTCCACATTTCCGCAGCCATTTGCAGGTGTGTTTTTTTAAAAAAAATCCACACGAAAATGCATCCACAATTTCTTGCTGATTTCTCCTAATTAAACACATTCGTATATGAAGTTTCAACCAGTCCACATAGTTGGCAGACAATTTCCCCTAATATAATGCATGTTTGTACATTGTTTTAATGAATATATTTATTCTTATGCACACTATCCCCTAACATGCATTTTTGCAAACATATGTTGGAGACCTGCATTTCATAATTCAGATAAGTATGAACTTCAAAGGGATAGTGTTTTGGTTCAAATACTTTTTCAGAAAGTGCAAAATTTGATAGCTTCAGCTTTAATGGGACCTTAGGTGAAGGGTAGGTAAATAATCATCATCATCATCATCTGAATTGAATTTCTCCTCCATCCCCTGCATGCTACTTTTATTTATTTATTGAAGTTATACCTCGCCTTTTCTCCAAGGTGCTCAAAGTGACATATATAGTCCTCCTCTACCCCTTCCTCCTCCTCCTCCTGCTCTTTCTCACAACTCTATAGTGTAGGTTAGCCTGAGAGACTGGGGCTGGCCCAAGGTCACCTAGTAAGCATCATGGCTAAGTGGAGGTTTGATCTCTGGTCCCCCAGGTCCTGGGATGCGGGTGGCGCTGTGGGTAAAGCCTCAGTGCCTAGGACTTGCTGATTGCAAGGTCGGTGGTTTGAATCCCCATGGTGGGGTGAGCTCCTGTCGTTCGGTCCCAGCTCCTGCCCACCTAGCAGTTCGTAAGCACCCCTAAGTGCAAGTAGATAAATAGGTACCGCTTTATAGCGGGAAGGTAAACGGCGTTTCCGTGTGCGGCGCTGGTGCTGGCTTGCCAGCTGCCGCTTAGTCATGCCGCTTAGTCATGACCCTGAAGTGTCTCCGGACAGCGCTGGCTCCCGGCCTCTTGAGCGAGATGAGCGCGCAAGCCTAGAGTCGGACACGACTGGCCCGTACGGGCAGGGGTACCTTTACCTTTACTTCCCAGGTCCTATTCCAGCACTCTAATGTGCTCTAATGAGGTCCAGCTCCGAGGGCCTTCTGGCAGTTCCCTCATTGCGAGAAGCAAAGCTACAGGGAATCAGGCAGAGGGCCTTCTTGGTAGTGGCGCCCGCCCTGTGGAACACCCTCCCATCAGATGTCAAAGAGATAAACAACTACCTGACATTCAGAAGACATCTGAAGGCAGCCCTGTTCAGGGAAGTTTTTAATGTGTGACATTTTAGTGTATTTTTTTGTCTTCGTTGGAAGCCACCCAGAGTGGGTGGGGTACAAATAATAAATTATTATTATTATTATTATTATTATTATTATTATTATTATTATTATTATTAAATCACTAAACACACTGGCTGCCTTTGACATCCTTTTAACTGAAGATGCCAGGAATTGAACTTGGAACCTTCAGCTTGCAAACTAGGTGCTATACCCACTGAGCTATGACCTTTCCATGGGGATAAAATAGCCCTAGAAGAGTACATAAGGCTTCTGTTGAACACTGACCAGCTTTAGATGAGTACCTGCCTTTTCTTATCTACCTTACAAGATTTCTCACAGTAGGAAATATATCCACTTAGCAATGAGTTCCCCAAATTACTGACAACCAATCATTCTTTCCCAAGCAGCCATTTTTAGTGGTAAATATTTTAAGCATACAAAGCAAATGAATAGGTTTCCTTAATAAAATGATTAATACAGAAAGGCCTAGCTGGCTATGCATAATTCATAGGCGGGGAACAATGAGGAATTAGACTTTTACTCGCCGTCTCTACAAAGACAATTATGGGGGCTGTATAACTATTTTGCCTTTACCTGGAGCTCGGGACTTGACTTTCATCAAACGCGAAAGAAAGGAAATGAACTCATCTAAGTGAATTGTGATGGCCTGTGTGCTGTGCAGGGTTCCTAGGAAGGCAGGAAGAGATATTTGTTTCTGATTATGCGCTCCTTACTCGTAAGGAGAGGTTAAGCAGAAATAAAAGGGTTGGATCCAGGCTGGTGGCAAGCAGCGCGCCTGGTAAGTGTTATCTCAAGAAATCCCATGGGGCAGCGTCCAACTCAGTTACACTCAGAGTCAACTCACTGAAATGAACAGAGCTGTGTCCATTAATTTTGATGAGTCCAGGACTAGGGCTGGATACAGCTACTGAGTCTGAAGTGCCTACAAATCATCCCATTCCAAGGCTATCAATGGTCTACCTGCACTGTTGGAGACAGTAATGCTTTGAAATACCAGTTGCTAGAAACCACAGAAGGGGAGGAAGGGTTCTTGTGCCAAGGTCTTGCTTTGGGACTTCCCACAGGCATCTGATTGGCCACTGAGCAAGAGCTATAGCTGGGTATTTGGTGGAAAACCCATTCAGCAGGTATTCAAATTCAGCTATCTGGGAATTACATTCCATCATAGGCTTCTCTGGTCCACGCACCGTGCAATGGCGGTGAATGCCAGTAAGATGTCTATGCAGGACATAATGCATTTTTTCATAACAAGAGGTACTGTATTTTTCGCTCCGTAAGACGCACCAGACTATAACACGCACCTAGTTTTTGGAGGAGGAAAACAAGAAAAAAACATTCTGAATCTCAGAAGCCAGAACAGCAAGAGGGATCGCTACGCAGTGAAAGCAGCAATCCCTCTTGCTGTTCTGGCTTCTGTGATAGCTGTGCAGCCTGCATTCGCTCCATAAGACGCACACACATTTCCCCTTACTTTTTAGGAGGGGAAAAGTGAGTCTTATAGAGCAAAAAATATGGTAATTCACATATCAGACCTACTTTGGGGAAGGTTCTCAGCCAGGGTGGAAGGAGAAAGAACTTGCCCATGTGAAGACCACCTGGTGGAAACCCTTACACATATGGTTCTTAATTGTAAACTATATGCTGATCTCCATCAGCAATTTCTAGATCAACTCTGTATCCCCAAATGGAAACTAGAGTTGGAGGACATACATTTTCTATTACTGGGGAATGATCAGGAGCTCACCAGGTTAGTGACTAAATATCTCTGTCTGGTTTTTTGTCATCGAAATACACTGCAGACGTCTGATCTTCCTGGAGACCTAGAGATGTGATGATAGACTGCTCTGCCTCCTTTCTTTTAGCAAGTGTTTTGTGCCACTGGGGAAGTGGTAATTCTGTATTGATTTGTTTTGGATGTTTGCATGTGATGCCAATAAAAGGTTTGATGATGATGATGATTGGCCACTGTGAGAACAAGATGCTGGGCTAGATGGGCCATTAGCCTGATCCAGCAGGCTCTTCTTATGTTCTAATGGGACGCGGGTGGCACTGTGGTCTAAACCACTGAGCCTCTTGGACTTCCCGATCAGAATGTCAGCGGTTCAAATCCCACAATGGGGTGAGCTTCTGTTGCTCTGTCCCAGCTCCTGCCAACCTAGCAGTTTGAAAGCATACCAGTGCAAGTAGATAAATAGGGACCACTACAGAGGGAAGGTAAACGGCATTTCCATGTGCTCTGATTTCCGTCACTGTGTCCTGTTGCACCAGAAGTGGTTTAGTCATGCTGGCCACATGACCTGGAAAACTGTCTGTGGACAAATGCTGGCTCTCTTGGCCTGAAAGCAAGATGAAACTCCGTAGTCGCCTTTGGCTAGACTTAACCGTCCAGGGGTCCTTTACCTTAACCTTTTTTCTTATGTTCTTAGGTGGCGATAGCTTTATCTGTGAATAACACAAGGATGCCTCCCTGCTTGACTTACCATGCAAGGAAGGCAAATCTGCATGGGTCTTTGGAAGAGTCATGTGCATTATGAATGTTAGAAATTCAGACTCAAATCTTCCCTTCAGAGGCAGTTTTAGGGTAGGTGTGACCAGTTCGACTGCACTGGGCATCATGCTTCAGGGGCCCCCACAAGAATGCTGCAATAGAACAAAAATGCTCTAAGCTCAGACTCCATTTTTTAAGACAGGCTTATTATGTTTTAGTAACTCAATCACCATTTTAAACCTGCCTCAACAAAGCTGCTGTATCTGTTACTCTTCAATGAGTATTCAGAGGGAGTCAATGTTATTTTTATCTTTTTAAAACCTGTTTGTGTGGTTATTGTTTTAAGCAGGAGAAAAGGGGGAAATACCAAGAAAAAAATCTAGTCTGCCTTAAAGCATCCTGGATTACTTAAACTAAAAGGATAACAATAGCTAATCTAAGCTTCCCTTTCAAAGTGCGTAGTTTGCAGACTTAACATATTGCATAACCATTTTGTGCTTACTGCAATATACTGGGGAATGTACTCTGCTACTAGCTCACTAGCGTGAGTGAGGAAGGATAATATTTAAACAATATATCCTCTCCTACTATCCACAATAGGACGCGGGTGGTGCTGTGGGTTAAACCACAGAGCCTAGGACTTGCCAATCAGAAGGTCGGCAGTTCGAATCCCTGCGACGGGGTGAGTTCCCGTTGCTCAGTCCCTGCTCCTACCAACCTAGCAGTTCGAAAGCACGTCAAAGTGCAAGTAGATAAATAGGTACCGCTCCGGCGGGAAGGTAAACGGCGTTTCCGTGCGCTGCTCTGGTTTGCCAGAAGCGCCTTAGTCATGCTGACCACATGACCCAGAAGCTGTACACCGGCTCCCTCGGCCAATAAAGCGAGATGAGCACTGCAACCCTAGAGTCGATCATGACTAGACCTAATGATCAGGGGTCCCTTTACCTTTACCTTTACTATCCACAACATTCCCACAAATAACTTAGAGGTAGAGCACCATGTATGCATTAAGCTCCAGCAATGGTAGATTTTGGCTTCTCAAATTTCAGCAGCACCTGTGTGGTGCTAAAATTTGGTGCTTCCCACCTCTCGCACTCCATTCTACAGCATGGATGGTGTACCCCTGCAGCACAGCACCCAGTGCCATTGCACCAGTCGTGCCACCCTAAAACCACCTCAGGCCCTGGGTTCGAAACCCTGCCTCCCTAGGTAGGGCCAAGAGAGAACACTGCCTGAAATTCTGGAGAGTCACTGCCAGTCAGAGTAGGCCGTACTGATCCAGATGGACCAAGGGGGTGAGTCAGTACCAGGCAGCTTCTTTATGTTCCAGTAGCATAAGCAAGTAGAAAGAGGTAGGAATAAAAGCAGCAATATCTGCCAGAGTGCTTGAACTCACTAGACAAATCAGACCTCTTGAATTAAGCAAAACACTTAGCTCAGCAGTTAGCTAAATATGTTTTACATGGTCAGTGCAGTTTTTTAAAAAAAAAATAATAATGATAGGTTAGCAGCATAATGGATATTGGGTAAAATTGTCCAGGGGAATAGAATTTGCAAATGGCACACAAACACCAATAAATGTCTTCACAGCGCTTGACTTGGTATACATAGAATCCAGTTCATTTTTCTAAAAGTGAAAGTATCTCTGCCACATACTTTGGAAAGACTCCAATCCTATGTCGCTTTTCTAGGAGCAAGTCCAATGGAAATAAAATATTTTTCACTGGCAGGGATGGCCCCAACAAGTTAGGGAGGAGTGAGAAGGCAACAAAAGGAGGGGGGAGGACAAGGAGATTTCAGAAGGTGGCATCCTGTCTTTGGCAGCACAATATGTTACACCCAGCCCTCAGGACTGGTCCACCCTTAAGACAAAGTGAGATGACTGCCTCAGGCAGCAAGATCCACAGGGGCAGCAGATTCCCATGTGGACCTTTATTTCCCACCCCCCTGATCTTGATGTAGATCTTCATTCAGTTGTTCTTCCCTGGTGGAGAGGAAGACACCATGTTGTGGTTTGCCTCGGGTGCCAAAAAGCCTTGAACAGCCCTGGAGCACAAACAAGCATGAAGCGAGGGCAAAACCCCTTTACCACTGTTTCTTTATCTTAAATATTCAACCTATATCCCTACATTCCTCCCAAAGGGCACCAAATGATGTTCTGCAGTAACTGCTATTCAGAGACAGCTTGAGTGAAAGCCATTGAAATGGTGGTTCAGGTGGTGGGGTATTATATTATTATTATTATTATTATTATTATTATTATTATTATTATTATTTCAGTTTATATACTGGCCTTTATACAAAGATCCCAGGGTGGTGTACAACACTGAAAACATAATTTACATAGCACAATAAAAAAACCACAGAAAATAAATCCTAATAATTGCCCAAACACATTTAAAAGTGTGGATGTATCATCACTGAAGCAGTCAAACACAACATTTCCTGTTGCCTAGAGTGGACACACAGAGGAATGTAGCTCCAGACAGGGAGGACTTCCTGTCATACCTGCCCATGTGTGTGACCAGGTAGGTGGGTGTGACTCTAGCAGACCCTACAAAAGGGCTAGCCAAGCAGCCATCTTCCTCTTTTGGACTCTTTTTGCTCTTTTGCCATCTTCTGGCTCTTAGCCAGCAGCATATAGCTCATCCTTACAGAGGATGGAAGCCACAAGGTAGAAAGTCTGAGGCCTAGCTCAGACTTCTTTTCTCTACAAATGTAACTGTAACCACAAGAAAAAAGCCTGCCTTCAAAATACTAACTGTGAACTGAATGTAAGTAAACTGTACTCTTACTTTTAAAGAAGACTGTCGTGTTATTTTTTTTAAGAGGGTAAGGAAAGAGGAAACCTACCAGGAACAATCTAGACAGGACAAGCCAGACTGGATTGCTCAATTTGAATGATTCTATTGAATCCATCAACTTTCTTCCAGCAATCTGCAAGGGAATGTGCTCTGCTGCTTGTTCACTAGCGTGAGTGAGGAGGGATAATATTTAATCAATATATCCTCTCCGACCTTCCTCAACATTCCCACAAAAAGGCCATAGATGGTTTACAGGCCAAAGGCATAGGGAAAGACCTGTAATGATGGGACTAGGTGAGCCTCTCTGGGGAAAGCATTCCACAGATGGGGAGCCACCACAAAAAGGCCCGTTCTCGTGTTGTCACCTTCTGAACCTCTCAGAGAGAGGGGACACAGAGAAGGGACTCAGGTGATTATTGCAATTACCTCTTGCACCCACAAGCCCTATGCTTGGCTCACCTGGTATACAAGTACAAATTTGCATTTGAGCGCCAGACTAAAACGGGACATCGGATGTCTTTGCATTTAACATCTATGATTTTAAAAATACAGATAGGTTTGTTATGGGCAGAGGCTGATAATTATCTGGATCACCAATGAGGGGGTTTCCTCCCAATGCAAATACCAGCTTCAGAGGAAAGCTTTTCCTCAAGACTGCAATGATTAAATTCTCTCTCCATGCCTGACCCAATAATTATCAGCCCCTTGACCGCATGGGAGCTATTTCATTATTTTTAAACGTGTATGATAAGTGCAAATACACATTTAGGCTGCAATCCTATAGATGCTTGTTTATGCTTAAGTTCCTTTAAAGTGAATGGAGCTTACTTCTAAATGGATATGTATAGGATTGCAGTGTTAACATTGCATCTAGTTTGGCCCTGAATTAGGATAGATCAGAGATTCTAACAACTTACTTACAGCAGGGAGCTTGAAACTTTTGCAGATCTGCTACTACTAAGGATCCGGTAATCTACCACTGGGTCCTGAGCTACTTCTTTTATTCCTAGCCAACAACAACCCTTTGCAAATAATAACAACCCTTTCCCATTAATAATAAGGTGCTGGGGTGGGGGCAGAATAGTTAAAAGATAAATTAACACCCTCAAGTTGTTTTTCTTGAAGTTCATCTTCCTTAAAAATATTGCAACCTCATCAATGAAAGACCTCAAGTGCTCTGAACATTTGAATTCAAAGTGACTTGATTCGATTTCGAAGACATCTTGCAAGGAAAATGTAGGAAAGTGTGTTTTGCTCCCCCTGCTGGCTCCTTCTCAGAAGTTCACCTTCCTGACTAACATCACAAATACTCATTAACAGATATGTGTGGGGAGATCATTTCGAGACATGGACTGGGAGGTGGGCTGGAGGGGAATCTGCACCGTTGCTGGTTTTTCCTTATTTTAAAAAAATGTTCACTGGAAAGTGGGCTGGAACTGGCCAGTCGTGTCCAACTAAATTCCACCTACAGTAGCCACATTAATTTCAACGGGTCAAAAACGAGTCTTTTTTGGAAAGGACAAAGGCTGCAATTCTGACTGCTTAAAATCAATGGGAATTCTACTATTGACTTCATGATTATTTTATTCATATTCCACCTTTCCTCCATGCTGAAACAATGAAGGTGAGATAGGAATGTCAGAACCTACCTTATACGCAGTCAGATCAATGGCCCATTTAGCTTGGCTCAGTATTGCCTACACTGGATGGCAGCGATTCTCCAGAATTTCAGAGAAGAACCTTTCCCAACCCTACCTGGAAGATGTTGAGGGATTGAACCTGCGACCTTCTGCATGCAAAACACTGAACTTGGCCTTTCCATATGATGAGGTAGCCATACAATGACATGCTTAGCAACTGGATGGCCACAGAACACAGGGATTTCAGAGAGGGCATTCTCCCAGCTCTAAGCAGAGGTGCCAGGGATAGAAACAGAGGTTTGTGGAAGGTGGCATTGCCAGTGAGCTTCTCCATAGATGAAGAAGAAGAGGAGGAGGAGGAGTTTGGATTTGATATCTCACTTTATCACTACCTGAAGGAGTCTCAAAGCGGCTAATGTTCTCCATTCCCTTCCTCACCCACAACAAACACTCTGTGAGGTGAGTGAGGCTGAGAGACTTCAGAGAAGTGTGACCAGCCCAAGGTCACCCAGCAGCTGCATATGGAGGAGCAGGGAAGCGAACCCGGTTCACCAGATTACGAGTCTACTGCTCTTAACCACTATACCACACTGGCTCTCCTGGGTTCCTGGGCAATGGTGGCTGGTGCTTATTAGGTTAGAAGGCAGGGAGGTCAACAGTAGGTAAAACCTGAGCCAATGGCAGGTGGAGCCAATAAATTCTACTTGTGTCCCCATTCTTCTCCCCTCCGAGATCTACAAGGGCAAAACTGAGACTTACAGAGGAGGCAGCTGATGGGCAGTTATGTGCTGGAAGACAAGCAGGTGAGCTTGGAGGAATCAAGAGTGAGGTTGGTGGGGCAGTGGCCCATTTGCCCCAATGGACCATCCTCTGCTGCTTCAACAACACTCCTGCATCATTGCCTCCAAATCATGGCTTGGTGTGGCAACTGAAATGATAAAAGAAAGGAACAAAGCCCATTCATTCCCTCCAGTGTTTTGCAAACAGTGGAGCACGGGTGGGAGGAGATATTAATAATTTCTTGAGGATATTGTTTTAATATTTAATCTCATCACGTGGAAACACCGCTAGTTGAGTGGATTAAAGGTGGATTTTCAAGTAAAGCTGAGTCCTGCACATTAGTAAGCTGCGGTGTGCATGGAGGGACTGTGTGTTGCATGCAGGTAAATTCCGGACTCTGCCCTGCATAATTTGCAAGGTGTGAAAGAGCTATCCTATTACATCAAACTTCTCTTTCTTAGCTGTCCCTCAAGGTACACAATTTTCTCAAGTCTCAAAGATGAGCATTTGCTGCAGCCTCCATTGAGTCACTTTACACTGCATTCTGCAGTCTCCATCATATTATATTAGCAGACTCCAATCTGACGAATAGTTTCTGTTTGTAGTCTTCGTCCACTTTGAGTCCCTCCTGAGTCCTCTAGCATTTCTTTTGTTGATTTATGCTGTTTGTTGACTATAAAAAAATCAATGAAAATCATTTTTTTTAAAAAATTTGTCTGAATATTCTGCATGTATGTTTCCCCTGTAAAGCAATTACAGGATGGTTTCCATACACAGGAATAATATCCAGATTTTATCACCCTCCAGCATTTTTGCATTTCCATGCCTCTTGTTGTTGCTGTTGGATTGCGGGTTTTTTTTACAAAACAAGGGGCCACTGATGGATACAGGTGCAGCCTTACAGCAAATATATTGAATGTTACCAAGCTGTGACTTTTAACATTGCCACCTTGAAATTGTATGTCTTATTGACAAATTGTATCTTATAAAATTATCTGGCTAAAGAGAGAGAGATAACAATTGCTGTAAATTGTTTTGGAGACTTTGAGGTTTAATCTGAAGTTAAGCAAGTTTATGGTACTTCTGATTTTTCTTATTTTATATTACTGACGTTTATTATATTACTATGTTTGTATTTAGGTACATTTTAATGGAATGACATGTCATGGCCTTTGGCTAGCACATTAAACTTATTGAATGAATGAATGAAAAAAGTATCTTTCACAACTGGTGTTCAAAAACCAAATCTGACCTATTGATTTATTTTTTAATTTAAAAATTCAGATTTTGAACTTGAAATGTTGCCAGATTTGTAATGTGCAGAAATTTGTTTCCTGTCTGTGCTGATTCATGAATTATATAGTTGTCTCTGAGAGAGGGGATAAGATCTCACATCATCTCAGTGTGCCAAGAAGTGGGAATGTATAGGAATGTGGCAGATCCAGTGTGTTTCAGCTGCATTTTGCTTGTTGGGCCTGATTCAGCTCTAGAACTAGCTCTTTTTCAATAAGTACCGTGTGTGTGTGTGTGTGTGTGTGTGTGTGTGTGTGTATCTGCCACACTGCACAAAAACCAGGCAGCTTTTAACCCACAGATAATGTTACTATTTTTTAGATTCCTTACCTGCCCTTTACCATTAGGTCCCAGGTTGGGTTACATTGTAAAAATACAATATTAAAATCAGTTTTAAAATTAAGCATGGATCCTGTGGATTTAAACAGTGTGACTGTGTGCAGAAGGGGCGGGGAAACCTTTTGTGATGTAGTTGAATGGGGGAAATATTATGGGCATTTTAATGTACTCAGTTGCAGCGCGAGGTGGGAATGCGGAGGTGGGAATGTGGGTTAGACAGAATATGTATTTTGCAGAAAACTGAGTTAGCCCACAATATTTTGGCACCTAAGGCTTAAGTTAGCTTGTCCCTTAAGCATCACAAAGAAGACCCATGGACCAGAATGGATTTCACACCCTAAGTGAGTTTGCTTAGGACTGTGGAACTTCAAAGATCTGCAATGAAAAGCATCACTTTCTCTGATGCCCATCACAGCTTCCTTCCCAGAAGAGGCATTCTGCCTCCTCTCTCACACAGAAGAGAATGCTTCCTTTAAGTTACTACTCACCAAGTGCAGTTTTTATAAGTTTTTCTACACACACACACACACACACACACACACACGTCTGTTGCCTGCTTAATAGCGGACACCTTGTGAAGTGCTGAATCGATTTAAAATATTTTCAGCCAGTTAAACATTGCACTCCTGCTGGAAATCCAAACAGCAGATATAATATTTCACCAGTGCTATTTTTCTAGAAAAAGAGATGCTGGAACTCACCATGAAAACATCCCTTGTTCTCTCAGAACGGTGTCCACCTGAGAGGTGCCGGAACTGAGTTCCGGCAAGTCCTGGGTGAATAAAAGCCCTGTATTTAATCATAATAACTTGGCGATTTGCTACCTTTCTAAATGGTGACCCAAATCTACAGCCTGAGCTACTCACATCCTTCTGACTCATGGTCAGCCCTGGCTAACCCTGGCCAAAAAAACAACAGCAACTCTGTACACAGGAATGAGAAACTGAATGGAGTCGGGTTTTGTACTATGAAAAAAACCCACAAGAATGGAGGTGGGGGGGACAGAGTGGCAGAAGTAAATGCTCCCTTCTTTAGCCCAGGCGCTGTGCCAGTACCGCTTCCTGCCTGGGCTGGGCCGTGCCAAGTCCAGCCGTTCTTCGGGAAGAAGAAGGAGCTATTTGCTTTGGCCATGGAGTTTATCATTGTGGATTATTCACCTCCTGAGCGGGCTTCCTCCCCTTCTTTCTTTCTTTTTTCTTTCTTTCTTTCTTTTCAGTGTGGTGGTGGGGAGAGGCGGCCTTGAAAGGCCTCAATGGCTGGGAATACCATTCTAATGACAGGGAAGCACAGCTTATTTAGAAGATGAAAAGGGGCTTGTGGTCTCATAGCAGCGCCTCACAGCCCTCAAAGAAGGTGCTCTAATGATGGGGGCGAGAGGCAGGGAAGGCCTAAAACAAACTCCAAAAGGAGAGCAAATAAAGCAGCCAGGAGCTTAAGATATATTAAATTACCCTGATTAGGAATTTAGGCAAGGCTCGAGGCTGCTGGAGAGGCAAGGGGGGGGGACACGCCAGGGGACGCCATTCATTGCCGTGGAGCGGGGGTCAGGAGGTCGCAGGAGTTCACAGGAGCTGCCTCCTTTCTTATGTTAAGAGAGGGAGTGGAACAAGTCCAGGCCCAGGGAAAGAGAAGAGAAAAACCCTTGGCAATCATTTTGGGCTCTCTGTTTGCAAGGCGAGAGAAGCACTCTAGCTAATTGCCAAGCGGCCTCTTCCCAGTGCCTCAAGGAGGGCAGTTCTAATAAGCCTTTGGGAGATCAGACCCCAAAGGTAGAGACTTGGAGAGAAGGGGGTTTGGCAGAGGCAGCTTTCAGGACAGCCAAGTTCCAGGACTTTCCCAGGGGTAGGCAAACTGGACAGGACTCTCTGGTCTGGAATCAGAGGCAAGCACATCTACTGTTAAGAATGATGCATTTTTCAATTCTTTTGGGGGGAGGGATTTATACCCTACCTATATACATGGGCCAGCTCTTTCCTGGCTCAATTCTCTCATAGCTTCCTTGGATTTCTTTATTCCTCCCCCCGCTTCATGTCCAGCGCAATCTTTTACATGTCGGCTCAGGAGTGAGCCCCAATGAGATTTCAATGGGTATGTGTTGTATTATTGCAGGCTTGCTCGTTTCGAAAATCTATATACAAACTGGCCCTTTAACATTAAAAATATATATTTTGGGATGGCCTGTGAACTTTTGAACCAGCACTCATTTTTCTTTTTCTTTAAAAGGTTTGTTTTCCTTATTGTTATCCTACCTGTCAAATACATATATATATTATACTCAAATAAATTATTAAAATGGTTTTGTTTTTAAAGTACATTTAATATCAGAATAAGCATAACTTAATCAGGCAACAGGGTGTGTTTTAAAAAAAAAATAAGAATGGTTAAAAAAAATGCTTATAATTCTAAATGCTTATAGTTACTGCAGCTGGCAATCACTTTCTTAAAAGAGGCATTCTTTCATGAGGGGATGCCTCTTCTATGCCAACACTTCCTATGACACATACGTTTATCATCTAAAAAGCAAAGGAAGTTATAAATTATATATATATATATATATATATATATATATATATATATATATGCTTCAGAAATAATGCTTTTACCCATATGCAGCAAAACACAGGGATGCAGGAAGCTGCCTTATACCATTGGTCCACCTAGCTCCACATTGTTAACACTGACTGGCAGCCACTCTCCAGGGTTTCAGGCAGGGAACACTCCCAGCCCTGTCTGGAGATGCCAGGGATTGAAGCTGGAGCCTTCTGCTTCCATCGCAGTTGCTCTGCCACTGAGCTATGTGGCCCATCGACCTGAAAGAGGGGCATGTGGAGGCGTACAGCATGGAGCGCCTCCCTTCCAGTACTGTCAGGCTGCAGAGAAACCAACCCCTACGGCAGGTTGCCAGGAACAGATAAGACAAGGAAAAGTCCTTACCATCTACTTTTTATTCAATATTTACAGAGAGAGGCTTGAGAATGCAGCCTCTTTGAATTATGGCGTTGTCCCGAGTCAATCTCCACTCCCCTTCTCTCCCACTTCCTCATTTGTCATCCCTTCTACGGGTGGCACCGAGGGCCCTTTGCTTCTAAGCCCTTTGCTCTCCTACTTTTAAGGCTCGCCGGCTCCTGGGAGGTGGTGGGTCTGGAATGCTTTCTAGTGATAACGTGTCAGCCAGCTGCTCTGGCTCTGCCTCCTCCTCTTCTCCCATTATTTCCCAACTATCCCCCTCATCTTCCTCTGAGTTGTGACCTCCCTCAAACCCCTGTTGTAATTCTGAACTGTCTTCCTCTTCTCTGGAAAGGTCAGGCTGGTCTCCACCATTCCTCCTTTGCCCAGTCCCTGACAAATATTGATGTTGCTACTGCTTACTTACATGGGATGTGACTGGGCTTTTAGTGTTCCAAATCCAGCTTTTCACCCACTTTTTCTTGCTAATCTTGATGCCTGGAAAACCCACCTCCAAACTCACCTCTTCCCTGAAGCCACTGGAAAATTGCTTTATCCCAATCGCCAACTGGGGGGGGGGGGAATCCAGAGTATATGTTTCTGCATCTGCTGGTGTTCAATTCTGGTTACCCATAACTCTTTCCTTTCTCTCTCTTCTTCTCCCACCTCTTCTTGTTGAAACTGTAGATAGTAAGCTCCTTGGGGCAGGGACTTGTATCTTGACTTTATGGTAATTTCCTCAAGCTCTTTAGTAGTATGAATTAATGGGCTATTTAAGAACTGGTGCCTGAGTTTGCTTTCCCACCTCTTCCCTCCCAATCCGCTTTTCCTTTTATGTGGTGTATTTTACCTTTTAAGCCTCTAGGAGGGGCTGTCTTGTACATAATTGATTTCATATAAGCTTCTCTGGGAGCTTTTTCCAACTTTAAAGAAATAGGATTCAAATAAATAAATATAAGAATAATCAAATTCAGCATCTGGAGTGATGATACTTTGTAGCCAATGTCTGAGAAAAAAGAGATTGAGAGAACTCCCAAATTTGAGATAGAAGAGGGGTTTTTTTGGTGGTGGTGGTGGAGGTGGTGGGAGAAAAAACATTATCCAGGCCAGTCGAATGAGGAATGACCAAGTTCAACAGTCAAATATGGAATATCTACTACAAGGAACAGACAGATCGTGAAGCTGAGGCTCCAATACTTTGGCCACCTCATGAGAAGAGAAGACTCCCTGGAAAAGACCCTGATGTTGGGAAAGATGGAGGGCACAAGGAGAAGGGGACGACAGAGGATGAGATGGTTGGATGGTGTTCTTGAAGCTACCAGCATGAGTTTGATCAAACTGCGGGAGGCAGTGGAGGACAGAAGTGCCTGGCGTGCTCTGGTCCATGGGGTCACGAAGAGTCGGACACGACTAAACGACTAAACAACAACAACTACAAGGAAGAAAATGGGAAACTGCAGGGAAAGGAATATCCTGAAAAAGGGCATGGCTGCCAGTCTGGCATTCTGGAGGAGCACTTCATGGTGCAATACTCTGTTGTAGGTCCCATTTTTAACCCTAACCACAGCTGCATACTGCACTTCCCATTAAGACAAACTCCTCTGAATCATAGAATTGTAGACTTGGAAGGGATCTCAAGGGTCATCGGCCCAGTATGCCTGAAGGAGGGTCTCCACCCCCATCGTTCAGCCCGGACACTGAGGTCCAGCTCTGGGGGCCTTCTGGCGGTTCTCTCACTGTGAGAAGTGAGGTTACAGGGAACCAGGCAGAGGGCCTTCTCGGTAGTGGCACCCGCCCTGTGGAACGCCCTCCCATCAGATGTCAAGCAAATAAACAACTATCTGACTTTTAGAAGACACCTGAAGGCAGCCCTGTTTAGGGAGGTTTTTAATGTTTAATCTTTTATCGTGTTTTTAGCATTTTGTTGGGAGTTGCCCAGAGTGGCTGGGGAAACCCAGCCAGATAGGCAGGGTATAACTAATAAATTGTTGTTGTTGTTGTTGTTGTTGTTGTTGTTGCCTAGTCCAACCCCCTGCAGTGCAGGAATCTGAGCTAAAGCATCCATGAAAGATGGCCATCCAACCTCTGCTTAAAGACCTCAAAGGAAGGCGAGTTCCCAACCTCCTGAGGGAGACTAGGAGATTGTTCCACTATTGGAACAGCTCTTACTGTCAGAAAGTTTTTGTTGGTGTTTCATTGGAATCTCCTTTCTTGTAACTTGAAGCCATTGGGGCGAGTTCTACCCTCCAGAGCAGGAAAAAGCAACTTTGCTCCATCTTCCATGTGACAGCTCTTGAGATGGCTATCCTATCTCCTCTCAGTCTTTTGAGAATGTTCAGGGAGGCAGGAGAGGATATATTGTTTAATTATATCCTTCCCAACTTGTGTTAACAAGCTCTACAATTTAGCAGAGTAACATTCCCCTTTTAAACTTTCACAGCGGATAGGTTTGCCAGGCTTGTATAAGTCTCTAAAATAAGTTTCCTGGTAATTCCCTTTTATTCCCTCATAAAAAGAATAGACACGACACAGTCTTGTATAAAAGTATAAAATAGTTTACTCACACATCGTGTTCACAGATGGATCCCAGAAGGCAGTCTTAAGTTACAAAATATATACACGTGGAATCTATCCCATAAGGAGATAATTCCTTTGTCCTCTCTTGGCAGGAAGCCAAGAGCGCATCGCAGGAAGAAGATGTTGCTTCTTCAAGGAATGGAGTCAGAGACAGAGATGGCTGCCTCCCCTGTCCTATTTTGTTACCTGTACAGGTGAGGTCATGCCCACCTCTGGTCACATGTAGAGGAAGTTTGTCCCAGCCCAGGAAGAAACAGGAAGTTCCAACTGGCTGGTCCAGACATCCCCTTTTTATGTCCACTCTAGAAATGTTGTATTTGACTGCTCTGTGTTTCACACCCCACAAGTCTCCTCTTTTACAGTTGTGGAAAGAGTTGTGAATAATAGTCCAAAACTCAGATCCTCCAAACTGTGTATTGACACCACCTCATTTTTGTATGTGTATTTAAGTTCCTCCACACCAGGCAGACATGGAAGGAGTTAAGAAGAGGCACCGTTGTAAGACAATCCTCCACCTTCGCCACTGGTGGGCAGCTTCTCCTTCAGGAATGTTCAGTGAAAGGCTACAAAGCATGCATAATGGCACTCTTCTCCCTCTTCCCCTCCTTCCCCCCCTTTTTATTATTTATTTATGCTGGTTGCCGGCAAGGTTAGAACAAGACATTGTCTGGCTCTTTGTAGACAAGGCAGAGCCCTATTCATCGCTCAGTGACAAGCAGAAAATCGGGGAAGAAAGCCCGAAGGAAAACAAGTCATCAACTAGGCCCACATGAACCCACACCTGCAATCAGAGGCGGGCTGCAACAACAAGGCCCCCATTTACAGTAGGTTGGGGTGCTGTCTAGATACACCAAACTGTGCCCCAGGAAACCCATGGGGTTCCTTGGAAACATAGCAGTGATTCCTTGATGGAAAGATCAGTTATGGTGGGCGACTGTCACTGAAAAACAGCTTGCTCATCACTCTGCCAATCTTCCTTTGAAAGATAGGGTGCTGGGAATGTTTTAGACCAACGACAGAGAAGGGTCGCCATCCTGGCTGGAGCTGATGGGAGCTGTAGCCCAAAAACATCTGGAGGGCCACAGCTCCCCATTTCTGATTGAGATGATGCTGTCAGTTTACATGGATTTACATTAAGAGCCAGCAGTGATTCCAGTGTAGGGATTAAAGGGTCTATCAATTTCAGTCCTCTCAGTTTCTCATTCTTCCAAACTTAAATTCAGTTAGCTGCATTTCTGTGATTTGTTTATTTTACCCTCATGGAAATTCAGCATTTTAGTGCCAATTTCTCCCAATGAACATATTTTTGTATGCATTTTTGACTAATGTACACATTTTTGCAAGTGCTCTTCCCTAATGTAATGCGTTGCTTGCTGGGAGAACTGCACTGCAAAATCTGGATAAATGCAAATTACA
The DNA here is from genome assembly GCF_964270895.1 of Podarcis filfolensis. NCBI lineage: Eukaryota > Metazoa > Chordata > Lepidosauria > Squamata > Lacertidae > Podarcis > Podarcis filfolensis. Next base: position 17,239,099 of record NC_139616.1, read on the forward strand.
AATGATGGCTTTGTTTCGGTTCTCATATAGTTTCAGAAAGTATGAATTTGATAGATTCAAATTTAAATACAAATTGCATTTCTCCCCCGTCTTGTTGAGGGAGACCTTGACTACATTAGATGCTAATGCATATACCTCACTTCCTTCAAAATAGAGTTAGCCAAACCTGCTGTGCTTAGGTGCCCTTCTGCTCAGTGGGGCCCTGGACCTCAGCCTCAAAATCCTACCCTCATAGCATCAATCACTCTGCGGTGCTCAAGTGCCAGGAGTGAGCTGGCAGTAAATCACACCATACAAGTTGAAGTTAGCTGTTTATTAACAAGAACACAATCTGCACCGTCTTGGTGTAGTGTCAGGCCTAATGAACACAGCAGCTCTTCCCTGGTAGGTCTTGCCCCATGGATCAGTTGCCAAGACTGAAAATCCCCTCTTCCCCACAGCCATCTAAATCCCCTCCTCTCCAGGGTTTTCCCCAAAGCAATTGGAGACTGTGCCTGCATAAAGCCAACCTTTCCTCCACGCTTTTCATGCCTCTTCTGATTCTAGGAGACCGGTGGGAGGGGAGCTTGTCACAACAGGGGGAGGGAGGCATGCATGACTCTTCACCAGCCTGACTCAGCTCTGCCTCTTGGCCTCCCTCCTCCCCTGCTTCAACTTCTGCATCTGATTCTGGACTTCTGTCTGCCACAGATTCTCCCTTCTCACTAAACCCTGTTACCTCTTCAGCTTCTGAGTCCTCCTCTTCCCAGGCATCTCCCTCTTCTCCCTCTGACCAGTCATTGGTGTCCCACCACCACTTCCCAGGATCTGAGCCTCCTTCCCTTCACTAGTTCCTCCCACCATTCCTCTGCATCCAACCACTCCATGACATTGAGGGTTCCTTGCAGACAAGTCAACATGGGTACCCTTCTCTCAAAGTAAGGAGTTGGACAAAATACTGGAGAAACAAGGAGACCCATGATTCAGTTCAACTCACAGGAACATGGGAAGCTGCCATATACTGGGCCAAGCTATTTGTCCATGGAACCTAGTCTTCTCTACTCTGACTGGCAACAGCTCTCCAGGTTCTCAAGCAAACTTTCCCTCCACTCACCTCCTGCCTCCCATATCCCCCCCCCCCGGGCATTCCAAGCATTGAACTTGGAGTTTCCTGCCCATGAAAAACACACTCTGCCATTGAGCTGTGATTTCTCCCCACTAGAAAGACACAAGTGGACCGATATGTGGAGGAGTGCTCCTGTCCAGGGTTCCAGCTAGCCAGTCATGTCCCCTACCAAGATACTCCATTCCATTCCACCAGTTGTCCTGTCCAGTTCCCCTGCCACCTCCACCAGTTAGCCAACATTCCATGCCCACTGAGCATGCTCAGTCCTTATTGAGCTGTTTGAGGGGGTACTCCTTCAGGGATTTTGCTAAAATGTAGTACTGAAAATCTTCAGGGTTCCCTCAAGCCATCCGATAGCTGCCTCCTCTGCAGCTGGTGCTGTTTTAACCACATCAGAATCAACACTAAGAGAATCAGTCCATGATATACTATAGGACATAGGTAATAGGGCTGTCACACAATTAATGAATTTAGTCACCTAAAGTGCAAATGTTAATCAAGTCATCAACTAATTAAATATCAGTTTGCAGGTGAGGAAAAGGTTCTAAAGGGACTTGTTTTACTGATGATGCAACTATGTTGTATAACAGGCACCATCTTATAAGAAACATAATCTCTTAGAAGAGAAATCTTATATGAGGCATAATCTGTGTCAGACACAGGAGGGAATGCCTCTTTTAAGTTCATGTCTGGTATTTGCATAAGTACTTGTAATAAATATAGTTTCTGTAGTAAAAAACAACAACAGCCAGTGTTACAAAAATTAAAATTGGGAGCCCTGGACTTCTCTGGAAGTTTATCAAGAGTTCCTCAAGAAAAGGATTCCCTGCAAGACAGCTTGCTCTCCACTGCTGTATTCCCTTGCAATATGGAGTCGCAAGGGAGTGTTGGGTAACTTGTATGTCAGCATTTCCCACATTGTGGAGAGTAGTGAGCTCCAGCTCACCTTCAGGTGCACCTCAGCACTGTAGCCAATCACCTAGCCATGTAGTAACCTTTAGGTTAGACAGATGCTAGCAGTTCCGAAAGCAGTAATAATTGACTTGGAACAGAGAGGAAGAGGGTAAGAGAGGGATGCTATTTAAGAGGGGAAAGGGGTGGCAGGGAGGAGGGATGAAAGAAACTGGTTGTTTGTGGGTGGGCATAATGGTACAGGTTAAGCGTGAAAGGGGAAGGGAAGAAGAAATGGCAAGAGATGAGCAAAAATGATTTGAGAGGCATGGGAGGAGAAGAGAAAAATAAAATAAAAACCTCCACTTATAGCCCCCGAATAAGCAAATTCTGTCTGAAATTAGAAGTCTGAATCATAATACCTCCAGAACCAACATGCATGTACTTAGCTTGAGAAAAGATGAACTATGGAACTCACTGTCATAAGGAAATCACAAAATTTCCGAAGAAGGATTAGATAACAACAGAAAACGGTATCAGTAATTGCCAGCTGATTGTGCCAATCGCCATCTCCATTTTGTTGCTGAGTCTGACTCTGTCTTTGCACTGCTATTTTGTGACTGGTGCACCTCAGTAATTTTTATGCCTCTTAAAGTGGGCCCTGAGGGTGCAGAACGTGAGAACCCCAGTCTTCCTCTCAGTGGATGAAGGATAACAGCACGCAAAAACCCATCTGGCCACTGCTTTGCTGCCTGAAACAATGCCCCAGACTCCTCTGAGGCAGTCTGTGGGAAGTGTTTAAAAAACAACACACAGAGATATGATTCTGCTTTGAATTTTTGAAATGTTATTAGATCCTTTTGCTGTCATCTGTGGGTAGTTGTTGTTGTTTAGATAGCTGTCATTGTATTGTTCTCTCTAGTGCTTTTAATTTTGTACACCATCTTTTCAAACAGTAGCATATTAAAAAAAAATGTTATTGCTAGTTTTATGGACCCCGCTTTTAGAAATAAAGTTCTTCAGAAGGTGCCCTACATAATAAAAACCCCCAAGACAATGAAAATCACACCAGCATAATAATGTAGACAAGAGCCAGGATAAGTTAGGAAAGAAGTTTCTTCAAACACCATCTAAGATCAGAGGAAAACCTCTGAAAAGGTGATTTCCTAGTACCTGCCATTTTGATCCTTACTAACAGCCAGAGAATAGGACCCCAAATACCCTTTTCAGGGCAGCGAAAATAATCTAAAACTGCAGGCACATTCAGAATGGAACTTGAGTTTGAATCTAGCTGTCCCAAGTTATAACTGTGCTTTTCATGAGAGCATGCCTTAGGTAGCTACTAAGAGTAAAATCAATACAAATACACTGCCATAATAATCATTATAAATCCACAGTAGTTAAAGCAATTAATGAAATGGTAGAACAGCAGCCAATTAAAAACATGCATTTATTTTAAAATAATCTGGGGAATATTTGCTAGCTGAGATGAGCCCAGAATCCTATATTGCCTTCTCGTGTCCTGTTGTTAACATTAATAAAAATGTTAAGACTCTGGCACATCAAGTATCCAGAACAAAACTTAGGCAGCAAAGCAGGTATTGAGAGGAAGGAAGAATATTCTTATAAAAGAACTATAGTTGTGTGTGGTGGTGTGGGGATTATGTTTCAGAATTCAGTGTTCAAAATATCCAAAACAGTTTGCTTTTTAAAAAATCATAAAAGCATTTAAAAAAAACAAAAAACCCAGGAAGATGTAATTTAAAACAACAGAACCAACAGGGAAACCATCTAAAACCAGGGTAAATTTGTCAGCATCAACCAATGAAAACAAGCTTCACCATCAAACACTAAAAGTCTGTGAGAATTAAAAAGTTAACCAAATTAAAAACTTAACCAGAAAGGTACTACTGTTGAACCTAACTAAATAAGGCCTCGCCACTGAAGACGCTTTCTCCTCAATCATCAGCTATCTAATCTCTGAAAGTAAAGCTTTGAAGAAGATCCTAGATTTCAGGCAGGTTTATATGAAATAAGATGTTCCATTTCTATTTGTCTGTCTCTGTGTATGATATATGGAGTACGTGTGAGAGGAGGAGGAAATAGATGGAGTTTTTGTGTCATTTTAGTGGGGCTTACTCCCAGGTAATTTGGTACAGGACTGGAGCTTTGATTGGCTAATCACCTGGCTTTTAACTGATCATTGACTAAATTCACCCACAATTTTGGATATTACCAAACTGCCTTTTTAACATATTGAAGGAAGTTCCCATTTAATACACAAATCCTCCCATTTCTGCTGAAGACATTTATTAAACTTTAGTGGCTACATTCTAACCAGCTTCACCATGTTACAGCTTGGGTTAAAACACTGTAAAGCTGAAGGAATAAAAATCTTTACCCACAACAACAACAAAAATACTGGATCAACTAACAAGGAGTCATGTGACGTGTTAAAAGATTGTGATACACTTTCCTTGCCTAGGGAATCCACTTGGACAGAGCTGCACAAAGTGCTGTCCCGTGGCTGCTTCCCTGGGCTCAAAGTTGTCAGCATGCACCATTTAAACTGTGTTCACGTCCATCAATCGGAATCCCGATTCAGCACCTTGGACAGGTAACAAGCCCTAAAACGCATTCCATCTGCGGCTTCACCTTCCGCCCTTGGCTTGCCGCGGACTTTGCTATTCGAGATGTGGAAGTAGGGGTGGCGTGGTAGGGGAACCGGAATCCTCCATTCCCGTCAGCCCTGCTTCCGGAAACAATACCTTGTGTCCGCACCGAGGGGTCTTAATTCGCTTTTGGCTTTGTGGGCAGTTCGCGGAAAGATTCTGGAACCAGGCAACGACGGGTTTTGCAAGACGAGGTATAGCCCGGTGCGTTCCCCAACAGCCCTTTTACAGAACCAATTATCTTATTAATAATGGGACATTCAAATGATCAGCACATTAATTATCACTTTAACTACCCTTCTGTTCACACCATCAAGGCAGTCAAAGAATACTAGAAGGCTGATCGTTCGCCTAAACTCCTCCCCCGCCCAGAACACTCGGTAGTGCAAATAATATTTTATTTTTATATTACTACACCCCGCCTATCCTCCAAGGAGCTCAAGGCGGCACACACGTCCCGCCCCTATTCCCCCCCCCATTATATCCTCACAACAACCCTGTGAGGTAGTTGAGGCTGAGAGAGAGTGACTGGGCCACGGTGTTCGTGGTCAGCTGCGCATGCGAAGCCAGGTCTTTTGGCGCTAGTCTTAACACTCTAGCCACTATACCACACTACCCCTCCAGGAAGTATACAGAGAGTGAATCCAGTGTAAGAGGAAGGTACCAGGTACATCTTACAACCACACCCGTTGAAAATGTGTGGTTGAAAATTACAACCACCTATTTAGATTAGTGGTTTCATTTTCACTCACTTTTGGGAAATCCTGTCTGGCGCCCGCTCTGAAGTTCTCGCACATTTATGTTGGCTTAACTCTGCATCAATCTCCAGGTTAAAATTGCCTGCGGGATCAAGATCGTCGCGTCTCACAAGACCGGCGGCAGCAGTTTATCTTCATGGAGGTTTTATTAGAATGTTCTGTCAATATTTTTTTTGTCCTATACCAAATAGCTTAGTGGGAGAGGTGGATTGCATCACACCCCTTTCCTGGAGGAAAGTTATACGCTGTAGCAGAGCAAGCTTGAACACCGACATCTCCCATTTCAGTCGCTAAACAGGAAGTGTCTTATAGCCATTTTACAGATGCGAAAGCTGAGACCAAGGAGGAGTTGCTTTATTGCGATGTTGTTGTGTTTACAAACCGCCTTGAGCTTCAGAAAGGTGGATGTCAAGGTTTCTAAAAACTAAATTAAGTATATAAATCACACTAGACCATCACTTCAACCCAGGCAAGGCAGAACTGAGTTAGAATTTGAACTCAGGTCTTCTGCTACATAACAGGGCGCGCTGGCCCTGAGATGATTCAGAAAACCTGCTACCTGCTTCCGGGAAGCCAAATAGCTGGTTAACAATTCCATTTAGTGTCTTCCTTCCTCCTCTCTCCCTCCCTCTAAGCACAAGTCAGAACGAGTCGTGATGACTAATGGAGCATCCAGTTTCAAAGGCAGTATACCAGTGAATACCAGGTGCTGAGGATAAACAACATGGGAATGCCAGTCTCTTCTTCTAGTCCTTCGTGTGAGCTCTCAGAGGATTTTGATCCAACAAGGCAATATCTGTATTCTTAAACCTAGAAGTAGTTGGCAACACCACTTAGCGAGGGCGATGTATAGAGCTTTCGCACTCCTCTCCTCTTGTCAAGTAAGGGAACAGCGAAGTGCAAGTCAAAAAGAAAATCAAAACCAGCCCTCTGCTCTCCACGCTGAAAGCGTCCTAGAAACAATGACAGCTGGGAAGGCAGGTTACCTGTTGCAGGTAAGAAATTCACGATGCGCATCTCGCGCGAACTCCAAGCTGGGATGCAGTGTCCACTTCCTCTCCCTTGAAACGTAGATGCCTCGGAAAGGATCCTTTGAGATGGAGATAATTTGGATGCCGGGAGGAGAAGCGAGGTGCGTTTTCCTTCAGCTCTGCTCGGCCTGCCCCAGGCAGAAAACGTTTCCTCACTCTCTTTTTTCTCTCTTTCTACTCCTCTGGAAGTTTCGTCGGGTGGACACCAGAATTCTGCAGGATGGGATCCTGACTCCCTTCCGCCCTCCCAGCTAGTTCTTTAAGACATTTTTTGTTTGTTTCTTATGAATGGGCAGAGAAAACGGATGAACTCTTTGCTCCGTAAAACCAGGTCGAAAATGACTGAGAATGAAAGGGGCTTCCAAGGAGCCACAATTCCCAGCTTCCCAGCCTTCATTTCTTTAAAAAAAAACCAAAAACATAGAACCTGAGATGTGGGGCAAAACGTACAGACACCATACTCACTTTTTGTGAGATTCCCCCCCCCCCTTTCAGTTTTACTTTATTCCTGTCATACCCTAAAAAAAAAAAAATTACGGGCATATTTTAATCTGGAACCGAGGCTTCCTAAACCATATCTATAGGGGTTGTTTGGCAGTGGTAAAATAGGATGGGATTGGGTTGTATTGCTCACACACAAATCATTCCCTTTTCTTTGTAAAAACGAAAGTTTTTTTCCTCCCTTGATTCCTCCGCTCTGCTCGTTTCGCTTTCGCTTCTGTATTAGAATATGTACAGTATACGCATTACTTTAGAGAACGAGCTATCCAAAAGTAAGTCCACTCTAAATCCCACTTGGCACTGAGGAAATTAACCGCGTGTTTAGCTCCCTCTGTCTCAGATATAGATGCACACGCACGTGATATAGTGGTTCAAAATGTGGTTGAACTCTGTCCGGTTTTCTTTTTAAAGTCGCCATTTAAAAAAAAAATGTCTGCAAGGCAAATAAGATTTTAAAGAGCGAAGAATCATATCGATAGATTGCTGTCTCTTTTTAGAAGTGAATTTTGTTTAAAGGCTTCTGAGTGAAACTAGCTTTTATAATAATGTGTGCGTGTGTGTTATTAACATATTATAGTATATAATGAGAGAGCCCACTCGGACCCCACCTAGTATTTTCAAATGTCTCTTTTTCTATTGGAAAAAAAAAGCGCGGTCTGAAAAGGTGAGGTTCTTCAACCCTGGTCCCCTGGCCAATTTCCCTGCCGTGTCACCGCTTATAGACCCTTATAGACCTGGCGGGAATCAACTAGTGATCAGAAACCTATCAAAGACTGAAAGAGAGGCAAATCTGACGGGAGTTTCGGAGACTTTGATTTGAAGATTCTGCTGCAAAAGGGCCCAGCTTCTCCAAGGTTTAGGTTGAATAATCTGGGGCCGGATTATATATGTGTGCTTTCCTAGTATTCATATTTGTGTTTGCTTTTGGGCAGCGTTGCTCTTGCGCTAGGATCGATGTTGTGGTTCTTTGATATTTTCATTCCTAAATCCCTACAGGATAGAAAGGTGGGCTATATGCTTGAATTAAAGGGGGGCGTCAGTTGGTGTTTCCTGTCCCGTCCCCCCTTTTCAAGAGAGGTGCCGGGTTTTAAAAGATCGGGGGTCGGAGCCCCAGTCTAGATCATACTTTAGAAACAGACCCACGGAAATCGATGGGACACGTTATTGGCGAGTCACTTGATTCCCATGGCTCTACTCCAAGCGCGACCGACGAGGCAATTCCAACCACCTCTACTCGGACGTAAACCCTGTTGAATTCAACGGGGCTCACTCCCAGGTAAGTGGGTTTAGTTTTACAGCCTGGATCTAGGTCCGACGCCTTTAAAGGCAACGAGAGCTAGATTACAGCCCTGGGTCTGAACAACTTGTTGAGTTGCGTTTGCCCGGAAAAGAGGTTTTGGCGCACACGTTGCAAATCAACCTGTTTGCCCACGGGTGCTATTTGTCTTCGAAGGGGTCAGGTCACAGTCCCTCCTTCAAATCAGAACTGTCCCTGTCTTTGAGAAACCTAGCGGCAGCGACAGGAGGCCATGGGCGTAGCCAGGATTTTTTTTGGGGGGCAGGCCTTTTGCTGGGAAGCAGAACCTCAGTTTGCTATGTATTTTATTGATTTTTATTGATTTATGGGGGGCAGCTGCCTCTCCCTGCCTCCCCTTGGCTACGCCCATGCAGGAGGCAGGTCCTTTTCAGCCTGGGAAGGGCCGTAGCTCAGTGGCAGAAGATCTGCTGGGCAGACAGGTGGTGTGTGACCTCGGTTATATATTTTGTTGTTGCAAACCGCCTTATGTATAGTAACATAGAAAGGCGGTATACAAACTAAAAGTGAAATGAAGGTCCCAAGTCCAATCCCCGGAGTTCCAGGTAGGGCTGGGACCGGGAGAGACTTCTGCCCTGGAACCCTGCCAGTCAGTGTAGACATTATAAAGCTAGAGTATAAGGCAGCTTATTTTGTTGCTAAGTTTCGGAG